>NC_135498.1:75666494-76353994 GCF_052857255.1 Amblyomma americanum
TCGGAGTTTGTTATATGGTTTATGTTGTTTAAGGCCCGAAAGCTACTCAGGCTACGAAGGACGCCGTTGTAAAGGTTTGCGAATAATTTCGACCACCTGCGGCGCTTTAACGTGCATCGACAATACGCAGGCTTTTAGCATTTCGCCTTTATCGAGATACTACCTGCGCGGCTGGGATCCAACCTGAGTCTTCCGGGTCAGCAGCCGAGCACCATAGCCACTGAGCCATCGCGGCGAGTCTTTGTTATATGGAAATTTTAATCGTAGTTTTGTTTCCACTGGGTGGGTTTCGGAGTACAGTGAATAGCACTTGTTCGCCCCAACACTTTATGCGTGGGTGTTTATGCGATATATTTAGTACGCACACAAACACTACAAAACGGTTCCAGTTCCGTAGAGGCATGCCTGACGAGTCATTTGCGCCACTTCCAGAAAATGTTGGAAATAGTAAAGTTACTCGTGTTTCGGTAGTAATCAATAACGTTACAAATTAATTCAATGACTTTAAGCTGAATAGTATTCTAATCTGCCTTGCCATTCTTTAGCATTTGCTGTCATTCTATAACGCTGCGCTGTAATAGATCCCTCATTGCGCGATTTACGTTACTGGCATAATTTATTTTTATTATAGCCTTCTTCAGTATGTGTGCTGAAATTGTGAACTGAAATACTGCCTCTACACATATATGCATTTGTTAAGCTTGGCGCATGATAGCCTTAGGTGCTTACATGTCATTAAACCCAACACAACACAACAAATAAACAAACTAATATGCATTTCTTTAAGAAGAGGTGTTCTAGACGACTGAAGTTTGGAATCCGTTTCCATATTAATAAACTCCTGAATATTTTTGCGAAAACGAGCGTTCAATAAAACTCTAACGGAATCAAGAAGCCACACTACAAGCATGCTTTTCACTGATGCGCCACCTCGGCGCCAGGTGACTGTAGAAACATGACAGAGAGTGTAATTTGTGCTCGAGATTTTTTTTTTCACATAAGGAGTATGCACGGCCATCACAGTGGCCGCCATTTTCACCATTTTGGCATACAGTCGTGAGGAGTATGAGAGGGAAAAAACTTTTTGCACAAAATTTGAAATTTTCTGCTTTTTCTCTAATAAACCTGAAAATCGCTTTTGGCGAATGTACGCCAAGAGAAAAACTAGTTATAAAACAGAAAAACTGTGCGCGTCAAACTTAATTACGGAGTGACCAATGAAATAAGGCACCAGTTTTCTTCCCTCTAACATTGCTCACCACTGTACTTATACATGGAGCATGGTAAAAAGCAGAATGCACGTCTAATTCGCTTATCGTCAGCTGCTTCGGCTTGGACTGCTGAAGCTGCGCACTGTATCACAGAATAGCGCCCATGACGTCACGTGACTACCTCCTACTATTAGCGCTGAAATTTGGATAACCAACCACCATTTTGCCGTCTGCAAATCTCACTGCTAATCTCTTACTCTTTATGAAAGCCTTTTTTTTGCATGCGCCACCGACGGTTGCTTATCGCTAAGGAAAGCGTCGGCTGTTCCTCTCTTGTTGTTTTAATTTTTATCCTCTTCTAGCAAATTATTCACCGTGTTGCGTATAGCCAGGTGCTTAAATTTTTTATGACCCAGCTTCTAAACTCTTTGAAGGCGAGTGAAAAAAGTAAGGAAAGACGAAAGGCTCCGGGAAACGCAAGGCGTCCCTCTCTTTTCTTGGCTTTCCTGTCTCCGCTTTCATTTTTTTTTTTCGTTCTGTTCTTCTATTTTATTTCTTCTTTCTTTCCACTCTGCGCAAGACACGCGTCAGTCTGGCCGTGACATGTGGCGTTTAATTAACTCCAACAGTGAAAGCTGTATACGAGCTCCGCTGCTTGAGGGGCGAACTTTCTTTCTCTCTCTCTCTTTCCCTCTCTCTCTCTCCGTGCATGTTTTTCGAAGTCCTCGAGTCGAGTCTACGCTTAGTTCCAGTGGAGCCGTCGGAGAGTGCTGTGTCGTTGGCCGAAATAGCCGCGGCGCGGGCGGCTTGCTGCGAGCTGTACAAAGCCGAACCGACCCGTTGCATTTGTCATTCAAGCCGGCTACGAAGCTTGTGTTTGCGCGCACTATATGGAAGAAGTGGGGGCTTGTTTCGGTCGCCGCCACTGTCGCGCGCTCTGTAATTGCGTGCGTCATTCTTGCTCGCGTGCATGCTTCGTGCACGTAAAGGGGTGCAGGTGGCCGCAGCGAAGTTTTCAGAACGCGACCGAGCTCGCGAAAAAAAAGTTTGCGCGCTTGCCTGAGCGCCAAGCAGGGAACTGGAGGACGCATTGAAGTAGTCGCGCACACGCGACATCCTGTATATCCACGTGTGCGCAGTGGCTGAGAAGGGGGCGCCGTTTTGCAACGGTTGGATGTTGTGCCCATTGATTTCGTGACGCTCTCAGTCACGCTTCTCCCCGTGGGCCCGCGAGCTCTGACCTGCGTTTCGGCGTGACGAAGGAAGGTGGACCAGCAGTGCTTTCTGGTCGGCTAGAGTTGGCGCTCCATGGACGAATGCGACGGACAGCTGACGTGCTTTCCGCTGATGTTTGTCGTGGTCGTAATCGTTTGTGTTGCGTTTAATTTTTGCGCAGTGTATTGAAGATCCGTTTATTGGGGTTTAACGTCCCAAAGCGTATCAGGCTATATTAGGGACGCCGTTGTGGAGGGCTCCGGAAATTTCGGCCACCTGGGGTTCTTTAACGTAAACTGACATCGCACAGTACACGGGCCTCTACAATTTCGCCCCCATCGAAATTCAGCCGCCACGGCCGGGATCGAACCCGCGTCTTTCGGGCCAGCAGCCGAGTGCCATAACCACTGAGCCACCGCGGCGGCTTGTATTTAAGATTGTCTAGGAGATGAACAGAGAGAAAATTACACATTTCTTTTGGATGAAGCACAGATGTTATGCGAGTGACGTGACCATCAATCAGTGCCCACATTTCATGTATAGGCGCACCCGCAGCGCCAGTTTATTGCATTACAGGAGAGGGGGCGGGGGAAAGGAGGACTTACTACAAGTATTAAGGATAGATAGAAGTGACAAAACACAATATTGTGAGCGTGCCAAAATCAATCATTTCAGCAACGAAATAAATTAATTATTGGACACGATAGTAGCAACAGCACGATACAGCCTGTTCCATTATCTGACAGTACGGGGAAAACAGGGCATCTTAAACAAATCTGTTCCGCAATAAATGTTTGCAACGTCATTTTATGTGATCCAGACGCGTTAGAGTGTAAGGATAGGCGCAGGTCTGCGAAGTAATATTTATTTATTTATTTACAAATATTGTTAGCCCTTGCAGACTGTTACAAGGTGGGAATGGGATAATCAGTCACAACAACACAGTTCCAGCTGTTTTACAAAGGTTTCAAGTGAATCTGTTTTTTCGAATGCGCGTCGGTCAAGGTTATTCCATTCTATACATGTTTTAGGTAGAAACGAAAACTTATATACATCAACTCTCGGCATGTACGGCATAATATTTATTTACAAACATTGTTAGCCCTTGCGGGCTGACAGTATTTACCGTCAAATTTTTACCGTCAAATTTTTACCGTCAAATTTAGCGTCAAATGAGAAAAAAATAAAGGCTTGGATGTTAATCAAACATAACCGCGTTTGCGTATCGCCTATCGCACGGCTCTATACATCACATAACGCTAACCGCTGTGCGTTTATGCATCGACTCTTCGACACCGCCCTCGAACGACGACTGCCTTTCTGCTGGGGTTTCTTCCGCTAATAAGTGAGAGGCGGAATTTCCAGGCGCCGAAGAAAGCCTTGGTGCAATTCCAAGTTCACACTCGGGGTCACGACGAATGACAGCGCCGGAAAGCGTGTCCCATTGAACGCACGCCGAGGACTCGCTTATTATATATGACGGCCTTGCACCAACAGCAGGCTCCGGGCATCCCGCAGCGCGGCGTCTTTCCGGCGTCGGCGCAATTTTTTCTTCGCCGTCTCACGAGAATATGCTCCTGGCTCCCCAGAGAATCCACAGCCAAGCCAATCCGCCTGAGGACATCTACTAATCACTGCCTCCTCTCGCAGTATGTGTATACATGCATGCCAGCAGCTGCGATAGGAGTGGTGTTGACGTGCATAGCGGTATAGGGGAGCGCCGTGGTTGCGCAGCTTGTCGAAGACACGCTGACACCAATGTATTCCCAGTTTGTCTCGATGTCACGAAACTAACGCCGTTCTTTCGCGGAGAAAATGAAGGCCTTGACGTCCTGTATAGAGGCGGCAGTATAGTAATCCGCGCGTGTACTTAAACATGGTCGGCAGCGCGTTAATTACGCGTGGAGTCACCTTAAGCCTTTTCCTCCGCTTCCATCTCTCCGATTCGAAGCTTCCGCGGTCGCGCGATGATTACACACCTTTACAACCGCTGTGCCCACCAGGAGGCGTCGTCTAGCCTCCTTGACCGCATTCGGCGCGTTTGCGCAGCACGTGCCTTATCATCGCCCCAAGCGGACATCATAAAAGTCTGCGCTGCTGACGACAGCCTTTACGACTTACTTTCTTCTTTCTTTCCTTCTTTCTTTCTTTCTTTCTTTCTTTCTTTCTTTCTTTCTTTCTTTCTTTCTTTCTTTCTTTCTTTCTTTCTTTCTTTCAGGGAAGGATGGGGGCAGCAGGTCCTCATAGAGCAAAGATGTAAAGACTCTTGGCTCACGACCAGTGAAAACATAAACACATAACAGTTGCAGAGGCTGTTCAGAACAAGCCTATCTTGGCCGGAAACTCCGAGGCCGGAACTCCAGCCGGCGCCTGCCCTCGCCCGAGTCTTTGCCCAGGCGTAACTGGGCCGGGAGTTTTGCGTGCGCCAGGGAGATACGAACGGCGAGGGCAATGAGGAACCGCGATTTCGAGTCGGATCGTCCTGCCGCGCTGCTGGCGATTGGGCGGATGACGGGTAACCTCTAAGCAGGATCCCGGCCGGTAGACACGTGTGAAGGGTTAACTGGGGCGACGCAGCTGCAATAAAAACCCGCAGTTCGGTCGGGGGTGCCCTCGGTCGAATACCATCACCAGTGCAATTTTGTCCACTGCAGAGCAGTGACTTTTATCCCCAATTTACTGTGTCCTGCGTCAGCTGCAGCCACCTGATCCTCGTAAACTTCTTAATCTCATCCGCCCACCTAACCTTCTGCCGCCCCCTGCTTAGCTTGCCTTCTCTTGAAATCCACTCCTTTGTACCGAAGGGACGTCGGTTACCTGCCTTTCGCACTGCATGTCCTGCATTTGCCTATTTGCTGTTCTTGATTTGAGCTATAAGATACGCAGCTAAAGTGGGTTGCATAATGCACCTTGCCGTAACAAACCGCAGGCTGTGCATGCGTGGAATAGTTAGCAGACATGGACAATTGTAGAATCCGTCAGTGATCTCTTTGTGAATGCCGGTCAGACAAGCAGCCAACTCGGGCAGCGTATCCCGCACCTTTCCTTCATTTTTACGTTTCCGTCTGCTATACACACACACACACTTTTCCTGACAGCCTCGCAGCACTCATATGTACTGCTAATTTCTGAATTCCTCAAGTTAAACATGGAGGAATAAAGGAGGGAAAAACCCGCGGGCACATGCTGCTCGTAATGCGACGTAGTGATGATGTGCGCTTGCAACCTGTACGCGGTTAAGCCGGCGGTTAGTTTGAGGAAGCCAGCAGAGTTATATGCGAAGTATGTGCGAAGCGTGTACCCGTGTCTGCGATGCTTCGAATTCTTTGTTGCTCGAGCACAATGAGATGGGCGCCCGTGAAAAGCAAAGCAAGCGGGCAACAAGTGCATCGCTCCCTGGGCCAAAGCCAACTGCGCAGCAACGCCCGGCTGTTAACCCAGTTACCACAATAGGCGGCCGCGTATCATGCGAGCACGGAGATGGACGGCGGTATTTCCTTTGTCGCGGCGTGCGTCGCGTGAGTGAGGCAAACAACAGCGTGCGAGCGACGGTCACGAGAGCGTCCCTGATTTTGAAATATATAAGCTTGACCAAGCGCAAAAGAGGCGCTCACCGTGTGGGCTGAAAAGTGGAGGCTTATTATCGGAAGTAGGGTTTTTGATTGCCGTTGAAAGGAAGGGGTCGCGAAGGGATGTGTCGAGATCGAGAGAATGGTTCATTTATTAGTCACGATGCCTGACGATGTATATGTCGGTGACGTCGTCTTATCCTGTAGGGTGGCATGCAGTATATAAACGTATGCGAATACTGGCAGTGTGGCTGGTACCGGGCCAGTCGTCGAAGCAATATAGGTCTCCCTATTTGTTTTTTTTTTCGCATTGTTAACATAGTTTACGTCGTTTAGAAATTTCAGCAATAAAGAGTATGTAAAGCTGTTAATGTTTGTAAGCACAATTCTCACTGATGCATCAACCATGCATAATTAAAATGCTGCAAACATGTCGTGATCAGCGATTAAATGTAGTTTTTTTTTTTGGGGGGGGGGGAGGTATGAATTCACGACCATAACTACATTTATTCGTTTAGTCTTGCTGTCCACCTCCTTACAGTCACTGAACGCTAGAATCGAGCACTCGACCAAGTCCCATGGATCGCTGCTCTCGCAGAATTAATTCAAGGCGCTCTCTGAGTGCTCATTATCCGCCGTTTTATTGGTTGTTTCTTACGCTTGTGACCTGTTTCTTTACAGCGATCGGTGTATGAACGACCTTCTTCCACGCACATGATGTCGGCGTACGTAGGCGTATACCGTTACGACATACGTCTAAGAGACGAGTAGGATGTGAACTGCCGTGTCCACCTGCTGGCAGAGGTCGATGTTGCTCAGGTGGACCGGAGCGACAAAGGACATGTGGGCAGAGCTATCTGCCAGAGTTTATTTCACAATGCAATCGCCTTCGAATCTGGGCGATGGCTGGCTCCACCCTGCGTGATCCGTTTGAATCAATTTGCGCCTGGAAGTGGGAGTTGCTATAGTCAGGCGGCTTGACGCCGGTGCGGTGCATCTATTTCTGTCGTTTCCTTTTCCTGGGGGCGAGCGATAAGTCAGGGTCATTTTTTTTTATTTTACGATTCTCCCATTTCGACTATAACCACAATAGTTTGCAGCAAGTAAATAATCAACGAAAGAAAATTGGAGGGGGCACATAAGCTTCGCCTTAATAATATGACGCGATAGCGTAATGGGTTAATTCCCATACGTGCAGAAGCTCATTCTCTACTTAACATTCATAGATCCCTGGGAGTCCTCATACCCCTCCTGGCACAGTAGTGCAGCGGTTAAGCGATGCGCCACTGCCCTGCGATGGCAGGTGCTCCCAGTGGTGGGCCTTTTTTGTGCGACCCAGGTTGTTTTTCCAGAGCGACCAATGATTAATTTAACTGCCGCCTGCCGCGGTGGACAGTTTGCTCACTATCCGGTAGACAAGTTGGGATGACGCCGCAAGGTCACGTGACTAAGGTGGTCCACCTGCCTCCTAGGTTCCTCCCTGGGGACCACCTGCCAGAGTCATGCCGGTGATTTTTCGCTCACAGCGCCCACGCAGATGCCGATAACACCGACACCGGGTTTTCCGATGAACGCCGTCGCGTTAATAAACACTACAGATTGGTTCCGATGCAGCCTCATTCGCCGTCTATTCCTTCCTTATTCCTCTCTTTTATTTCTAGCTAGCAATATCAGAGTAAAGCAGACGCGCTATTATAAGACCCGTGCATGGAAAGCATGCGCTCTCGGCGGCTTTTTGTCTCCTGTTTATGACAAGTCCACCGGCGCCGCCGAGTGACATTTACCCAGATAGCGTGACGTTGTTTCACGTCGTCGCGTATGAGATGGCGTGCGCGCCTCGAGGAACAAAAGCAGCGACGTTCCCCTTGAAGCTCGCGTTCGATGAACCTTGGCCGTCTACAGAGGCGCCCAACTTTCTTCTCGGGATCCGCTCCGGGAGGCCGGCTCTCAGCGACACCGCCCAACAACAAATCGAAGACTGCGAGCGAGGAGGGAAAGTTAACGAGCTGGGTGGGGATATAGCTGCTCTCCTCTTCCCCCCCTTGCTGTACTCCTACGAAAGGAAGAAGGCTTCGGCTACCGTTCTACGCGCGAGCTCATTCGATTCCATCCGGAGGAGGCAGGCACTAATGTCCATTTTCTTGCCAAACCCCATCTCTTCTCTCTCTCTCTCTGAGCTCGTCATCGAACCTCTGTCCACTGCCTTCTTCAGCCTCCGAGCTTCGTTTCCGAGGCTCAAGTGATGCCTGGCGAGAGCAGTCGCGCTGGCTGCTGTTCGCTGAGAAGATGGAGAGGAACGGCTCAAAGGAGGAGGTTGTGGAGAGGGTGAGAGAGAGAGAGAAAAAGCACGCTCAACAGCAGCAGCAGTAAATAGACAGCGCGGAACAAAGGGAAGGGAGTATTCCTTCTTGTATCCGGTTGAAAAAGAGCTGTGCAGTGATCCGACAATTTACGAGCTCCGCTTACAGCCTCCCCCCCCGCACCATCCAGCTTTGCCAGCCCCATCTTTTCTTTTAGTGTCGCTTCGTATCTCGTTTTACGCTGCCTGTCAGACGAGGACGAGGAGGAGGGGGGACAATGAGCGAAGATCGCTGGAGAAGCCGCGCGAGTTGCGTGTGCCTGCCTCCCTTGCCTTCGACGTAGTACGTGTGAAACGACACACGTCCTGTCGTGACAGCTACTGGGGGAAGAAAGAAAGTGTGTGCTTGCGAACGCACGTGGGAAAGTTCCAAGCGCAACGCCTTTGTTATGATAGGCTAGGTTTCTATCGTGACATTAACAGCAATAGACGTCCAGCCAAGCGGAGCCTTACGACTGCTAACAAAGAAAGTCTTAAATTTTACGGTTCTTTAGTTCTCCGTTTAGTCAAGTGCTTTTTTTGGGGGGGGGGCGGGGAGAGGGGGGGGGGGTTTAATGGGCGTATACAATACTCACCAATACGTCCCCTCCTCCTGTTCCTCAATTTCTCCCACTGTCGTTTCAAACCGTGTTTTCGCCTTGAGCGTGAGAACGCTGTGAACAGACCATGCTGTTTGCTGCGACTGTTGCTCCCGTGTAAACTGTGAATGATTGTGATGCGCAGATATGCGGCTGAAAGTGGAAGGGATGAGTGCAGAGTGGAAGGGGATGACGTTTGTTGCTTTTGCGCACGCCTGTTCACAAAAAAAAGAAAAAAAAAACAGTGAGTCTATCAGCAACTCTGTGACAGTAGCTCCAATAGTGGAGCACGACAGAATTTCGTGTCTATGCGGCTTTCGATTGCACTAAACAAGCAATGCTGGTGACAATACTGATACTGAGGTTGCCAATAATAGAGGAAATTCAGAGCACCTACGTTGTCATCTGTTCGCCTAACGCGTAGACGCATACTAGTTGAAGATTACATTTCTGATTAAAGAAAGATACAATTGCAAATGGCCATCATTCACGCAGTGTTCGTATTTCATGTATGTTTTGTTTCGAACGACCGATTGGAAACTACAACTTCAAAAATAAGTCAAGGGAAGCAGTAATGTTTTTACGTGGTTTGCGCATAAAACAGAAGCAGGCAACAGCGGACCACAGCCCTCATTGTGCTTAGTACTCCGCTAACCAGTCACAAGAGCCAGCGAAACGAACATTCCAATGTTTCAGTTTATTAATGAAGTCGGGACATCAAAATTTTAGCACATAATTTCACCTTCGGTTAGCTTTTTGGTTTTATTTCGAAGATACGGTCTAACAATGACAGTATGCGTATCGCTGAGGAACAGTGAGTGGTGGTTATGTTTGTGGGTCGACTGCAGACTTGTTCTATACTAGATCCGACTTAGCAGGTGCACGGTACTAGTGAGTCGCACCGACCAAAAATTAAGATGGAATCCCGACCAGACGGGATTCCGTCAGACCCTTGACTACGAGCAGGTGCACCTTCCGAAACAGCCGTGGACGTGGTGGTGGTTTTTTTTATTAAAATAATAGCAAAAAGGAAGGAAAAGATTTTTGCTAGCCCCGGCATCAGCCACCGATACTGAAGCAGCTGAGCTGGGGCAGCGGAAATAAAGGACAGCAGGCAGAATGGAGAAATGGAATGAAAGAGGTGAGGGGACAGGAAGACAGAATAGGGGGAGAAGTAATATATACAAACTATTTACACAATATTCTGGACTGGTATCTCGCACAGTTCTCACCGTATTACTCCGGCATGAAGGGAAAGACATTTCGTCAGCAAATTACGCTGCGCACGAACTGCGTGGCGCGAATTAAATGTTTAAAACATGATGAGCTATCTGTTGTCCTCTTCATTTCTCCTGTCTTATGTGTTGTTTCTCTTCAAGTTATATGACTTCCTGCCGCTTCCACTGGGAACAAGACACTTAGGTCAAAACCAGCGGCCCAGCAAACGCGATACATCGTTCGTTTCTCCCTTTGATTCTCAAAGTTAACCTGAATTTCCTCCGTCTCATGCGAAGCGCGCAAAACACACACTGCCGTCCCGCCTGCTCCGGCGTGTCGACCATGGTGGTCGAGCAAGCACCATTACGCGATTGTACTTGTTGTACAAAGCCAGAATGCGGATCTCCGGCTGGCGAGTGACCCAAGGTGCTGTTGTTGTCGGCGATCCTTTCATTTTCACCTTTGCTATAGCGCATTCCCTTTCACTCTCTCCCTCTCTCGATAGAGAGAGAACCTGGGTCGGCGAGGAGGTAAAGGAAGCTGTCTTCGTCTCGTGCGTGTCTAGACCAAAAGGCAGGCACATCGAGCTGAAAAGCTTCGAGCAGCTATGCGCGTAAGGTCCGTTCATGGACCGCCCCTCTCGCGTGCTCGTCGAGACGGGCACCGAACAAAACGCAGTGCGGGTCTCGGTGAAACGCAACCGCACGCACAAGGGCGCACGGACGAACATATATATATATATATATATATATATATATATATATATATATATATATATATATATATATATATATATATATATATATATATATATATATATATTATATATATATATATATATATATATATATATATATATATATATATATACACACACACACACTCGCAGAGAAGACGTCGGCTTCAGCGCGGCGTGACGTAAGCGCGCGTATCTCTTTGCATCGCTGTCGGAGAGTCTTGGCGGTAGTCTCTTCCGGCGTTGCCGTTGTCTGCGGGCGCCTCCATCACTGTCACTCCGTGCAGCGCTGACCAGGGAAGGAGGCGTGCCGGCAGGAGATCCGCGAAGCGGACACATCGGCGTGGACGCATGCTGCGCGGTGGTCATGCGTGGAAAGGAACGAGTGAAGAACGCACTGTGCAGGTAGCGCCGTGTCTTCACGGCGGTCGCTATTACCTCGCATACAGCATTGATCGAAAGTCTTTGGGACACGGGGTTCGATTTGGAGCTGTTTAATGAGGCAGTCAAGATGACGATGGTGATGAACGGAGCAGTTATGGCACAGCCGAACTTCCTATTTGTCCTCTGCGGACGAATATAGTAACTCCTCTCCTTAGCCCTCATGACATTTCGAACTTCACGACTACAAAACGTATTCCTGAAGTTAGGCGCCTATGGCTTCGGGACGTTTGATCAGGGCTGTAAATTTACATCTCTTTAATGATACGATTCCTGAAATTCCCTAGTGATTCAGTTGGTCAGAAGTTATGAGGGAATGGGAACGCAGACGCAGTAACCAACGCATTGTATATATACACCTGAGCCGGCCTATGAAGGAACGAGTGAAGAGGGTGAAACGAAGGAGAGAGGTGGAAGAACATTCCCGTGTAACTCAACCGTTTAGGGCATGCGTGTGCAGGTCCAACCTACTTGTGCTCGCACGACCGTAAAATCCGGCACCCTCATTGCTCCGAAGTTCGGGTGTTAAAAGACTGTCACGCCACCTGCGCCATTCAGATGAAGTGTCCTGTGTTGCTCAAAGCGTGGAACGGGGGAGAAAGAAAAGTTTCAGAGGCCATTAAGAGCACGATCATAGGCGGCGCCACTATTTGCCTATCTCCAAACGTTCCCGGCTGGTCATGCCACCAATTGCATTCGGAATTTCGTAACAGTTAGAAATAACGAATTCTGTCGTATTCTTATAATACGCGGTTAAACGATTTCTCGCTGAACTCCATCATCCCGAACGTAGCTTAAACAGTACTAAGCACGCGCCCATATCCATCTAACTCGCCGAAAACCTCACAGCAAAAGAGGCGCTCTGAGCTGCCTCCAGAGTAGGCTGATTTTTTTTAGATCAACACTCTACGACACCGGCCGAGTAAGTGCCAAATTTCATGCGTTATACTGTTGCATTATTTGCAGGATTCATTTATGCACACCCCCTGAACAGTGTGTATTTCAGTAGTCGCTGCCACTATAAGCAGGCACAAGGACCTATTGCACATACGAGGGTGAAAAATGTTGGGGAGAAAAAACTTTCAGAGCTGCGACTGCAAAATCTTTATCGGGTTTCAGAGATGAACTAAGCATTGAAAAATATATTTTGATCTAAGCTGATGAACGGTACTTTCGGTTAGGTATGACGACGGTATAGCGTTGGCGCGACTGAGCCATAGATGCATGACCTTTGTACCGGCTTAAAGCCAAGCAGTGACTGAGCGCTCGGCGCCCTGCATCGCCCAGCGTTTATGAGTATAAAGCTGGAAACCTAGTGAATACTGCATGTCGCTTTAGCGAGGGCCGGTGTCTATTCTATCCTTGATTTATCCGCGATTTAACTACGCATGTCCTGCTTTCTCGGGCAAAAATTTTGAAAATTGGAAAATTGTAAGGCACTGCTATGGCATTATTGAAGGTAATGGTCCATTATTCTGATATGTAGCAAAATATTTCTTTTAAAATATTTCCATCAATCGCATCGAACAGTTAAGACTGTATAAAAAATCAATGGGGAACGCTTTTGACGATAGCAAAACCATTAATAGAAAAAAAAAATACAAGACTGCCGTCGGGTGATCTGCGGATATATTGAATGTTATAGTGAAATCTTACATTATATGAAAAAAGTTGCGCTCGTAAACGCTCGCCCGCTCAAAAATGCTTTTATCCAGAATTGCTTGGCATGACTGAAACAAGGCCACCGCGGTGTCAGATTCCGTGGGCATTGAAGCGCGCTGATACCACGCTTTCACCCGTTTTGTTAACTGCAGACGCGGAGTTTTGCTGCTAAGCCCAAGGTTGCGAGTTCGAATCCCGACCGCCGCGGCCGGGATTCTGAGGCAAAATGCAAAAACGCCCGTGTTTTGTGCGATGTTCGCTTCCGTGTATTCCGTCGGGATGGTTCTTGTCTTGCAGTCAGAGAAATGCGCTCCTAGCATAATCGTTTTCACACTGACCTGCTATACTGAATAGATCGATGCACACGTTTCGTAATCACACTAAACAAATTCTCACCCTTAAGGGTGCAAATCAGCTGCCCCCAGACGAACACCCTTTTGGGTGCTAAAAAGGGTGCAGAGATCAGCACCCTTCAGGAAGGGTGCAAAGCATGAAAGTTTCGATGGCACGCATCAATCCAAGTCTTTTGCTTCATGGGTGAGTCATTGTGGAGCACCCTTCCAACATGCATTCGTAGAGGTGTTATGGAAAAATAGTACCCTTTAATGAGGGTGCAACCATTACATCCTCTAAAGTATCATTAAGTGCACTCTTCCTTAAGGGTGCTGATCTCTGCACCCTTTTCTAGCACCGAACAATTGGAAAAGGGTGCTCGTCTGGGGACAGGTGATTTACACCCTAAAGGGTGAGAAATTGTTTAGTGTGATGTTGTCAGCTGCGTTGTATTCAGTGTGAAGTCCGCCGATGTGACGTCGAAAACGAATTGCCTGTGCTTCATGAAGTCGACGATGAAGTCGCCAGCGAGGATGCTTGGCGAGATGCGATCGGAACTGGCGAGGGAGAACTTCGAATTTCAGGATGTCTGTTTGAGAGGCGTTTGGCAGCTTTCGGCGGCTTCTGGTGGCGACCGCGCGCTCGACCCGACGACGGCGAAAGTAGCACGAGGCATGGGCCTCATGCATCGTGTGCAAACATGATCGCGGACGTGGTGGAGTAACACATGTATTGTGTATGTTGTACTACGCGGGACCACGTGCTGTACTACGCGAAATCCAAGGATCCCGCAACTAACAAATGGAAAGGTAAAAATAACGAATCCAGCTGTACCGAGAAATTTCTTGGGCGTCATAAATGTCTTCCGCACTACTTATTTCTTGATATTAATTATATGTTTATGTTGTTAACCAGTTATCGCGCTACATTTTTCAGGGTTTATTATTAGAAAATGTTTTTCAGTAATTATTTATAGCTATTACTCATAGCAAAAGTGTGCGCGCAGATTCCTATGAGAGCCGCCGCCGTGGCTGAGTGGTTATGGCGCTCGGCTGCCGGCCCGAAAGACGCGGATTCGATCCCAGCCGTGGCGGTCGAATTTCGATGGAGGCGAAATTCTAGAGGCCCGTGTACTGTGCGATGTCAGTGCACGTTAAAGAACCCCAGGTGGTCGAAATTCCCGGAGCCCTTCACTACGGCGTCTCTCATACCCTGAGTTGCTTTGGGACATTAAACCTCTATAAACCAAACCAAACCAAACCAGATTCCTAGGAAGCCGAAAAACTTTGGTAGGGCTAAGAGACGAAGGCAGTGCTGTCCTGACTGATACTTGCGCGCTCACGAAGCGTATTTTTGTTTGATTTGATGATTATGGCTTTTTACGGCGCAAGGCACAAAAAGCTCCATGGCACAAGGTATTTTCCATTTCTCAAGGTGGGGTCACAGACCCATTTCCCAAGCATTTCACCCTAAAGAAGCCGAGCACCAGACCAGGGGAAAGCTTGTACCCATTGTATCACCGCTGGGTACCCGGCGGCACTGGGGATCGAACCCCGCACCTCCCGCATGCGAGGCGGATACTCAACCACTTGGTCACCGCTGCGGCTTCGTTTGATTTCATAGGAATGACAACGGAAAATACTTATGCACAATATAGGCACGGCATTCCTGAGGCACTATACTAAGCTCTACAAAAAGAAAGAAAAACAAAACTTTTTCTAAGTGTTCTATCACTAGAATGGAGTTCTAGCTCACACCTGCCGTAGCCTGGTTGAGGCTATCCTTTAGGTTCAGTATTCGTCATAGTCGAATTTCATTGCGAAAGCATTTTATAACTCATCGGCGACGAAACCCGATGTGCAGAAAAAGTGGCCTACAAGAACCCACGTGACCTGGCAAAGATTATATATAAAGTTTCTTTCGAAGATGCGGGGAATCCAGCCAAGGATTTTCAAACTTCGAGGGGAGCATACAACCCATAGGCCACAAAATCTTTTGTTTTCTTTAGTTCCCGACGTGGCATAGTTACAGAGGGATCTTAGATATTGCACAACGCCGTGTTGCTTCTTAGAGAACAAATGCCAACCTAGTATAGATGCGTTGCCTTATGAATGTATGCTAATGAGTAGGTGTGTCATTAGAAAAGAAGGATAAAAATAAAATATATAAAAGTAATAACAAAAGGAAATAAAAAGAATACTTTCGCATTTAAAACACACAAGTAGTGTTAAGTGCCCTCCTAAATTTTCTGGCTAGACTTCTGGCTGGAGACATCTACTTATCAGAGCGTGCAGCACTTTGTAATGTATACTATATGCCTTCCACAGTAGTTTAAAAAAAACATCCTTTATTAGTTCTCTTCGCGTGTACGTAAATACGTCCATTTCTTGCTCCTTTCGTTTCTTTGCGTAGTCGTTTTTCTTTTCATTACGCAGAACCAACTCGCTCAACTGGGCATTCTGGCGTACCATCAGCATCAAACGAAACGCGAACAAAGAAGCGCGAGCACGAACAACCAAAAGTATTAGCCGCTGGAAGGGCAATTCAGGTGTGGCCTATCAACGCTTCCAAAGAGCGTGCTGTACGAACTCGAATTTGGCAGTTCGTGATCCTGCTTGAGTATTTTCTTGTCGCAAACAGAGGTCGACAAGATTGACGTGCCTGAAAAAGCGAGATATCTGACGTTGTGCAACTCTTCATAGTCTGTCGTCCTCGTTTCCTCTCCGGTGGCTTTCAGACAATGTTATCGTTACGACAGCGGCAGCCGGCTTACGCCAAGGAAAAAAGAAGGCCTGTGTACCCTATCCGCTCGCTTGCTCTAGCACCCTGGATAGAGCGCATAAACGTCCATGGTTTCAGAGGCGTTCATCTTCAGCTCTCCATGGTGGGGTAGGAGGCCCACAGCATTCTTCGAGCGCGTTTTCTAAGAGAGCAGTTAATAACGACCGAATCTCCCTGGAACTTCGGTTCACAACGATGACCAGCAATGAACATGTTTTATGTAACTACTGGGCACACAGTACAGGTGTGCTCATATCAATGATGCAAGAAGATTAGGGTCTTAATGCATGACTCGCAGGAAAGCGATATGACGGCGTGATATATTTCGACGCGTGACAGGCCTGACGTTGTACGTTTCCCAGCATACATATGATCAGGCACATGTTTAACTATTTTCCCGTTTTTTTTTCCTTATCGCAGGGCGCGGCCGTTCCCAGCAGCAAGATGGAGGCGGCGTCCCTTACGTTATCCTGCTTCGAAGTTTGCCGGCACAGACACTGTCTTATTCTACTCGGATCAAGGCACCCAAGATACGTCGACGAACATGTGATAGCTCGAGCGTGAACTTTTAACGTGTAGGTTTTCATGTTTCCTCCGAGGGCAGTTCTTTTGCGTGACGATGGCGTCACCTCCGCGAAGCACATGGCCCCGGGATGAACGATGACATAGGCGAATACAGTTTAACGCCTGCGTCTTAAGAAAAGGCTGGTGCTGCTCGCAAGGAGCAGCGATGGCGGGCTCCAGCAGGCCCGAGCTGCGTCTCGCCTACCGCATCTTCGTCACCGTCAACATTCTGCTCGCCGTGTACAACATGATCTGCTTCCAGATGCCGCGAACCGACGTCAAGCCCTGCGTGCTCGTGGTGTCCAACCACTCGCTACAGGAGACCGCAGACTCTACCCCCAAGGCGGTTCCGCCACCACCGCCACAGCCGGCCAAACAGGCTGCGAACCTCGAGAAGCCGCAGTTCCAGAACAGACAGCCCCTCCAGTCGAAGCAGGCTACGACCCGAGCTCCGGACGCAGGTATCGCCCGGAACAACGACAGCGCTGTCGTAGCCACCAACAAGGTCAACAGCTTCTCGCCAAAGAAAGGAGACAAATACGTCGTACAAGAAGACTTCATACTCTCCGACGTATCGGTGCCGTTCGACGAGAGCGTCACTCTGACGACGCAGGCCACCCACGAGTTCCTACAACACGTACCGGTCCTCTGCTCCCGGTGGCAGGGACCGGTATCCGTGGCAGTATTTGCTCCGGGCACCGACTACGCAGTGGTGATGGACAAGATCGCCTTCCTGCGGCGGTGCGACGATCCGTGCGTGAGTGCCAACGTGACGTGGCATATAGTGTACGACGTAGACCACGAGCCGCCGGCGGCAGTGGTGGTCAACTCTTCCGCCGACTTCCTCCAGTCCTGGAACGGTTCCTGCAGCTCGGACGTGATGGGGCGCGAATACATGGAGTTCCGCAAGATGCACAAGATGACCTACCCCATCAACGTTCTCCGAAACGTGGCCCGACGCCGAGCGCGCACGCGCTACGTTCTGGCGTCGGACATCGAGCTCTACCCGAGCGCCAACATCATCCCACGCTTCCTGGCGCTGGTGGCCGAGCGCCGGCGTCGAAACGCGACGGAGGCGCGGGCGCCGCAGGTGTTCGTGCTGCCCATCTTCGAAGTGCAGTCCAAGCAGCGGCCGCCGCTGACCAAGCGTGTTCTGCTGCAGATGCTGCGCAACAAGACGGCCATCTTCTTCCACAAGTGGGTCTGCGACCAGTGCCAGAAGTTCCCCAGGCGCGAGGAGTGGATCGAGCGCGTTCCGGAAGACGACGATGCCCTCGACGTGCTCACCACCACAAAGCGCGACCGAACCAAGCGCTCTTGGGAGCCTATTTACATCGGCACGAACGACGACCCTTTTTATGCCGAGGAGCTCACCTGGGAAGGCAAAAGGGACAAGATGTCGCAGGTAAGTGTGGTGTAGTCGTATATAGTACCTGCACGAGTAACCGTTTTTCTCGGTGTTGAAAATATACCTGCGCTCAAAAGACACGGACAGAAAGATAAAGTGAACACAAGTGCACGCTCGACCTTCTATCGCCAACGTCACTCTGGGCGATACAGTGTCCAACGAGTGAAGATGAGCGCGTGATTCTGCAAGAATTTTTGTTAGTCACCAAGTTATCGTGTTCTTCTTGCAATGAAGGCTTTTCGATCAGTGCACTCTATTATGCGATGACCTAGGTAATTCTAAGGCATTTATTTGGTAGTGAAGCAAGGGCAGGTACTGGAGCGACCATCTTAAATGTTGACAGGGGAAGGCAAAGCACTCACAGAACACAGACAACTTTTGCGAGTGCTTGAGGAAGTGACCAAAAGCAATGTGGTCATCGCAGACGAGGAAACTAAACGATTATTACTGACGTGAAGCGTGCTAGCAAGCATAACGCAGGACCTATTCAAATGATATCTGACGATGCAAACCCAACAATTCTGTACAAAAGCATTTTTGAACGTTAAGAGTTTATGAACGCAATTCTTTCATATGTTGTAACATTTCACTATAACATACTCGCAGATATCCCGTCGGCAGGCTTGAATTTTTTTTGCTATTAACGTTTTTACTAAGTAAAAGGCGCTCTCCATTGCTTTCCTATGGTAGCCTTTACTGCTCGATGCGAGATATGTAAGCACTGTAAAAGAAAGGTATTGCTACATATGGCAACAATGAACCACAACCTTCAGTATTTTCATAACAGTACCTTACAATTTTCTAATATTCACAGTTTGTCGGAGATTGTTCGACATGACTCAATAACGCGGTTATAACTGAACCCGCAAAGACTGATCGCGGTATATCGATGAAGTTGTTCAGGTGTACAGACCTGTAGCTATAGCGCCTTCAGTGTTAAAACTTGCGCTCTGAACTTGCTGCCCTTCCTCTCCCGACCTTGCCAGAGCTACGAACTGTGCCTGCTGGGCTACGACTTCCACATCCTGGACAACGCCTTCCTCGTGCACGCGCCGGGCATCAAGACCATCATCGCCAGCGAGGAGCGGCGCAGGGTGCCGTACGTGAAAGTGAACAACGCGCACCACGCGCGCATCATGAACAGTCTCAAGTCTCGGTACCCGGCGCTTTCCAAGGACTGCTAGCCCCGCCCTCGAGTGCGTGCGTGTGTGAATGCCTGTACGTGCTGCGAAAGCCTCTTGTAATATATGCCTCTATACAGTATATAAACATTTCCGCCCGTCTTTGCAATGCTGTGTCTTTGTGCCGATCTTCGTAGATTACACGAACGAGCACAATGTCCTCAAAAAGAACTGTATTGGAACGAGTGGCAAGAAAAGGTGAGTTTTAAGGACACAAGGAAAGCAAACCAAATGGACGGCATTTTTAGAAACCAGCCTGTTGCGACGATCATGCTGATCACGTGTTTTGTGCAGTTGTTCCTGCGCGCATTGTATGCATCACATGCGCCTCTGTGTATCGTCTATATCTCTGAAAATCCTCATATCGGGTAAATGTGGGCATAGGTTGTGTCTTCAGAGAACCAGGTTAGGTATCGGTCTTTCATCAATGAAATTGATCGGACCGATACGTGTACAGATCGCTCCAGTCTCGAGCAGCATTGATGAATCCTACAGTAGTGTGCACAAGAGGGGGGGGGGGGGGGGGGGAAGGTTCGCGGATTTGTGACGGCTCACTATAGGCTGGCAAAGTGCTGAAATAGCTGACTGAAAAACGAGGAGACCAGCAAAATATTGTCCACAGAATCGATGTTCTGATATGAGTTCCGCCAGACATGTTTCATGTTAAAAATTTACAGGCGCTAAGCCAGAGTAAACATGCCGGCCCGTACAATTCTGAACCTATTAACAGCTTTTAAAATACTTCGTTGTTGAAGGTTGCTAACAGCATACACATTCTAAATATTAGGCCGCCGCGGTGGCTGAGTGGTTATGGCGCTCGGCTGCCGGCCCGAAAGACGCGGGTTCGGTCCCGGCCGCGGCGGTCGAATTGCGATGGAGGCGAAATTCTAGAGGCCCGTGTACTCTGCTATGTCAGTGCACGTTAAAGAATCCCAGGTGGTCGAAATTTCCGGAGCCCTTCACTACGGCGTCCCTCATAGCCTGAGTCGCCTCGGGACGTTAAACCCTCATAAACGAAACCAACGTTCTAAATATTGGGCAAATGTGAAATACAGATTAAGAACTTCACCAACAGAAGGAACGACTGTCCAAGTTTTGGCGGCGATAACAGATGGTGCCACTGGCCTTGTAATATTCACTGCATGGGCCGTCGAATCAAAGTCACTTGAACGGGGACGCCATTTGTTCGTGCAGTTCAGGAAAGAATATAGTTATTTATATTACTGCCTGCGATGAAAATATGCCAGTGATAGAATGCCAGATTTGAATGAAATTAACCCTCGGATACGCCAACCTCCAATATTCTTGAAGGGATTTTGAAGCATGCGAATATTACTGATATGAGAGCCGACGGAGTTGGTAGCGAGGAAGCGCTGGTTAGATGTCAGTGGGGATACCATTGTTGTTCTTTACAAAAGGTAAGGGACCGAGCACAATGTTTTGACCTTCGAGATACAGTGGGAAGAATCTTGCGATGGTACAGACCACTGTTCGCTACGGCATGAAATTGCGGTGTGTCTGTGTCGAAATCAAACCGCGTCACTAAGTGGCGCACTTGCTATGTGACATTCTGTGCCCCCTCGTTATCTGCCCCGCATGCGCTGGAGCAGCGAAGTGGCGAGGAGCGCATAGTACCGCAGCGGGGCGGAGCAGATATATTGTCACGTGGTACATGCACCACGGAGTGATGCGTTTTGATGGACGTCGCTTGCGCTCCCCGAGCACGAGGAATGGCCCGAATTTGTTGATCGACAGCGGCGAGAGTAATCGCGATTTCAAAATTCCAAAAACGGTCCGCTACAAATCTCTAAATGCGGTAAGGTGCCTATCGGTAATAGTTAAAAAGTTAACCACTCGAATTTATTGAGATATTTCTATATGTTTTACTAGTTAACATGATTCGCGTGTTTTCTGACGTCCGCCATCAACTGGTATTACAGTGCCGCAAAAAGTTTCTCGTTAACACAGGCACCCAGTTTTTAAAAATTAGTGACGTACTTCCCTGAATCACCTGGTATGCCACATGTTTGTTTTACGGCGCCTCTAAACGAAGGTGTTGGCTATCAATCATACAGCTATTTCCATGCTTAAAACCACCGTGCTTAAGTATAGTTACTAAAATTATTTCAAACTGACAAGACAAATGCTTATTTGCGCAATGATTTGACTCAAAAATCTTTATAGATAGGCTCTTATACAGTGCGTAATTTGTGCTTTAGTAAAGCGTGCTTCTGAAATACTTAGTTCTGCATAATTAGAAAAATCTTTAGCTCGACAAAGAAAGACAGTGAGCCTTTTCTTGTCAGGGCTGAATATATCAGTTCGTTATTGGAAGCTGCATGCTTTGCCAAACTAAATTAGATTAACTAGAATTCGGGTCGCTCACAGCCAAACGAGTCCCGCCCATCTGTTGATATTTCAGATATGGCTGCAAAGTTAACCGGAGTTGGGATAAGGCTACATAAATGGAGAAAAAAATGTAAGGGAACGAAAGTTCCTCCTTAATGGTATGACGCGATCGCGTCAATCGGTTAGTGCCCATATATGCGGAATTCGTCATTCTCTACTTCACACTCGTAGATCCGTGGGGGTCTTGATACCAATCCTGGCGCAGTGAAGCAGCGGTTAAGCGATGCGCCACTGCCCTGCGACGCCATGCACTGCCGCGAGAGCAGCCTCGCGCGGCCAACCGTTATTTTAACTGCCACCTGCCACGGTGATCAGTTTGCTCGTAATGCGGTGGGCAGGCTGTGATGACGCCACAAGGTCACGTGACCTAGGTGGCTCACCTATGTAGTTGTCTTCGAACGAATACAACCAGCGGAAGGACGCAGACATAGATAGGCACACAGGACGGCGCTGGCGTTCTTCCGCTGGTTTTATTAGTTTCGAAATATGTACCAACTCACCCAGCCCTCCACTAGTTGGTTCTCCGGGAATTTTTCTCTCACAACGCCGCCGACGGCATGTTTTTCTGCCGAACGGGAACCTTAAAGCTCTCGCGTTAAAAAAGGCTGGTTTGCACAAGTAGCTTCACCCATAAAAAATTGGCAGTGGCTTAACTTGGTTAACCCCGGAATTCAGCGAAAAGCAAGCACGCTTGCTAAGCGTCTGAGGCTCGTCCATGGCAGCCCCGCTACATGCTCGCGGCAGCCGTTCACGTGGCTACGACGTGGTATCACATGGTCTTACGACACCCCCATCGGATGTAGTCACGTGGCTTCACATAACCCCATTGAATATTCGTAAGGCCAAAGGTCATTCAATATCAAAAGTCAGAGGTCAAAAGACAACTAAAGGTCATGGGTCAAGGTCAGGGATCAAGGGTTCGACACCTTAAATGTACCACATACGGTCATACACGGCTAACGTGGTTGGGCTGAAGGTCATTCACGGTCATTCTCCGGCCCACGCGACGATTGCTTTACCTAGCGTGGTGAAGCTTTTTGCTTCAAAGCAAGAGGTTTGGTGGCGTTCTTGGTCAGTCTTTCGACTGCAGCCATGGCTAGCATAGTACAGACTCGTTGTGTTTGACAGCCAAGCTTACTAACAGTCACTCTGTCGTACCGACGTCCGGCCTCTATCGGACAGCGTCGTAACGGAGTGCCGATGCTATCAGGGACGCATCGACTAGCACGTGGTCCGTGCGCAAGCCCAGAGCGAAATACGCCCCTCGGTTTATTGCAGGCAAATATATACAGGAATGATTACGTCACGATTGTCCCGTGACTTGCATACAAACACACGCCAGCACATCCCCCTTTTTGGACATCAGAATTTCAGTTTGAAGGCGCGAACTACTTCACAAACAAATATAGCAAGATTGAAAACGTAACCAACAGCTACTTAGAAAACAATCCGCATGGCTCAGGCTGAGTACACACATAGAAAAGGTCATTCGTCATACCCTCAGAGAACCGGATGGCGAACCACTCCTCCAGACCTGGTCACCGTGACTGCAGCTGGAGGCACCTGGGGTTCCGCGTTTGCTTTGGCCGGCGAGCAGTTTGCACTGTCCGGCGCGTCCCTGGCTGAATCACCTGATTCCTCCTGGCCGAGTTCACTCTGGAAGTCATAGCTTCCTTCTGCTTTCTGAAAAAATTCTTGCAAGTGGTTTAACATTCGCCGATTACAGCGCAGTACCACACCTTGTTCCATGCGTATCACGAAGAACCGCGGTATAGCTGCCGCACCAACCACAGTGGCCCTGACCTTCATGTTTTGAACCCACGCAGGATCACCGAGCTCCAACTGAGCGAGATTCTTAGCACGATGGCGTTGGTTGTAGTAAAGCGCTTGCGATTTTGAACACGAATGATCTTTAGCTGCGACATCCGACATTCGTCTGTGTGTTGGGCATCGTAGCTGTGGTGCCATAGGAACGCGTGTCCTAAGGCGTCCTCCCATCAGTATTTCTGCAGGACTGTAGCCCAAAACTCCAGGTGCCACCTTGTAGGCGAGAAGTGCGAGGTGGGGGTCTTTAGATTTAAGTACGAGTCACTTGATCGTTTCACCTTCCTTTCCACCTTCCCATTAGCTTGCAGGTGCCTTGGGCTTACAGTGACGTGACTGAAACCATACTCTGCAGCGAAGCTTTCAAACTCGGAGCATGAAAACTGCGGTCCATTATCTGTCACTACCATCTTCGAAATGCCATGACGAGCAAAGGTGCTCATCATCCTTTGTATAACGGTTGCAGCTGTAGTTGATGGTAAAAGCTTAATTTCCTCTAGCAGTATATTTAAACAGAGAAAAATGTCTTGGGCTTGATGAAAAAAGAATTAAGCTAAAGCTATGTAATCAACTAGCGATTTGTATGTCCCTGAAACAAATATTGCATAAATCTTTCAGTGAATATGCACGAATGCGTAATAATAGTGAAGCAACTGCAACAATTACAGGCCATCAATGCGACTGATGCGGCACAGTATGCGTTCGCATCAGCGTTCCCCCCAGACGAAGCAGCCGCTGCCGCTGTCAGGTTCAAACGGTGCAAGTTTGTGGCATGATTTAATCCGCGAATCACCGTGTGACACGCCGTATATAGTCAACTACTGCCCCGCTCCTCTCACCCGATCCAATCCAGCACTCACTAGGCAGTTTTAGTTACGCGTACGTAGAGAGTTCACGAACGCAAACGCGACAAGTCTACGCAGAATACGCACTTGTCGTCTCAAACCCTTACAAATACACGTACGCGACGCACACCGCGCATAAAGCCGCGCATTGTTCCTAGCGCCATCTACTAACAGATACAGACACTGCTGTAGCCACACTATTACAAGACGAGTCAAAACCAAGCCAGTCGAACTGCGTCGGAGCATTGCTATGACGACGACAAACGCTACTTTGTCAGGCTTAACAGCTGGAAAAATCACCCTTCTATCTGAAAAGCAAAAGGCATTTTTCACTTGAGACTTTATGCGAAGGTAAGAATGGGCAAACTGAAGCCAAATACAACATTTTACATCACGATATCACGTTTCGGGATTAGCGACAAAGCTCTTATCACTGTGAAGCGCGGGCGGGCAGGACGCCACCGCGTTAGACAGTTTAGTTTCATGTACATAGAAGGTTCACCTTCGTAGGTCTCTTACGTGTGACCAGTGCGCATACGCAGAACGCAAAGGGCCTGCGTGGGTCTCACGGACATACGTGAGATTTGGTCTATTACGTTGCAGTCTTGCATTGATTGCCTACGTAGCGTTGACAACATCGCGGCGTAGAACACTGTAGACCACTGTGTGACACGCCTTACGCCCTCTTCACTCCCCTCTACCCATCTCCTCCCCCTAGAGGGTGTTGCTCCCATCCCCTCTACGTCTTCTCTCTCCTTTCTCCCCCCTGAAAGGGGGATTTACCTGCCAACCGAGGGTTTAGTTGGATGGACGGATGTACAGATTGTTCCGACATGGAGGAGGCTTAGGGTGCGGCTGCACCTTCTGCCGCATTGGATCCACACCCTAAGCCTCCTCCAACAATCAACGCAGCAATTCAGCAGAATGATTACCAAGGTATCGCAGAGAAGGCACGGCATGAAGGAAAGCGACACAATCAAGCTGGTCAAGAGCCTAGTGGTCAGCCGCATCACATACTCGCTTCCCTACCACGACATGACGCAACATGAAAAAGAACAAGCAGACACACTCATCAGAAAGGCATTCAAGACGGCGCTGAACCTGCCAAGGAATACGTCGAACGAAAAACTGCTAAAGCTGGGAATCCACAACACCTTCGAAGAACTGAAAGAAGCGCAACTCGGTGCACAGCTGTATAGGCTCCAGCAGTCGACCACCGGCCGAGCGCTCCTCCTAAGGTTGGGATACGTCAGTAACGAAACAGAGGATAGGGAAGCGAGCATCCCCGATTACATTCGCCAAACCATCAGGGTGTGCCCCCTACCTAGGAACATGGACCCAAACTTGCTCGCGGCAAGGCGAGCCGCAAGGGCAGAATATGTAGAAAAGCACCTCGCGAATGACAAAAACGTTTACTATATACGGATGCGGCCCTACATCCGTGGAACAGAAACTCTAAAGAACACAGAGTTGCGTCAGTGGTGGTGAACCACAAAGGTGACATGATCACCTGCGCAACACTGAGAGGCTGTAGGGTATCCGAGGGGGAAGAAGCCGCAGTAGCTCTAGCGTTAGCGGAAGGATACCGTAGGAACGAGTCGCTCACAATTCTCACGGACTCAAAAACGGCATGCAGACACTACACCGCAGCTAGAGTCAGCAAAGGGGCGCTGCGCATAATCCTCCAAGCAGGGCCCCTGAGTACACAAATACAACATAAGATTTTCTGAGTACCGGGACACGCCGGAGTGAAGGGGAACCAGAGGGCCGATGATCTAGCTCGCGAGCTTACTAACCGAGTGGATACATCAACGGAATCGGAACCCACCACGACGGTGGAGCCAACGTTCGCGGAGATACTGATTCATCACAGAGGCAGGAGAATAACGTATCCCCCGCCGCACCCACTATTATTAACACAACACGAAGCAGTCGGCTGGCGAAGACTGACGACAGGAACTTTCCACAACTTACACACACTCCACAAAATGTATCCGAACCAATACGCGGACACATGCACGTGGTGCGGGGCAACCCCCACGTTATACCACATCACATGGGAATGCAAGAACAACTTCTCCTTCCATAAGTTAAAAGAGCCCAATGCGGAACAGTGGGAGGGCCTGCTCACCAGCAGCGAGCTGTCGGTCTAAAGAGGACTAGTGCAGCACGCATGCAAGGTGGCACGGCTCAGTGGGGCCCTGGAACAAGCGAACCAGCCACCGGGTCAACCGGGACTTCAGCCCAAGGGATGAAGACATCCGGAAGCCGCTAACACCTCTGCTTAATAGAGCAATAAAAGTTTTTTCCTCCTCCTCCTCCGACATGGAGCTTCTAATGCTAGCACTATAAAATAGAAGTAAACGTGATTTTATTGCTTTTGAAGCGATGTGCTTTTTATTCGCTTTAAACAGCGATGTACTCCTACCAGGTGAATTGTTTTTAAGAGTACAGCTTACCTATGCTTCTCAGCTATTTAAGAGGTCACTACGGGAGCCTTGCTGTAGTTTGCTGCGGAGATAACTGCGAACACCTGTCAGGTGGTACATTGCGCGTGACCTGCCAGTGAATAAAAAATACTTGGTCCTTCGGGAATGAATCCGCCGTTGGCTGCCGCGAACCGTACTGTCGGCAGAGTGAGTAATCATGTTATATTACATGAGCTACTACTTGCGAAGCTACGCTGCGTGAACCAATTGAAGCTTGTACGATATTTCGACGATCCACAAATGAACCATGTGCGGGAATGCCGTACTTCTCCGGCCGCCTGAATTAATCTCTGCAGCCGCTCTTTTCCTTGCGGGCACGACGAAAACACGTAGAAAACGTTTTTGTCGGCGCCCTCTTCAATGTGGCACTTGTAAACGCCGCGGTATGCTGGCGGTGTCGGCGCCTTCTCGACCACCCTTCATATTTTAGACGTAGCAGCAACCAACGTTTCTAGTAGCAACCTCAGTCTACAAAGTAACTGCGGCGATGGACGGGAGGCGGCGCTAGTGGTTGGCGGGGAAACTGTAGCGCAGGTTCCCACCACGGCCATATCGCACGCCGGATATCCGGTAGGAAAGTAAAAAGGGTCAGCCTTAAAGTTAATGAAGGACTCAGCTTTAATCATTTCATAGCGCATTGCGGTGAAAGCTGCAATATGATCTGCAGACTCCTGAATCGGCGTTTCTCTGCAGCACTAGTCGTGCAGTGAAGTATGCCTTGCGAACGAAGCGCACGTTGACCCGGCCACAGGAACAGTGTACTTGCTTTATTCGGCGTTTTCGCCAGGCACGAGCAATGATAGTAATGAAGACTGATTTATACGCTAATCTCTGAACTGCTGCATAATCCATCCGTTCACGTCTGACGCCATGCAAAGACGCAAGGCAGCTGTCCAATGTACTGTCTATGCCTTGATAACTGAATATGAGTTAGGGGATGTGTACGGCCACGTAGGTCGATCTTTGTGAAACAAAGCAACAACTGTAGCTACTCACATGTCTATGCGTATTGGCGTACACAACGTTACCAGTGTACAGTATGAAGTCGTTAACTGAACGAGCTGACGAAAATGCTGTTGCGGAGCTGAGGGCCACTTGGCGTGCGAAAGAATGAAACGCCGTATTGTCTATTCGAAGGGCCTGTTTTTCCCGGTCAGTGACTGCCGTCGTCTACAGTGACCTCTGTAAAGTCGCCTAATTACATTATGTGTTGGCAATGTGAAAGCAGTCGACGCTGCTGATGCCTCTGCCAGACAGGACTGGTGGGGCTTGGTGACCCAGGTTGCTCTTCCCGTACAACACCTGCCGCATTTGAATTATGTGACATTATGTGACACCACTTTTTTTTCACGATGAACTTTATAACGCGGCTTGTGAGACCCAGGTTGCTCTACCTAAGCAGCACCTGCCGCATGTAAATTATGGAACACCACTTTTTTTCCGCGATCAAACTTATAACGTACGCGGCTTGTGAGAGGCAGGTTGCTCTTCCCGAACTCTTCCGTACACCACCTGCCACAGCTGGCAGGTGGCGCCGCCTTTTTCCACGACAAGGCTTCAAATGCTGCCGCATTAAAAATGCCTAGGAGTCACACTTATTACCGGGATGAGGCAAGCTGGCAACACATACATTTTTACAGGGTCGCTTTTGGTACTCTCCTCAACGCTCTCGAGGGAAGCCATTCTCCGCAGGAACAAATCGTATATATTAACGTTCGGCTCGTTCCATGTTGTGTGAATGTAGCCGTGAGAAGACTTCGCCAAATTAAGGAGAGCGTAGGCGAATGTCCTCAGAAGGACTAGAATGCCGTCGAGGTATACCAGACGGGTGTCTAGAACGAAACGTCTGTAAAGGCGCGCTCACACTAGCGGGAAGCTTCCCGCACCGGCACAGCGTCAACGTCGACGCTGCCTCGCAGCTCCTCAGAATGACGCTCACACTGCGCGCGTTTTCTCGCTGCGGTTGTCTTGGAATGTGGAGAGAGGAGGCGCTGAGGGAGGACCCGGACGAGCAGAAAGAGAAGGGGATAGTCACGTGACACCAGAGAAGCCTGGAAAGCGCACCCTTTTCTCGCGTCGTCGTCTTGATTAGTCTTGATCGGCTGCTAGCTCCCCTCCCGTCGCCCTGGCAAAGCAGCCGCCGAGTGCCCGGCCGGCCGGCCGGCCGGACGCGCGCAGCCTCCGCCGACGGGGTCACTGAACTGGGACCGACGTCACGGTTCACGGTCGGCGCCCATTGGCTGTTCTCGTCAGCGGCACGGGAAAAATAGGTAGCGAACCCATCGCTCCGCGGGGACGGCAGAGCAGGCTGTCCGCGGGAGAAAAACCGGCTTGCGCGGGAAGCGGCACGCGGAAAACGCCCGGCGTTGCGCGTTTTCCCGCTAATGTGAGCGCGCCTTAAGCGACGCCTAATCGAATGCTGCCGTCTTCCTTGTCAGCACGGCAGGCGACGTGCACCGTGGTACCAAAAGCTTGATGACTCTACTTTGTTGCATTAACTACATTCTCTTTGCGACTCCAACCTTCTTCTCTATGGGTACTCTTCTAGATGTCTGCTTGATGAACAGTATTCACGGTGTCGCAAGATGATGAAATCTGAAGCGTGGCGACAAGCGCGTATGTTAAGAGACCGGTTGAAGATAATCCTTCACGACACTTGAGATCAGCAGACGTCAGCCACAAGGTACAGGGAGCATCTCCGCCTGGCAGCACGTTCCACGCAATTCCTGTGGCAGCAAGTAATGTTGAAGCTTCCGTCCACTCGGCAACAAGAACCGGCTTTAAATAATAATAATTGGTTTTGGGGGTAAAGGAAATGGCGCAGTATCTGTCTCATATATCGTTGGACACCTGAACCGCGCCGTAAGGGAAGTGTAAAGGAGGGAGTCAAAGAAGAGAGGAAGAGAGAGGTGCCGTAGTGGAGGGCTCCGGAATAATTTCGACCACCTGGGGATCTTTGAACGTGCACTGACATCGGACAGCACGCGGGCGCCTTAGCGTTTTTCCTCCATAAAAACGCAGCCGCCGCGGTCGGGTTCGAACCCGGGAACTCCGGATCAGTAGTCGAGCGCCCTAACCACTGAGCCACAGCGGCGGGGCAATCCGACTTTAAACTCGGTCACGGTTTTGGGAGGCGTTACGATTCCAGAAAACCACAGCAGAATTTTAGAAAATGGCCCCAAGCAATGCTACGAACCACCCAGCTCCCGTGCTCGGCTGCCCGACATGGTACATGAACTAAAAAGTGGCGCAACGTGACAAGGAGCGAATGGTCGGAGGCGGATTAGAATGCATCCGCCGTCATATAAGTGATAGAATCTTTTTGAAGCCTCCTATTCAGAAAGCTGTGAAGTCTGAATTAGTAAGTGTCGTGTGTGTTCCTTTCTCTAGTTCTACCCCTTTCGCGCAGTTCACCTTTTACCACTTCGCCATTGTCAATCTCGAGTGTTTAGAGAAAAAATGGGATAAAACCAATTGCAGATCTCTTCTTTACAGTCATAAAGCAACATTATATAAAAATTGAAATAAATTTAAGTGATCGAGCAGCCACGCTTTCTTCGATCTTATAAGTCAAATCCCTCTATTTCTCCAGGCGCCGTATTTTATATGCTGGGCAATATCAGCTATATCAGCGCGGCGCGAAGGAAGCACGCACGTGCCGCAGCATGGACTGTTCCAGAATCTTGATGAAGTCTCCCCTCTTAACGCGTTGAGAGTACGTTACCTTGCGCGCACTTGGCTTCATCCTCTCCTCATCGCTCGGAGGTGGCTGTGGCTCACCGGTGAAGAAGCCCCTAGAAGGTCCATGACGTTCTCTGCACCTTTCCGCCACACCGCCGATGAATTTCTAACAAAAAGAAGGCTTTTTCGAACTGCTAAGTATTCATTAAAACCTGCGCATTGGACACCATACAAGTCAGCTGCTTCAGCATATCAACGAGCACTGAAGTCTACTGAATCCACCTTCTTTAAAGTAACCCTCCTGATCATTCTGATGACTAATCCAAAACACTTCTGGAACACAATAAAACCTGGAAACACCAATAAAGTGTCGTTATTGCACCTGGCGGCGAGCCTACTCCCGACCACCCCTGTGCTACTGTACTGAATGATACTTCTTCATCCAATGTTATCCAACGTCCCGATCTCCAACTGTGCGATCATTTCGCGATGGATCTCACCATGTTCGACTTGCAGGGCATCATACCGATTATCGATGTGAAACTAACATCTTCTAGCGGAATTGATGGTACAAATGGCAAATTTATACGGAATACTAAAAAGTATTACCATGGTGTACTACTGAAGACTGGAAGACTGCTGTGGTCATACCAGTACATATAAAGACGAAGGTAAGCAGAATCCGTTTAACCATTGACCCATATCTTTGAGATCAATAGCATCAAAAATAATTGTACATATATTTACATATCTTGTTAATTTTTTTTTTTGGGGGGGGGGGGATAACAATTTATTCTCTCCAACAGAGCATGGCTTCCGAAAGTTTCCTCTTGTGACATTCAACTACTTTCCTTCACTTACGACTTGCACATCTATTTGGACTCAGCTTTCTCATCTGACTGCATATTTCTTGACTTTGCTAAAGCATTCGATAAAGTTAACTCAGTGCTATTAGATAAACTAGATGTGCTGCATTGGCCCTGCAGTTCTTAACTCTATCCGTGGATTTCCTTTTCCTCGTGTAGACTTTGACAGCATTAATGACGCTGATTCCTCTACGTACCACTTGGTTCTGGGGTTCCTCAAGGATTAGTACTTGGCCCCCTTAACTTTGTCTTCTATATTGCTGTGAATTGCCGTTCCTCTATGTAATGTAATCTGCATCCTGAGAGTAAAATAAATACATATCTCTTGCCAAGGAGCATGCCCGGAGGAGGGAGAGGGCCAATAAAAAAGAGAGAGGGCGCTAACTGACCCCCCCCCCCCCCTTCCGGCAGATTGAAAACTCGGCGCCCATGCAGTCGTCTGATAATGGCGGTGAGTGACGACCCCTTGGTTGCCATCGTCGCTGGATCTCTGCTCACTTCTGCGCCGCCACAGTGCGGCTGCCGGTGTAAAAGATATTGGTTTGTCGCCGTTTTCCGCTACAGTAAAAAGATATTTTTTCCGCCGTGAACAAACAAGAACATGGTTTAATTGGTACATGGTGAAAATACCACGCTGCTTGGAGGGCGCAAGGCTACACACACTGAGGTTGGGACGAACGGCATGATACTAGCCCTTTACTGCACGTTGTTGCATATATGCAATATTAGCATAAATGGCTCCAAAAACAAAAGGAAATCCGAGTTGGAGTTTCCTGTGCTCGTTGTTGCATTTCTGCAACATAGGTTTGAAATGCGCGCCATCGTGTGCTGCCATCTGTCCTGCTTCAGAGGAATCACAGCCATAACAAACATGATGGATGCTTCGCGCGCTCACGTGCTGTAACAACGGTAACTTTTTGCCGTTTTTTATGCCTTTCTGAACTGGATAATGTGCAGTGAAATTGTTTAGTCTTTACTACGCATCATTTTTAATGTGTGGAAGGCAGAAAACGTTCTTATAATGCAATATTTTGTTTCTGGCGCGTTAAAGTTGGTATGTTGCACATATGCAACGATGTGCACCTTGGTTGTTTTTCTTGACAGAACAGGCGATGGATGCTAAAACGTTCTATGGCCGAGCACTTCCTTCCTAGGTAACAACGCTAATGGGGAAGCTAACGAGGACGTTCAAGAGCTAAGACAAATAATTCAGACGCTCAGGGCAGAAAACGCCGAGCTGAGACAGAAACTAAACGATCTGATAGACGAACTAAAGGCCCAAAGAACAAGGCAGAACACCACTAACCCACAAACAGACGAAGCTCAGGCGACAACTATAGGGCGCCAGGAATTTACAACTGCCATGGTTGCTGTTAACAATGCACTGGCAAATCTTAGCAACCTCATCTCCAACATCCAAGACGAGGCGCGCAAGGATAGAGAGCGTCTAGTACAATTCAAAGCCATGAAATCCAGAGGAAAACCCTATAACAGGCCATCCCAGTATGGCGAGCAACCGTAAACGCTCGGTCAAGTTGGAAACCCTTGAAATATGGCAGTGGAACTGCCGTGGGATCCGCCGAAAGCAGGGTCTTCTTAAACAACACATCACAAATTGCACCTCTCCGCCAGACATAATCGCCCTACAGTAAACCGGCTGCTCACTCACTCTCGCGGGGTACTCCGTCTACGAAGGGCAGGGGCAAAACAAAGTCGCCACGCTTGTTGCAAAAGCAGTCACCGCAATCAGACACGACATCGACGGAACGGACATTGACCACGTCCTTATAGAAATCATTACCCAAAAGAGAAGCCAAGAAAGCACCTTCCTACTTAACGTGTACAGCCCGCCAAGCCAGAGGAAAGCCAATTTCAGCTACCTGCTAGGCAAAGCAGAAGAAGCCGCAGGCAAGAACGGTATCGTTATTCTGGGGGACTTTAATGCCTGGCATAAAAGTTGGGGCTACGTTCGGGAAACCCCGAAAGGCAGGGATCTAGCCAGGGAAGCTGATCGTAGAAGGCTCACCCTCATCACTGACCACACCCAACCCACGCGAGTGGGGAACAGCATCAACCGAGATTCGTGCCCAGACTTATCATTTGTCAAAGGGGTAAGGCACGCAAGATGGGAAAACGACGGCGAAACTCTAGGCAGTGACCACTGCATCCTGCGCATCCATATAGAAACCCTCCCGATCAGGCGACAACATGGCCAGGCTAGAGTGACAAACTGGGAAGCCTATAGGAAATCCAGGGCACAGCATGAAGACGCTGAGATCACCGACATAGAAGGCTGGGTCGCAAGAATCTAGACAGACTGGCGAAAACTAACCCGGAAGGTTGCCCTCACTACCAACACACCCGAGGTGGACAAACATCTCTTACACCTTTGGGACGCCAGACGGGGCCTACTAAAAAGGTGGAAAAGGCAAAAGCATGATAGGCGGCTCAAGCGTAAGATCGCTGAGGTCACCAGACAAGCTGAAGAATATGCGACGGAGCTCTCGAGGCGCGACTGGAACCAAAAGTGCAACGAACTTCAGGGGACTCTAGGTTGGGCCAAGACATGGGCCTTGCTAAGGGCTCTCATAGACTCAACCACCACAAAATCCGAAACCCGTAAGACGACCCAAAGGATCGCGCACCAGTTCCAAGGCACTGACGAGGAAATGCTACAGAACATCAAGCAGCGTTACATCGGCAATGCAACATACGCCGACAGCAGCTTGGCATACACGGGCGAAACGAATCCCGCTCTGGACGAACCCCTTACCATAGAAGAAGTCAGACACGCTGTGATGTCCGCCACAAAGAACACAACACCAGGGAGGGATGGCATCACCAATGCCATGATAAGGAATCTGGATGACAATTCAATCAAAAGTTCATCAATAAACACTGGGAACAGGGGACCCTCCCGGACGACTGGAGACATGCGGAAATAGTAATGATTCCGAAGTCCGGAAAGACTCCAAACCTGGACAATCTTAGACCCATTTCCTTAGCATCATGCTTGGGAAAAGTGTACGAGAGAGTTGTGCATCACAGGTTGCAGACCCACCTTGAGGACAACGAACTCATGCCGCACACTATGTTTGGATTTCGAAAATACCTATCGACACAGGACGTTCTCCTGCAGATCAAGGAGGAGGTGCTTACTTCCGTTCCAAAATATGAAGAAAACATCTTGCTCGCTCTCGATCTTCAAGCGGCCTTCGACAACGTCAGTCACAGGGCTGTGCTGGAGGGGCTCAGCAAACTGGGTTGTGGGCAGAGAATATTCAACTATGTGAAAGCCTTTCTGACTAACCAAACCGCTACCATTGGAATAGGAGGCTTCAGGACTGACACCTTCAACACCCCAGAAAAAGGAACACCACAAGGCTCTGTGCTATCACCTATGCTTTTTAATATTGCAATGATTGGTTTAGCAAGGGCGCTCGAAGAAATTGAAGGAATCAGGCATGCCATCTACGCAGATGATATCACAATCTGGGTGACAAGGGGATCCTTAGGCCAAAAACAAGAGCTTCTTCAGCGAGCGGCAGACACGGTCAACGCATACGCCCGACACTGTGGACTTGCATGATCCCCTGAAAAATCCGAGGTGCTCAGAGTCTACAGACAAGGGTATGATCTGCAAAACTCCATAGATATCTACATAGGGGAAACGAAGGTTCCAGAAGTATCGAAAGTTAGGATCCTCGGCATGTGGGTCCAAAGCAACCGTCGTATTGATCACACGATCAGACAGCTAGCAAATACCACAGCACAGATCACCAGGATGATTGCAAGAATTTCCAACAGAAGAAGAGGTATGAAGGAGGAAGACACATGTAGGCTAGTACAGGCCCTCGTGGTCAGTAGGATCTTATACGGCGTCCCCTACCAAACACCGCTCGAGCAAGAAAAGGAGCAGTTGGAGGCAATTCTTAGAAAAGCATACAAATGCGCTCTCGGACTGCCGGTCAGCACTTCGACGGAGAAATTCCTTAAACTGGGCATAAACAGCACAGTACAAGAACATATCGAGGCCCACCTTATCGCGCAGAAAACAAGACTGATGCTGTCCGCAACAGGCAGAAACACGCTGCGGTTGCTGGGCATGAGGGACGCTTTGAAAGAAATCAATAGCACAGCGAGCGTTCCAAATGAAGTCAGGAGGATCATTGAGATCAGTCCGATTCCAAAAAACATGCATCCAGATATACATAAGGCGAGAAGAAAGGCAAGATCTGAATTCCATGAAAGAAGCTTCGCCGGGGCAAAAGACGTATTATATGTTGACGCAACAACACACAGACACCGATATGGCTCGGTAGCCAGCGTGGTGGATCACCAGCTCAGGGAAATCAACTGCGCTTCGATAAAAACCAACAACATACTCGAGGCTGAGGAAGCAGCAATTGCACTCGCCATCACCCAGCAGAGTGACGAGCCCCATGCACACATCATTACAGACTCGCAAGAGGCGTGCAGAAGATACAGCAGTGGACGCATATCCACTGCAGCCATTCACATACTCAAGGCGAGGACAATCACTTTTACGAGATGCTTCATCACGTGGACACCAGGCCATGAGGCTGTCAAAGGGAACCAATGTGCGGACGCCAATGCCCGAGCATACGCCAACCGGGAGGCGCGCACCGAAGGGGAACTGGTCGCAGTCACTAGACGGTATGGAGCCATCTTAGAACACCAACGAGCCCTCCGGAGGACCTACCCGCCTCCCCACAAAGACCTTAGTAAACAGCAGTCGGTTGCCTGGAGACAACTACAGACTAATACATACACCAATCTGAGTTTACTCAGCAAAATCTATCCATCCACTTATGAAAACAAATGCCCGCTATGCGGTGAACACGCAACGCTTTACCACGTTACATGGGCCTGTCAGAAAATGCAGGCAGCGCCGATAAACAACACACCTACACCGGAGCAGTGGGAGGCTGCGCTGTCCAGCTCGAAGCCTGAAGAGCAGCTCAAGCTGATCGACAGGGCTCGCAAGACTGCAAAGGCCGCTGGGGCCCTGGACTGAGGGCTCCACCTACGCTGCGAGAAATAACCCTTATACAATAAAGTTTTTCATTCATTCATTCATTCCTTCTGAAAGCGAAGACAGTGACCTTTCTGGAAGCGATGATGACCCTGAGTGTAAGTTCTTTGAGTATGCTTTTGTTCGTAGAGTACCATTTTTTTTACTCGTTGCAGTTTATTCATTTGCTCTGTATTTATTTTGTGATGCAAATTTCGTTACACACAATAGTCAATTTTTTCATGCTTCAGATATTCAACCACGTGGAAGCCTTACTGACAGTGAAAGCTTATCAAGTTCATACTCTGATGAGGAGGAAAGACGGGAAAAAAGCAAGACGGGGAAAAAGCAGCACCCCGCCGCGGTGGCTCAGTGGTTAGGGCGCTCGACTACTGATCCGGAGTTCCCGGGTTCGAACCCGACCGCGGCGGCTGCGTTTTTATGGAGGAAAAACGCTAAGGCGCCCGTGTGCTGTGCGATGTCAGTGCACGTTAAAGATCCCCAGGTGGTCGAAATTATTCCGGAGCCCTCCACTACGGCACCTATTTCTTCATTTCTTCTTTCACTCCCTCCTTTATCCCTTCCCTTACGGCGCGGTTCAGGTGTCCAACGATATATGAGACAGATACCGCGCCATTTCCTTTCCCCCAAAACCAATTATTATTATTATTATTAAAAAGCAGCTGAAGAAAAGGGGCAGACCAAGCAGCGAATCTACTGAACAAGCCATTGAGGTGAAGAAGAAGAGGGGCCCAACTGCACCCACTCCTACACAGGATGTTCGGCTAGATGAGGTATAATTTCTAAACAATCATGAGTTGTTTCAAAGGTAATAATCACATATATTCTTTCAGGTTGGCCACTGGGTTCTTTGGAGCCAAAAGAGGCAGCGCTGCAAGTTTCCCAGGTGCACCGGAATCTGCATGAGCTACTGTTCTAAGTGTGGCATTCATCTCTGCTCTACAAACAAGAGCAATTGCTTCTACGTGTATCACACAATGAAATGATTGTTTTACTGTGGTTGATTCAGTGGTCATTATTTGTATTTCATTCTCACCAAGAACGGTGTTCAGCTTTGCAAGGTGTTTTCATTGTGCACATTGTTGCAAATATGCAACATATCATTTTTCAGCCAATAAAAAATGTTGATAACCAGCGAATCAAATTTTCATGTGCATATAGTGATTTTTATGACTGCCTGCATGTCCTGAAATAATCTTATCATAAAATAAAAAATCGTGCAGTAAAGGGCTAGACGAAGCGCGCTTCGTAATTTCTTACTCGTTGTGTGTGTGTGACTCAAGCCGCCCACGCAATTTATAGTTTTACACTGTGTTCTTTTCGTTGGTTATATAGCACTTAACACCAAGCGGATGTAATGGAAGAACTGTTTGAGTGTACAAGCATCTTAAAGCTGTGCACTATCATGCCTCATGCTGATGACATGAGCGCCAGGCGCTGATATACCGGGTGTCCCAGCTAACTTGAGCCAAGGGTTAAAGAATAAATTATTAAAACAGGCGAGTGAAACCAGTTGCATATTGGTGGCAGCCATCTTGCGCACCACCGGCAATTTTTGTTTCGCAATTAATTAAAAGTTTAATTATCTAAATTAATAAATATTGACTTTAGACAACAAATTGCACTTGAAGAGTTGTCGAGCGCCTTAAGAAACCCCCGTTCCATCCTTTACAGTAAGGAAACCCTTACGTGTGTCTTTTTTTCCCCAGCTCCAAATAAAACCCGCGAAATAAAAAATAAACCACGTGACTAACGCATTTGCGCACCACGATCGTGCTGCTCTCTAGCGTGGTTCGAGCAAACGAAATCACCTGCAGCCTTGACTCGACGGCCCCGCACCAGCGGCAGGCCCATATGTTGACGGTGGTTTTTCGTCAGCGTCAGCCAGTGGCACACATGACGGTGCGAAATTGCCGCCGCCAACAAATCAGCCTGTCGCTGGTGCGGGGTCGTCGAGTCAAGGCTGCAAGTGATTTCGTTTGCTTGAACCACGTTTGAGAGCAGCACGATCGTGGCGCGCAAATGCGTTAGTCACGTGGTTTATTTTGTATTTCGCGGGCTTATTTGGAGATTGGGGGGGGGGGGGGGGCAGACACACGTAAGGGTTTAATTATCGTAAATGATAGAATGGGGGTTTCTAAAGGTGCTCGACCACTCTTCAAATGAAATTCGTTGTCTAAAGTCAATATTTATTAATTTAGATAATTAGTCCACTAAACTAATAATTAATTGCAAAACAAAAATTGCCTGTGGTGCGCAAGATGGCTGTCAGCAATATGCAACTGGTTTCACTCGCCTGTTTCTAATAATTGATTTCTAACCCTTGGCTCAAGTTAGCTGGGATACCCGGTATAAGGTCGGAGATAACGAGTGCTCTTCGAGTTCCTTGGTCTGTAACTTTTGGGAGCGCTACCTTCAGTGCCAGGGCCTTTCCTTTTTTCCACCACGCGGCAGTTATCTATGATGAACAGTTTCCGACTTCGCCGCCTGTTCATCAAGATATATGTCTTTACACCTGCACAGATATTTAAGCCACCTGCTTCAGACAGGATTCTCTCAAGGTCAGTGACAGGGGCTGAAGTTTTCAACAGGTGCTGTGAAGCTTGTACCCATTCGCGACGCAGCTATAGCATCTTCTTGACAACAGCCTTCGGAATTATTAGACGGCCTGCAGCTATAGCTTTGGAGCAGAAAACTATACGTACACATTTATTTCATCGTGTATAGCTTCATGTAGCCAGTCCGTAGAGGGTAGCATCACAGTCTCCAGGTTGCCAAGCGTCAGTGCACAGACTTAATACTGGTCTAAGCCGAGCAGGAAATCGGCACCAAGTCATCCGGAAAGGGTGCATACGAACCGCTCGCTTGAAGACGCAAGGATCTCATGGACTTATTCGACTGCATGAAAGCGCACTTTTCAGGTGACTTTGGCCTACATTTCACGTTTTTTTGTTTTGTTTTGGGATTCGCTCTGCAAGACAGGGAAATAGTCCAGGGACGGCACTGCGCAGAGCGCAGTTCCTGCGAGGAATTCGTACCTCTTGGCCGTTTACAACGAGTTTGTATTCCTTGATCCTCAAAATGACGCTCACGTACGTTAGACGTGCGAGGGAGCTGCTGTTGCGACGCATTATCTGCTCCCACCTTTTTAAATGGCTGCCTTCGCTAGGCGGTGTGAAAAAATGTTGATCGGTAGCCTCGTTCCTGTTGCCACTTGTGCAGCCGGGCGCAAAGCAGGATGGCATGAGTAACACTCGCTTCAAGTCACTAAGTGCACAGATTTCATACAAAGAAGTCTTCACAATCACTGGGAGCCCCACTAACTCTAAAACGAACTTGAAAATCCGACTAGCCTGCCGTTACAGCTGCGAACAAAACACCCGTGACAGCAGACGATGTAGGAAAAGAGCGCTCGTCTTCAGCGACCGCGACTGCCACTTCAGTTCCCGCGACCGCCACTTCAGCCACCTCTCGAGCGGTGCTGCGAAACTGAAAATAACTTAGAACGTTAGTAATACTGCCAAATTTAACGGATTCGTCAGCGAAATATATAGAAAAAGAATACCCAGCATGAAGCCACCTGCCGCCATCCTGTTTCAAGGTCTTGTCCAAAGGAGACTCTCCTGAGATCTATCCACCTCAAGAAACTGTTATCCATCCATTCATCTGTGCGCATGCTTGCCCCGTTGGGACCAATCAGCGCGTACTACCTACTGGCGCCGCGCGGATTGCACCCCTGTTCACGCCAAACAATAGGGGATTCTTGCCCTTGGTTTTGTATCTCTTCGTGAGTGTGACGCTTGGAATTGTCAATGGGCTCGCCTGCACAATCACTAAGTTCGTGAAATCAGTTCTAGTCTTAAACTGTGTTGATGGGAAATGAGCGGATCGTTACGACATTGTGCAGTCTCTGGCTGCGATGGCATTGCTAGTGACGGGAGCCGAAATATTCTACACCAAGTGCCTCAAGACGCCGGCCTCCGTAAAGCGTGGTTGCTGCTCATCGGTAAGCCGCTATCGGAGAAGAGGCTGTCTATATACGTTTGTGGACGGCACTTCTCTGCTGATGCCTATAATTACAACCCGGATGTGATCCGCAATTTGGGTGTCCCAGCGAAGTTGTGTCTGCGGAAAGGCGTGCTACCAACGCTGTTTCTTCCGACCCTCCCGGTAAGTGCAGATTTATAAGACTATAATTATAAGAAGCTGTGATCACAGTACGATTTTCTGGGAACGTTTCTTTAGCTCAGGCGTTCTTGTCGGGCCTCTGGCGTGGAGAAGCGTGCACTTGTCAGCGCAAGCCAATGTGAAGGACGAGGGGTTTGGATACCTTGTATTTACAGTCCAGTCAGCGTTCTAAAGCGACACATAGGCTACGAGGGGCCTCGCATAGTGCAAGGCTCTGGATTATTTAAGCCACCTAGGGTAGCACCCGGAGAATTTTTACATTTTTGGGGTGCTGAGCTGGCCAGTCCCTCCAAATTTTGTTATGGGAGAGGGCTCGGGCCATGTAAACTGGTATTTGCATTTTGAAATTTAAATGTAAATTGTAATTGTGAGACAGAAAGTGGAACTCTGAGCTCTGTCCCGCTCAGCACCCCTGGTTTCGGCGTCATCGGCAATCTGTATTTCAATACAAATTGCTCAAAGAAATCAATTTTTTACTTCAGTTACATATTCAAAGGCATCCTAATTTAGGACAGAACAAAACATGACATTCTCGCTATTGTGTGTGTCGTGAAATAAAGCTCAAAATGCGTACAGGTAATTGGAGCAAAATGTAAAACGCAGTAGTGCAAAGCCGGCTGCACCAGTTTAATTCCTAGTGTCATTTACCAGGCTTTGAAATAGGCTCTAAATGAAAAAAAAATATTTTAACTGGTGTGTGAAAAGCACTGACATACTGCGAGTACTTTGTTTTGGGGAGATAACAATAACAGGAAGGCTCAGAAGAAAAAGACTGCAAAAAAAATCTTTAAAATGTGGTCATGGAAGAGAAAGGTAAGTCTTTGAAGTTAGTGGAAGGGTGCAATGTCTGTCAGATGCATGACAGTCCAAAATGTCAGCACAAGGTGAATATGCAGCAAAGAGGGGTACAGCACAAAACATTAAGGGCAGGTTTTATCCGTGTTCTTGTCCAATGCGTGGTCCACAGGGCTTTGAAACAAGCATTTCAAGCTAGCAGTGCAGTACACAGCTGGTTTTGTTGCAGCCACATGCCAAGCAACAAGCGCCAAAGAGCCAGTCATGTCCTGCACCTTCTAGTGGCAGCTCTTCTGAAGACCTGCCCCTGGTGAGTTATGCACACTGTGCATTGCTGGATTTGTTTTGAATGTGCAAAGGAGTGGGGCTTATACTGCAGCACTTGATGCAGGTTGCTGAAACTACAGCTGCACACCACTGCTTGACTGCTGATGTTCAGTGCGCAGAGCAGTGCATCTTACAGCTCCACTCGCAGTTGTGTGCGCCACAGGCGCCGCAGAGCCAGACAACCTCAGCAGCTGCACCTTGTGACAAGTCATCTGAAGTCTCGCCCTTGGTGAGTTGTGCTTGCTTTATGCCACAAGCATAATAGGCACGACTATTATTGTAGCTTCGGATACACAGCATTTAGCCACCACTGTGAGAGGTCTGCCACCTACAGTCCTTAACCAAAGCACTGCATGATGTAGCACACAGTTTTCCTGCTTCAACCACATGCCATTGAAGCACCAACATTGCATAGCCTGGCCGTATCTTCCATGGATGTGAATAACACCCCACTCAATGCCTTCCTTTAGGTGAATGTCCCCTACATCGCAGCACCAGTGAGGAAATGGTGCTTTATATTTAAACACACGAAAAGCCTACTCTAGTACTTCAGCAACTGATGCAGGTGGCCATGATGCTCGTGGAAAGCCTGCCATCTGCAGGTATTTTAACAGTGAAACGATAAGTGCTGCAAATCATGAAAAAATAACCTGTGCATGACTATGGTATGTGTGTATTGCTTTGTAGGCTAAGAAATGCCAGGGCAGCTCCCATCCCATGACAAGTGCTGTGGCCACACAAACTGCGTCGATTTTGCACACAGTCAGCGCACAGACCTCATCAAAGTTGATGGGAAAGAGTGCTGGTAAGCTTGTCTTTGTTCTGTGCCTATCACAGTGTTAGGTCTAAGAGTGGAACGAGTGTCTTCTTTTAGTGAAACTGTTTAAAATTGACACTGGGGCTGTGTTCTGTTTTTTAAATAAAAATTTAAAACATGCTTCACTAGAAAAACCAGCAGTTATGCAGATACCAAAGCTAAGTTAAAGAGCAAACATTAATTTTTGTACTGTATTAACCTCTCTTAAACTGGCAGGTGTGCAGGTTATTGCAGCCAAGGTGCAGGTTTCAGTGGCGACACAGACCAAGGCCTCTCGTGCTGTACTGCCAACAACTTAGGATGCTGAACTACTGCTTGGTTCTTTAAAGGCCTGTAAGGCATTAGTATACAGGGATTACCATGTGGTATTCGCCTACACTGCTAAATAATTTATAATCGCATTTCTCCCTCATGTTGTTTTGGTTTCAGTTTCAACAACCGAAAGGTGGCTGTGATGTCAAAGTTGCTTATAGGTCACTCGAGGGACAAAAAAAACTGATCCCAGCCAACCAAGTTATATCCAGTGGATATTCATATAATTTCCTCCACAAACTATCAGATGTCCATATGATGTTCACCAATGCTCATATTACGTCCATATAATGTCCATAAAATCTTCATTTTGATGATAGTGGACGTCCATACAATACTCATATCATGCCTGCATGTGACGATTCCTAGGCATTCAGAGGATGTTCACCAGATATTCAGCCAATCTATTTTCAGGTTGGGGGCTGGATACTGTGGCAGCTATGTCATTTATTTTGTGTGCTGTACAGCTTACTACTAAACAAATATGATGCAAGGTATGACAGAGAGATACAAAGCAAAAACCAATAGGAAACTTCCATCCTTTATACATGATCTGGGAATAACATTTCAAATAACAGACGCATTACGAGAAAATTGCACGCTGGGCTCTAATCAATGCAATTACATAACCATGTCACAAAGAAGTGTCATTTTTGTGGATGCATGTTACCTGAAATGTCATTTCCAGTTCGTGCAAGATGTAACATTCATGTGTAGTGAAGTCATTAGTTTGCGCTCTCTGTGACTTTTTGATCTTTCATTATACTCATTCAGTTCTTGTAACCTGTACAGCGCATAAAATAAACAAGTATAATCTTACAGCCACAGTTCTCGTTTCTTCAGAATATTGCACCTCGTGGCAGTACACGGGCAAGGATTATCCCCTTTAGGCGAGAATTAAGACAACAAGAAGGAAAATTGTGATTCCTTCAAATATTGCCTATAAACAGCAACCCAAACTGAGTGGTATGAAGAAAAACAGAAAAACAACAAAAAATTTTTGTGATGTGTACATTTGTACACATGGCGCCTCTAGGCTGTAAAGTATGTCGACGACCACTCACATAGGCAAAACTATTTCCAGGTGCTGTAACTCTTCACAAGTACTTCAGAATGAATTTTCAATGCCTCTCAGCTTGCCCACTTCGATTGCTTCTACTTTTTGGTATGAAATTCATAGTAACAATCCTTTGTGGCACTTAGGCAGAGGAAAACTCCGCATTTGCGACAGCAAACTCTAGACTTCAAAACACAGCCTGTGTTTCGGCACCTTTGCGGGATGGCATTCATGTGAATGGGCCAGTGATTGTTTCCGTCAAACCTTGTAGAGTTTGTCGGCATGGACATGCCGATATGTGACTTTCGGGCAGGCTTTGCAGAGCTGGTGCTTGGTCTTCCCCTCTTGTTTGGTGCAGTCATGTTGCTTGCAATCAAGCTCCTTGCAATGTCAGACTGAAATGCCATAGCATCCTTCACATCCTTTTTTGGCAGTCCCTCTGCATTAGTATCGCGAATGTACTCAAGCCAACTGTTGCAAACCACAAGGGAAATGAAGTGGGAGCTTACCCTTACTGGCCATTTCTTCGTCTTTGCATGAAAAGGATAGAGCGACATCAAAATGTCCAACTTGTCAATGCCACCCATAAATCGATTGTACTCGGCGATTACCTGTGGGAAGTTGATGTCGATCTTTGCTGCTTCACTCCATCTCTTCACCTTAGTGATGGTGCCTAGTCCTACAACTGTAGAGATCATGTTGACTGGACCATTGTCGTGCCAGCGAACAATGACCACATCTTCCTCTTCAGCAATCTTGAAGTCGTAGCTTCCGCGCCCTCCCTTCTTCAGCTCTTTTTCGCTTTTCAGCTCACAGCCTAGAAGTCTGTTGGCCCTAATCGCGCCAGACGCTAAAATTCCAAGAAATTTCAGCTCGGAAAGGTGGCACAGAAGAAAAATAATTGTCCATGTAGCATCTCATGTTGAGACCATGCGGGAGCGCTTCCACAAGCCGCATCACAACCAAACCATCAAGGCCCAAATGTGAATGGGCGTTGCTTACGCCAGTGCGTTTCCCTTGATAGAGCTCAAAGTCATGAGCCATGCTGTCTGAACTGCAGCGGACGAATACTTTAAGTCCTTCAGGGTTTGGCTTGTTTTTCACAAACTGCTTAACGGGGACCTTTCCTGTGAAGGGCACCATTTGTTCGTCAATGCTGCTTTCTGTGAGAGGTTCCAAAGCAAGACATCGACTTCTGACGGCATCAGTGATTGGCGCCACTTTCCAAAACTTGTTCTTCAGTGGATCCGGCGGAGCATCGACGTCAGCAACACACAGTGCTGCTCGTTGCTTGAAAAAGCGTTTGCATGTCATTGCATCCGCAATGCAGGGGATTCTTGTGTCCTCCTGCCAATACATTCGGATTCTCAGAAATTTCAAGATTCTCATTCGTATCATAATGCCAGTGAAGACTTTGATTTCTTCCGATGTGTTATTTAGCTCAACTCCATCTCTTTTCAGCACATAAATGTTGGTTAAATGTGCTAGATCGTCAAAAATGATCTCTGGAAAGTACTTCATGAAGTACTCAAGTGGCTCAAGGACAGCTGATCCACGGTTAGGAATGAAGTTGCATTGAGTGTTTACCGCCGAGAATTTCTTCTTAATTCACTTCACCACGGTTTTCTTTCTTTTCGTTGGCGGTGGCCCCACTGGCTGCACATTCTCTTCATCATCACTACTACTACTGATGCTCTGGTCTATTATCAAAGAATCTTCATTTGTTGGCTAGAATGAAATGAAAAAGTTTAAGAAATATATCAGGAGAAGTTTCAAATTGCTTTAGTGTGTTGCCAAAACTTACTAACCACAAATTTGGCAGATTCTTCGAATTCATCGTCCGAGAAGTCCCCATCCGAGATGTTCCCGTCGGCTATTCTGGCCAAAAGAGCTTGAGCCGACGCAGTCGATGCCTTTTGCCGGCATACTGAGTGCTCTCTAAGACCTATAATGTACAAAATATATATATAAGTTCACCATTACTGGTTACAAAGAAATAAAATACAAAAACGTTATCTGGTGAGGCAGCCTTGAGGCGCCATGTGTACAATTGTACACAAGGATGTTTCACTGCACGGCACAGAGCCATCTTTAACAAAAACCGCAAAACCTCTCGCTTGCGAAAAGCCATAACCTTCTGCGTTAAGCTGATATGAACACCACGTTCGTAAATATTTTTTACATGTCAAAAATATAACACAATTCCAATGCATTCACGTGCAGATCCGTAAAAGGCGGAGGCGTCCATCTTCAGTATTTGTTTGGGCTTCAGGTTTGGTGCGCAAAAACGATGGCGGTAGTTGTCCACTTATAAGGCATGTATCAATGCTTACGTGGGGTGTCAGCCCGTTTGAAGCAAGGGCGGGAGCGCAAAGTGGCGCCAAATTTGGTGTGTACAGTTGTACACACCGCTGCTGAAGGGTTTATGCACAGGCACAGGCTTCGAGTACGGAAGAACACCAAGGAATACAATCACTTGTTTTGCCCTCAGCCATATCTTATTGCCCAGTAGCCATAATGATCAGCGTCTGGTGCTGTCCATTCTTTTACTCCAGGTCCTCGGAAGCCTGTGAATATAACAGTGCATTGTTTTGAACAGAAGTGATGACACAGCAGGAAATATGGACAAAAAATGGGTGCACAAGAATATGCAAAAGCTAATGTTTCACCCAACTGGCTTAGTATCTTTACTGAAAAGTAATGAGGAAAAAAAGCATGCGATAGAAGCCAAGTACACAAACGTGCATCCACCATAACCTTTACTAGCCTTACCAGAGGTAAGACTAAATCCAGACAGAGGTTTGGAGTACAAAGATCTCATGCAACAGCCTGAATGCTTAACATGAAAAAAGAAACCCAAGCCTCAGCAAACAAACACAAGGACGACAACCAAGAATTTCAAATACATATATGCAACCATACTTTTGCAGTGACATTAAAAGGCCTCGCATGCGTGAGGTGCGGGGTTCGATCCCCAGTGCCGCCGGGTACCCACCGGTGATGCAATGGGTACAAGCTTTCCCCTGGTCTGGTGCTCAGCTTATAATGGGTGAAATGCTTGGAAAATGGGTCTTTGACCCCATCTTGAGTGATCGAAAATACCTTGTGCCATGGCACTCTATGGCCATAGATGCCCTTGCGCCATAAAAATTCATAATCATCATCATCAGCAATGACATTAAAAAAAGCTGGAGTGTGCAGAGCAATAGTGATTAATGTTGGTTGAATACTGCAGTCGGATAAAACTCAAGAATGAAGCGGCATATGCCTCTCAAAGCAGGCCCTCCATCCACTAGTGTCAACCGGCTCTCATGACATGAGTGTTACTCCCCTTGCACCAGCTAGTGTGACGTCATAGATGAAAAGGGATTAACCACTGTGTTATGATAGTCGATCCACGCCTTTGGACGGAGGGACAGTGGTGCCGATCACAGCATGCTTTCCGCAGGAATGAGCATGCGTTTATCACCATATTTGGTGACGTATGCTGACTTCATGAGGGTGGTTGGTGCATGCAGATATAAAGTAGCAGGTGTGACAAAGTGCAATCAGAGCCACTTGTGGTCTCTTGAAAAAGACAGAAGACACCTTATGGCAAAGAGTTAGGGGGGGGGGAGTGGGGGGGGGAGGGGGAAGATATTTGGTTTTTTCATGTCTATGGCGTTTGCAGTGTACTAAGCAGGCAGGATGAAATGCATTGAGCAAGTGTGCGCATTCTTGAGGGCATTGATAAGGAGACCAGCCATGGTTCACATATGCAAGAATATCGTAGATTAAGCCAGACATAGGTAGGCTTTTTCAGTTCCATTGGAAAATTTGTGTAATAAATGCATCAGCATGCAACTAGATTTTCATGTTAGGTAGTCAATATTAGACTTCCATGAATTTTTGTAAAAGGTTGTAATATCCATGCCAAAGTAGTTGTATGCTAGGGAGAAGTCAAGGTGACTATTTTTTAAAAATAATAGGGACAGGGTGACTGGTTATGAGAAATTCTCGAATTTAAAAAGTAAACATCCGCACTACAGAGAAACCATTACACAGTCTTACTGAATTCAGTCCGAAGTGATGCAATGTCAGAACTATCAGAACAATTAGCAGCAAAAAGTAATAGAACTAGAAACAACACTGAATGAACTGCTAATGCAGGTCAGGAAGAATAAACATGCTAAGGCACATTCTTGACGCATGCCTGAAAGGGTGGGAACACCATGAGAGTTATTATTATTATTATTTATTGATACCTCACTGGCCCTGAAAAGCATTGAGTGAGGGGGGCATCAAGGAAAAGGAATGTGCAGAAATAATAAACAACAATAACGGTGCAATGGACATGGTACAACGCAAAAAACACGAACACAGATTATTTAAAACGGAGCAAGATTAACAACTGCAACGGAGCAAGAATAACACATCGTATATGCCAAAGGAAAGCAAGTTATTTCAACGCAATCTGTTTTCAGCATCATCACATCTTGAGTAAATGCTAGAAAGCTGGGAAGAAATGTTTCGAAAGGCATTGTCAGCCAAAGAAGACTCAGGCTTATCGGGTGAAGCTGTTGGTGTTTCAAGGGCTGCAGCTCTCAGCATCAGCTGTTTGACTTCATTTTCGGTAGCATCCTGCCTTTCTTTAACACCTTTGATTTCATTAAGTATCGTAGCCTGGCCAGCTTCAATTCTTTGGACGGTCAGCAAAAGAGGTTCCAGAGTTTTCCTTCCTTTCAGTTGCATTCATAGGCCCAGGGTTGCTTTCAATGTCACCCGATAATGAGAGTAACATACCATAAAAAAGTAAGTAAAAGTGAGATGGCAAAGAAAATAAACGCTTCAGTGCATCAATATACTCTTTAGGGCACGACATCGCAAATAGACAATAATCGCTGCTATTCACACAGGTAGCGCCTTCCAAATAACTAACCCGCAAAATCCGCAGTGGTAAGATTTTCATGGCGGTCACGGTGCCGTGACCGAGATGGGTGGTTCCAGGCTTGCTCTTATATGCGTCGCCGATATCGGAGATAGTAGAAGATCCACGTTGCCAGGTGTAAAAACTGTTGTCGGCCAGACTTGGCCAAGAAGCAGGCGAGAACGACGATTGCGCAGCGGCGCCGGATGGTGAAGATGTAGCAGAACCCGGGAAACAGCAGCAGCCACATAGGAGTGCGGCCTGCAAAATCTGCAGCGGTTGTATTAGCAGTCATATGTTGTGTAGTTAAAAAGGAAGTCAGTGATCCTGTAGAAAATCAAGTAGTCAGTCTTGAGGTACCTTAGTTTTATTATAGAAACCTGGAGCTTAACAGTGAAAAATGCCTTGAGGACATCTAAAAACAAAGCTCTTTCCAAACCCAGAAGCTACAAGTGTATGTTAATCATTGCTGAACATTAGAAATTGTGTTTCATGAAAGCATTTGCGGAATCGGGAAGTTAGGACGAGTGGGAAAACAGGTTTAACTGAAGCGAGTCAATGAGGCCAGTGAATTGCTTGAATTTTTTGTTTGTTATGTGAAGAAGAAAGATGTGGCAGTAGTTGGTAATTAGCCTGTGTTTAATGAAGAACTAGAAAATATTTGGTGAAAGCTATTTGCTTTCCATATTACCTAAAAATGAAGTGCGAAAAACAATTTCATACCAGCTGTTTGTCTTCATGGCACAGAATGCATGTAATGAGTGACAAGATGAATGAAACTATCTCTTCTCTGAACATGTTGTCCAAAATATCTGAAAAGGAACAGCAAAGAAAAATGTTCACGCCCAGCTGCATTATATGAGGTTTACAACCAGCAACTCTCATTGTATACATAAGATGTAAAGCCTTGTTGGGGCACACAAACAGGAGCAAGAATTTTCAGAGCACAACTTTCATTCTACACACTAATAAAATAGAAATTTTCAGAAAATGTTGTAAAAGCCACAAGCTGAAAGAAAAAAGTATTCGATAGACATGTGCTACTGAAATAAAAGGAAATTACAAGAACTGAGAACAGACCAAGTTCACACAAAAGTTCAAAAACCACAAAGAAGAAAAAAAAAACAATGCCGTGGGAAAAAAAGGCAAACACAAGAGCTTGACTAAACAGAGGCAGATAAGAGCGTATAGGGGGCTGTTAGCAAATTTTACGGCAACACAAGAGCTACAAAAACTGTCTTCTTGAGCCGTGAGCCGCCGGAGACAGGAATCTTCCCCCCTTTGTAGTAAAGGTCATAGCATACCAGACGGCTGGAATATGCAGTTGAATGTGTGCCATCAAAGTGCAGGCTATTCCAACAATTGTTAGAAGGCACAGCTAACTACCACCAACATTGTTTGCCTTACAACTGAGAACTGAAGTCCAATGTGTGCAGGCTGCTATTTAGAGGCAGAGAAGTGGCACAGACCACAGCCATTCCCACGCGACTACTTCGGGGACAAATCTAGCCGCAATAACTAAACACCACAGATTTTAAAGCCATATCTGCACTCCATGAATGATGAACCGAATGATGAAATCGCCAGCATGAAAATTGCACAATGCCACAAATGAACACTAACACTTTGTTTGACAGAATAGTGTCATAAAAACTCACCATTATTGCTGTTATCCACGTAATCCTCCAGTACTTCCAGCAGTGAGTGCTCAGGACTGTATACAACACGCACAACAAGCTTGCCGCCACAGCGAACAAAATGTGAGCACGCGAAACAAAAAATAAAAACATGCGAAGAAACGCTGAAAGAAATCACTAAAACATTGCGGCCGACTCGGCAGAGCTGGGAGGGGCGCTAGCGACGCGGCTAATGACAATGCTCATGGCCGCTAGGTTGCCCAAAGTCAAGAAAGTTCTAATCATTGTTCTGGTATTAAAATCGCAGCGTTTGTGGCCGTCGGTATAACTTGAGCAATTTCTTCAAATAATCGTACCGTACATGCATTCGCATGCATAAAATAAAATGAAAACGTGTAATAGTCAACTGCTTGAAATAACTCGTTCCTGAAGATGTAAGACTGCAAAAGCAGGAATGATTAAAATCCAAAGGTAACATAATTTCAGCATGTTCGTGCCTTCAAAAACAAGTATATCCGTTTCTGGTAAGTTGTTAGCACATTTCCAAAACTTTCAATGTGCTGAAAGAAAATCATCCATATTTGAATATCCTCTGAATATCCACTAACTGATATCTGAATCCAATAGTCCCCTTAACATGCAAAGGATATCGATACATGAACATTGGACGTTTGGACCATTTGTGAATATCCTCTGCATATTCATGGTTTACTGGGATATAATCGCTGATTCGTTGTTTCAATTCACTGCAGCGCTAAAGCCAGCCTGCCTCAATAGCTGGAACGACTATGAATGAAGGAACAGCCTATATATTGCAGTTTTTGCATGCCTCACGTGGCCTGAATACAACTTTGACGTCAAAGAGCTGTTGAAACCTAAACAGCGCGAGAGAAAACATTGATTATAAATTACTTAACGGTCGTAGGCGAACGCCACATGGTGATCCATGTATAGTAATGTCTTACGCATCACTGCAGAGAAGAAAACATGCCACCAAAATTAGGTGTCTATATTTTTTTAATAACGCCTATATGTGTTATTAAAGAGCCAAGTGGTAGTTGAGCATAGCAGCTTCAAATCGCCTGGAATATCAACTCCTGTGCCACCAGATGACGAAATGGAGGTGGAGGAAAACAAGGTGTCAGCAATTCATCAACTCATCATCACCTACCTATGGAGCCTTTGATCTCAGCATTCTAAGGTATGTGAACTGCATAAATAGGAATTGCAAGCTAGTATTTCTCTTGTAGAACTAACCTATTGCAGATTTGTATGCTATAGCTGAGCCACATCCACCTTCTAAATTTTTCTTTTGGAAAATTTAGAGCATTTTCTTTAGAGAAATGCTGTTTTGTTCTGATGTAGCATTTGTGTAGCAAGCAACTACGAATTCTAAGCATAACAAAACTGACTGAAATATATGTGACCTGATGCTTCCTCTTGCAGTCTCTGGCTTTTCATCATAATGAGTGGTCTGTGTGGCCAAAACACACAGGTGTTAGTGCAGCGATCAAAATTTAGGTTTTCATTCCTTTTTAAGCCAGTTTTAAATACCTTTTTTGCATTGCAAGTCTAAATGCACATCTGTTTCAAATAATATCTTGGCTCTATATGAGTACTTATCTCTACACAACACAGCCTGAAATGGATAGGTCGAACACAGTTTTGCTCCAGATGTTGGCTGCCTTCAAGAGTTGTGTACCAGAGGCAAAGAAACTGGACAGAAAATTGCCAAAATGCTGTGCACGATGCCACACCTGAGCTAGTGGTGAGAAGTAAAGCTGCTAGTGTGTCATAAGAAATGCATACCGTATTTATTCGAATCTAAGCCAATGCTTTTTATTGAAATTTTGATTATGAAACTGGGGTGTCGTCTTAGATTCGAGGATACGGCTGCATAATCGCCATCGCCATCTACGGTACTGCGCATGCAGCGCCTCTAGCGCCTAATTCCTGCATGCTTTGTCTGATCAGCAGATCGGCTTGTTAGGCCTGTGGCTAGCGTTGCTAGCATGACTCCATGATCTCGTCTCACGACGCGATGGCACTAACAAATAAGCGGTGTCGTTACACCGCTACTTTCAGGCGGAAAATTGTGCTTGTGGCGGAAAGCTGGACCAATCTTCAAGCACAGCGAGAGTGTGGCGTGGACGAAGCAAATATCCGCCGCTGGCGAAAACAATGGGACCAGTTGTTCAACTGCGTTGCAACACAAATGGCGTTTTCCAGACCCTGCAGAGGCTGTCGCCATGCTGTGGAAGAGGAAGTTGCTCAGTTTGTTAGGATGCAGAGGGCCGGAGCACTTCCTGTTACAACAGAAATTATTCAGGCAAAAGCTAGGGAGGTTGCAAAAGCACAAGGCATCCCCTGCACTGCGTTCAAGGCAAGCAGGGGCTGGCTTCAAAAATTTGTGAAGTGGTTTGGCTTTGGCATGTGGCGGCGAACTTCAGTGTGCCAGAAGCTGCCCAGAAATTTTGAAGAGAAATTGGTATCTTTCCAAAGGTATGTGATAAAGAAGAGGATTGAAAAGGGGTATGAACTTGGGCAAATTGGGAATGTCGATCAGACCCCAGTTTATTTTGATATGTCCATGGCATACACAGTGGCCGAGAAGGAATCTAAAGTGAAACTACGTACTGTGGGCTACGAGAGGCAACGTTCGACCGTGATGCTCTGCTGCACTGCCAATGGATGAAAGCTGCCGCCGTGCATCATCTTCAAGCGGAAGACTCTTTTTGCAAAGGAAAAGTTTCCGAGAAACGTCGTCGTTGGTGCGCACGAAAATGGATGGATAACAGCGTCGACTAGGTGCATTGTTGTGCCAGGATTCCCTCGTGGTTTTAGACTCTTACAGTGGACACTTGACGGACGGCGTGAAGGCTACACTCTCACGAGGTAGGACAGATGTGGCCATCATACCTGGCGGCATGACCAGTCAGCTGCAGCCACTTGATATCGCCATCAACAGGCCCTTTAAATCTAGAGTGAGCAAGTATTACACTGACTAGTTGACTGAACAAGATCATAAGCTCACTCCGACAGGTCGCACTAAACGCGCATCGCTCAGTCAAGTGGCCATCTGGGTTGCAGCAGCATGGGAAGATATTCCGGCGGAGGTGATCGTGCAGTCATTCCGTAAGTGCTGCACTTCAAACGCGCTGGATGGTACCGAGGACAGCGCTCTGTGGGATGAAGTTAGTGACAAAGAAATCTTCAGCGAGGAAGAAGAGTGACCAGGCAATCTTATGAAGAGCACATCCAGCTTTCATTTGAATAAATGTCTTTCTTGTTCAAGGCGGTCTTTTTCTTTTTTCTGTCTGCTTGCATTCAAGGTTTTTTTTTTTCAGGTTTGCGATTTTTGGGGGGTCGGCTTGCAATCGCTGCCGGCTTAGATTCGAGTAAATATGGTATTATGACATATTGTTACCAGCCGACAATGAAGTGATTATTGGTGCTCTTGAAGACTACGCCAGCGACAGTGGGTGTATGAGCATTCTCCAAGCCTCAGGTCATAGAGTAGCTCTCAGTGCTGCACAGTTGTTTGTGGAGACTTCCCTGTAACATTTGGTGGATGTGCGGGGTATACGAGATGTCCCCATAACATTTGGTGGAGATGCGGGGTATAAGACAACTCGTAGTGTGAAGTCTCCCTTTTGCCTACTGAAGGACAGGACGAAAGCGAGGTCAGAAAGGAGCAAGGGCACTCCAACACCCTCTCCCTGCTCTTCCCACTTGATAGTGAAGAGCCTTGCGCCTGTTATATATTTGCGCTTGGCCTTTCAGCCTTGGTCTGTTACTAAGCAGGTCAGCAGTGTCGTGAAACAGAAATTGTTGGAAGAGACCTAAGGCAGAAACAGGCCGTGACACGCACAGGGTAGAAAAATGTGTGCTCTGAACTGGCTGGGTTGTGATTAGGTTGAGTAGTATGCTACAAAAAAACCAAGATACGTAATTGTCGTAATGTTGCGGAGGAGGTCACACGTCACTGGCCGTGTTTCGGGAGACGAAAAAGCAAAGGAGCCTCTTAATTGCGTAGTGTGCATTAAAAGGTTCGCATGCTCCTCCCCAATCATGCCAGTTTCCCACAGCATACAGATGTGATTTTAAGAAGTGGCGACACCCAGTAAAAATTGATCTTGGGACAAATGGCTGCCCTTTGAGCCATCGAATGAAGGTCCTTCTCCAGCAGTTTATGAAGCTTCAGATGGCCAGTCTTGAGCAGTAACTCAAAACTGTGGAGTTTTTTCGGTAGAACTGACAGCTTGTGTTCTTGTGTTCGCTGAGAGCTGAAACAGCCCAAGCCAGCAGTGCTGTGTACTTTAGTAGGCGAACACACTCGTGCAAATGAGCCGAGTGTCAGGCGTATGTTTTCACTTACGCTTGACACTTGTAGTGCCTGAGAGAGCAGTCTTTTGCTATTGCTCTGCAGTCACTGAAAGGTCCTATGTTGCGCTCAGTGTGGCCCAGCATACTCGTACAAAAGCACTCCGAGTGGTGTTGATTAAACTACCATGCTTACGCACATAATTTGCGCACTTTTAATTCAGAAATTAGGGCTCGAAGAAGGGGGTGCGCAAATCACGCGGGGATTTCGCGAGCACGACTTAAACAACTCCACAGAGGTCATAACACGCAATATAGGTATAGTGTATGTTGCTGCGTATACGTCAGCACCTGGATCCGCACCCCACGCTGGCCGCCCCTCGAAAAAAAGTTCACTCTAAATGAAAAGCCGCGCATCCCCCCCCCCCCACTGCGGGATGGCATGAAGGTGCATGCATGAAGCTGAATAAGACGCTAAAACAGCGTCATCGCTTGCGGCCCAGCCAATTGTTCGGTGGTGCCCGATTCCATAAGTTTGCTTTCGCAAATTCGTCTGGGATAGCAAGCGCGAATGAATAAATCAATTATCACACCACACAATTCTTTAACAGTACCGCGCGAGCGTCGACCAAACTGCTTGTCGGCACCTTATCACGGCGCGGAGCTGCGATGCCAGCCAGAATAGCCACGTGCGCACAAGTTTGCCGACACAATGATTGTCTATGGGCAAACTTGTGCGCACGCGGTTATTCTCACTGGCTTCGCCGCTCCGCACCGTGATAAGGTGAAACACAAGCAGGCTCCGCACCGTGATAAGGTGAAACACAAGCAGTCAGTGCGACCAAGGAAAGCGTAGCCGGCAGTCGAGTCACATGCATCAGCCAAACAAACAGCGGTGTTGGCTCTTCTATCAGCTGCCGATCCTCCTCGGAAGCGCTGCTGGCCGTTCCGAGTGGCGATGCCGCTGGTGCCGCTGCGATTGTAACAGCAGCCCCTGACACCACCATGAACGCCCAGTGCACAAAAGATTCGAAAAGCCTTCCGAACAAACACGCGGAATAGCCGAATGCTACTGGGTAGAGCCATAGGGTAGAGCCCGCGTGCATGATGGTGGTCTAGCACAGCGCGTGGCGAAAAATATGCGAGTAAAAAATGCTTTTTGTAAACCCGGGTGATAAGTTAAGGGTGCGCAAATTATGCGCCTAAATACGGTATGTCTAGAAATGGCATAGTTAAGCCTCTCATTCTATGTGAGCTAAGAACTGTCCAGAAAGATATCAGATACTTTTCATTCAGAGATGTTCCAGGCAGCAGGTAATGCAGTATTGCTTGTCATTCATCTTGCGCAAGCAGAATGCAACTAGAAGCGTTGGGGAGTTATTTTTTCTCTGCCCACACCATGTCCATTTCATCATTGTCACTGCTAGAGCACCTCAAGTGTACTATCCCACAATAATGAATCAAAAACCGGAAGCATGCCCTCGATGCCCTGACCCGTGCCTGGCCCAAGCCCGGCTATACATAGCGTTCTCCGTCCCAGGCTTCTAGGCCAGACTGAGCCCGTGCAGCGCTATGCCACGAATGGCTTTGGGGCTGCAGTGTCTTGGGAAGTATATGGCGCGCCTAGCCTGCTCTTTGTCGCTCTAGCAATGCTGCACATGTGCAGAGAGCAGTGGGGGTGAGATCAAGTGATTATAAAGCTCTCTCATTGAGTTTACTGTCCACAAGGCGTAATAAAATGATCGCGCAGCAATGCCGCAGGGGTAGAGCATCCACTTTATGTGTAGGAGGCTTTTGGTGTAAATCCAGTGCCACTCAGTTTTCTAATGGCAAAGGAAAAAAGAAACTGTGTTGAGAAAACACAAAAACCAGGGCAGATTAGGAAAATGTATTTAATTCAGTCCAGATGTCAACAGTCGTGCTGGTAATGTCTGTCACTGGTGTATGGAAGGGGCATATATCAAGGCTCCTAGGGATTGCATAGCTATCATAGCTCTTTGCTTCACTACTATTCACTGCATGTTTAGAGAGTTCGATTGGGAAGAACGGGGCATAAAGATTATGAAAACCACTTCAGGAACCTTCGATTTGCTGATGATGTCGGTCTGTAACTGAGGAGAGGAATTGTGCACGTTAGAGAATCTGTAAAGGCAAAACAAAAGTCGGTCTAAAAATTAATATCACATCTAAATTGATGTTCAATAGTCTCGGAAGAAGATAATGTTTACTACAGACAGTGAAGTATCAAAAGTAAAAAGTGCATTGTCTTATTCTCGGCCAAGCAGTGACTCTTGATAAGGGCTACAGGAAAGAAGTTACCGAGGGAATAAGGAGTAGTTGGACCGCACCTGGAAGGCCATCTCAAGTTGAGAACAGCACGTTACTGATATCCCTAAAGTGGAAGGTGAGATCATGAAGGGGAATGGACATGGGCAGGGCACTTTATATGGAGTACAGATAATTGACACTTCCCTAGGATAGCAAAAGTGCATTCCGAGGGAAGCAAATGGAGCAAGGAGGCTGCAGAGAGTCATGTGGGTACATGAGATAAGGAAATTTATGGGGAATGGTGGGTGACGATGGCTGCTGCAGGGCAGGGTCAGTTGAATATATATGGGAGAGGCCTTTTTCCTGGAGTGAACTTAGTTATTGTAATGAATGAAAGAAGTCGCTATAAGAGTAAGCATACTGTAATTTTTTTCTTCTTTTTGCAGTCGGAAGCAGCGCCGAACAGTCTGGCATGGAAAAAGAGGTCGTCAGGAAGTGCCTGGAATGGCTTGAAAATGCAGGCGTTGCCAGTCATTCCTTGACAACAGGTAACACTCCAGGCTTCTGTAGTTTACCGTGATATGAAAAGTCACTTGAGCTTTAGTGAAAAGTGCCTGTGAAAACAGAGTATTCTATACTACTGCGCTCAGCCTAGGTTGAGATGATATATGCTACATGCTGTTGTTACAAGCTCATTTCAGTACTAAGCTATTATTTTTTACCTTTCCTGTTCTCTTATCCATTTCATTACAGTTGTGTAATACCCTTGGGCAATAATGTATTAGTGCAAAATTCCAGCATCAGGACTTTAGTCGGATACAAGTCGAAGAAGGCAGCGGCGAATGCTCCTCAAAGGTGGCCCGCTAGCCAGCGGCATCAACCAGTTCTCATGACATCATGGTAGCAATGCTGCAGAGGCTAGGCAGGAAAGGGAAGGAGACAGTCGTTTGTCCCTGTGCCTGAAGTGGGTAGTGGGTTGTTTGGCTTATGGGTACAGAAAGGAGGAGGAAGGAAGTTGCAGAGAGGGTGCAGGGTTGCTAGCGCTGAGGAGTCCACTACCCACAGCATGGGGCAAAGGAGTGCCTTCTTTTATTTCCTGCCTAGCCTTTGCTGCACTGCCATAAAAAGTCATCCATGAGTATAGCAGGAAATCACAGGTGACTATCAAGTGGCCTTGCAATGTCATGAGGATCGGTCGATGCCATTGGTTGGAGGGCCTCCTTTCAGGGGTATTCGCCACTGCCTTCTTGACTTGTATCCTAATGTAGTTAGGAAATAGTTGAAACTGAAGACTACCTCAATCCGTCTTGGTGGCTCAGTTGCTTTGGCACTCTGCAGCCAATCTGAAGGTTGCAGGTTCGATCCCGGCGGCGGCAGCCGTATTTAGGTGGAGACCAAATTACAAAAATGCCTTATCATTGTGCTATGACAGTGCATGTTACAGAATCCCAGGTGGTCTAAATTAATCTGTGGAGCCCTCTACAGCATCCCTCATAGTCTGTGTGTAGCTTCGGGACTTTAGACCCCGCAGTTTACAATTTTTATGAAGACGACCTTTCTATACTCAGTCTTGATATAAGGGAGTAATTACTCATTAGCATCCACACGAGCGCAGCCATATGGCTACAAAGGAAGGCTATACAGCTTTCTCAGAAACTTCGTAGTTAAAGAAAAATTCGTCCTAGTCCGGGGTTCGAACCCGGGAACACCGCTACACTGGAGCAGTCGCTCTACCAACTGAGCTAACCGGGACGGCAAGCTTATGGTAGGGCGAGAGCGAATTGATCAATAACTCGAAGTGGGAACAGTGTTGGTCAAATGTTTTAGGGGAATCCCCCATGGTGGAGTAGATTTGTAATAAGGGAGTAATTACTCATTGACATCCACCCGAGCGCAGCCATACGGCTACTGTATGGCTGTAGCTGTATGGCTGTAGCTGTATGGCTGCGCTCGGGTGGATGTCAATAAGTAATTAGTGCTCCCTTATTACAAATCTACTCCACCTTGGGGGATTCCCCTAAAACATTTGACCAACTCAGTCTTCATATTCATGTGAGCAGTCACAGTGTCTTGATTGTTCTTGTTGTCCATCTTCAGGCTGGCATTCTGGTGTCAGGCGCTTCTGTAGAGTGGAAAAGCCAGGAATAGAGCACTGGTTTTGTGTATGGCACATTCCCAAAGGTAAGTAACATCCTGTTATTATTGCTAGATGGCTGTGCGAAGTAGGTTTTGCAAACAGAACATTTTCAGCTTGTTATAGGCCTCTAAAAAAACTGTAGGCCAACAGTGCAAAAAACAGTGCCGGCAAAGGGATGGATCCCTTTGCATTGGGATCCATCCCATGGGCTTTTTAAGCCATTAAATCCCGACGTTGCATATATGATACAGAGTGCAGAAATGTGAATAATTCTAATTTCTGCCCGCATATCTACTTGAACTGCTAGCATATGCCAAGTAACACTCTTTTCCAACGTATTTATCAATGCAAGGCCAAAGTATAAGCTGCCAGAGATGCAGGAGGTCCACGAAAAGATAAATTCATGCAAAAGCTATCCCTAACGCAAAACTGCCTAAAATTTTTGTGGTCATAATGCTGCATTCACAGATGGTAGAGTAGTTTTGAATATTGCACTCCTGCATGTGCTTGCGTGTTAGCATATATTTTTCTGTGGACCTTAGGCACTCAAACATTATATTATTATATTATTATTATTTTTCTTCATGAATCTCAAAATTTTTACATCTTTGCGATCAAGGAGCCATTAAATCTGACGTTTTCAGTGGTGGATACACGCTCACAACAGGTCTCACCAGATAGCTTGCAATACCAAAATTTTGTCTGCCAGCGGTGCTCCCTAACATCATGTCTACCAACAAGGCACTTTTCATGCTTTGTGTGTGGCATAAAGTTCTCTGCCAACTGAGCTAAGGAAGCAGCTGTCCAATATCTTCTACTTTCGAGGGTGTTTATGCTACATATTACCTAACCTTGAGTGTGTACAAGAGCGCCACTTTCGACCATCACGGTAGATGTAAGAACGTCCTGTTATAATGCAGGTGTCATGTCGAACAAGATCGAATGGTGGGGGGTGGAAGCTGTGCGAGGACTCTCTTATGCTACCTATGACATGAAAACTTTGAGAAAGAGGCCATCAATAAGCTGTTGAGCACTCAAGGGTTGGGTATTGAGGGACTTGTTGTGACATACATATAAAGGAAGCCAACAGTCACTGAAACCGAGGAATGTATAGTGGGATTGCTTTTTTTTTTAATTTGTGGTGTTGATCTATGGAAAATTAGTAGTCTACAGTGAAAGCTCATGAATTCAAACCTCATTCTTTTGAATTTTTGGATAATTCGAACTGTATAACTTGGTCTGTCAAGCTCCATTGGAGTCTGTGTAAAATGTAGCCCGTTAATTTGCTTGTGAATCGGGGGAGCCATCGATAATCAAAACAGTGCACTGCCTTGCTTGGACGGCCAGGGTGCCTGGGCATGCGGCAAACCGAGCAGTGCTCCTGAAAGGCTGCACTACCTGTTTGGAGGAGATGTGGAGAGGGTAAAATTGGCATGCCAGGTGTGAGGCCGGATAAACGAGGAGGGGGGACTTTCTGTGGCGGCATGGTGACAGCAACTAGCTGCATGACCTCCACGATGTGTACCCGGCTGTTGTTCGTGATCGCTGATCTCAAAGACATCAGTAGCTTGCTGTGTTAGCTTTTGTTGAGCAATGGATGTCGTGATCAGTGGTGAGGCACACAAAATCAGGTGTGTTGCAGCATCTCCAGCACTCCGAATCCAAAACCATGTGGTCGCACACAAAACTGTGACGTGTGAAACGAATGAATTGGAACTTTTGCTCATGTTTGCTGCACGTTTTTGTCCCAATTTTCTGATGCACTTTGTGTCACATTCCTTGTGGTTGATTGCAACCATAGCAGTCAAACTATGCAGTGTGCCATGGCATAGTGATTTAGAAATGTTATCTGCTCGCGGTAAATGTCACGCCAAAATGCTTCAAGAGCAGATAGAAAGCATGTGTGAAGCCAACACCAGTGCATTATCGAAACAGAATGTCGCCGTAAAGCACAGTAATTGGTCTGGAAGATTGTGAGTTTGGTCGGAAGCCTGTAAAATCGGGCAGCCTATGTGTGGCCGTCCTGGTGACTCACGTTTTGGCCTACGGTCATGCAACGTCCGCAACTCGCAAGCGTGAATTTTATTAATGAGTGACCGGCAATTCTGGCATGTTAATATAGCGGGAGGTTGGGGAGGGAAGTACTGGGAGCTTGTGGTTGTAGGGGAAATAGGAAAGGTAATAAGGGAAATAGCAAAGGGGTTTCAATTTGTCCTATGTATTGCCTATTGCACACAGAGCACTTCAGAAGATAAACCACGTTTGAAGTGTCACAGCAAAAGGTGCCTTTAGTTTTGATTTCATAGAAGTTCTGGTGGCTGTTACTTTGTTAGTCATGTGTGCACATTCTGCACCTTGGCTTATTTGTTAGAAAGGCAGCAGCCTTCTGGTAGATGACTGGAAATTTTTTAAGAAGTTAACAACGATGTAAAGTTTTTGATTGTCTTTTGTTTGACGATGTTGTTTGAGAGTGATCAGAGACGAAAGCATCCAGACAAGATTGAGATCCAGGTTATGTCCTGCGTTGTCTTGGCATTTGCTGGTAAAGAACACCAGGCCAAAGTTTTAGCCGAAGACAGGGACAAGACATTAGTGCTGTCCTTACTAAAGAACTTTATCGTGAGCTCCATAAAAATAGTACGTATGCTCGCATGCCAACCAGGCATTGCAGTGCATAAAGTTATTCCTGCCAAAGCAGCACAGTATGTCTAGGGACAGCCGTAACTATTCCACACTGCTCTGATGCATAGCTTCGATAACACCATCAAACCAGAATGTAGGCTGCTCACATTTCCATTTTTGAGCATTCTAGACAGAAAGCTGATGGTACTTGATTTGCTGCAAGAATCAATTACGGAGCGTTGAAGAAGAAATGTTTGAACATGAATGGATGAAAGGAAGAAGCAGTGAAGAAATGGAAATAATGAATTAATAATGTTTTGTAGTAACCACTGGGTTCACTTGCTTTTTTACTGTGAGCATGCCAGTCACCAAGTCCTCGACATTCAGTGCAACAGCATCATGCATTTCTTGCTCTATTCCTCATTTTCCACAGCACACCAGCATTTTCAGTGTCAGGCTGCCACCTGCTGTAGACGTGTGCCGGAAGGAAATCTTCAAGAACAGCCTCGACAGCCTTCTATAGTATATTGACAGCCACATGGTATGCCACTTGGCAAGTCTTCCAAATAAATAAAAAAAACTATGGTGTGCTTCTTGTGCTTTCCTGTAAGCTACCAGGTATGGTGGCTTAGACGAGTGTGAGGTCGTAATAAGTGTTATCTTATGGAGGATTGATTGTGCTGCCATCGGTGGGTCTCAGTGCCCTGGTGACTAACAACCTTGCATCCCTATAAATGAACTTGCTCTAAGGTGACTAGGGCATCAAGGGGCCCTACTTCGTGAAGTAAATGTGACGGGGGCAAGGTGTATCACCATTGTCGGGTCGTTTATTTGGCTTGACTGAAACGCTGCGATGGCCTGGTGGATTTTCACGAATCAGCCATTTTGGACACGCCGTGGACACGCAACACATTTTGAGCATTGGGAAGCTGATGTTCAATGTTTGATATGCAATATTTCATTTGAACGCTTCGTGGCTTACGCACGAAACTAGCAGACTTCTGGTGCTTTGTGTGAAAGGGCCAATTCCTGTCCTGCTAATGTCCCAGCCACGTGCAAGCAAGCAATTTCAATTTATTCGTTACTGTTTCCATCACTCGCGGTGGCCAAGCAGTGTCAGGCTGCTCCTGTAATGCACTTGCAAAATGACATCTTGGTGTTTATGCTGGGCATTTTATAGTGTAAAATTGATGTACATGTACAGCAATTCGCAAAAGGTGGCCAGTTGTCAGCACACATCCAAAGCCAAGGAGAGCTGCCTTGGTGGCTCGGTGGTTATGGCGCTTGTCTACAGACCCAAAAGACGCAGGTTTGATCCCAGCTATGGCGGTCTCATTTCAATGGAGGCGAGGTGCTAGAGGCCCGTGTGCTGTGCGGTTTCAGTGCACGTTGAAGAACCCTTCACTATGGCATCCCTCATAGCCTGACTTACTTAGGAACATTAAACTTCCATAAACCAAAGCCAAGCTATCTCTGTATGTATAATATAAGGTGACATAAGTGCTTTTACCATCCAGGGCAGCTCACTTGATGCACTCGAAAAGACAAATTTGAGCCTCTTTCAAAGCATTCAAATGGTCCATTAAGTGGCGGCAGAGCAACATGACTGCAGATACCGCCAACTTAACTGCATGATTTCGTAATCCATTCCAGTACATGTTACTTTGAAGTTCGTTGGGTGGACAGAGTTGGAAAAGCAGGTAATGCATGTTGGGACACCTGATATGAAAACCATGGACATCATCAAAGGCGATGCCCATGAAACTGGTGGGTGGGATGTTCTCAACCAAGCTGTGAGTATGGTAGTTGCAGCTGCTGCTCAGAAAGACGAACAAGTGTTTGCAGTGTAGTTAATTGGCTGATGGCAATTATGTTCACTTTAGATACATGCTTTTTTCCCCTATGCACTGCTGGACTTGGTTACACTGGCCGGCCACTAGTAAGGTGCAAACGTTCATTGTCGATCTGTTGGCTCATTGAAGGATTGCTTTCTTGACTTTGCAATATTGTCTTTACTGGTCCTTCCCTTCATTACCTGTGTACAGGAATTTTATAGTGTATTAACAAAGAATACAGATCTTTGTCATGGCGGTCACATTTCGATGATGATGAAACGCAAGAAGCTCATGTCAGTGCACATTAAAGAGCCCAAGGTGGTCGAAATTATCCGGAGCCTTCCACTATGGCGTCTCTCATAGCCCGAGTCGCTTTGGGACATTAAACTCCATAAAAACAAATTTTACAGTGTATGTACAAATATTGAATATAAAAACGCGAAAATCCTTAATTTCGGGTCTTAGGAATGTGTGAATGCTTAGCAGTATTCGTGTTCCCGCCCGTGGTCCAAAAAGCCAGTCGCGAGGAGGAGCGCTTTTTTTTTTTGCAAGAGTGTTAGCAGGTATCGGATCGTCCCGTTACAAAGCGTCACTGTACGAAAACAAAAAATATCCGCAAAAACTCGTTGCACGAGCGCAAGGAATGCCGCGCGTCGCCTTCGCAGCAAGCGTGTGGGAGAATCGAATATGTATAACGAAATAATTTTACGAATATTCGCTAATTTTGCTAATATTCAACGAGCAATCATGCAAAGCAGGAGCGGTGGCGCTGCGGTTATAGCTAAGCCCCCTAGTCTCCTGCAATTCCGAGAAAAATCGCGGATATAAGCATTTTTCATGGGATTGTGTGCTCGCAGCCGTTCGCTATTGCCCATTGTCACGGGCATAAATAGGAAGCAGAGTACGTTAGAAAAAAAAACTGCTACCTTATATGCATGAATATAATACAGGGGAGTTCTATAATTTTAAGAGAAATTATTACTATAAAATTATGATGCAATATCAAACTGCTCAGGCCAACCATAGCATCTACCCCCCCCCCCCCCCCCCCACTTAGGAAAAAAAAAACGCATGCACGTTAAAATAACGGTAGCAGCGGATACGTTGACGTTATTTAGTGGCGAGTGCTTCAGATACCTGCGCCACAATTGAATGCAGCCAAGACTAATACTTGCAGCAGCCGTCGCAACTTACTGTTTCTAGCCGCCCTGCCCTACGGCTGGCTGCCTTTCATTGCTTTCCATACTCCACTCAACATATTCAGTGCTTCTGTTACTCAACGACCCGCACCACCTTTTTTCTACTCTAAACAAGGATCAACCCAATTTAGAGTTTAAATGGTTGGCGTCGCCAAAGCTTAAAACTCCATGTGTCGAAACGTTTACTTCATCGATATGGAGCAATGACCTATTTTACTTCCATCACCACTTAATGGAGCATAAATGAGGATTGTCTTAACACTTTCTGAAACGGAGTTTCTTGGTCTCAATGCTCCCGAAGCCGCCAATGGAATAAACAAATGGGGGACACAAAGGGACACTGAGGAGAACCCTATCAAAATTTTTTTGTTAGCAATATCTGATAGTTTGGCATTTCATGGCTTTGTTGACGCTTGTCCGGGAGCGAAAGATGCATTTATTTCAAAGAAATTTGGAATCGAAGTTGAAAAATTTTTTCCCGCCGCTCCGATTCAAACTCGAGAACTCTTCTGACGTCACGGAGAACTCTTATGACGACACAGAACGGAGTGACGTGAACGTGACGTAAACGAAGACTCCGTGATTTCTGAAGGTTAGCGGTGCGGTGCGCTACCTTCCTTTGCAAGCCTCAGAGATTCGTGACTTCCATGAAGTATGGAAAATTCCTCCATGGTGGCGCCTCTTGTTCTAGGAAGTCATCACGCTTGTACTTGCGAGATTGGCCTGTGGCGGCGATACCTGTATTTTGGTTCTTGCTATTTTCTACATTACAAGAGCTTTGTTTTCGGGAAGAGTGGCGTTTTTGTGATCAGGAGCTGGTATTCTATGGATACAAGCCAACTTCAATTTCTCCTCAGTGTCCCTTTAAGCTCAGCCTTTAAGGGTATGACGCGACAGCGATTCGTCTTGCCCACGCAGACACGGGCACTGTTTTCTCTCTCACAGTCATTATGTGAAATTATACACGACATACATGTAAAGCGCTGATTTAACCAAGCCGTACGAACGTGCCTGTGTAGCGTGTCTGGCTCGCAACCTGAGGGTCAGGGGTTTCCAATGCGCCACAGTAAAGCCCCTCAATGGACTCTTTACGCCACAGGTGTGGCTGGCGCCATCTGTGGCAGCCTATTGTAACAGCCACCTTTTGGACCAGTCTGTATTCTTACGCCACGCCGACACCGGCAACGTTGGACACCGGCCTTTCTGCGACACGAGGCCTTGGCGCTGTCGCCTAAAACCATTTTGCGCCGTCAGCACTGCCAGCTGGCGTATCGTCTGCTTCTAGTCAGTGGTGTGAAAATAGCTGTGAGTAACGACTCCTTGCTTACCATCGTCACTGGATATCTGCTCTCTTCGGTGCTTCACGGGCGCCTGCCGCGGTACAAGAGGTCGGATTGTCGTCTTTTTACGCTACATTAAGCTGCACTGAACTGGCCCATCATACCTGACCTCTGTCGCGCCGCCGTTAGAGCCCCCGCTTAGGCCTCATTGTTGGAGCTTTTAATTATTAGTGCATGGTTCGCGCGGTGTGTTGCAGCAGACGACATTCTGTAGTGCGCTACATCAACATGAAACTTCGATGTAACAGTTTCAACGCCGAGCTCTTGATATAGCTGGTAAGGCTTCCTTGTACCTCACCACCGGTGGCGTTCCCATTTTGTACTCATTCTGCTTTCCCTTTTAGTCAACTAGAGTGGTGCATGTCCATGAAAATTGCACTGAAACCCCTTTCAGCTCTGGAGCATTGACTGTAAGGCTACATCGCTTTACGATAATAGACCACAAAACGAGCTCGCAATTAAAGCAAAAGCAGACGGATCCTCGCGCCGCCGCTGGGCTTGCTGACACCGAAAAGAACGCCGTGTCGCATGAGAGCAGCGCAGGTTGCACAAGCTGGGTTGCCTCCTGCCCCCTCATGCATCTCCTTGTCCGTTTCCACCGCTGGCACTGCTGTAAGGATGAGCCTGAATGAATGTCCATAAACACGGCGCCATGTCAGTGTCCGTTTCTGTGGGTGTTAAAAAAATTTCTCCCCTGTACTCCTAGATGCCTCCCTTGTATAGTGGAGTAAATAAAACCATGTAGTTGTGTGCTAGAGGACAAGTAATTTATTCCCATTTGGGCGTCTTTTTTTTTTTTGCTGCCTCCTCTTTGCACGCCACGCGATTTGCGCGAAACTCATTAAAAATCTGGCTTCTAGCGGTTCCTAAGGTTCCGTGGCTAAGGCTGCTTTACCTTAAAAAGCTCGGAAAAAAGAAATATTAATACATTGGGTGCGAATATAACGCGAGGTCCATTCTGAAGCATTTTTTTTTTGTCTCCCGCGGCATTTCATGGATTCTTTCTTCTTATATTCGGAGGAATTTAAAATTTTCCGCCGTAGAAAGTTAGGGGCCTGAGATGTACCTACGCCTGTTAAAATAATAAGCAGGGGGAGGAAAGCGCGAGCCGCTTCCGTCCCGGCTAATTGAAAAGCCTCCGCTGAAGCCGTACTGAAGGAAGAATTGGCGCTACCGTCTATAGTAAAGGGCAAGATCTAACCGAGAGAAGGTTCTGAAAGGAGAAATGGTCTATCGTTCTCTCTCTCACACTCTCTATATCCCTTTTGAATTTCTGACCCTCGCGGCCGTCGCAACTGCCACGCATGCTTCGTGTATGTTTCGCGAACTCCGTCAGTCCCAGCTTTCTATTCTTCGCACGTTACATTGGGCGCTGTCGCCTGCTTTGCGGCGCCAGTCGCAGACACTTTGGCGTCGTGTTCCTTCATGTGTTGGCGATGACGGTGCTGCGACAGCTACGGTGGTGTTTCGTTTTGTGCTCGTGACCTTCGAAACTGCGAAGAGTGCAGCGAGACCCGCACGGATACGACGGGAACCGGGGTTTGATCCGCAGGAGTCGGCACATCGTGGGAACCGATTATGCAACCGTATGTTAACTGAATTTTATTGGTGTCGCATATCCAGCATGGAGAGTGAAGGCCACTGCGTGATAGTGGTTTGCTTTCGCGCGTTTACGTATAGATACTAAACATTTTTTTTGCAGTTGTCAATGATTGTAAGGTACATCATGCACGCATTAAATTGCGTGCACTCACTGTGCACAGACTGATCCTTCTATATTCATTCTATATGAAGATTGTGCAGAAATGATCGCTATGTATTGCGTGAAGGTTGCACGAAGTGATGTATACTATACTGAAAATGTCACTTGAGCCGTTTTGGATAAACTTAATACCTCTGGTGCGTCGACACACATTATCGGAATATCGAACGTAGATGTGTCATGTATTTTGAGCAATATCTCTTTTTGACTTAAAGTAACGGGAAGAATGTGTGTGTCAATGCCATGAAGAATCTTCTCTGTTCTTCATACATTGGTCCAGCGTTGCGGTTACCATTGTTGACCAGCAGCGCAATCAATTTTAACATGCAACAACAGCAAAGAAAGGGTCTACGAAAACCCAAGTAAAGCGCAGCGCGCGGCCACATGCAGCAAGCGGACGACGATACATCCACGCACCTCCCCTAGTGGGCCCGATGTTGGACCAGTCCGTGAAGCAGATGTCATGCGAACATCCCCCGCGCCCACGTGTTGCGCTCGTCCGTTGTCATGGATATAATTCGTACACCAAGCGCTATGAACGTAAATGAAGGAGGAATTGGCGCCACCGTCTGTAATTCGTGGCCACTGGGAGGTATACGAAGTTTCGCCACCTGGAGTAACACTGATCTCCATTAGGGGGTCGGAACACGAACCCAGTATATTGCCTTTATCATCGCCAAGTTGCACGCATTAGAAATGTACCATTTCCTGTTGACGGAGGAGAGTAAATTAGCGCCACAAGATTTGTAATAATGTCCCTATAATACTTGTAGTCAAGGTTCTGACGGAATCCCGTCTGGTCGGGATGGTACATGATATCAGTAAACGTCATTCCATCATAATTTTTGGTCGGTGCGACTTACTAATAATATGATCTCACTATAAGATTAGTAATAATATCATCACATGAGACGGGCGAGAGTTACGTATGGCCGTGGCCTCCGAGATCGGACCCAAAGGCCGTTGGGTTTGCTGAACCCATCTTATCGGAATACATGGCTGAACCTGCCTGGACCCTGCCATGCGTCCACTCTCTGAGAGCATGTATGAGCATTACACGAGCTGCTGGAAGTGGTGAGAGAGAGAAAGGAATTTTAATGAGAGGAAAGGAGGAGAGTTCGGCCGGTGGTAACATGACCCTGGTCTACTACTCCACACTGGGGGAAAGGAAAATGGTAGGAAAGGGAAAGAGCGAATGAAGGTTGATGATGGCGTAATACAGTGAGTTTCATGGGTGATGTCTACACACATTGGCTGGCACTCGCATCGCGGTGATTACACGCACGTGAAATTCATGTCTTGAACACACACCGACGCATGTCATTTAACACATACTGGAGTAGGGGCTCGATGAAAACACAAATGTGCACACTCACGCATGATGCCAGAGCTATCACTTTATGCATTAACACGGTGCGCTGTGTACGTCTACTTAGGGCAGGTGGTGACATTGATCCCAATCACGAGGGAAATAACTAAAGAAGAATGAGGTACGTAGCGCGCATATGAAAAGTTCTCTCAGATCACGAATAGCAGGTTACCAATATCCCCCAAGAGAAAAGTATACAACAGCTCTATTTTACCGGTACTCGCTTCTGGGGCAGAAACGTGAAGGCTAACGAAAAGGGTTCAGCTTAAGCTAAGAACGACGCAGCGAGCGAAGGAAGGAAAAATGATAGGTGTAATGTTACGAGACCGGAAGCGGGCAGAGTGGGTGAGGGAGCAAACGAAGGTTAATGACATCCTAGTCGAAATCAAGAGGAAGAAATGGCCCTGGGCAGGGCATGTAATTCGAAGGCTAGATAACCGCCGGTCCTTAAGGGTAGGGTAACGGAGTGGATTCCAAGAGAAGGCAAGCGTAGCAGGGGGCGGCAGAAAATTAGGTGGGCAAATGATATTAAGAAGTTTGCGGGCGGGGATAGGGTGGGCGCAGCTGGCACAGGACAGGGTTAATTGGAGAGACACGGGAGAAGCCTTCGCCCTGCAGTGGGCGCAGTCAGGCTGATGATGATGATGAGCATTACGAATGCCGCCACGCTTATGGACCGCATCACGGCGCTGAACTCTCCATCCCGCACAGATCGACCGTGGCAATATAGTACAAGCTCAACTCAGCGGATAGTGATGACCACGATCACACCTATAGTGACATTAGCACGTCTTCATTCCATACTGAATCAGTTGCGAGAATGGTGATCAACGTGTCTTTCTGTTGCTGATCTTTTCCTTAGTGTGCGTGTCTTTTCTTCGTCACTCATTAATAGCTCTATCCCGCCCCAGAATCCCTTCCAACGCGACAGTTTTAAGGCGACTGTTCAGCGGAAAACCTGACACTGTCAGCGCGAGGAAATGAGGATTCGCGTCGAAGACGTCACACGCGGAGTGGTGGATTAGTAAAGTAATTAAAAGCTCACATAAATTGTGAAATTAAGGTCGCAACACGACTCTAACGTCATTATAACATGTAAGAATGTAAAATCATTGCACTGAGAAGAAATTTGGGGTGAAACGGAATCGAACCCGTTCTTTTTGGATCCCGATCAGACACGCTGCCCCTAGGCAACGTGTTGCCCTAGGCCACCGAAACACGTTAGGTCAACTAGGTTGAAGGGAGGCCTTGTCTGTCTCGTCCTACCACGGGGCCCTGTCCGCGAAGTGATATGCAAAGAGGTACCGAAGCTTCTGAAGGGAGCAGTTAACGCTATCGCGTCATACCCTTAGGCGGAGCGGATTAAGTGTCCCCCAAATTTTTTTTTTTTCGATAAGAAATGCTAAGTTTCCTTAAATGTTCTCAGGGCTGAAATTAAACGGTACAGCGTAAAAGCGCATCTTGTTGCAGAGTAAACCACCATCACATGAGTTAACAACCAAAGAGGAAGATTTTTGCTGCAGGCAGTCTGTGATAGTTGTCAGCGCCGGCGATTGGCGATTTGCACGAAATTGATGCGACGGTGCAGAAGCGCCGGTGCGCTCGCAGGCACACCGCTCGCAGAGCGGCTCGCAGGCACATATGTTGCCGTCGGATTACATGGATTGCACGGTAACTATAGTAGATAGAAGCGCCGCTAGCTTAGTGCTACTGCGCTAATTCACTGGGCAGGGACTCCAGAACTTTCCTTTGCGTGTCAATCCTCGATCCTGCGAAATAGCCACATACGTAACTTTCGCGTTCTCTTTTATCATAGCCTGGGTGTCAAAGACAGTCACGTGCCATAGTTTCGAGAGAAGAAGAAGAGCACCGGTTCGCAGGAACGCCGTGCCGTTCCTTCAGAGACAAAAATAACGTCGCTGCAATGTCCGGCGCCCCCAAGGTATCGCTTCGTCTTCAACGCCGCAGAAAGCTGTGGGACCGCCGCTTCGCACCGTTCGCCTTAGCCTTGCTCTTCGTGGTAGGCCTGGGCGCGTACGCCTTCCAGCGTTCCAGCATGCGGGCAGCGGCATTGAACAGGCTGGCCAGACTAGGCCGGCACTACCGCGAACCATTCTACGGGCCTCCCACGCAACCGGCGACACCTGGACAGCAACACCGTCGGCCCCTGATGTCGCCAAAAGCAGATACCGCTGCGGATGGTGACGTCGCGAAACGGCGCCTCTGCGTCGAAGGCCTGGCCGCTGCCGACCGCAGCGCTGCCGGCGGTCATCCGCGGCGCCAACGGCGGCAGTGCAACTACACCTCCGACAGCGGCGCTATTTTCGTCGTGCTCGAGAACTTCGTAGAGTGCGACGGATGCCGGGATTACGAAGAGGACAACGTGACGCTGGCGACGCACGCGTCCTACGGGTTCCTGAGACACATCCCGGAGCTCTGTGACCGCTGGCAGGGGCTGCTGTCCGTCGCCGTGTTCGCGCCCGGCAGCGATTTCGATGACGCGCTGTCCACGATTGCCGCCATGCGGCACTGCAGTCGCAACCCGTGCGTGCGGAAAGCAGTGACGTGGCATCTCGTCTACGATGGAGGTATGTTCGTGACTTTGTAATTTACACATAGTAGCTAAACTTAGGGTATGTGCTTTAGGAGAAAATGGACGCTGCGTGTTGCAATTGCGGGAGTACTACAACGTGCTAAGGAGCCGCCGTTCCTCTCTCGCAGAAACAGCACGTTGCACAGGTTCCAGATTTCACTGTTTCACTATATATAATTTTTTTAGCTTTCATCATCATCATGAGCCTGACTACGTCCACTGTTGGGCAAAGACCTGTCCCATATCTCTCCAATTAATCATGTCCTGTGCCAGCTGCGGCCAGTGCCTTATCCCCAACTAACTTTCTGCTCCCCCTGCTGCGCTTGCCTTCTCTTGGAACCTAACTTCCTGCCGCCCCCTGCTACGCTTCCCTTCTTTTGGAATCCACTCCATTGCTTTTAAGGACCATCGGTTATCTTGCCTTCGCGTTACATGCCCTACCCACGCCCATTTCTTCGTCTTGATTTCGACTAGGATGCCATTTACCCGCGTTTGTTCCCTGACCCACTCTGCCCTCTTCCTGTCTCTTAACGTTACATCTCTAATTTTTCTTTCCATAGCTCGTTACTTTTTGTCAGTAAGGCTACTTATGTCTCACCTCTCTTCTAGCTTTTATGCTCTGTTATACGTTTCTTGATAACATATCATTTGCTTCTTGGGGAAGCTTGCCACACTGATACTGCCTTCGTATACCCTGCCTCACATGTTGCGCACTCCGCGATTACGTTCGCAGGGTCCTCATTAGACGTTTTTGGCATACCGGAGACGTACACCGGTTTACCGGACCCATCCTGCGCATGCGCAGCGGTATTGTTGGTGTGAGGGGGAGCCACTGCGCGTGCGCAGGATGGGTCCTGTAAACCGGTATACGTCTCCGCTGGTACGTCTCCGGTATGCTAAAAAACGTCTATTTACCATCTATAGTAGGATACAACTTAAAAAAAAACAGCAGTTGTCAACACTGTGCCCCGGTCCGCGGCATACTGTATTACTCCGCTAGCCAGTCACAATAGTAAACGAAATAACCTTTTAAATGTTTGACTTTATTAAACAAGCCAGGTATAAAAATTCTAGTGCTTATAACTTTTTCTCGTGATTAGCTTCCTGTTTAGGTGACAAAAGAAGGTTTAACAACGGACTACGTTTTTGTCATGGAGGGATTCTGTGCATCGGTCCTAAATGTGGGCGGAGCTTCACTGCAGACTTAAGTTGTATCCGCAGCTGTACGTTAAAAAGCGCAATGTTTGTTTTCGAGCAAGACCATAAACTTCTGCTATTTTTCCGCACACTATTAATGAGTTTATGAGCTTGTTGCAAGTATACTTGCCTCATTTCTTTATTTCCTTTTTAAATATAGGCTAATCTAGACCTCACCATCGGAACGTAGTTATGCCTCCTCTTGCTTACACTATACCATGTGTTTCAGGGTTGCCCGCGACTAACTTTTAAATAGTTTTTTTTTGGTAATGAGGTCTTTTTTTCGGCATAGTAAGTGTTGGCGCACAACAGAAAACTGGCGAATCATGTTAATTAAATTAGATTAGTTCACTTTTCGACTGTTAAAGATAGGCCCCGGGTTGCAATTTGAGATTTGTAGCTACCTGTTAGTAATGACCATATTAGTTCTTTAGAATTCAGAAAACGCAATAATCCTCGCCGCTGTGGCTCAACTAAGCTTGGCCATATCTCGCGCAGTTCGAAAACCGCGCGCCTGCAGTGCGTGCACAGCGATGCCTAGCGACGCCCATCAAACCGCGCCACTCCGTAGCGAACATTCCACGTGGCTGCTCTTTCCACGGCTGGGCTAGAGTTGAGGCGGCGGCGCGAGCGCGTGCTCACCTCGAGACCTGCCGTGCTCTTTCCCGCCCGCGCTGCGGTGCTCACTAAAGCCCCTTGATAATATGATCAAGGGGCTTTAGTGCTCACTGCTCCAGCCGAGGCGGCGCAGAGTAGGTCACGTGGCACGTGCGGCACGGAGTGACGCAGTTTGGTGGACGTGTGTGCGCGGTTTACGAATTGCTCGAGAAATGGCCAAAATTTGTTGAGCCACAGGGGCGAGGGTCTTTTTGAAATTCTAAAAACTGATATGCTAAATAAAACACGTTGATGCATTCTTTTCTTCAAGTTAAACAGTGCTACATATTTAGACGAATACACAGAAAGACATGACAGGACGGGCGCTGACTCCAACTATGGCCAGCTACAAATCTCTGATTTAAACCAGGTGCCTATGTGTAGTAGTTAAAAGGTAACTATGATAATTTAGGTAATCAGTTTACAAGTAAACATGATTCGCCTCTTTCCTGGTGTTCGCAAACCCTGGCAACACTATGCCTCAAAAAGCGTCCCTTTTACGCCAGAAAACCTATTTTTTAAAATTTATGAGGGGCTTCTCTCGAACACCTGGCATACATCCTACACAGCATCAATATGGCCGCTGGTATAGACAACTTTATTTCAGTCTCCCCATTCGAGCTCTCCCAACTACACTCCTTGCTCTTGCGCTTGTGGAAGCAGGTACTCATAATTCTTAGGTCATTCCGTTCCGCAAATTCTATCAGTCTTATCTAGTTATTAGTAAAAACAAGCCGTAGCTGCCTACTCATAATTCTTAGATCATTCCGTTCCGCAAATTCTTATCAGTCTTATCTAGTTATTCGTAAAAACATAAGCCGTAGCTGCCTACTTCCTGATCGCCTGCGTGCTTCTTCTATATACATTCGCACGTTGTACTGCATTCTTTTTAAGTAATTCAGGGCACACTTGGCGTAGAGGCAGGGCACCCGCCTCACTTGTAGGAGGCTGGTGGCTATGATGACGGTGTCGCCACAGTTCTCGGCCGGTTAAAAAAAACGAGTGCCGACGGTATGAAACAAAGTCCGAGCTGCTGTCTGATTCCGCCAAAGAGCGCCGGGAACTGGGCTATGCTAGCCGTTCAGAAGCACGCTAGAAAGGTTCACTGAGTGAACTGCAAAATACTTCCTCACCAAAACTTGGCCATATTGTTTGTCATATCAATCTCGTGGTGCTTAATCCTCGCGGCTGCGAAGCAATTAACCAGGGCGGGAGAATTCATGTTTCCCACTGCAGACAGTATTATATGCTACCTATATATGAGCCACAGCAACACGTGCGGAGTCGTGCAAACGCCCACTGTGAGTAATGAAAGTACTTCCCTCGCAACATTTACCGCTCAGAATTAAGGGTACCGCGATGGTGTTATTGCCGTTAAAGGGCATCCCTCGCGCCCGTGTATTGTTCGGAACATTACACAGTGCCAGTGATTGTACAGTCGTATACTAGCACTGCATAGTTTTTTTAAGGATGTGTACGGTCAGACACCAGCGCATGCTGTAAGCTTATCGCCAGTTTAAATCAGCCGATGGCGCCTCCATCGTTCATTTTTTTCTTTACAAAAACGACTAGACCACACTCTAGACCATACTCTGCAGTACTAGCTCTCGGTTCCTCGGTTGAGGCGAGACCTTTCCGCGATGCAGCCCACACTCCTGCATCACTGGCGACGGGCAGCCCACAACCGTGGGACACACGGGACCTCCGGCGCAGTGACCACTTGTGCTCTTCGCTAACGGAGCCGCAGTTCCATCCTGACACGAGCTTCAAGAGGATGCAGGGCCTTCCGTATCCAGCCAACGTCCTGCGCAACGTGGCCCGTATGCTGGCGCCCACCCGCTACGTCTTGGTTCAGGACGTCCGCCTCTACCCGAGCGCCAACATCGTCCCACGATTCCTGAGCTACGTGGCCGAGCAGCGACGCCTTCGCTCCCTCAGCGATTACCGCGACGTGTTCGTGCTGCCCGTCTTCGAAGCAGCGTCGCTGCTGAAGGAAGGAGCCACAGTCCAGCAGTGGGTTCCTCCGCGCACGATGAGACAGCTCGAGGAGTCGCTCAGGTCCGGTATGGTGGCCCTTCCTCTGAACGACCCGTCGCAAGGCGGCGCGCTATGGTCGCTCTTCTTCCCAGCCGGAAATGCCACCGGTTCGCTTAATGCAAGCTCTACGGATGAAGAGACGCGAGAGCGCCTCGGCGTCTTCGAAACGTTCAAACGGAACAGGACACTGCAGCTGTGGGAGCCCGTGTTCCTGGGAACCAAGGAGGACCCAGCTTACGACGAGCGGTTCCGCTGGGAAGCAGGAGGCGACAGAGTGTCTCAGGTGGGCATGCAGTGAGCGCGTGGAACGTTGGATAAGTACGGCAGACCAGCGATTCGATTCCGTCGAGGCACGCGCATAGCGTATCATCTTCTCAAATACTCTCCAATGAGTGTTCCAGTCATCGTCTTTATTTTAGCACAACACGTTTCTTGATCCGCTAGTGCGAGGTGCCGACTACTTAAATGGCTACTAGCTCTAGTTTGCCGCGTTGTCATACCAACCAGGTCCCGAACGCACGTGCAGAGGCTGCACAGATCTCTGGAGACACACGGATAGGGGCATTAACTCGGCAATCCCGCCACCATCCCGATTCAAAGGGGGTGCAATCATATCCATCCACATTATTTTCACAACGCCTGGCGCGTTGAACACACGAGACTTCTTGCCAACTTCTGTCTTCAGAAGTTCTGAAAACCGTGAATGTCTGAACGCCGCCGATGTCTGTCCCTGTCTTCCGAGAGTGCTTGGCTTGACTGCAGTCGGATAAAAATTAAGAACCAAGCGGCAGGTGCCCCTCAAAGGAAGCCCTCCAGTCATTGGCGTCGACCGATTTTCATAACGCCGCGGTAGGTGCCAATTAAATAAATGATCGTTGGCGAGAGGTTGCTCGGGAAGAGCAGAGCAACCTGGGTCTCACTAGTCGTACTTTTGACAGCACCTGCCATAGCAGGGCAGTGACGCATCGTTAACCGCTGCACCAGTAGTGGTATGAAGACTTCCAGGTATCTTTTTTTTTTAGAATGAAGCTGGAGCAAGCCTTTCTCTGTGGCGCTTGCGTTTTACATGGGACCTTACGAGAACTTTCAGATACTGGACCCTCCACTAGCTCCTTCACGCATTAGACGGCGCTTGTCCGCTGTCTCATCACAGCAGCACTAAAAACCTATCAGTTTGCTTCAGCAGAATGAATATATAGTTTCGTTTCCACACCTGCAGGGATACCTTATGTGCCTCCAGGACTACGTCTTCCACATCGTGGACGGCGCCTTCTTGGTACGCGTGCCTAGAGCAACGGGCGAAACGGACGGCGCCCAGGCTACTATTAGCGGCCCACCGATACAGGGCACGATGAACTTTGATCGATTCAAGATCTCGGTGGCATCCAAATACTCCTCGGCACTCAGAGATCTTTGCTGAAGTGTCCGGCATTGGTCAGCTCAGCGGAGGACTGGAACTGAAGGAGCAAGGACAGCCACAGCGCACGCCACAATAAGTGCGTGTTCAAGGCGTAACTACAAACTGGCATTTTCGAATTAGTTTTATTCTTCTCGAACGAAGTGCATTCTATCAAGCTTGCAATAGTAGTGTTTTTGCTGTACAGAGGCGAGCGCCTTCGTCCAACCCTCTGTATAGCGTGCACCAAAGGCACCGACAAGCATTCCAAATTAAGCATCCGCTTCAATCTTTTACTATGGCTCCGGGCATACAGGTTGAAACAGCTATAAAACTCATCACCCCACGACCACCACCACCACCACAAAAAAAAAAGCGCCAGTAAACATAATGTCGCAATCGAGTGGTTCTTTACGTGTGCGCTATACGATGTCCTGAAAAAAAAATGGAAAGGTCTTAACGTAGTTAAACCGAATAGCACGTGCGAAAGAACTTAGGCAACACCGCCTCAAAGGCAACCGCGCGCAAAATATCGACAGCCCCTATCGCCAGCCGCACGCGGGGAGTGCAGGGAGGGGGTGGTGCCGGTTAGCCACTTCGACGTAGCAGCTGCGCAAGACCTCCACCGCTGGCACTCCATCAAAGGTCAAAGCCCAAAGGAAAAAAAAAAAAACTTGCATGGCCCGTCGCTCAGGCCATGGTTAGCGATTGACAATGGCCTTGCATAGGCCGATCACCGCTTGCCGACACTGGGCCATACTCAACCGCACGACGGCCTAACGATAAATTACATTTATAGAGTGAGTATACTAGAATGGCAGCCGCATGAAATACGTGAAAAATATTCGCGAAGCCTAATTTGCTTTTTCTGCAATTTAGACGTGAAAATGAAAGATCTGCAGCTGACTATAATGGGAGTAGTTGATTGGCCCGGTGCCAACATATTTACGGGCTGTCACGAAGACGAATGCCTAACGAATGCGATACGCAGATCAACCTGTAGAAACACTATACAAACCATAAGAGGCCATGCAGAACCAACATGCTGAGGATACATCCACAGAACGAAGATGGTTTATGGGTACTTGATGTCCCAAAGCGACTCAGGCTATGAGACGCCGTAGTGAAGGGCTCCGGAGATTTTGACCACCTGGGGTTCTTCAACGTGCACCGACATCGCATGTACATAGGCCTCTAGAATCTCGCCTCCATCGAAAGTCAACCGCCGCGGCCGGAATCGAACCCGCGTCTTTTGGGCCGGCAGCAGAGCGCCATAACCACTCAGCCACCGCGGCGGCTACAGAACGAAGAATTGTCACGAGCTAATATACTCCAAATGTAAGACCCTCCTGTTGGATCCAGTGGCTCTTGCGCGTTAAGCATTATTTCATTCCAATGTGATTCTGTGATGACACACGAGAAAAACAAGTGAGCGCACCATGTTGCAGATATTTTCTATTAGAATAACTTAACGCAAACATTATGCAAATGTAATGAGACATTGTCTCAGGCACATGACTTTGTAGCATGCGCGTGCCATGGAGGTCATATTTTAGTATACCGCGAAAAGTTCTGCCTGTTATTACAAATACGATCGAGACATGCAGCGCTTTGACCAGCGGCTGTGCCCTAATTATGCACAATCGTTGCAGAATTTACCAGATGCGGTTGGTCCGCAGCGGCCCGGTGTCGGCCTTTGCCTGCTTGCCTACACATTGGCGGCCAACTATTACCAAGAGTTTGCTAGTGGTCGGTTGTTTGCCTTTTGCCAACCACTAGGGCGACGCAATAGCTGGCCAGAGTTTAGTCGGCCAAGGACATCGGCTACCATCTCAAGACTAGCAACTTGCCAACCATACCTTTGGCAAATTTCTCTTTGGAGGTTGAAGCTTCACACATACCTTGGGTTTTTCACCTTTTCTAGTGGTAGCACTTTCGCGTTCAAAATCCAAGAAAACTGCTTAACTGTACCTGCTTTCCCGTTGCTGCCATTTTATGACTGATGTGCGTGCAAACGTGCCTTGGAGGTCCTGAGTTATTGTACAAGGCCCCCAAGGAAACCAGAGTTCCGCGTTTGTTTTAAACGTGTCGCGGGCGCCTTTATCACTGTAAAAATTGAGAAATAAATTTTCTGGCAGCTGCATTGCCAGAAAATGTTTGTAGTGTTGTGTTTTCCGTTTTCAGCTTTTCTGTTTTTAACAACCCCTTCGTTTTTTTTGTTTTTACCAGACTTTGCGGCTTATTGTTTCTGTTTGACTGTTTTTTTCGTATTTTGTTGTTCTTGTCAATTAAAACATGCATTATGACACCACACGGTTTGTGCAAAATCGTGTTTATGTGAAGAAAACAGCCCAGGGAACTTTGAAAACATGAAGCTTTTTGTAGCGGGATAATTAGCGCAGGAGCTCGTGGTGCCAGGCTGCGCTTGTCCTTGCGGGCTCCTCCTTTGTTCTGGTGGCCAAAATCCACAACTTTGATTACCATAACTATCTAGACCATTTAGGTCAGATAATGAATCCATAACAAATATACTTCAACAATGACAGAAAGTGGTCCAGAGGCACAAAGTCACGGTTATCGTAGGTGGCTCCTTTAATAATGCATGAATCTAACACTGTAGTCGTTTGTAACCGCTATCTTAGGTACCAAGATTAGGTATCAAATAGCGACGTTTATAAATTTGCATGTAACAAGCAACTATTAAAACCCATCTCACTAACTATAGCACCCCAGACTCATTGTTAATTCTTTTGTGCACGCGTCAACAGGTGTCAAATGTGGGGGATATGAAAGTCTACTTGCAAAAACGTGAAGCTGCGGGTCGGCCGCACACTGGTCATAAGCACAACTGGCTTCCCTCAGATTTCAAAAACTGGTTCCCATTCCACAAACAACAGTATGCTTCGATCAAAGCATTTGGTGTGTGCTGACGCCCTGCATTGTCGAGTAGACAACACATGCCTATGACAGCGCTTGCGTCCGTCCTTAGAGCGGCCGAAGGCATGCGGACAGCTAGCAGTGCCACGCACTTTTATGTTACGTACCTTTCATATTGCACGCATCTCTACTACCACAACAACGAGTACATACTTTGATCACACTTAGTGCAGCCTCTCACAGGCTGGGGCGTTTCTAAATAGTGTCGTCACTGAGTGTATGCATTCACACCGCAACAAATATCTCAAAGGTAACGAACATAATGACTAGCATGCACGCGTACACACTGTTCAGTGTCCTGTGACGACGAATTCTGTACGGCAGGATCGCACGTTGTCTACACAGTAACAGTGCCACCTGGCTGAAGTCGTTCATCAAAGTATAGCACATTATCCATACCAAATGGGAAGAATTAGCACCCCTTACCTTCTTTCGCAAACAGTTCGGTCAGTAAAACCATGTAGAAAACGCACGGGATGTGCGTCTACACGACGGCAACAATCGTGAAGACACCAGGACCGCAGCAAAAGAAAGAACCGTACAATATAAAGTGCACATAAATACATGCGGAAAACTGCATGTGCTTGCAGTTTTTGTGTACAAATATACAAACTGAATTATAATGAGTTGAAAGCATTTTTAAAGCTATTTTTCCTTAAGTGGAGGGCCACGTGACTGGTACTTCAGGTTCAGCTGCTGCAAGACCAGAAAATGTATTTTATTCGTGAACGAGTTTCTGTCTTGGGTCGCTAACAGATATATTCTGTGTGGAAACCGAAATTTTCTGTAAAAAGTGTAATTTTACACACCATTTTTTACAGTGTAGTGGCAGACATGATGACGTGACTCCAAAGCACCCAGGAACTGCAGACAAGCCGACACCTTTACACCGTTTGGCACAGCTGCCGAAGTCCACCTTGTTGCTGTTTTCGTGGTTTGCGGTCTTTCTTTTTGCATGAGTGCGCATTTTCGTTGAAAAGTAGGCTATATCAGCGGTTGCAACCAAATCATGATTTGGAACACTCCAAAGTGCATTTAAAAGCAGCCTGAAGCAGCAAAATTGGCATTTTGGAACATTGTGGAGCAGCCGTGCTTCATTACTAGATGTGACTTGCCCATCAAGCTGCCAAACTTGAATTGCCGCATAGATTAAAAACCTTGAAAATTCAAAATAGACTAATTCAAAATCCCAGCCTATCCAGAATCCCAGTTCATTTGAAAATTTTTGTAGGCCCCAAATTTTCCAGCGCTAATTTCAGCAGCTACGCGTTGCTGACGAGATAATTCAACAACTTCGGTTGTACCGTCCAAGAGTCCCTATGCGGGTGAACGCCCCGCAGATTCAGCACCATTGCCCATCTCAAACACGAAAAATTCACAGGTACATCTAATTACATTATGTGTCGGCAGTGCAATAGCATTAGGTGCTGCTGATGCCTTTACTGGAATTGATATCACTTCCAGTCCGGTGACATAAGCTTCCTCCAGCCAATGCAAGAAATTTGACAGACACTTTTTTCCTGCTCAGGCTTTTAACGCTACTGCATTAATATATTTTTGCCGGCCCCAAAGTTTACCGTGCACATCTTACCGGACCATTTGTGCAGCGGCGGAAATGTGAAAAAAAAAAAATGGCAAAGTGCATAACTTTGACTAAATCCAGACCTAAAACCAAGCACAGCACTTCGGGCAGCACATTCTTCCCAGAACTATTCCATGCTCTGCACGATGCAGAGTACCTTAAATTTACGCTAGTCCCTGCTGCCGAGCAGCGACGACGTTTGCCGATCATTGCATATCAAATGATACGCACGAACGTGTCATGTGCAGATGTTTACTAACTAAAATTCTGTCGACCGGCGATGACAAAATTTTCCACTAGCTTTTCCAGTGTTACTTCATTTTAATTCGCGCAAATCGATAGGCTGCTAAATGTGAATTATTTCCAGCGGTCTGACAGACCAATTTCTTTCCGTGGAGACGTTAATGCGGCAACGGCTGCACTGAGCGACAGGTCGGGCCACGCGTATCCCCTCTTAGCTGCCTATAGTCAGATACAACCTACGCCTACAGTGAAGCTCCAACCACATTCAGGACCACCGCACACCATTCACTATCAAATGTGAAATTCATATTCAGCACCATACAAAGCCTATGACCCCATGCGCAAAAGGAATCTTGTTTTGAAAAGAGTTTCTCAACAAAATTAAGTCTCAGTGCTATCGGTAACAGCACACACAGGCAAGCAGCCCAATACTTCCCATCTGCCCTCAGTTGAAAGAATACAACCCAGAACACCCTAATAAAAAAATTTGGAGCACGCTTAAGCTTCACCTTTAGGAGCAGGATGCAACAGCCTGTTGCAGCATTGCCAAGGAATCCATGGAACAGAACTCCATTTAAGGAACAATTAAGGAAATTTAAGGAAAGAAAACATATCTTGGTGGACACCTAAGGCAAGGAAAATGAAAATAAAATTTTTTAAGGAAAGGAAAGGACACCTGTCTCACATATCTCAGTGGACACCCGAACCCAGCAGTAAGGGAAGGAAATTGAAATGAAAATTGGTTTTAAAGAAAAGAAATGGTCTCACAATTCTCCCAATTTAAGGAAAGGAAATGATGCCTGCCTCACAATTCTCACTGCACACCTGTATCCTGCCCTAAGGGAAGGAAAATCCCTTCCCTTAAAGTGTGGTTCAGGTGTCCAGCATGGTTCAGGTGTCCACCGAGATTCACCATTTGCTCACCTCCAACCCCCCCCCCCCCCCCCCCCCCCCCCCCCCCCCCCCTCCGATGATACCAGCTTTTCTGGGACACAAGCTCCTTAACACTGTTGCATTCAAATACAAGGAAAAATACTGCAGTAATGTTGCAGTTGCAGGCTGAAAGAGGTGCTATGAAAAATAAAATAAGAGGCAAGCATAGACGATGTGATGCTTTTGAAAAAGCCTCAAAATAATGAGACAGCTGCTAGAAATTGCTTCAGCAACATGCAGATGCTTCATAAATGCATTAAACTAGAACACAGCAGTGCCAGAAGTGATGCATTTTTCCTGTTAAATAAATACACAAGCATCTGAAAAACCACAGTAATTGCGCGAAGGTGAGATCCACTTTGAGAGTAGCCACTAAGAAACAGTCTCAGCTCCCAGGCATTCAAGCAAAAATGCCAAGACCATTTACACCAGAACATAGCATAAAATTAAAGGAAAGATATCTGCACAAAGTAAGAACACACATCAATTTTAATAAAACATTAGCAAAACGTTACAGGTAAAGAACAAGAAACAAGTTTAGTATTAACGCAGCCACAAGACCAAGTAGAACACAGTGTGGACAACTTTACAAAACAGCAAACAAATTTTCTCCTTTCTGAGGATGCTATTCACCACTCGTGGTCCAGTTAAACTCCCGTCAAGTGGTGGCACGTAAGCTATGTATCAACATCTATGATTGCACAACGGATGGCACAAAGCTTCAGAGAGCAGCCACCATGCAACTACCTTATTAGTTTTTCATGACACGACTGTTAGCTGCAGCTATTGCTATCTTTAATGAGCCTCTGAAATGTCAGGCATCTACTTAGGCATGTGCTCCTTCCTTTCCTACATGTAAAAAAGTACAAACACACATTCTGCGCAGGGCATTCTATAACAAGCATTCAAATATCACTCAAGTTATAGGCCTTTTCATGCCACTTAACATAAATTATGCGAGCCTCTAGGTTTCATGCCTAGTTGCAATTACAGTGACGACCAACATGATAAAATATTCCACAAAGTCCAAACTGCCAATGCAACTTGCATGAATTATGCATTATCCCTTTTCAATCAGCACACACGAACCAAGACTGGCAGTACAAAGGTCCTGTTCCTCACAGGCCACATGAAAATTGCACAAAAGAGAGATCCAACTGAGATTTAGATAAATATTCATCGTCCATATAATGCTTTGAGAATAACATGCACTATACTAAATTTATGGTCAAACTTCCTGCTTTCAACACCACAGCTTTTATGTGAACCAAAGTTCACAGGCACATTTCAGACCCAGGGACCTGAAGACATTCCAACATTTAAGTGCCCATCTGAGCATGTCGTTCACTTAACATTGCGGTGAACTGTGTCACAACGACATGGGAACAAAAACCTCATGGCAACCCTAACAACAATACCGTAAAAACCGGAATATAGGTAGAACTTTTTTTCAAAAAAACCATGACGAAAATTCGACCCCCATCTTATATACCGATCATTGGCGGAAAAACTACGGAATTCTTGCAACAATGGGCGGCAGAAGTCAACAGCCTCCATTACCATCGCCATCAGCAGCAGTGCGGCGTGGCAATGTTGTCGCACCGCCATTTTGAGTTTCCGTCGTTGCAAAGCGATTTTGTTAAAAGGCTGCTTTTTCACATTTTGTTTCAAAACGAGCGGAAGCCGTTGGCAATTCACCGTCACCTTCAAGAAAAATGCGACTGAGTATGCGGAAGCTCACAGCAACCTGGCGACAAGGCGCGAATTTGGGCGAAGAGAGCATTCAGTACTGGCGGAGGCAGAAGCTGCGTATTACAACTTGCAGCAACCAGAAGAAAACATTTCGTGGGCGGACTGCAGCGTATCCAGAATTGGAAGGAAAGTTTGCACTGCGTGCAAGATCGCTGCCTGTGACTGCTGAATGCATTCGCGTGAATGCGGTAGAGATCGCGCGTGCCTCTAGACTCACGAGGGCGCAATTCAAAGGTTCGCCATACTGGGTGCGGTGATTCATGAAGAGGAAGGGCTTTGCTTTATGGCGCCATACTTCTGTGTACCAGAAACAAACGCGCCGGTCAATGGGTGCGCGATACTATTAAACGAGCCGCATTTAAATGAAAATAAATACTGTCACCATTGTGCAACCTGTTGAGTCGCATTTGTTTCAAGGTAAGGGCGTCTTTCGGTACTTTTTCCATTGAAAAAGATTTTTTTCATTTTTAGAATTGGTAAGTTAGGGGGTCGACCCATATTCCGGTCCGACCTATAGTCCGGTTCCTACGGTAAGCTCAACCATTTTCAGACACAGTCCACTGGATTTGTTATGTATTTTTGTCCGGTAGACCCACATTGAAATAAAGCCTATCCCACAACTATGCCCCGTCTTCACCACACCGGTAATATCACTGCCAAGCCAAATGCTTTCTGCTCTGTTATTTTGCCTACCAACATGAAGCACATAGACCAAGCTATCCAAAAGCTACATAGCCATCTACAAAGCAGAAAGCACAATGAAGATCCAAGCATTCATGGAAATAAATAACAAGAAAGAAATTCTGATGTCTTGAAAAGCCATAGTTTATGCAGCATATCACCACCTTCTTGCCACGTCATTTTTTAGCTGCAATCAGAAAGTTAGAGTGGCTCAAAAAGTAAATAAATGCACTAAATCAAGAGTAAATCAAAGCAGAATTTACTGAGTAAAGCAGCCTTTTTAGAACCTCAAGCAAGGCTGTTTCGACAAGCACTGATGGTGTATTTCAAACTGAACAACCAACTAGGGTAACTGGCACCGTATACAATTCCTTTGCTAGTTGCTTGAACTTTACAAATTCTAATTACACAGAAGTCTTGAAACTAGACAATGTAGCGTGCAAATTACAGCACACTCTGAGATGCACCCAACAACCAGAAACAACAAACAATGGCTGCCATACTTCGTTTCTAAGAAACCTCTCCAAGACTACACCATTGTCGCACATGTAACAGGCATGGCAGGCAAAACATTCAGCTGCTGATAGCATTTTTCACCGGTTTTTTCAACGCACACAAGCCTTCCTCCTAGCCTGGAGCTCAGCTTTCTCAGGGAAGAAGTAAAAGGGTCTTTGACCCCACAATGTGCTGACCAAAAGCATGATAGCCGTGGCGCTTTTTGGCCAAGCTGCCTTTGCACCATTTGAAATCAAATCGTTATAATGCCTGCAGCTTGCAGCGACCATCTGCCTCATTACGGAAGGTAAATATATAGAAGGCTTCTGTGATAAACCCATTTAAAGTTGAAGTTTATTGCACTCTTCTGGCTTGCCCTTAAACAAAAATTAATGGCGCAGCTTTTCTGAAAGGCCGACTACATTTTTAAGTAACATTCATGGCAGCTATGTACCATATAATAAGTTGTTGAATCACTCGGGTTTTTAATACTCTGAAGCACACAGTAAAATTATGCTCCATAAAGGCTTAAGCTCTACATTGCACTAAAGTGGCCTGCTACATTAGTGACAAGCGCTTCTGCACTATCTGAATCATATTCAGCATTACAGAGTTGCTGAGAAGCCTTCCCAATGAAGTTCTCATAGCATTACTGAAGCAATACGTGTCCTGTGGCAGTGAACAATACAACATACTGCACACAACTAAAGTGAAGCCACTCTGTTCAAGCACACTTTTTGTCCCGTTGACATGTTAGAAGTTTCTACAAATGGTTTAGTCATTACTTTAAAAGGACACGTGGATTAATGACACCAGATAAGTGTACTGACTTGCACTGCCATGTGCCCTTGAACACTCGGCGGTGTAACCCGAGGACAAAAAGGTCTTTCTCAACACAAAAACTGGTCGTTTTTTTTCCACTCCACTGCTGCTAGAAGTAATGCCCCGTTACTGCCAACGCACATTTTGCACGCATGGCACCAGAGCAAGAAACAGAGAAAGAATTGTGCGAAGTGCAAAGCTAAAAGTCACTGAGGGAAGGTCCCCCCCATCATCCCTTGTTCAGAGCACACCTCACTGCGAGTCTGGCACCTTGCAGGTGTCGGACGTAGGAGGGCAGCCTGGGTACTCCTTGAGGTGGGGGTCATCCAAGTCGCCACGGTTCTTGTGCGACGCCCCTACGGGGTGGTTGGAAGGTGGTCCAGTGGTGCGGACGCACACACACCGGACAGAATCAGCGTCGCGCTCAAAGTACTGGCGCGGCACTCCGGCCCAGCTACGCTCCACTCCGCCACTGAAAAAAAAAAAAGATAAATTCACGGTGATTACATGCTTAACAATGAGTGCTAGCTATGGAGACAAAATCATGGTTCAATCCCACTTATTCATCGTTGATACTCCTCACAGGCTGCTCCGGCCTTCTCCAAGTTTCTCATCTTTCGTGCATCCAAATTCCATGAAAGCCAGTGCACCGGGAAGCGAAGATAACACACGAAGAGCTATGTTTTGGAGAGGTTGCGAACCTCTTCATGTAGGCGTACAGGCACGTAGTGTGTGGAATGCACCTGCTCGTTGACTTGGTGCACTCCACCAAGTCAACGAGCGCACACATTATCACACACGTTTATCACGGTGCAGAGATGGCCGGCTAACCGTGCCACATGCGAAATGCCTGTGGCAGATGGAAAAGCATGTGGTCCATCTTCTTATAGAGCTGCTAACAGCGACACTGCAACAGGAGTGAGATAAGAGCAAGATACATGTCTAGCCAGCTGGGCACCTTCGGAGTGCTCCAAGCCAGAGGGAAAGCAAAGAACAGAAGAACACAAATAGCAGTCGCTGCAGAAGAGAGGCGGCAAAAAAAAAAATTAAAAGACCCTAGACAACGCTGTTCTTGAGAAGGATGATGGGAGCTTGTTTCATAAGCTCGCTCTTGAGCACACTTCATGCATAGCCTAATAAATGTTCTATTTTCAATTATCTTCACACTGCAAGGTCATTTTATTCTTTTTTTCATGTAGCAAGTACCTGGACCCACCTAGCATGCGCACATTTTTTTTTTTCTGTGTGGGAGGGAGGGCACTTCTGATAAGACAAGCAGACTTTCATTGTCCCTTCAAGTTCTTGTTAAAGGGAGCCTACTGTATTTACTGTACTTTTCTCCATAAAACATGCGTGTCTGTCCAAAAAATTGGGGGACGCTTAAGCTTCGCCTTTAAGAGTGGAACACGACAGCGTGTTGCAGCACTGCCAGGGAGCCATTGCCCTTTCAGCGCGACGCCTTGCCCGTTAGACGCTCTGCTACGTATGGTGAAACGGACGCACGGAGCGGAAAACCACGCGCGGGACTCAAGTTGCAGTCATAGTTCCTCGGCACATCGTTCTCAACAAACCCGATGCCAGGAACGAACGCCAGCATAGCTTCCGCGCCGAATGGGCAGAACTGGCAGCAAGCCTCAAGCTTCATCGTGAGCGCACTTTGGATGTGCCCTGCATTGTTCCCCGCTCACTGCATGTGTGGGGCCTGAACAAGAGATATGTCAGACGCTTCATTTCCTTTCCTTAAAATCGAATTTCATTTCATTTCCCTTTCCTTAACCCGCAGTTCCATGTCCACAGAGATATGGGAGACAGGCCTCACTTCTTTTTCTTAAAACCAATTTTAATTTCATTTTCCTTTCCTTGCAGTGTGGTCCAGGTTGTCCACCCAAATATGACAGGCGTCCCTTCCTTTCCTTGTGCTGCCATCAGGCTATCTGTTGGGGCAGTGGCGTACATCGTGAGGAGGAGGAAGAGGGATTTTTCCTTCACAGCCCATGCTGACCACACGGGCTTTTTTCTGTCATAGGAGCTCATTAACGCTGTCACGTTAAAAGAAATGAGATCAGTTGTGCTAGGCCAATCGGAAAAATCAGAGGATGGATCTAGAAGGCGGGGCAGTTTGTTGGGGGCGTCAAGCGTACAATCAGACCCAAATCTGATCTGTCGTCGGCATGCTGTTGAGTGTTCGGATCTGTTGTGATGTTTCTCTGTGTCATGTCGTAGCTGAAAACGTGGCACAGTTGTGACCAGAGATACATAAAAATTTTGTGCCAAACTGTAATCTGCTACTGACACACATCAATGATAAGCCGAAGGGGATAAGAATTTTTCAGAAGTGCAGATGTGCAGAGTAGGAAGAGAAGACATAATATCCAGACAAGCAAAGCAGAAATAGGGGCTAGTTTGCTGCACATGGTGTTCAATTACCTCACTATCATCAAGACACTACATGGCAGTTAAAGGGGCGCGCGACGTTTTTATCACCTAAGATTATTCTCATACCTTCCATACATCAGTGCCAAAGTAATCATAGAAATCAGAGCAAGTATGCAAACAAAAATTATTCCGCTTAGGGAAATTGAAAATAAGAAGACCAGATGAAAATGCACACCACTCGCCCTTTTCACAAGCCTAGTGCTGGAGACTGGGCACTACCAATCAGAACTGTGGCTTGCACACACACACTGGAACCTTGCATCCAATGCTGCATTGACAGGGAAGCCCCGAGTCACACATTCTGACGGCATTGCTCCGCATATATTACGCAGAGAAGACAGGGACAACTAACACAACAACGGAGGCTCCTTGATGTTTCCTTGCAATCACTTTGGTGTTACAAGGATTTCTGGAGCAGAATAAAATATTAAATATTGGGATTTCAGTGATCTCTTTGGGTGTTCAGGCATCAGAATGTGCCATACTGTGCATACAAAGAATAAAAACCACATTCTTGATTTTCATCGCAGGGCCCTTTTAAGCGGACAAAAAACAGATTCCCCAAAACAGAGTGCACGCTTACAACTGCCATTTATTTAGACAACATGATGGGTTTATACATTTCATGTGCATGTCCACACCAATGTACACAATCAAATTTATTTTATCGAGTTGCACTGCACATATGTGTTGTTGGCAGTTCTTTATTATCACCTCCTCCACAGTTGGAAAAGGGGTGCTTACGCATTTGTCTTCACCTGTCTCAAGTATTTCGTAAGCTACTCTTATCTCACGTTCACTTATGTCACGTGTACAGGATACAATAGTAGTTGTTTTGAAGCAAGGTGCGCATATACGAGTTGGAGAATGCAAGGTAAGGTACCCAGGCTTTGTGATTACTGCTTTGGCACCTGCCAGATTGGCCACAATAAAGAACCAGTGGTAATGCACATGTATGATACAGCTCGATAAAATAGATTTGATTTATGCATTGGTCTGGACATGCTCATCAACTGTATAAAAGCAACTTGTTATCTGAATAAACATTGATTGTCAGCGTGTGCTCTGCTCCATCCTTTTTGCTGTCTTCTTCCAACTTTCGCATGGCTCTTTAAACACTATTTTCAACACACACTTTCAACTGCAAAAGAAGGTGCTGTTTACCATATAACTCTTTCCTGGAGCAACTACTAAGCGGGGCACACACGGTGCTGCTTCAACAACAAAATAAGAATACCGTAATAAGACCGAGGACAAGATGTGACAGTCTGACAGTTAGCAGGCATTATACAGCAAACTGTGTGGAGGCAACTTGCTTTTTCAAAGCAGCTGTGTTATTACAGTGACCCTACTTTTCTGCGAATCCCCGAAAAATCGCACATTTTAGGTTGTTTCCGCGAAATTGTGTGTTAGCAGCTGCATTCTCTTTTCTCGATAGTACTGTGTTCCTGGATATCAGTAGTTTGATACAATGATAGGAATCTGATTAAGTTAATCGTCTGAACTCTTGAAACGCAGAATCTGGTAATCAACAAAGTTCTGCCGATGCCTTGACAAGCTTGCTCCCTCTTTCGCTCAAGTAAGGCAAGCGCTGTGGCTCTGGTAGCAATGCACTCACACGTTTGTACAGGAAGAGTTGCGATACTGTTGCTTCTTGAAAGTAATATTGCTGTATTTGGAAGAGCATAATGAGAGTTTACCCTTAAAGGGACTATGCAATGAATAAAAAGTCGCTTGTGAATGTTTTAAATGCTTAGAAATGATGCTAAGAAGCATTCACACCAAGTATGAGTCTTCGGAACTGAGCCGGCAATTTATTCTGAATTTTTAAAAAGTTTTTTAAAATTCACGGGCCGATTGGTGTGCTCGTAGTGACAGATTTTGAAACTAAAAGTGTGAAAAAAGACGTCACTATACCCATGACGTCACCAGGCCACCACACGCTGTCATTTGCTGGAGCCACGGCAGCCACGACGTCACGGGCACACTTCCGGTAGCCGTGAAAATCGTCTGCTTGTGCCGCAACGCGACCCTCTCGGGCAAGCGCGAGCCAGGGCATTGCCTTCACGCATATGGTTTCAATTTTCCTCTGACGCCTCCTTCTTTCGGGAGTTCTGGAGCCACTCGCAGTGGCTCGCCGAGTCGCTACTGTCGTCGCTGGCGTTCAGCCGGTACGGCGTAAATGCATAGGGCTCGATGCCCATCGCGGCCGTAAGAGCGAGCAGTCGCACCTCGAAGCCCGGGTGCATTACTGCTAACTACAACAGACAAGCAAAGAAACCCAACGCACGCCGCAATCACGCCACCGACGCTGCTGCTGGGGTGCTAGGAGCGACAACCGGAAGCTGCAAAAGGAACGTCAGCGGATGACGTATTCATGGGCGGGGCCCAGTCCCAGAGCCATTTTCTTTATTTTTGTCAGGTGCCCCGCATGTACGAGTTGAGCAGGGAGAGGAGGAGCTTATTTTTTAATCGTCGTCTATATCTTCGTTGTTATTGATGCTAGCTCAAAAATTCTTGCGTTGGGGTGATGAGTGATGAAATGCCTATCTCTCGTCTGCTTTGCGCAATCTCAATTAATGTATTGCATAGTCCCTTTAAATCATCTGTAGCAGAAAGCGCCACATTATTTTTGCGCCAAACTATGAACATAGTGCAAATTTTTTTTCCACTGTTCTTTGCGATGCCTGTACAGAAAGCTCACCCACCAAGCTCATAAGCTGCAGGAAAAAGCTGGCATTTTGACGACCTTGGACCATTGAAACAAAGTGCCGAGAAAGACTAGCTACAAACTGGAAAAGAAGGCAATGCAAGCTATTGAGAAACAAGAGAAGGCAGAGAAACAGCCATGAGGGGTAGAGAAGGAAAAAGAAAAAGGCGAATGGGCACAGATCTGTGCAGCTCGGCAAGAAGCGGTGACACTGTGGCAGTGCATGCATTAACGTGCAGAAGGCTTAGTTCTCAAGAAATATTCCACATTTTTTGCTTTAATTCATGAATTTAAAATTTTTCACCGCAGAAAATTAAAGGCCTTATTGATAACTTGAGCACCAACGAACGCAAGCATTGGCCAGAAATGTGTGCACCCTCAATGCTTGTCCACGAAGAAAATGAGATTCCCAGCCACATTATGGCATCTGCACGGCCTGTTTGAATGTTCATGCACACCCATCAGTTAATGAGAAGTGTTTATAAATTCTGCCACGCAATGAATTAAAAAATGTTACAATTCAAACTGAAGTTCAGAATATTTTCTTTCTCTGGGGCATGCCACTTTTCGATATACTTTCCAGCAGTGGCAGTCCACTTCCGCCGCCAGTATGCCACACTTTGTGTGCCACTGTACAAGAATGGGGGTGGCATTTTACGACAGCACCTGTGGTGCACTGCACAAGTGACCTCTTCAATACATGAGAATTGCATCCCATTCAAGTGTTTAATTCCAGAAAGAAGTCCAGTGGCACGAGGTCTTGGCTTAGTAAAAACATTGCACGCCTCGCCTACACCCTTCATGTGAGAGTTAAGCTCAGGCAAAACAACCATTCCGATCCTACAACAGCATGCAGACTAGTGTGCTAGCAGCACACAGCACATGTACTTTGCTAATGGTACAGGCTACATTAAAAAGTGCTCAGCCGTTGGGCAGGAGAACATTCGTAACTTTTACCTGAAGGTAACCAGTTCCATTTCCATCATCACTTGATGAAAAGCTGATGCCCGGGCGACAAAACCTATCGAAAATCCCTCATACACGTCTCAGTTTCGAATAAAATATCTGTAGAAATCTAGAACTCACGTCTGTCCTCCAAGCCCACTGTTGTGCTTTTTTTCAAGTTAATTCTGCGAAAATGTCGTACCAAAAAGGTGACGGCACAACTCTTGTAGAACAGCTACCAACTGCACAGCTCGGACAGGAAGACTGCCAAAATGGTCTCACCTGCTCTTGCTGCACCAAACGCTGGTGCCCTTTTGTGGAGCCCACTCAGAGTTGCAGGGAGGGAAGCTCTTGCTCTTTTCATGGGCCAAGTACTCCTTCTCCTTGGCCCTCTCTATGGCCGCCCAGACTGCCCGCAGCTCGTCAGTTGGCTCGCCGTCATTGGTGTAGTACCGACCAGACAGTTTGCCTGTTGTAAGAAACATCAACGATGGAACCTCAAATTCAAAGCTGCTTTCTAGCAGTCAGCAAGAAATTCTAGCCTGCCTTGAAGCATCACACAGGAAAGGTCAAAATTACAATAAAAAAATTAGGAGCTGGCAAGAGTAGCGCTTCAGCCTTCCTTCACTTAGAGGGATACTCTGAAACTAGCACTTTGAACTATATAGCTATTAGAATGTAGCTTACAAGCAACCGCAAGGAATTTCAACTGCACATTCAACTAAATTTAAAGTTTTAAATATGAATTTATCACTCATACTTACAAAGTCAAGATTGCATTCATAGATTTAAATGCACAAATAATTTTCTACAATGCTTTCAATTTCTACAGACTCAGTATTCTTCTTTAGTGTCCCATTAAAGGATTCTCAAACCTCAAAAAGAATAAAGGACTGCATAAGTTAATGGCTCGATGAGAAATGGCTTTATTGAAATGGTTTCAGAAATGCCACACTAAAATATTTAACGCATGGCATGAAGGTGACAGCTCCCCTTCAGACACGCCACATTAAAACTGAGGAAAGATCACTGCACAGATATCAAAGTTTTTCTGTAGTTTTTACAACAAGGCAGCCTCAGTATATTATGGCAAAGAGCGGCGGAGCTCTGCTGAAAATATTCACACACGACTTCAGTCATTTAATTTACTAGCGCCTCAAATACCCCTGCAGCAGAGTCTACAAAATGAGGAGTGTGCATAATTGAACTGGCACGCTTTGTTGACTAGACTTCACTACAGTAGCTTCAAACCCCCCCACAGTTCCTTAAATTCTTTATAATTATCCTGTTACTTATTCTGAGTGCTGCGACAGTGTCCATCTCATCTGAAGGTTCTGGCTTATGAATAAAAGAATATTTGTTAAGTGCTGAGTGATCATTATTCATTCCTAAATGAAAAGGAACAATACAGGTGACAAACAGGTGAAGAACAGAAGACTAGTCAAGTTGGTGTAGATTTATATTTTTTTGGCAGAGTTAATATACAGAAGCCAAAAAGACCAGGAATGATTTCCCTGTATTTCTGTTGACTTTCAGCACCTGCATTGTGCTTTGTCTTTGCTCTTGTCTTCGTTAGTTTCCACCACTACAATATAAAACATGTGCAGAAAAAAAATGTAAAGGCAAAATTTGAAACTGTTCATAGTGCCAACATTGGCTGCTGATGCTTATCCTAGACACTACGGAATTGTTGCAGAAATATGCTATCTTATTAGAGCATTTGTGATCCACTTAATACCACTGCAATGTAAAAAATGCACCAGTTGTCATTTGAGCAGTGCGCAATTCATAAATGAATCATCAGTAGGCTTAGCCCCCACTGAGCAAAAGCTGAGCTCACAAAGTACACAACTGCATACAGTACATAGTGTTTGAAAGGGTCAAATCCTGCCATAACGAGCTTCAGTTACAACAGCTAAACTTTATTAACGTCTATCAACAGCTAAATAATTCTGTGCAGAATGCTGTGCAGGTGATGAGATTCTCCTTACCCCTGTGTACTGCTACTCACGTATTACGGTTATGTGATGTCTAGTATGTGCCTCACTGACAACCCAGCAAACAGAATAGAGTGAACAGAACTTGACTAAAATTTGGGCAACTTTTTTATCCCGTAAGCTAGTCTCCTTGTAAGTGTAGGCGCAGTCTCTAAAGAAAAGAATTTAAGCAACAAAGAAGCAACCCAATATAAGACACAATTTGCATCGTCTTGAGAGCATTGCACAGCTCCTCAGCCCTCCTTACATGAGTTACGCTCAGGTCGAGGCACACTGAAAAGCTTCCACAAAAGTTTCCATAACTACAACTTATTTTACACTAAGTACAACGAAAACTTTTCGCATGTAAGCTACATCAGCGCCGCTACAAGAAACAAACTCAGGTGCTGCAATGAATTAACGCCACGCCCCTTTGTACAGAGACAAGCGTAACGGAACTTTCCCCAGCTTCCACCCTGCTTCAGCTACCTAAATATTAAGGCTATGACCTCAACTTTTTTTTTAAACATAAACGAGGCTTGACATGGCGAGAAGCGTGGTTATTTTCACCGTACCGACAAGGGTGTAGTCCTTTTCGTAAAAGTCCACCCATTGCGAGAAAGACAACAGGTTTTCATCCGTCAAGCCATTGAGATCGTCCGTCAGGCCTTCTTCGGTGAATTCACCCGTTATGTAGGCCCTCGATGCGTCTCGGCCTGAAAACAAAACGCCAAATACGATATTAGTCGTGACCCCCCGCACCAGGAAGTGGTCGCGTTCCCGAAAGAGCACTACGCGACGCTTCAGCACGCGGAAGTGCACTTACCGGCGAACTGCGAGTAGCCGCCTCCGGGCCTGTAGTGCTCAGCGCCTTTGGAGACGTCGTAAACGCGTCCCAGCACAGCCAAATAAAGACCGAGGGATTCGCCACTGCCGTCGTACCTTGCCAGCTCTTCCGCGGTGAACACTCCCTTGGCGGTTACCTTCGATCGGCAAAAGAAACTGCCCACATACCTGGCCGACCTCAGCAACTCGCTGTGGACCTTCCGTACGAGACCGGGGTACTTTTCGCGCGGAATGGGCTCGAAATACACGAAAGCGACCGCGGCAAACGCGACGAGAAGTGCGGAGACAAATATCAGTTTCGCCGCCATTTTCGCACGGCAGAAATGGCACAAAGTTGCCGGCCGAGAAGCGCGAGCTCGCTAAACTTGTTTAACTTCACGTGGTGACGTGGTCGTGGTCACGCGTGCCGGAAAGAACGAAGCGCCGGTTGTGGGAAAAGCCGCCTTGCGCGAAACGAAAGAACCAGAACATCAGACTGGCGCCCGTGTGCTGTGCGATATGTCAGCGAACGTCAAAGCAGTGAAAGCAGTCAAAGATCCCCAGATGGTCAAGATTATTCCGTAACCTTCCACCAAGGCGTCTCTTTCTCTCTTTCGTCTACTTCCGCTGCCCCAGCTCAGGTGCTTCAGTATCGATGGCAGATGCCGGGGCTAGCAAAAATCTTTTCCTTCCTTTTTACTATTATTTTAATTAAAAAACAATACCACCACCTCTCTTTCGTCTTCCACTCGCACACCTTCCTCCCTTCCCTGACGGTACGGCTGAAGTGTCCACCAAGATGAGAGACAATTACGGCGTCATTTCCTTTCCTCAAAAATCAATTTTCAACTTCAAAAAGCGCATGCAAGATCGAGAAGATAGGTACAGATATTGCGCACTTCTTCGTGGTGCGAGACCGGCTTTACTTTCTTTATTTATTAGTGTGAATGAGGTCTGCCTGTATCAATTCTGTTCGCTAGCTGTCCCTCCTATTCGAGTTTCGCCTCCCTCTTTTCTTCCCTAGTGGTCCCTCAGCTCAGGCCGGCAGTCATCTTTTCCTTCAGTGTTATTTTATTTGTAACGAAAACACCACACGCATCCAGTTTCTTTTATCGCGCATTTTCGCAATCATAGAATTCCTTCGGAGATTTCAGTTTTCCCGGCAACTGATTTTTTGCTTTTCTGGTGATTTTAATGATCTCTCATAATGCGCATTTACGCAGTGAAAAGGGCATATGGTCAAATGGTGGCACACCCATATGGTCATATGGTGGCACACCCCGATGTTGCGTGAGCCGGCATGGGCCACGGGGGGCCGTTGCGCAGCACACGAAATTTATTTATTTTGATTCTCCTCCATCGAAATATCGGTGCCGGGATTCGATCCCACGGCCTGGGGCTCATCAACCCATAGCCATCGTGGTGGGTACAGTGAAAATACGCACGTACAATGCTTTCTCGTGAACTGTTGTTTGCAAACAATCGCCGTTAGTTCGAAAATGGTTGTTGCAGCTAGTTTTAGAAGAAAAATGAACTGAATATATTATGGCCACTCCTGATAAATTGCTCTTTTCATTTTATTTGCAGAATCATGCGTTTGAGGAAAGCATCTTTTTTTTTTTTGCTTTCATCTGAATTCTGAACATGGAACTAGCAACTGTGGGAGAACGCATATGATGAAGCGACAAGGTGAACACCAGCCTAGGTATACTACACGTCCGCTGCGCTCCCTCTAAATGAATGTATATTTTTACCTTCTGAAACTTCGTTTTCAGGCACGCCATAGCAATCTGCGTTCATATCGACCACAGTGTGCTTTTTAGCGTTTGAAATCAAATCAATCTTTCTAGCGTGCCCCAAAACTTCTGCGCACGTGTGGTTTCGCATTATGTTTCCGCCATCCGCTGCATTCGGAAATCCAACCCGCGATGGCCGTTCTTCTGTTAGAGTTGTTTCAGAGCATTATCGCAAGTGCATCGAAATGCAACTCACATCGCCATACCATTATAAGGCGCCACACCACGGAAGCGCTATGATAACGATCATGAAGCTTAGTCAGGAAATGGAAACCATGCAGCTGGTTTACATCTGCGATGTCGTCCTGTTTTAGCATTCGTTATAAGTCGTCGTCTGCATGCTGATCACCTGTACAGGTACTCGCGGGCCACCCGCAGTACGCAGTGACTCAGTCACTCAGGTGACCTTAGCCTAGTTGTAAAAGTAATACAGGCACTCCGCCACTTACATCGCCCCTTAAAACGTGCCTTGCATCAGGACGTTCGGCGTTCGCCTCGCGACAGTTGCTTTCTTTTTCTTTTTTTCGATAGCGCCGACCAGTTCCACCAGAGGTAGACTGGTTCACTAGGAAATCTCCATTGGCCCAGCACGCACTGACCAACTACATCTTAAACCTCAAGGGCGGCAGGTAGAGGGTGGTACTTCAACTCGTCTTCTCTTCATTAAAGCGAGAAAAAAGAAGCTAAATGCTCACGACCGCTCGCACAAATCACTCATGTGTGTTCACCTCTTTGTCGTCCACGCCTGTTCAAGCTTGTCTAATAATGCACGCACTTCAGCTCACTCGGTTCAACATTCTCTCGCAGTTTTTTTCTCTCTTTTAACGTTTCAGTGCGGCACATTAACTCTGTTGCTGCACATCAGACAATGGAGGCAGTCATTTTTGGCCACAAGATCACACCCTCCATTGTCAGCCGCCTGGTCACGTGGTTGCGGCGGCTGCTTGCGCGCTGTTCCACATCTCGCAGTGGGATATCTCGCAGCTAGAGGACGGCACAATGCTGGTTTACCGATTTACCTGATTTATGATTTATTCGGCTCTCTCTGACTGCCGGAGCGGCCCGAATTCGCTGATGACTCGTCAGCCACTCTACTCTACTGCAGATCAACAAAGAACGTTGACGCTGCGTACTTGTTCTTTCTTTTTTGTGCTCGTAGTGGACAATGAAATTCGTTGTCAAGCCGCTTTATAGTTATGAGCCCAGTACAGTCTGATATCTCGTTTTTCAGGGTAGCGTATTTTCTCTGAGTAGGAATGTGCGCAGATTTACTAATACATGCATAGTTTAGCAGTGCGCAAGTTACAACTGAATATGCATGCGCGCATTGTATATTACTGCCTACATATTTTAAATGCTAGTATTAGAAGTTCCACCGTGAAGAAAGTGGGTTCGTTCGGCGGCGTAGCCCTGTGTGAACATACCACCTGCCACCACCTGCCATGGTTGGCAGGTGGCAAAGCGGAGAGCTGGAAATCCCCTCTCCATTTGTAGGGGAGTGGAGGGGCATGCCGCAAGGGGGATGCTACAGGAAAACCCCCCCAAAGAATGACTGTAAAATTGATGACTAATAACGACCACGAATATGACTAATCAAAAATGAAAATGACTACGAATTACTCAGCAAAGGACACAGGAGAGTTCTCAGCAGTTTACTCAGCAGAGTTACGCAAATAATTGATTTAATGATCAAAGACACACATGACAAAGTATATATATATGTAAGAAAGTATGAAGACGAGAAGTAGAAGTAATTAAAGACAAGGAGAAGCCCTTAATAACGACTAAACCGCAAGAGACACATGTTTAGATGGAGGCAGGCGACCTAGGTCCTGTGTCTACTGCGGCTTTGGTCGTTATGTCTCACCAACTGGCCTACAACTTTACTCTCCTTATCTATTGCTATAATCGGATGCAGCTTAAGTCTGCAGTGAAGTTTCGTCCACACCCAGGACCGCCGCACAGAATTATTCCACTACAAAAAAGTAGTCCCTAGTTAAAACTTTTCTCGTTACCTAAACAAGAAGCTAATCACAAGAAAAAAATTATAAGCTCTCGATTTTTGATGCCTGGATCGTTTAATAAAGTAAAACATTAAAACGCCTATTTCGTTTATTGTTGCTATTGGCTAGTGAATGAACACAAAGCGCCGCGGACCGTGGCCCAGTGTTAGCAACTGCGTTTTTTTAAAGTTGCATCCTACTATACCGCATTGTAATCGCTTGATCATAATTCAGCGCCTCAGGAATTTTTTTCTTTTGAAAATATTCCGCCTTCTAAAGGGGCATTATTCGTGCTGCTCAAAGCTGCAGGCTCTCTAGGCTCGAATCAAATTAAGGCAGAAAAAAATTGGAAGGGACACAAGCTCCGCGTTAAGGATATAACGCAATAACGTTATGAGTTCGTGCCCATACGTGCGGAATAGGTAATTCTCAACTTTACATTCATAGGTACCTAGGAGTGCTCACAACACTGGTGCATCAACAGGGATGCATCATTGCCCTGCGATGGCAGGTGCTGCCACCGGTGGGGCTTGTGCGAATCAAGTTGCTCTTCCCGAGCAACTGCTCCCGATAAATCATTAATTTTTGGACCGCAGCGGTGGCCAAGTGGTTGAGCATCCGCCTCGCATGCGGGAGGTGCGGGGTTAAATCCCCAGTGCCGCCGGGTACCCACCGGTGATACAATGACTACAACCTTTCCCTTGGTCTGGTGATCGGATTATTTGCGGTGAAATGCTTAGGAAATGCGTCTTTGACCCCACCTTGAGTTGGAGAAAAATACCTTGTGCCATGGCGCTCTTTGGCCAAAGACGCCCTTGCGCTATAAAAATCCATCGTCATCAACCATTAATTTAACTGGCACCTGCCAAGGTGGTTTGTTTGCTCACAATCCGGTGGGCAGGTTGTGATGACGCCACAAGGTCACTTGATCTAGGTGGCCCACCTAGGTTGCTTCTCAGGCGTGTGGCCGCCCTACGCCACCCAATTTTCGCTCACAACGCCGACACTATCGCATTTGCACAGGAGCTGAGGTGACGATGACGTAGTCAACTGAAATCAGCTGAAATATAAAAGAAAAATCATGAAAATTTTGTAGCGAGAGCTACACTACGTCAGCTCTTCTAGCCTTCAGCGTGGTATCCCTTGAGCTCAGTGGCCGCGCCGTGGCCTTGAGCCGGTTGGTTACATGGTGCGGAGCAGCTGCTGCTGCCGCCGGCGGCGCGGCGCGGCGCGCCGGCGAAACCGAGCTGTAACAGCTGTGCGCAGGCACCGTGTCAAGTGGGAGGGGGGGGGAGTGGGGGGTAGAGAGTGAATCCACGTCCAGGGACGAAGATGAAGGAACGCCCAGCGAAACGGAGCGGCGGAAGACTGACTTTGCAATTCGACTGAGCGAGATCCACTCGGCCAGATGTAGCTCTCGCGTCACTCCAGGTTTAACCAGCTAGAGCTAAACCACAGCCATTTTTTTCCTTTCCGATGCTTTTCGCGTCGCTGTACGCGCGTTAAGCACTCTCCGGCAGCACCACAAAGGGCACGCCTCTAGAGAATACCTTGATCGGTCCACCACAGAGGCAGAGGCGTACGCGGCAATTCTTGTGGCCACACGAAACACGAAACTAACGGATTACATGAATAGCCACGTTGGCAGGGACCCTGCACCCTAAACACGAAAGGAGGAAAAAGGGAAGGGAGTAAGCTATCCTCTCAAGCCCTGATGTTGATTTGTATCACTGAAATACGTAATACTTCACACACACACACACACACACACACACACACACACACACACACACACACACACACACACACACACACACACACACACACACACACACACACACACACACACACACACACACACACACACACACACACACACACACACACACACACACACACACACACACACACGCACGCACGCACGCACGCACGCACACACACACACACACACACACACACACACACACACACACACACACACACACACACACACACACACACACACACACACACACACACAGAAATGGTGGTCGATTAGCATAGTTGGTCCAAATGTCAATTAGGTGTGCTATAGCAGTTAGATTTTCACTTCGGTTTCGGTGTTCAGACCCAGTGTTCCCGGAAAGCAGTTGTTCGGATAGCGATAATCGGTTAATGTCCATGTATGCGGAATTGGTCATTCTCGACATACGCAGATCCCTGGGAGTCTTCCTACCACTCCTGGCGCAGCGGTGCAGTTGTCAAGCGCCACTGCCCTTCTATGAATGAATGAATGAATGAATGAATGAGAAGGCAGTGAAACTAATATGTGCAGACAATTAGCATGTTTATCGAAATTACTGACGTCCGCCGCAAACTTGTACTTTATGTCAGACAATATTTCTTTTTTCTTGACCGCCCTATATTTAGAAATTTCTTTGGTCAGGCAAATAACTGATTTTATCAAGACGCCGCCGGTAATAATGTTGCGGACGCGACTCTGCTGCGGCCGAGGTGAAGAATGTCTTGCTTGGTCGGAAAGAGACAGTGAACATAAATCTCGTCTTTTATGAGCCTTTTCCGTCCGGTTGGCTTCTCTAGTTGCAAGAAACGCGCATACGCCGCGCTAATGGCGCAAAAGGACGTTATTACGTTGAACGCAAATGGCAGCGCTTTCGCAACAGCGAAGAAAAGGAGGAACTCTGCTCCACTCGTGCGACGACCGAGAGCCATATTACTTGAGGAGAAGAAGAAGAAGACCGAGAGCGTGCGCCTGCGGCCGGCGGAAAACGCAGCCAGGCCTAAGTCGCGAGGTTCTGATCCGAACGACATGCTGGATACGCAAACGCTTATAGCACCTCGGCGATACACGTGCGTTTGCAACTACGCCGTTTTCGTAACTCTGCTCATCGTCCTCACCATCGTGGCCATGGGCCTGCTGAGCTATCTGGTTGTGCCTAAACGGCCCAAGCCTTTTTACATACTGTTCAACTTCACCGACGATGAGTTCGAGAACGCGTCCACGCCACTGCCACCTTCGGCCGGTGAAAGCAACGACGGTGCGCCGCATCGCGACCTCTGCGCATCGCGGCAGTGTGACCGCGAAGCCGAACGCATCCTGGGCGCTGTCAATACGTCCGCGGACCCGTGCGACGACTTCTACACCTACGTCTGTTCGACTTGGATGGACAGGCACCAGCCGAGCAGCGCTCAGGACAGGACCTCCGTGGACTACGATATCCTGGACGCATACTCGCGTTTCCTGCTCAGTGTTCTGGGCTGGAAGAACAGCGAGCTGCCGGCGGCCAAGTTTTTGTTCGACACCTGCGTCGACCCGCCGGTTGGCCTGTTCGGAGACCTCATCACGATGCTGTTCTACATGATAGGCTTGCAACGTTGGCCTTACTCGGCGACCGATCGCGTGCTGGCTGCCGACATATCCTCCAAAGTGGGTAGTCTCCACAGGCTTCTGGGTGAGGACAGCCTGTTCCACTTGGCCGTCGTAGAACACCCTGACGCGGCGCATCCCGTCATCTCCATCGCCGAACCCAAGCTGCTCGTCGGCCATGCCGACGGCCTGCCGCTAGCCTATTTCCTCTTCCTGTCCAAGGCGCACAAGGTACTCATGGACCACCTCCACAAACCCATGGCTACGAACGTCGCCGCTGTCGAGATGGACCTGGCGAGGCGAGGCGCGCCCAAGAGAGCTCCGGACTGCGGCGACCCACTGAGCGAGTGCACGACGACGCACCTTGACCACCTGCCACCTTCCCGCGTCCTGCACTGGTCTCTTCTCGCCCAGGAAGCGTTCGGCGAGAAAATGGTCGCGCTCAACCAGTTTGTCGAGACGCCCAACTTCGAGTACCTGGTTAGCTTTAGCGACAAGGTGCAGCAGGCGCTGAGAAAGGCCGACTTTCTGAACTACTTGGCCTTTCGAATCTGCATGGCTTTATCTCCACTTGTCGCCAATGCCACGCTTCGTCACCACCTGGCTTCTATTGCCTACGGACGGAACCCGCGTTTTCCGGAACCCCTGCCGGCGGGTCAGTACTGTCTCCGGCTCCTGGACCGCTTCGATCCAACGCTCGTAATGCTGCTCGCGTACGACCGCTCCGTAACCAAGCTGACCTGGAAGGTGCTCCAGTTTATCGTCATGGAACACCTCAATGCCACTCTTTTCGCGTTCCTCCGCGGAGATTTCAGCCAGCGGTTCTCGAGGGAGTTTGCGGAGCACGTTGCTGGGCGGCTTGCTGTTGTCGACTGGGAGCCGTTGATGCCTCAGCGCTTCTTCAACAGGACGTTCCGGGAGAAGTACTTCGCCGGCTTCACAAAGGAAGACTCCAGCAGCTCGCTGTCATCTTTCTTCTTCTTCTGGCTTCAGCGAGCCGTTAATCGGAAAAGGGGTCCCGCCGAGACGGCCGACGACGAAGACCTCCGGACCGGTTGGAACCATGGCTTTCTGCGGACGTGGCCAACACTCGGCTCCCCCTTCAGGCATCTCGAGATACCGCTGCCAGTCTTCGACGCTTCCATGTCTGGCGACCTGAGGATGTACGCGTTTCACATAGCGCGTGCCGGTGTACGCATCTATCGGGTCATCCTGGGATACGTGTATTCGCTATCCTACGGGTTCTACTACAACGCCAGCTCGTCCGATCCGGCTTCGGTGTTCGAAAACCTGCGCGGATGCCTGCAGCAGAGCTACGCCGAGATGGTAGCCTCGGCCAGTGGATACGGGGCAAGCTCGCGCGTCGACTGGGAGAAGACATCAGCTTCGGACATGCTGGACCTCATGGCCGCCAAGCTGGCTATTCAGGCTTTCGACCAGTGGGCACAGAGGGAAGGCCTCAACTTCTACTTCGCCAAAGCGCAACAGTTTGACCAGAGGCAGCTGTTCTTTATCTACTATGGCTACAACTTTTGCGAGAACGTGAATCAGGAGGCGACGCGGGGAGATGGCGAAGAACACAGTCCGGCGTCTAACCGCGTCAATGGCCCCCTCCGGCATATGAAGGAATTCGCGCGCGCGTTTCGCTGTCCCGAGGGTTCCTTCATGAACCCTGGAAAAAAGTGCAACCTATGAGGGCATCGCTCATGGCACGGATGAGATAGGCGGATTTTAAGGGTACCGTCTAATTTTCGTTGTTTTTTTTAAAAGAAACCTTGTGAAAAAGTATTTTAATCCGCTGTTGGTGCACTGATCAATGTGTACAAGCAGGCATCCAAGATCGCCGTGCCCATATGCTACACTCCACGTACTCTGCATCCGGAAGATGTGCCGTATGTGATTCGCATGCTTTAACACGTGAACTTGGACGTTTTTGTGACTATTACGCATGTGTTGATTTGCTGTCTGCGCTTCCTTGGCGCTTGCTTGCAATACACTTTATATTCGGGCAACAAGGCAATAGTGGGACGTTCATCTTAGCGCCTTCTTCCATCGCATCCAGTCAGTTCACTACTCATGACTGTTTAATTAATGTGAGATATCTGTTGGGGCTACTTTTAAGTTGGTGCTCCCGATCTGTCACCGGGAGCCCCTTCGTGACAAGGGAAATCGATGTGGATGTCAATCCAGTTAGTGGAGCAGCTAAGTGAAATTTGTAGTAATCTGAGCAAAATTAATTGCTAATGTTGATTTTAGCTACCATGATTCATGCGCAACGTACCCGTGTGCGCGTTTGTGTAATTCCCTATTATAGAGCAAAACTTCCGAGCATTTCTTATCACAGAGGAGTAAAAAAAAACATTTGAAAAGACGCGCGTTGACAGTCTCATTTTAAGCGAGCACATTTATTGGTATAGACGCGTGTACCCTATGGGATAACTGATACCCCGCGTTGGGATATGCGAAGCTCTCTACCCGACCTTACATATTGCACAACTATGAGCACGCTTGTCAGCTGCTACTTGTTGATAATGATGCAAGATGGGCTATAATCAAAACGATGGACTCGTCCGCCCCACCCCGCCCTCTTGATTTCCGAACGGTAAACCCTCAAAGGGATGACAGCCGGGGGTGTCGGCACCTTACCCCATTTGTGGTGAATGTCGGGGTCATCGCTGTACTTAGCTTATCCCAATCTTCTTTAAAGGCATCGGGCAAGGGCTCTGAGGGAATTTTATGGACTTTCCACGCCCAGGTAATATGGTATTATACCGTTTGTAACCCTGTCACCTCTCGGGGCAATGTTTCTTGTGGACATACGGGATGCTGCGCAGGCCTCTGCCAGTGTAATGAGGGAGTCGAGGGGGGAGTTTGGCTGGCCCTCGTATGGAGTTTGGCAAGCCGGAGACGGTCCCCTATGCTTTGTGCATGGCTTTTATTATATCTGCATCCGTGCCCGGTTGTTTATGGGCTATGGAGTGGAGTTTTCTGTTTGAGCCCGATTTTACTTCACACGGGTCTATCAGGCATAGTAAGAACGACCATGTATTGGCCGTACTTAGGGTACGTACGTACGTACATACGTACGTATTCTACCCAGTTTTGCTCTACCCAGTTTTTCTTGCTGAGCTTTACAGCATACTTCTGGGCTTCTTCCGTAACCGTCGCTATTTTTAATTGTTGTATTCTATTTAGTCTTTGCTTTTTTCCACCGTTTTACTAGATCTTTTCGGGCTTCCCGTAAATGGAGAAGACGTCTGTCTACCTTAGCTTTCTCTGTTGTCGTTTGGATGATTTGGGTCGTCTTTGCATGAGCATCTTTTATGTGTTTACCCAATCTTCAATTGTTGTGATGCCGCCTTCTGGCTGTTTAATACTCCTGAATTTACCCCAGTCCATTATTTTTGTAGAGCCAGTAGTCCGCCTCATGTGGGCTGTCGTTAAGAATAAGCTAAGAATTTTGTGATCGCGGCCCGGGGTTTCTTCCAAATTTGTCCATGCGCAGTGGCTTATGTTTTTCGTGAAAGTTAGGTCTGGGCAGGTGTCTCTGCTAACACTGTTTCCTATTCTAGTGGGGGACATGATGTCCGTCATTAGGCAAAGGACCAGGTGCTCAGCTGCTTCGAACAGGTTGGATCCCTTCGGGGAACCTTGTGTGTAGCGTTTAACTCCCCCATAATAATTAAGGGGTTCTTTCCTGCTATACGTGTGCATTCGAGTAAAATTGGCTTGAAATATTGCGTGTTGCTTGGAGGACTATAGAGGTTTAGGATGAACACGCTCTGCTTCCTTCTTTTTTGAGAGACAATCTCGATGAGGACTTGATCTGTTTCACGGAAGTGGAGATCGTGCGATATAACAGTTAGCGTGGGTGCCACTAGTGTAGCTACTCTAAGTGCCGTATATATGGTGGGTGTACGTGAGGTATCCCTTGGCGTAAGGTGCGTTTCCCGTTTCTTGGAGGCGAATGACGTCGGGGGGCATTGGTTGATTTTGAATAAACATCTGCGGGGAGCTGATTTTCCTTTTTAGGGAGCGACAGTTCCACTGCCAGACTTCTAGATGATCTGGCTGCCAATTACAGGAGAAGGCCATCAGCGTTGCTTCTCGATGATTCGCAATCGGTGATATCTGTCTCGCCAGCGGATCTTCGTTGGGCCTTTAAGCGTGGGTTTTCGGCGATCCCCGTGGGCTTTCGCAATCCCCGGGGTTATTATTTGGAATTTCGAGTTGCATATTTCTTCGACTGCCGCAAATTGAGCCAGCGTGGCTGTCTGGCTTTGAGTTGTTGAGTTAGTTGTTGTGTCATTGCCTGTTGCATTTTGTTAATAATCTGCTTAACCTGACTAAGAATGTATTGTGTGCTTTCCAGAGTTGGAAGTGCGGGTGTTGATGTTGCCGGTTCCTGCTGTTGCGTTTGGATTCCGCTGGCCTGCTGTGGCGGAGTGTGAGGCGGGGGTGTTGAGGTGTTGTCTGGTGCTTATTTTGGCTTTAGTGGGTGTGTTCTCCTTATTGCTTTGTAATGTGCAGTGAGCTCGTGGTATGATATAAGTGGCTGACAGAAAGGTTCCGGTTCCTGACTTTGCGCCACCGCTCGGCAGGCTAATTCTCGAGCGTGTTGGTGGGCAGCCTCATTTCACGGATTCCCCGCGTGAGCTGGTGTCCATATGAGTTCATTATATCCCAAGAGACGAAATTCTCTTATTTCCGTGAGCATTTTTGCGGCGGAAGCGCAGACCCTCCCCTAGCGAAGTTAGTAGTAGGAGTAGTGGTTTATATAAAATAATAATAAAAAGGAAGGAAAAGATTTTTGCTATAGCCCTGGCGTCTGCCATCGCTACGGGAAGCACCTGAGCTGGGGCAGCGGAAATAAAGGGACAGCAGGCAGACTGGAGAAATGAAATGAAAGAGGTGAGGGAAGTTGCTGATCGCCAACTTCGAGTCGCTTAATAAGGTAGCAGCATCAGTAAAGGCGATGGCCGCGGCGATGGCGGCCTCCTTTTGACTAGCGGTGTAGAGGTGGAAACAGTCTCCGCCATGGCCAATCGGGCTGATTGACTTCTGGGGTGTGTAACTGCGCATATAGGGTACTTATGATTCTCTGCGTCTTCTGCGGCGTCGACATAGAGGACATCCTGCAGCCGGCTCAGCTGGGGTCTTGTGCAGCCTCTTCGCTCTTGCTCCTCTTCGGCCTTGATGCGCGTGAGCATTCATACTTAGGGGGATGGGTTTATTGGTGATCCTCTTTCGGATGTTGCTCGGGATAGCTTGGGAGATCTTGTAGGGGTTCACCCTTAATTCTCAGCCTGTCGAGTACTCTCCTGCCGGGGGGAGTGCTAGACAGGCGCCTTATTTGGGCAGTTTGTTCTGCTTCCCTGAGTTCCTAGCACAGGGAGCCTTGCCATGTATGGGAGCTAGCGCCGCTCACGCGAATGCAGTCTTGTGCATGCCCTGACGATGTTTCCAGGAGATCTCAGAATGGCCCTTCTGCATATGCAGCAGCTACATAACCTCCCGCTTGTAAGTCGTAGTGTAAGCGTCGCTGTCTACAAGCCTAGCGAGATGACATTTATGAAGGCTGGAAAAAGGTATAAACCGCCGTAAACAGCAAAGGGGCAGGTGCGGGCGCATACACGGGTTTTGATGATGCTCAGCCTTGACACACTATATATACACGTGTCGACAGCGTGCTATGTGACGCCGGCGGAAGCCTTGAAACGAGTACGCAGAACGGGTTATAAGGAGTCTTTCAAGATGTGTATGCTTAGGCACTATTCACCGAAAAGAAAACTCGTGGAAAAGCTCACGTCAGCACACGCGGTGCTGGTCAAGTATGCCGAGGCGGGTCATTCAAACCATATCATATAAAGGTGCGACAGATAGACGTGCAGATTGTCTTCCGTTCAGATTAAGGGCGGCAGGCCGTGAGCGTGAAAGGACATTGACTGTGACCTCAGTTGCCAAGGTCGAGAAAGCCTCACGCAGAATGCAGGCCTATGGCTCCGAGAGGTCTCCTTGCACTCAGGCGCACTGGAACCAACCCTATAGCTTGTGCATATAGGTTGTCACATACAACCTATACTAAATATCGAGTAAAGCTGAAATTTGGGCGAGTTGGTAAGCATTCATGATGGGTGAACAGCTCAACAAAGGGGGGACAAAGGCAAGACAAGCGCTTGTCTTGCCTTTGTCCCGCCTTTGTAGCGCTGTTCACCCACCACGAAACTAAATATCGCGACGAGTGATGTGTGTGACGGATGCGGTGCACTGTGAACACTAGAACACCTGCTCCTTCACTGTGCCGCGTTCGCCGATGCTCGTCGCGATATGCTCGCGGCCTATAGGGCGCAGGGCATACTACCAGACTCCATCAAGACGATATTGTGGCCGCAGGGCAGTGCGTGCACTCGTGAGCGAACTTTGATGAGCCTCTGTGCATTCCTCGAACACCCGGGCTTGACGTCCCGTCTGTTCTCCGTCAGGTAGTTACACGCAGTGACCGAACGCTCCGCGAATTCTACCTTGAACGATTAATAACTGGACGCCCCACTCCAGTTGTAACCAACACAGTGCTGTGCGCGTGTGTTTTAATTCCTCTAAAATGAACTAATCACGCGCACAACCTGGACACATTTCTTATTGTGTAAATAGTTTGTACATATTACTTCTCCCCCTATCCTCTCTTCCGGTCCCCTCACCTCTTTCATTTCATTTCTCCATTCTGCCTGCTATCCTTTATTTCCGCGGCCCCAGCTCAGGTGCTTCAGTATCGATGGCAGATGCCGGGGCTAGCAAAAATCTTTTCCTTCCTTTTTACTATTACTTTAATAAAAAAAACCACTACCACCACCGCCTTGAGACATAGGCTTGAGTCATCAAGGCTAAGGTGCTTTACCATACCGAGAAATGATCCTTAGTGTTATCGTTGTATGATATATGGATCTCCGTCCGCTTTGCAGGTGTCCATCGTGATCGAGACACTACGTCTTCTCGTTCTTCATAGTTCCTAACCCCAATTCCAGGCTAACGGGCCAGCGAACGACCATAAGCGTGATGCTGTGGATGTCACTATACAAAAGTGCACGAAGAAAGCAATGGCAAAAAAAAAGGGTTCTGAGCAGCAAAACTCCTTCATGAACCTCTTCGCATTTCAACCTCCACAGGGTACCTTTACAATTCTTGTTTATTCAGGTGCATGCCCAGCTTGCAAGTGCGCCTCGTACACGGGTCGCAGGAACGATGACCAGCCAATCGGAGGTTTTGTTCGTCCTTGAAAAGGACAAGCCACGAAATGAAGCAGTAGAAGGATGTCAGCGTCCTTGTTATTGGCGCCTCTAAAGGCGTTTTCAGGATGACCCAGTGAAAGTTTCAAACCGAGTTTTTTTTCTTCATAGATTTAAACGATAATTTACTTGTATAACCACAGCGCTTATGTGTGTGTTTAAAGTGCGTCTCTGGCAGATCTTCTCCAGCTCCGTGCAAGTAAAGCGACTGGAGCGGGAGCGCGCATAATCCGAAAGAGCATCCCTGTACGTGGAAGCTATTCGAAATTACGCTGGCACCACGGTTACGCAGCACAGACGCAAGAACAGCAAAAACGCAGCAGCCGGGAACGAGCTATCAGGTTTATGACGTCATGACATAGTTTTTAGAGTTACCTCAGCATGTGATAATTCCGCACACACCTGTGGACATTCATAAAGATCAAAATACACTGTGGTGTTGGGTTTGATTTTGAAAGTAAAAAGCCCACAGGCAATGAAAGCAGAGAAAGTCTGAAGAGGAATAAAATGTGTCAGAAACTGATAAAATGATAGAATGGTTTGATGAGGTTCACTGGTCACTGACTAAGGTCAACAAAAAATGACGTTTCGGGAGCGCTACGGCTCCCTTGTTCACAATGAGCAACCAACAAAAAATGACGTTTCGGGAGCGCCATGGCTCCCTTGTTCACAATGAGCAACCAGCTGGTTGCTCATTGTGAACAAGGGAGCCGTAGCGCTCCCGAAACGTCATTTTTTGTTGACCTTGGTCAGTGACCAGTGAACCTCATCAAGCCATGATTCCTGACCAGACGGTATGCCGTCGAACCCTCGACTATATAGAATGGTTTTTGTTATGAGGACAGAGCGTGTCTGCAAAATAAGCAGCTGCATTCACTGTCCGAACGTGTTACACTAAACCCGTTCGTCTTTGTTAGTCATTTTTAACTATGACGTCGGAAAGGCAAACAATAACGAACACCATCTTCAGCTTATGAAGATAAAAAAAAAGAATAAGGTGCTGCAGTGTCTATGGAGGTACCCTTTGAGGCCGCATATGAGTATACCCTGTCCAGAAAATAATTTTACAAAGCGAAATTTAAAAATTCGTCTCCACAAAGCGCCATTCAGTAGAGGCGAGCCTAGGAGACCACACAGCTTTAGGGCTCCTTTTAAAACCCGCCCTCGAAAAGGATCGCCGCTATTCGTGACCCTCGGCAGACATAGTGAAAGGACCACGGCGACGTCGCAGGCTGTGCTAGCGCGGTGACGCGTCGAGCGCCGTACATATGTTATACGTGTGCTCATCCTCAAGCCGTTCACCCTCCGCGACTGCTCCTCTTTTCTTCTTCTTTTCCTTTTCCTCCGCCCCGAAGCTGCAGCTAATGCCCCGCTGTTGTGGAGCTGCCGCGGCTAAGCTTTGCGTCAGGCCCGAGCGAAGCGAGTATTTCCCGGACACACGGGACTGCGCGTTTACTCCTCGCGTCAATTTGGAGGGAACCGAGAACACTTACGGCCCGGTGCCTTGATGCACGATATGCCACTATCTGACAAGCGGGTGAGTGCACTGAGAAGTATAGTTCACTTTTTATAGGTTTATGCAACACGGGTATTTCTGACGGGTGACGTGTGCGCCGATCGGGAGGGCATTAAGGCACAGACGTCACTCCTGTATACCTTGCTCCTCCAGCATAAGCGCTTCAGCACCGTTGTCAGAACTAGTAGTCAGTCGGGTTCGAGCTACCCTGAGTTGTGCAGAATTTGGTCGTTATGCCACCGAACAGCCCGTAAAGAGGTAGGGATTAGACATATCTGGTTGAACTGATGGTAGGCCATGGGTAGCGTTTTCGTGCATCATGTACGCAGTCGTAAACGGGTGTTTGAGTCTTAGAACTTCTAGGCGTTGCACGGTGACATTCCTGTTTCTTACTTACATTTCTTCGATTCCATCTTTCGACTTGGTTCATCGTTCTTGTCGCACCGTTGTCACGTCACGCACAGTGGCGTAGGTTCTATAGAACGTCGGCCGAGTCGTGCGGAAAGCGTGGGTGATACAGTTAGAGATCATGATCTCTAATTGAATTAACGCATGCACAGCGGCGGTAATTGGGGAGTTTAACGCTTCTTATATTTTAATAGTGGCACATGAGTCCATTGCTGTTCATTTGCGTTTTTTTTTTCTGATTCCAAGGCACACGAAAGGTAACCGCAATATATAGCTTCCAAACAGGAAGGGTATGCTACCTGATGGTACCAGTTCAAATCTAGACGCCCTTAGGCGCGTCAGGACTAGAAACCAAAAGCAATGCATTGCAGACAGCTTTACCGTAATGCTTCGAAAAGAGCATTGATACATGTTTATTGCGGTTGTTCACTGAATGGCATGCAGTGCCCTGGTAGCCAGCATGGGCTTTACCCAAAAGTGAAGCACATATCTTTGACGAATGAATGAATGATGCTGTTGACTTTACATCTGTGTTCACACTCTCACGTCGTTAGTGCTTTCTCATCTCCGTTCGAAATAGGCAGATGTGACGCTGTCCATTTAAGTGGCCGTTTCGAGAATTGCTTGCCATTTTCTTTGCTGCCGTCTTTACACCTCCCGATAGAGGACAGAAACCGCTACCCTATACCAGTCAAGCTTTTTATTCGTGCAAAAAAAAAAAGAAAAACATCGGAACAACCGTCATTTCCTTTTACTGAGGCATATGCTTCAGATTTCCATCGGAAGGGCATTTCTTCTCCAAGTTATGCAGTCATCCCGTATTTCTATTCTGCGAAGAAATGCGGCCAGCCCGTGGTAGGACGACTACACACAAATTTCTGAATGCCGCAAAGAAGGGATTCTCAGAAGGTAAATTGGCATCGTGGGCTTTAGGAGAAGGGGTCCTGGATCGTTCTTGTTGGCCCATTTTCAGTCTATATTTCGAGTTTTTCGCATATTTGTGTCACTACAGAGGAGTAAGGATGACCTACGTATGTACGTGCGTCGAAGAACATAGGTAGAAGGCTCTTAGATTTCGGGATTAATTTTTCTGCGGAATTGCGGCGGGGGGGGGGGGGGGCGAGTAGTGAATATCGGGCGATATTTTTTAACCTCAAATGTGGGTGCAAACCGGGCTATTCAGAAAAAGGGTTTCATAATTCAGGCTTTTCCGGGTCTCATTGTCTGGCAGAGAAGACTATTTATACTATAGGCATTCATATTATGTTGGACAAATGCCATTTTTTTCTCATTATTTCACTAACAGCACGGAAATCGAAAATTGCACTACGGCAAAACAATGCACCAAATAGGATTTTTTAACTCATATATTACAAACGTTTCGTAATGTATTCGTTACCTAATGCCTATACGCAGTACTTCCACGTCTGTTCAGACCCGCCTGTCTTTATTTGTACATTGCAAACATTCAACACCACACCAGCCATTTCAAGCGGCCAAGTGCCTTGGAGTACAACGTCGTTAGCGCTTAATACAATGACGCCAGTAAGACGTCCGGTCGGTACCCATGTCTAGGGCCCCATATCCCATAGTGCACTTGGTCGTGGACGAGCCAGGATCGTCATAAACCGACTGTCATTTCTGTTTCATGGCGAGTCTAGCTTGTGGCTTAAATGACCATTTTGGTGCACCTAAACAAAATTGTGTCCGTTTGTGAGTTTAAAAAGACATTCAGATGGACTGATGCAATGAACTGCGTAAGCAGAACGCGCTTTTAGGATAATGTAAAATTTAGGCTTCTGGTGAAAGGAAATGGCGCCGTAACTGTTTCACTTCTCGGTGCACACCTCAACCGCGGCGTTAGGGAACGGATGAAAAAGGGGGTGAAAGAAGAAAGAGGCACCGAAAAACTGAAAGATGGATTTCGACCACCTGGGGATAAAAAAAGCCCTCCCTCATACCCCTTGCTCCGGGGTGGCGGGGAATTCCTGTTTTTTCAGCTCGACAAAGTCTCTCCAAATGATCGGGCTAAGAGAAGTTACATTATGCGGAGGACCCGGCTCCTCGTTCTGGTTGCTTCGCTTCATGCCGGTAAACATAGAAAACCTCTGGCTCATCTCCCTCACTTCATGCGTAGGGAAACTGATGGAAACGATGGTCCGTGACCGCCTCTTGGAATATCTCGAGCGAAAGAACACGTTATCCGACACCATGTTCGGCTTCCGACCCCATAAGTCCGCACAAGACATCCTATTACAGCTCCATCGCGAGGTTCTCGAACCCATAGAACACCCACACAATGACAAAATAGTCCTATGGCACTCGATCTGAAGGGTGCGTTTGACAATGTTAAACACGGCGTCATATTAAAACATCTTAGCGAGACCAACTGCGGTTCTCGTACATTCAAACATTCAGAGACCGAGAACGGCCCGTTTGAGATGGGAACGCGGGGCACACCACAAGGCGCTGTGTTGTCCCCGCTTCTCTTTAATATTGCCATGATGCACCTACCGGCACAGCTGGCGGGTGTCGGCGGTGTACAGCATGCACTCTACGCCGTTGACATCACCATCTGGGCTATTACGGGGAACATAGGAGAGATGGAGGAATGCCTGCAAAGAGCGGCGAGCATAGTAGACCACTACGCTACGTACTGCGGCCTCCAGTACTCCCCGTCCAAGTCTGAATTTGGCATATTCGACATTCTCCTAAATGCGAAATCTCCGTTCAGCTTTCTCTCTCCAGAGGCCCTATCCGTGAAGCGCAGGAGCTCCGAATACTCGCTCTCTTCATTAATCAGCATCGCAAGACAGACACAACCCTTGCCAAACTCCGCAAAGTCGGCGACCAGATGGGAAGAATGGTTCGCCGCGTTTCCAACAAGCGAGGAGGGTTGCGAAGTAAGGATGCGGTGCAGTTCGCCCATTCCTTCGTATAACTATAGTCGAGTACTGTACTCGACTCCTTACCTCCGCTTACGGAAACATGACGAAGATTGCTTGGAGGTTGTACTCCGCAAAATTTTCAAGAGAGCCCTCGAACTCCCGATCTGCACTCCCAACACGCGACTACTCGCGTTGGGGGTGATGACCACCTATCGGGAACTTCGGGAGGCGCGTCTCGCCCAGAGCGTGTCCGGTCGCCGCCTCTTGGACCGGTTACACATCAAACATGACCATCATACAATGGAACGGGTTCGAGTGCCCGAACTGTGGAGAAGCGCCCTCTACGTTCGACCCCTTCCGACTAATATGAACAAGAAGGAATATAATGGCCGGCGCCAGGCGCGGGCGGATGCCCTGCACCGCCACTATGGCTCCAAGAAACACGTCTTCTACATCGACATTGCAGGCCCCTACCACTCCAAGGGGGATTGGTACACGGCTGCAGTCATACACGAGGGAAAACAGGTGTACGGACTCTCGTTCAGAGCGCCCAGCTCAACTCATGCGGAGAAGGCAGCGATCGCCCTCGCAGCCTCCCATCCCGACTCTAAATCCATCCTCACAGACTCTCGCGGAACCTGTCGTAACTCTGAGTTCGGTTGGATCACTCGAATTACTCACCAAATTCTTCGCCACAGTACTCGCGACTGCGATCCAACTCATCGCTCGATCATATAGGTCCCCGGCCACCAAGGCATGCCAGGTAACGAAGCCGCCCATGAGGCAGCCCGCGCACTCACTTACCGGGAACCAGACGCTCGTTGGAAGGACCTTAACCCAGATCACAGCCCTATTTTAAAGATATTACTGGGCGCTATCCTGTCGAGCACCGGCGCTACCCGGTTCCAATGAAGGGACTGGGTAAAGCGGGCGAACGAACTCCCCTTAGGCTCTTTACAAACACCCTGCTGTGCCCGGCGCTTCTCAAGCACTTTGATTCTTCTTGTGACAGCTGCTGCTCATTCTGTGGGGAGGTGGCCGACACGTTTCACATGGTTTGGGAATGCAGGCAAAATCTTTCTCTCCCCCATCACCCCTTCCCCTACCCGAGAGGACTGGGAGGCGGCTCTGCTCGGCTGCCAGGAATTATCTGCCCAACAGGCACTGTTTCGGCGGACCTGCGCAGCGGTCAGGACCAACGGGGTCCCGGAATGAGGGACTCCACTTTCTATTTTAAGGGGCGAGACCCTCTAGGGCCTCTCCTCGAGCACCTCTCTGTATATATAGCTAAATAAAGCTTTTCACCACCACCACCACCGGGGTGGCAGGGAATTCCTGTTTTTCCAGCTCCACAAGGCCTCTCCAAATGATCGGGCTAAGAGAAGTTACATTAGGCGGGGGACCCGGCTTCTCGTTCTGGTTTCCTCGCTTCATACGTGGCGCTCGAAGTTTCATTATCTGTGGTAACATATAATAAACAGGTTCTAATGAATGGCCCCTTCCTTTTCTCTCGAAGATGAGGCCTTCAGCTGCAGCCTCCATAGCACCCCCCCCCCCCCCCCCCCCCCAGCTCGCTGCAAGCGCCGGAGGCTTCAGTCAAAGGCCACGCAGAGACACGCCATCATTTTCGCCTATAATGACACTCATACTGCTTACGCCGTAAAAGAGGTCCAAGATCGCCAGTTGACCTACGACATCCCTTCGGGATATAAGCACAAGACATCCTCAAATTTTCTAGCAGAGACTGTATCTTCGTGCGCTACAAAATCTTCATTGCCAATAAGGCACATTTCGGGATAAAAATCGGGGCGCACGAATCTGTTCAGGCTGCAAGAATCCCCTCAATTTTACCCGAAAAGGAAGGACCCTTAGCATGTAATGTCATCACTAATTTCTTTTGAATGAACGAGAAGGCACGAAAGGCCGTTCCCGAGCGAACAACGTAAAGAAAGGATGCACAATTGCGCATGATTAGCCCAGCACCCACCAAGCTGTAAGAGTGGCGAGTGGACTGCACTCTAAACACGAAAGGAGTAAAGTGAGTAAGCTGACCACTGGCACACTCTCTTTAAGGAGCAGGGAATGCTGTCCAAGCTTTGGAGTAGATTTCCATCACTAAAAATACCGAATACTTGCGGTTGGCGATGGAAACAAATTCCCTCTTCAAAACAACCGAAGTTCCCGAATTAAGTTACGAAGATTTTACGAGGTTTCAATTTCCTCTATACGCTAATCTCAGGACATCCGGTGCCGTGGCGTCTAAAAGCGTATACTCTTATCGCTAACTAAATAAAATTACTGTGTTTTGCAGTGGGAATACACCTCCGTTGCCAAATATAAGCAATCTGTATATTTACTGATCGAAATCTAGTGCGGAACTAGGGCAACATTCCCTGCCTTTAAAAGGGTGTGCGCTAGAGGACAGCTTACTAACTTTTGCTCCCATGTAGGGGTATTAGTGTTCAGTGTGTGGGTAAGCCAGTCACATGATCTTAACTGCCAGCGCACACTGTAGCGAAGCTTTTTGAAGTACGTTGCGAAACGATACGTGTTCTCCCTAATAATAATAATAATAATAATAATAATAATAATAATAATAATAATAATAATAATAATAATAATAATAATAATAATAATAATAATAATAATAATAATAATTGATTTTTGGGGAAAGGAAATGGCGCAGTATCTGTCTCATATATCGTTGGACGCCTGAACCGCGCCGTAAGGGAAGGGATAAAGGAGGGAGTGAAAGAATAAAGGAAGAAAGAGGTGACGTATTGGAGGTTTCCGGAATAATTTCGACCACCTGGGGATCTTTAACCTGCACTGACATCGCACAGCACACGGGCGCCTTATCGTCTTTTCTCCATAAAAACGCAGCCGCCGCGGTCGGGTTCGAACCCGGGAACTCCGAATCAGTAGCCGAGCGCTCTAACCATTGAGCCACCGCGGCGGGTGTGCTCTCCTTGGTAAGTACGTTTCGGACTAAAGCTTCAGGTAATATGTGATACGCGGATCGGTAAGCTCGGACATCCCGTAAATGGGTTCGTCCCAAATAAACGGTTATCGCGGTTCCGAGTTTTTTGCTTACAGCAACACTTTTCCGCAGTGAACTGCCGACCCGATTAGTGAATGGTTTCACCTCTGAGCTTTCAGGAGCTGCACATGCTGTCACTAGCTTGGTTACTCCTGGCACTGTCGGGACTGGCCGCTGGCGGACGCTGCCCGAAACTGCCAACTGCCGGCACGGAGGACTGGAATGCGGTATTTGTATAATCTATATACGAACTTCACAAGTCGGATAAACAGTCTAGTTAGGATACCTGAGAATATTTAGTGAGTTCCCGAACAACTATACGACTTCGGATTCAAAGCGAATCACAGATTTCGTTCTGGTTTGTTGACACTTAAACTTGCACTTTACTATAGCCAGATAACTACCTCTTCACAGCGCAGGCATATCGTCAAATCTGCACAAAAACGGCTTTGTAGTTCTTGTTCCTCACATTTTTGATGCGGTGTTCTAATAAAGTGAGTAGATTTCAATTCAACGCGCGGTTGTGTTTCGAACGAGTTCCTTCTATGCACCGCTTGCACGCACACTGTGGTCGGCTTATAGAGAACTACGAATTCTTTGTGCCATGGCATGCCCTGCAGCCACTACGTGTATCCTTTATTTATGCGTGCTTGACAACAGCACCACCGATCGCAGAGCATGAGACCGACAGCAATCGTGTCGTCATACAACACAACCTTGATTAGCTTACTATGAGAGTCCAAGGACGAAAAAGAAAGTCAAGCAGTCATTTTAAGAAAATTTTTTAAAGGCTTTCCGTAGATGCAGAACTGCTGCTATGGGTTTCAAAGAGCTGCGATAAAAATGTTCGGAGTTTAGATATCCCCCTACTCGGTATCAGTATTAATCTGATCTTAAAGAGAGCCTAAAATCCCGATTCACTAAGCGGCCAGTCAAGGTCGAGGTGTAAACGTCAGTGTGTGAAGCAACGAAGCTAGTCGATGTGCATCGCAACGGCTGCGGGTTTTTGTGACATTCGGCGATAATTGTTTAAGTCGAGACTGACTCTTATTTAAAGCTAACCCGAGACGCCACTCCGTTCGTGGCACGTCAGATGCTGGCGCACCCATCCGACCACCAGCTCAAATCGACGATATGGTGAACACTTGCAAGAAAAAGAAACGAGAATTTTTTCAACCTCGTTTTAACAGTACCTTGTGCACATATTCAGGTACTAAAGTATATAGAACCTGGACGGACATGGGATGTGCTAAATTTGCGGTCAGAGAGAAGTGAAAACGTAGCCGTGACATGCGTTTCGTCCTCTCTTTGAGCTCTCTACCTCATAGACTGTTGTTGCGAGGAGAGGTGAAAGCCTGCTTTCTGCTCATGCAATGAAAACAGCATGACACTGCTATGGACTTAATTGAAACGCTATTTAAAACAATGGGATTTTGCAATAATGAGCTCTAACAGTATGCCCGCGCCAGATTTCAGGGAAGTACTGGCTCGAGATCGCCACGTACCCACCCGTCCGACCGTGCGTCGTCAGGATCTACTACCCCGAACGAAGTAACATGATGTGGTACCGACTACAAGGGTACGGCGCAGATCTTTCACTTCGTGATATCTGGACTTTCGGAAAAAAATACGTTGTAGTAGTAAGCTTGTTGTTTGGCTAGTTGTTCCATATTATAAATTTGGACGGCGCAAAGGACACGAACACAAGAAATACAGGGTGGCGCTCCTTCTATCCACCCTGTATTTCCTGCGTTCTTGTCCTTTGCACCGTTCAAATTTACATAATTTCGGAAAAGGCTCGAAGTGCTCTCTGAAGTACATATAATGAAGCTGCAATGATGAGCTGCATATATGCTGCTGTGCGACTACCCGTGTGAAGTTGTAAGCACGAGCCTTTGCGCAACAGGTGCCGCTTTACCAGGACTGTCGCCATTTTAGGCCTCCCGAGTAGCGTTCCGCTACCCCACAGCCTGTGTAGCATGCGTTGCTCATGTCAAGCGCGTTTTACAAGTTTTACACACGCAGCTCTAAATGCAAGTGTCCGGTAATTTCGTTGTGTGTTCTCCACTCTCGGCGTGCGGCGCAGGGTTGGGGTTAAATTAATGGTTGATCGCAAGAGGTTGGTCACCCAATTAACGCTGCGGCCTGTTGCTGTAGTGCCGCATGTCTGCCACAACGTTGGCAGCGCTAATGCATGCAGCCCACATCTCTCTCTCTCTCTCTCTCTCTCCACCGCCACGTACCTCAAAGCGCGATTGAGGCGACCACTGCCCCAGGGAGCCAGTTAATGCGCCTTCTTTTCCTCAAAATCATCGGAGTATAGAATGCTGTCAACGCTAACGACAGTGAACACAAAGAACGCCGACGCTTCAGTGCCGTGTTTCTGATACAACGTAGTGAATGGCAACGCATGCAGCGCACATCTATCACTATCGCCACGCAGCTTACAGCGCGACTGAGGTGTCCACCGCCCCGGGGGGGGGGGGGGGGGCAGTTATGCGCCTTTCCTTTGCTTTCGAAGAAAATTAATAATAATAATAATAATTGTTTTTTTTGGGGGGGAAAGCAAATGGCGCAGTATCTGTCTCATATATCGTTGGACACCTGAACCGCGCCGTAAGGGAAGGGATAAGAGAGGGAGTGAAAGAAGAAAGGAAGAATTAGGTGCCGTAGTGGAGGGCTCCGGAATAATTTCGACCACCTGGGGATCTTTAACGTGCACTGACATCGCACAGCACACGGGCGCCTTAGCGCTTTTCCTCCATAAAAACGCAGCCGCCGCGGTCGGGTTCGAACCCGGGAACTCCGGATCAGTAGTCGAGCGCCCTAACCACTGAGCCACCGCGGCGGGTGAAGAAAATTGAAGATTGGTTTTTAAATTGGTTTCGAAGAAAGGAAATGGCGCCGTAACTATCTCATATGTATCGGTGGACACGCGAACCGATTTTGAGGAAAGGAAATAGCGCAGTAACTGTCTCACATATATCGGTGGACACCCGAACCGCGCCGTAAGGGGGGTTTGACCTCTGGCTCACTTGAAGGTTAAAACCGCAAGCACCGCGAAATCGTTCATCTTGTTCATCTTAGGCCCGGCTCGCAGCAAAAGCTAAAGATGAACAAGAAGGAGCACCGCGCTAGACGCGCGACGGTGCATGGAATAAAAGAAAAAAAAAGTTACGGGGCGATCAGACATCTGATGCCGAAGATACTTGGATGCACACACTCGATGATTGCTTTGATGTGTTTAATATGCTGAATGCTCTTACTCTGAGCCAAGGCTTCATACGCGCGACAAAGCTTTAGTGCGAAAGTACTTCTAGCCGTACTCCCCGGGTTTTAGCGGTGTGTGTATGTACGAAGCCTCTGAGTAGCAAGTGCAACTGGCTCCCTGGGTCAATGGACACCTCAATCGCGCTTTGAGCCACGTGGCGGCGGTGTCCACCTAGAAATTGAGGCAGTTACGCACAAAACCAGCGGAAGGCTTCGACTCCGTTGACCTAATTCGCATTTGGCTATAACCACGCAAATTGATCATTTTTGAGGATTTTTCTGTCTTCTGTGAGGACAGCACGTCTACAAGCTTTTGTACCGAAAAAAACTCACAGAACGGTTACGAACTGTGTAACGCGAGATTCAGCGCTAGCTGATTAGGAGTTTAGTCACGTGACCACTGGCGTAGTGGTCACGTGATGCATCCCTGCACTGGCAGGCGGCTGTGCCAAACAGAGCCTCCCGTAGGCTTATGCGCCCCAGGTTGACCGTGAAATGAGGTGGGTGCGTTAATGACACCCACTCACCGAGTGGATGTCATTAACGCACCCACCGGTTGCGCCGACGGCGTCGAAAAATCCAGGGACGGGCGCCTGACGGCTATCGCTGTAAAATATGACAGAAATAACATAAACCCCATGCGCCGATTTTCAGACTGGTAATCTTCACACAACTGCGTTATACTGCGACTTGCACCGCACCATTACTTGACTATATTTAGAAAAGCCTTCTTGTGGTAATGTACAGAAGGTATCTATAATGAAGTTGTCATGTGGAGTAGGCAGACAACAGTCTTCAAACTTTCGGCGGCACAGACCACAGAATAACCGACGTCCTTAGAACGACGCTTCTGCGCGGGAGAGTGATGAAATCTCGCACGACAGGATTTTATATAATTTAGCTGACTGCTCCTGCGGCACTGTAATCAAGCGCAGTTTTGCCTTACCTTAGCCAGAGCTTGCTCGGACGCCTAAGAGCACCTAAACAGGCCTCCGAGCAACTTGCATTGTTTGCCTTTGGAAGCCAGAACTTTAACGGAAGATAAAATAGTGTTTGGTCAGTAAGTGGTGCGATCACACGCGCTGTTAATAATAATAATAATAATAATAATAATAATAATAATAATAATAATAATAATAATAATAATAATAATAATAATAATTGGTTTTGGGGAAAGGAAATGGCGCAGTATCTGCCTCATATATCGTTGGACACCTGAACCGCGCCGTAAGGGAAGGGATAAAGGAGGGAGTGAAAGAAGAAAGGAAGAAAGAGGTGCCGTAGTGGGTGGCTCCGGAAAAATTTCGACCACATGGGGATAGTTGTAAATTTTGTACACAGCTAAGCGGGGAGAAAATCTGTCCAGTTTTCTCCTTGCGACCGAGTGTGTGTGTATATATATATATATATATATATATATATATATATATATATATATATATATATATATATATATATATATATATATATATATATATATATATATATATATATATATATATATATATATATATATATATATATATATCGGAAACAGAAGAGGAAGCTCTCACGCTGTACTTCGCTTATAGCTACGCAGCCTGAAAAGTAGTTTACTATTATTATAATTGTTCCACCACGTACCCGCCGCGGTGGCTCAGTGGTTAGCGCGCTCGGCTACTGATTCGGATTTCCCGGGTTCGAACCCAATCGCGGCGGCTGCGTTTTTATGGAGGAAAAACGCTAAGGCGCCCGTGTGCTGTGCGATGTCAGTGCACGTTAAAGATCCCCAGGTGGTCGAAATTATTGCGGAGACCTCCACTACGGCACCTCTTTCTTCCTTTCTTCTTTCAATCCCTTCTTTATTCCTTCCCTTACGGCGCGGTTCAGGTGTCCGCCGATATATGAGACAGATACTGCGCCATTTCCTTTCCCCCAATACCAATTATTATTATTATTATTGTTATTATTGTTCCACGACGCGCGTCTGACGCTAAACGAAAAAAAAACCGGAAGAGTTCGAAGCAGGCTGCCCGGATTGTCCGGGCAGGTCCAGGCTGCCAGAAGGGAGACGACTAAATTGCGTGCTTAAATCGAACATATAGTAGCACTTGCACACACTGCACCTTCGCACTACGCTTTTGTGCTGCCCACTAGTTCGTTATACACTCAGAGATGGAAGCGTTCTCTGCCGGAAAGCGACAGCAGACGTTTGAAGCACGGTCTGAGATAAAAATGCCGTTTTCCAGGTACGGTGGAGCGGTAACGATGAAGAGGCAATACGACTTTATCACCGACAACAATCAGCAGTACCTGCACAGAAACGGTGAGAAATGCATTGCCAGTGACATTAGAAAGCGAAGTCAAGACACTTAATGCAGTGAAATGCATGCAGACGGCATGGTTGTCGGCAGATGCGTGTTTAAAGCTGGCCAACAAAAAGCAACGGCAGGAAACCGACATTTTTAATGCGAAAGCATTAAAACTGTCACGGGAAAAAAAATATGCACTGTCGGTCATAAAATTCTCCTATTGGCTGGAGTGAAGTGACGTCACAAAACCTGTTAAAACCCATTGTTAGGAGGGAAGGGACGTCACCAGACCATAGGTGACCTCACTTCCGGTAAATACACCAACGGCTTCTAATACTATCGCATTGCCAACACACTATCTAATTAAACGTCCACGTGAATTTTTTATTATTCATAATAATAATTGGTTTTGGGGGAAAGGAAATGGCGCAGTATCTGTCTCATATATCGTTGGACACCTGATCCGCGCCGTAAGGGAAGGGATAAAGGCGGGAGTGAAAGAAGAAAGGGAGAGAAAGGTGCCGTAGTGGAGGGCTCCGGAATAATTTCGACCACCTGGGGATCTTTAACGTGCACTGACAACGCACAGCACACGGGCGCCTTAGCGTTTTTCCTCCATAAAAACGCAGCCGCCGCGGTTGGGTTCGAACCCGGAAACTCCGGAATTTTTTATTATAATAGCTTTTCAAGATGACAAAAAATTTGTTGAGACGGCTCTTGGCATGCGGCCGCCTTGGTCGCAAGATGTTATCGATTCGCATTGGAACCAGGAACAGCAAAATGCCTTTAGAAATATTTCAAGCTTATGACAAGCACGTCACACGACTACCCCATTGAGTCTGTATATTTCAGTGTTTCAGGTTAATTCGGTGCTACTTCGTTAAAACAGAGCGAGTATGTAGTTATAATATATTAAAACCTACGACAGAAGGGAATGAAATATATGTTGACGGGACAGCGGTGCAGCGTTCCAGAGTTGCCATGTCAGCATTCGTTTCGTCCTCCATAAAAACGCAGCCGCCGCGGTCGGGTTCGAACCCGGGAACTCCGGATCAGTAGTCGAGCGCCCTAAACCACTGAGCCACCACGGCGGGTCAGGGTTAGTGATATCGCTGTTTTCAGGGCGAGCGCCCTGAAATTTCTTTGCGTTTTCGCAGGGAGGTTTTTTCAGCAAATACTGGACACTGACAACCAGTCCTGGGCCCTGCTGCACGTGTGCGCCGACAACGGTAAGGAGGAGTGGGGGGGGGGGGGGGGGGGGGGCATTTGACACTGACTTGTAGAGCGCAGTTCCCGTTCCTGGGTTGAGCGGAGTTCCTCGCCGTCGTTGGCGTAACCGAGAGCAGCTGAGGACGAAAGACTGCAATATAGCGAAGCGAGCGCTAAGCGTAGGAGGAGGGTACAACAAACCAGCAGCGTGAAGCAGCAACCAAAATTATCTCCGACTCAAATCCACCCTATCCAATTTCGCCAAAGGCCTGATATCTCGCACCGCGGCTCGGCTTCTACGCTTCTGGCACCCCACCCACCCCGTAACCCTTATCTGGACCCCCGCACACGCAGGCCTCCCGGGTAACGAGGAGGTCCACTCCCTTGCCCGAGGTCTCACTTTCCGGGCCGGAGTTGGACCTCCTCCGCCATCCCGGGAGCGTCTGTTTACGTTCAAAGATACCCGGCGCGTTTACGCACCGCCGGCTCCCTCCCTAACCTTAACCCAGGCCTCCCACTGGCGCCAACTCCAGACCCGAACTGCTCCCTACCCTATCTCCTTCATGCCCGCTACCCCGATCAATTCCTTTCTTCTTGTAAGCTCTGCGGGAAACCGGAAGACTTCCTTCATGTCCTCGTCACATGTCCTTCCTTCCCACACCCTCCATCCCCCACCACGGCGGAGTCATACTGGGAGACTCTCCTGGCCAGCTCCGCTGCTGCTAACTGCAGCGCCGGATAATTACCGACGCCCTGCAGCGGATAGCCCTGCAAGGGCTGTCCTTTGCCCTGTAAGGACAGCGCCCTTAGGGTTGCCTCGTGCCACATTAGGGGGTTTGCCCCCCCTCTGTATTTGGCAATAAATGTTTTCACCACCACCAGCAGCCGTTTAAGCCATGCGCCGCACGTCAGGGATGGCGCCAGAGTAGCGTGCGCTGTAAACGAGCTGGCCGTTCGCCCGAGGCGCCGCTCATCGGCGGCGGAACGCCCTGCGCGCCGCCCTGAGCCAACACCCTCTCAATGCTAAGGCCTCTCCACCGGCCGCGTGACGTCACGCCAAGGGACCGTGCAGGCCCCGCGCTCCGCGATTTCAGCGCGCCGCGCCCGTCTGCACTATTCGGGTACTGCCGTACGTAGCTGCCTTATAAGTGATTCCTTCATTTTCATTTTTGTCGTTGCTGCAGAAAAGAAATTCGCTAGTTTGTGCGCGCCTTAGGCTATCATTTTATCTGCTTTATATATTTTTTTTATTGCAGAACACCTTATTGTCAAGAAAGTTCGAGCTGCTAATACAGTTTTTTATAATAAACAATTTAGCATACGGCCGCCAATTTCGCATTATTGGTCATTATAATAAAAAATTGATTAGTTAATTTCAATTAATCATCTAATTATTAGGTTCTATCACGTACATGATGTCTGCCGTGCGGTAAAATCCATCCGCACAGACCGCACATGCGTATATCTAGTTGTTAAAGTAGAAGTTCGTGAACATTGAAAAAAAAAACACCGTCTACTGCGCATTGTGTTAGTTTTATTCTGTATTGTGTTTTGCTTAAAGCTTTCACACACAGCAATAATGACACTCACAATAATGTTGCGCTGTTGAGTATTTGTACAGCTAATCTGACCCTTACAATAAAAAACGACGAGACACCAGCAATGAAGTGTGCGCAAAGCATTTTTATTGCTTGGGAATAAAACTTACTTCTTCTTAAGCGTTGCTGCTTTCCGGGCTGCGGCCTTCTGCTGCGCATTGTCTTGTATGGCATCATTTCTTAGTTTGCAAAAGTTGTTTAGAACAACGTTGGTTGCAACGCGTACTACCAAGCGCAGGAGAGTTTGTGCAGTGTGGCCATTTTCACATGTCTCAATGTCGTGTTCGTCCAGGAGGGAAATCGTCTGTGAAATCACGACACCACGTTGATTTCTACAGGAGAGAAAATCTTCCGCGGTTGCTCCAAAAGACAACTTCTCTGCAACTAGTTTAGTCATCAGTACCATGTGAACTGTGCATGGCTGGGGAAACTTCAGCCCTCCTCTCGACAGGTTAGCTATCATGGCAGTATTTTCCGCTTCGATCTCTCGATTTTCAATCACCAATGTGCTGAAGCAATCAGAACATGAAAGCTTCTTTAAAGCAGCATGAGCAGCGTATCCTGCAATGTAGACAATAGCATCCATGTCAGAGTGGGCGTGTGTAATATCGTCGTCGCTGACAGCCACAGAAAAGTTGCATGGGACAAGATCCTCACTTACGTCTTCAAACTCTGTTTCCTCGCGTGGAAATGTCAAAAGTTTTTGAAGACGAAGCTTCTTCTCACATTCGTAGAGCTGACGCACGGAAATGTGGTACTGTGATCCTGCCAGCTGGCGGTAACGGCCGAACCGGTCTTCTAGCGCATCCGTCTGAAATTTGCCCAGCAGTACGTACTTGAAGTGAAGTTCTTCTAAGCAGTAGCGCGAGAGTTCTACCAGAGAATAGCATGTCAGTCGCAAAGCACTGTGAGTCTCTTTCGTCAGCGAGCCACTGGTGATGTTTATTCTTGCCCAAGCGTCCAACCAGTCCACAACGCCGCTCAGGAAAGCTAACTGTGTGTCATCAACAGACCTTACAGGGTCTTGCATGCTGTCCCTTAGCCTCTGGCCTTTGCAAGGGGTCTTAACATTGACTATTTGCCACCATGTGAGGATAACGTCAATGAAAAGAGCAGTCGACTCAGCTTGAGGAATCTTGAACGCGGAACCATGTGTCCTGAGGGCATTTGAAACAAACTGATTAATGACGTCGAGAGCGAGCTTTACATTTTGCCGCTCCATTGAGGTTGGATTCACGGCTTTTGCGTTCAGTCTGTAAGCAGCCTTCACAAGCGACGTCTTCTCTGAAGAATAAAGCTGCCGCACAGCTGCGAAAGAAGCAGCTTTCATACGAGGAGGCCCTTCGGGCATTGCTCCACTCAAGTCCATTTCAGGGAAATAGAGGCATGTTCCAGGGTTTTTCTGGTTAATCCAATTGTTCCTAATGCACTTCAAGAGATGCACAGGATCGACCACGTAGAAAAGAGGGCGAGCGTTATCGGCTGGATGGGGATAGACAATGCTCACCTGAGGACTTGTAGCAAATAACGACATCATCTTGCGGTTCAGAGCATTGTTGTCCGTTATCACAGCGATAATTTTGAGCCCCATTTTCTCAACATTAATGATTATGTTCTTAGCATGCTCGTGCAAAATTTCTGCGCTCAGTTTGCTCACAGGTAATATGTGAATGACGTCCTTGTTTGCAGAAAGGAGTGATTGTACCATGAACACATGGGCTGTTGTTGCTGGTTCCGTTGAATGAACCGACGATCCTACTATTGTGCCCCCTTTGTAGTCGAAGTATGGTTTTATGTGGATCTCATCGATCATCAGGGTCACTGTCTTCTCGTGGTCTTTCATTGATTTGACTCGTTCTCGGATGTAGGAGAGACAGTGCGGTTGATTTTGCTCCACAAGAGGGTCAGCTTTGTAATTTGAGCAAACACGGCGCAGTGTGGAAGGATGGGGCAGAATGATTCTTGATGCAGCTCTTGTGAAGTGATATGCGTGAGGAGAAATTGAATTCAAAATACTGGCGAATACCAGCAGCTCTGCGCTATACACATGCTGTTTCGCGAGGAGAAGCTCTATCTGCTCAACCAGAAATTTCAGCAAAGAAGACTGTTCTTTCGTCGTATCACTGTCCTCAATGAGGTCTCCAAGCAGTGAACCGACAAACTGCAATACTTTAGTATGTTTCGACTCTTTCGTCACCTCAGGTATATTATGCAAGCCTATCTCGAGTTCTTCTAGCAGCAAGGACAGGCTGGAGGTGTCGCATACTTGAGCTGGCAGAATCCTGCCTGAAGGAAGCGACAGAAGCTTCACTCCATTCAAGAAAACAGAAAGTGACAGATCAGGGAGAACTACCAAGGCGCATTTCACATTAGGTGAAGGATCATTCTCGATGAGAAGGAACCTAACGCACTGCTCATCGACAGAAACGGTCCAGAATTTCGTGTTGCAGATTCCAGGCAACTTAGATTTGAACTCCTCGTAAGATGAAACTTTGTTTCTTTTCTGTTCAAGCTCATTAGACTGAAGTGACTTCCTCATAGCCTCCTGCAAAGCAGCGTTTTCCCTTCTTGCTTTTTTCGTCTCTGGCGATTCACTCCGTCCAGGCGTTGAGGACAAGTATTTTGGGCAGTTTGGAAAAACAGAAGGCGCAGCATCAATCTTCAACTGTAGCCTGTCACGCTTCACCTCTATTATTTTCCCTGTCAGTTCATCTTGGTGTGACAACGTCGTAATGAAGTCGCCTGCGTGGAAGTGCAGTTCACACACCTGCACGAGAAAATGAAGCAAGGCCATTCGCCATGACTCTCCATTGCCTAAAACACTAAGTAAAAAGAGTCTGAATAGTGAACAGCTTTTACATATTTACACAGCTTTTACACAAGCCTTATGCACATCCACAGAACTAAATGCTTCCTGGACAATTCATACATAAGTGTAAGAAGTGATATCATTGCCTACAAAGACAGCATGCCTTTCCGGGAGCGACAGCTCACAACTAAGATAATTACCAGCGCCTATTAAGCAATATTTCAGAGTCTTACCCTCGAATGCTCTGTAGGTGTGAAATCCTTCCGTGGAATGGCTCGCAACCAGGCTTTTCTTCGTACTTCGTCTCTTGGGAAGCAATAAACACGTACTTTGGGACCATTCTGGTAGTTCCCGCGGCACCCGGGAACACAGCACCGGCCCATGTTTCACGAAGTTGCACTCGCTACACGGCAGGCAATCAGTTTCCCATTCGTGCGCTAGCACAGGTACGCACGCCACACAAGAAACGGCCACACGAAACAGACACAGCCGTGCGAGGAGCGAACGGAAATGCACCCAACGCCAGGCTGAAAGACTCAAGCAGCAGCTAGACGCTCACTGCAAGACTGCGTTCGTGTCTGTGCTTGCCCGGGCAAGCGCGAGCACATCGAGGGAGACAACCGAGCGGAGCGGAGCCGCGCTTGGTGAGCAGCCTGACCGGACACTTGGCGTGACGTAGCGCGTGTGGAAAGGAGGGCCTGGAGAGGCCTGAAGAAAGTATTTAGAGGGTGTTGCCTGAGCCACTGTATGGACCTCCTTCACCCCGCGACGTCACGAAGATGCGGTGGCGCTGATGTTAGCAGCGACTTTCGCATGGTAGGCAAAACAGGTTCCGCTTGCCCGTGCCTACCGCAGCTGCCGCAGCTACCGGCGGCTGCTTCAAGCCTGTGCACTGCAGAAGCAGCATGTATTGACCAGCTGCGTCACTGCTGGATCCGCGTAGTAGCATAAAAAATATTAAATTAGCCTCGATAGGTTTCTCGCGCATAAATGCCGCATTCGGAAACTGGCTAACAGGCATTGGGCCACGGTAGTAAAGCGCGAAGTCTGGGAGTCGATAGGGACTGCCACTCAATGCACTTAATAGCTTGTAAGTTACTGCGTTCATTCACCTGAACTTCAATATAGTAGGCTGATAATTGCTCAAGGAAAAAAAAAAGACATGTAGCTGCACACGTACTTATCACCTTGAGCCGGAGTGCACGGGGCGCCGACTGGTTCACTCGCCCCCAAGGAATGCGTTTTTTTGTTAATAGCACACCATGTTTAAATGGCGCGTTTTGTGATATTTAATATTTACTTGAAACTGTTTCTTGATATGACGACGTAATTATTTCATTCGAGTAGAAAGAAGTCTGGTAAGTTGTGTCAATCTTGCGCGATCGCGTTGGTGTGCTTAGAATAGCGTACCTTAAGTGTGCTAAACGCCATATGCTTTTTCATTGCATCATGCATGTGTCATGTTTCATGAGGTAATACATGATCGCGAAGCTTGTTTGGAAAGAAGCAGCCGCAGGCGTGCTACTAACAGACACGTGGCGAGATTGAGAGGGGACGCGGCATGAAAAGTGTTTTCGTTATTCATGCATGCGATATGTAACTAAACTTGGTGCAAATACTAAATTCCTACGCTAGTTTCAGTCATTCCTTTTTATATAGCTATACCTGGTGCAGTTCTGGGTAATTATAATTAACACCGTCGTCAAGTCTCCCCAAGCTAGGTCTCAAATAATTGAGTAGATAGTGCGCAGTTTTTTTATGCCAGCATGTGCATAAAGCCCTGTTCTGTATGATGACGCGATTAGTTCTTTTTTTATATGATCAGTACTTATGCATGCATAGTTACATGAAAACGTTTCTTACAAAAAATAACTAACACAATACTGCATGTGTAGGGAAAAAAATCGAGATATTTATTACGCTCCTCAACGTCTCAGGAATAGTTTGCGACAAATGGAATCATTTGATTTTCATGCGAATTACGAAGGTGAGTGATCCAGTCGCAGAAAATGTGAGAGGTCAGAAAACGAACCTTAAACTTTATTCCCTCGTTTATGGCATCTTCGCTTTCGCTTTGGTCAAAGAAATGCGGCACTGAAATCAAAGAAATTACCTCACAATTTCTGACGACCACACTTCTAAAAAGCGTAATTTATAAATTTGTACCCAATATTTTGCTATAATTTTTCGTCACGAAACTAGACTTCAGGGCTAGGAAAGAAAATAATTCTAGAAATCAAAAATTTTCATCAAATCGACTAGCTTAACAAGAGGACAAGGCGGCCTGGCTGGTGCGTGGTCATGCGGCTAAAAACAGCGCTAAGCGAGACAGGAGATCGGGGACAGGACGCTGTCCCCACTTTTCGCGCAGCGCGACACGTACTTATGTCAGCAGACGATGAGCGCATGTCTGCTCCGACGAAACAACGCCAGCACTTCCCCTCACTACTATCCCGAAGTAAAATCATTCCGGCTAGTGCAGAGTGTCAAAACTTGTTTTATTCAATGCCTAGCGCATAAGTAAACAGCAGGAACGCTTTCTACATGTTTACTACTAACCATATATGCAATACACAGTGTCAAACTATTTCTCTTTATAGGCCGCACGTGGACAACGCGAGCTCATGTACTTCGACAAATTACTAAGTTGGAAGCATCGACCATTGCTATGATTCGCAGAAACTGGAAACGCGCCTACAAGCCTTGAAAACCCGCGCACAACACCTATCCGCGACGCCACTCCCCGACCTTTTGCCTACCACGAGCTCGCTAGCGACTGCAGCGCCACCTCGTTTGTTTACAAACATGCAGGAGGTCCTCCTTTAATGGCTCATCGTTGTCCGTCTGTCCCTCCGCCCGCGAAATCTGTCGCATTATGACGTCATCAATGGCATAACCGCTATAGCCCATATACTCTAAGCAATTACTGATTAATGGAGGTTAGTAATTAGTCATTGAGTAGTAATTACTTTAAATAATAAAAATGAATGAAAGTTGGGTAAAATAAAAGTAAAAATAAATAAAAATGAAAAATATCAAAAATAAAAATGAAAAAAATAAATGAATAATAAAAAACAAATTCGTTGGAGGCACTAAGATATCTCTCAACTGCGGGAAGGCGAAAGGCCTTTTGCGACTCATTGCACTGATTTGAATTTGCCGCGCTTGAATTCATTTCACTACAGAGAAGAGCAGCTGGAGCGAGCGTGGCAGAGATATCGCATGACATCACAACGCGCTGCGCCGTGATGTCACGCGATCTTAAGATCACGTGACCTATAATGTAACGGACGGACGCGAGTATGAGCCATTAAAGGCTATCGCCTTAAAAAACGCAATGGCTACAGGCGCCGCGGAAAAAAAACTCCGCGTTATAGAAACTTCCATGCTTTCGCATTCGTGCACGTAAGCGGGCTTAAGAGCCCTCAGCACTTTTCCGTATGCGGTCGCCTAAGGTTCGAGCGCCACAGCGCTGCGCTGAAAAAAATCGCCTCACCGAGAAGCTTGACCGTCGCCTAGTTTTTTCTTAGCGCATGTGCGGTTCACCCAAAGCGTTGCAATATCTCAACTGCGCATCCGTCTCCCCACACAAATCACCTGTCAGAGAACAAGGATCACTATCACGACAAGCACAAACGAGAACCTCTGTGCATTTGACTCCCTACAAAAATAGCCTATTCCCAATGTGTAAAGTTTACACTAAGGTCAGCGCCTCCTCTATTTTCGCATTAGAAGAGGAGGCGCTGCTTAGGTGCCATTCGCCCCACGTAACGTTGCGGGATAGCGCGTAAAAAGCTAGTTCTCGAAACTGGGAAAATAAATCTCTCCCTGTCTTCGAACTGTGTGGCTGACTCTATTCACGTCTTTATCAGACTGTCTAATTTTCGTCAGCCATATAACTACATCTATTAAAAATAGGAGACAAAGGCTCTGGAAAAATGGGATATTGTGACGCCAGTACAAGACAGTTCGTTTTATTCTTCAGTGCATTCGCATCTGCAGTTCATGGCGCAGCAAGTCAAATTCCCAAAATCCTTCGTTTGCTGCATGCGGCTCATTACATGCGCCACTTTCACGTAGCTGAACATAAGCGTCTCCTTGGACGTCCTATCTTAACGAGCCTTCACTGCTCTGGCCTGCTTTTTTTTATCACGCTTTTTTTTTGCACGAAAACAGGAGCCCAGACAATTTATGGCATGCAGTAGCTTCCTGGAACGGCCACGGAGCAGCAAGCTGCAATGATTTAATTAGACCGACCAGTGTAGCTCTGGGCGTTGTTAAGATATTAAAGCTTGCATATTAAAGTTCACAGAGGACAACTCCATCCAATTAATGTTCTCCGAAAAAATTGATTACCCGACTTTTTCTGGGTATTTTGAAGTTTGCACCGCAGCAAAAGACGCATCTACCACCGAGAAAATTTGATTTGAAAATATTGCCGCCGACCGATTCAAAATCGTGACGTCATCCGAAAAGGGTGGGTCTGGATTGCCTCTGTTTGTAAGTGAATGGCGGTATAGCATAAACTCTGTGATTCGCGCAAATAAATCGGTTTGGATTGGTTTAGTTTATGGGGTTAAACGTCCCAAAGCGACTCAGGATATGAGGGACACCGTTGTGAAGGGCTCCGGATAATTTCGATCTCCTGGGGTTTTTTGACGTGCACCGACATCGCACACTAAATAGGCCTCCAGCGTTTCGCCTCCATCTAAATACGACCGCCGCGGCTGGGATCGAACCCGCGTCTTTTGGGTCAGCAGTCGAATACCATGCATGCATAACCTTAGAGCCACCGCGGCGGCAATAGATCGGTGTCGACGCACGCATTTTACTTGCGAAATCGAATCAGCGGGTGATGTCGGCTCCTGTATCGTTTTTTGGTTTATTCGTGCTCAACAGCCAGCGTCATAAGCACTGAGTCACCGCGTCTTGTTAGATAAGATTAGGAAGTCTAATGGGATAAGGTGACCGCGAATGGCGAATGACGTGTCTTACTGGGGATCAATGGAAAAACACGGACGGCAGTGGGGATTTACTTTAAGTGGATTCAATGCGTAAGCAAGGTAATGGAATTGCACTTGACTCAGAAGGCAAAATAATTACGCACTTTGGGATCAAAGCTTTCCCTTATCCGCCATGCTCAGGTACAGTTACAACGGTTTTTATACGTTGCTTTCATTGTGTCTTTGGGTTCAAAGTTTGCCTTTGTGGCAGGATGCCGATAACGGAAAGTGCACAAACAACTGCCGGAAGGGTGAAGGTTCGCTCCTTGATTTTTAAGTGGAAGGGAAAATGCAGTGGTATTTTTGCCGCCATCTTTTGGACCCTGACGAAGTGCACGCCAATTGCGCCCATCGCAAAAAAGTGAGCCGATGTTCTGTTATGACCTACAGAATCGTTAGAATACAGACGATGTAATCGGTAAGATAAATCAAACGGGGAATTCTCCAAGAGGGAATGGTTCCTCACGACCTACAATGTGTTTTTCCCAGCGTTCTAGCAATAGCTGATCAACTGCATTTCATGTTCAGACCGGAATCGTGACGTGTTGGCACGCACCTACGTTGTACACACGGGTCTCGCAACAAAGTTCCGATTCACGGGACCCTTGCTACTGGCATGCCAACACGAGTGCTAACCTTAATCTTTATTGAAGGCAGGAAAATGCAGTAACCACATTGTCAAGCAATACCTCTCAGCCTGGCTATACATACGTACCACGCGCAGACGGCAAGTCCAAGATCCTGTTCACCACTCGGGAGCCGTGGACCATGATGCCCGTGGAGGTGCAGTACCGTGTCACCATGGCGCTGCAAAATGCGGGGCTGCCCATGCTCCCGCTGACGCTGACCGCATGCGTGCCACACCAGCAGCCCGCGGTTCCGCTGATGCGGTCGCAAGTCTACGGGAAGTAAAGGCACTGCTCCGCACCATTTCTCCGTGTGGTACTCTGAACACTTAACCCCCCCCCCCCCCCCCCCCCCACCGTCTAATAATAATTGGTTATCGAAGGAAAGACGAAGCAACTGCCTCTCATTGGACATCCCAGTAACGAAAAACATGAACTAGCTTTCCGGAGTACAGTGGCGGCCGCATTTATACGGAGGCGAAACGCAAAAGGCGCCCGGGTGCTGTGCGCCAACGCCCCCTAAACTGGTTTGGCGTTGGCGGAGTTGGCACGGCGAACCAATGATAGCAGTCCGCTGCTGACGCAACGAGCGCTACATGACGCAATGCGCGCGGATTCGAGCGAAAGTCCGGCACCGCTGGTCGCTGCGAGACGCGGAAGTTTTTAAAATTGTGTTCTAAATAATCGGCTCGCTCTTGAGGTCTTGTACGCAGCATGAACGCTTGGTGGCCTGTACTTTACATAATGCAGGTATTTTATAGCCAACCTCACTCTTTTCAGGGACCCTTTAAGGTCTAATGCCAGAATAGCGCGCCAGTATGACTCTGCCGTGGTTGGGGATGGAGGGTGTGGGAAGGCAGGACATGTGAGGAGGACATGAAGGAAGTCTCCCGGTTTCCCGCAGAGCTTACAAGAAGAAAGGAATTCATCGGGGTACCGGGCATGAAAGAGAATAGGGTAGGGAACAGTTCGGGTCTGAAGTCGGCGCCAGTGGGAGGCCTGGGTTAGGGAGGAGTCATTTCCTTTCGTCAAAACCACTAAAAATGTGTTTTTTGAGGATAGGAAATGGCGCAGTGTACCTGTCTCACTTCTCGGTGGACGCCTCAACTGCGCCGTAAGGGAAGGGAGAAAGGAATGAATGGAGATGGAAAGAAGTGCCCTGGCAGAGGGCTCGAATAAGTTCTACCTCCTGGTATCTTTAGAGTGAAGTGGAATAAACGTTATTGGGGGAAAGGGGGTTTATTGGGGTCCACTGGCTGTTGCTCAGATGCCGTGGAAACTTCTGGCTCGGGCGGCCCACTCGATGACCTTGACTTGCGTGTCCTGGTTTTCGGTGGCCCTTATCAGGTCGCACACTTCCTGTGAAGGAGCTGGCAGGATGTCCTCGGGAGGTCTATGGCGCCTACGGGGCCGTGTCATATGGCTTAAGTTGGTCCTCCCCGCAAATGCGGAAGAGCGTGCACTGACATATCACACAGCACACGGGCACCTTTTGCTTTTTTCGCCTCCATGACGTGCCTCGCCGTAGTCACCGAGCGCAGCTGATAAAAGACAGTAATATCGAATAGAGCATGAGCAGGAAAGTCGAGGAGGAGGGCAGAGAAGTAGCATTAAGCATGCATCATGAAGGGCTCGCTAGCAGGAACACTAGTCGATCGTTCGGTCGCCCAAGGCTTAACGGCAGCAGATTGCTGTGCGTGCTGCTGCCCGGGCCGCAAGGGACTGCCTCCGTTTGACACCGTGTTCCGTCTGCGGTCGCCTCTACGGTTCAAATACTCAAGCAGTCGCACGAGCTCAAAAATCACACTAGTACCGAAAACCGTAACCGACAGTATCTTTTTTTTCTTTGCGGCCCAAAGCCTTGGCATTTAAAATGACTATAGTGTTTCTGCATATATAGGTACACTAATAATAAGTGGTATTGGGGGAAAGGAAATGGTGCAGTATCTGTCTCACATATCAGGGGACACCTGAACCGCGCCCCTTATGGGAAGATATCAAGGAGGGAGTGAAAGAAGAAAGGAAGAAAGAGGGGCCGTAGTGGAGGGCTCCGGAATAATTTTGACCACCTGGGGAGCTTTAACCTGCACTGCACAGGGCACGGGCGCCTTAGCGCTTTGCCTCCATAAAAACTCATTCACCGCGGTCGGAACACTAAAAAATGACATTTGCGGGAAGCCCAGCGTTAATAATGATCTGGTTTTAATGGCAGCTTTGACCCAAGGAGCATCATGACACTAGGTATTTCGGTCTACTCAAGGCAGGGTCAGCGACACATTTACCAAACATTTCACCCCAGAAAGGCCACTATTGTGAGCAGATCATCCGAGGGGCATTCCCCACTTGTCGCCTCGTTCGGAGTGCGCTATGCAGTGCTGCTACGTTTAATGGTGCGTTGCGCAGCGCATTTAGACGTCACCAAAATTATTGCGCTATTGCACCAAAATAATGTATCGCCTAAATGACTGCACAGGCTGCGTCTTTTGTCGCACGATTCTCGCGGAGGTTTATATCAAGACAAGCTGCATGCAGCCCTGGCGCAGCGTTAGTTTGGCGGCTATGACGCAGCCGCACGAATGCTTGCAAGCTAGCGCGGGCGAATCAGAGGCCACGTGGGACGGGCACCATGGAGTGACGCGTTCGATCGACATCGCTGGGCGCAAACAGCCGGCGCGCGATTTTTGAATTGAGCGAGAAATGATCAAAATTTTTTCAGCTACAGTGCTAAGTGTAATGGAGTTTTCGAAATTCTAAACACGCACACAGCTATTACTAACCGTCGGCTACATACTTCTTAATTGCAACCGGGTGCCTATATGCAATAGTTAAAAAGTTATTAGAATTTAGTGAACGAGATTACTGATAACATGATTCACCTGTTTTGTGATGTCCGTCAACACTGGTATTACTTTGCTGAAACGGCCATCATTTTGAGTAAAAAAACCCGGCTTTAAAAAAATTCGTAGCGGGCTACCCTGAAACACCTCGTATAATAGCGAAATCACTTAATGCACTGCTAAAATGCATGCTCCTTTCGAAACTCTTGTGCACCAGTGTGCTGTGAAATGCCAACACATGTTAAAGATCCCCAGGTGGTGGGAAAACCTGGAGCCTTCCACTACGCACCTGTTCATCTTTCACTCCCTCCTTCCCTTGCATTACTGTGTGATTGAAGTGTTGACCAAGAAGTTAGGCAGTTACTGCACCTCTGCTTTCTTCAAGGCCAATTTTCATTTTAACCAAGTGCACCACTTATGCTCACAGAGCTATTGCACTTTTTCGTAACTCTATTTTTCCTTTCGCAATGCTAGCTGGAAGAGATGGTTGACTGCCCCAGTGATACCGCACCTTTCCTCAAAAGCTCCTCTAAGCACGGCCTTCTTCTCAGCAAATATTTTCACTTTTATAGCTTGCGGGTTTCAGGCGACGAAGAACAACTTTCCAGCTCTAACTGATGTTCTTGTAACTGGCTATTCTCGGTAAAACTAACAGGCTTCAATACACGCTAAACTGGTTTTCAAAGTCAATCTCGAACCCTCCCTTCCAGCCCACATGTAGTTTCGGCACACAAAGGCCCATTAATTACCCATGACAAAAGGCAACACATTTATATACATTACAAAATAATTTATTTCAACATGCAAGAGTAAAAATTCACCTCACATCTTGACACCTTAAACGTTTGAACAATGAGCCAGGCTGATAAAACATAACTAGCGAGATAAAAACGTTTAGTCAGCTCTAGCATACAAGCAATTTTTGAATGCAACACGCTTACATTAAAAGCAACCTGTACGCAATGAGGCCCTGCGCAAAAAATAGTGGAGGACTATCACAGCCATCATGCCAGTAAAAGTAATGAAGCATGACATCAAGGCACCACTTAGACCTTGAACCCGAATGACAAATTGCCTTGCTCTGAAAAACAATTTTATGGATGTTCATTGTCTTTCATGCACATAAAGAGTAAGAGTGAATCGCAGAGAGTAAAAACTGAATGAACATGCTAAAGAAAACTTGTTTCAACTCAGCTTGGTAGACTAGGAACTAAAGCTAACAGCTAACCAAAAAGAAATTTACTTAAGAGCCTACCAGAAAATTTTACCTTAAAATTCAACAAAAAAATATCTTATCGCATAGTGCTGCTGAGCAAGCTAGTATACCATGTCATCAATGTTGAAACTTCACAAATGTTTTTCTCAAACACTCACTAGAGTTGACCCTGTAAAAATGTTGAGTAAATAGAGCATGCATACTTTTTACAGAGCCTGAAAAAAGAACCCTTCAGCAGTCTTAGGTAGCAGAGCTTAGTACAGTTAACATTAAGGCACTGTGGATTTTGTCGTCCCTCTAAGCAACTTGGGCACTGAGGCAATGTCTAGAGCAGTATGGCGTGAAACAATGATCAGAGTTTTACAAGAAGAGATTCAAAGACACTTCCAAAAACTTACCTTTTTTTCATAACACAAGGTTCAAGATGGCAGACAAGGTTGTAAATATAAATAACGTTGGCACTTGTCAATGTTTCTCATAAAAGAAAAAAAAAAAGGACTACAAACCCTGGGAAAAATAAATCAAGCATGATTAGGCATACCACAGCAACTAGAAAAATGATACTGTAGCAAGCAGCACTGTTTTACACTGCATAAATGAACTCACATACCAGAAACAACCACAGATGAATTTGAAAACCAAAGCCTTAACATCCAGGCGTCAAATCAATCAGCTAAAATTGGGCACGATAAAAGCAGAGTTTCTACGCAACTTTGCAGAAATGAACACACTGACAAAAACAAAGAATAGCAGTGACAAGCAGCTGCAGACACTTTGATCACACTGTACAAAAAGAAGAAAAAAAAACTCACTCTGATTTACTTTGATTTTTGCAAAAAGACCCCGCACATGCTGTATTGCCATGCAGTACAAAACAAGACTGCACTGAAGTTCGTGCCAGTATGTTTTTCAACAGGAAAACTGTCACTAAGCGAGGACTCACGAGAAACGTGGTGAGTGGTAACGATTTCCCGCGAGCATATTTTTGAACATTTTGCGCAGCTACAATAGGAAATATCAACAGTCCTCTGTTTAAAGGAGACCATGCATACTTTTCTCTAAACTACAAAACTTCATATACTACTTAACTTGGCTCTGCGCCGCACAGCTTCAGGTTGCCTCTTAAGTGATGCAGTTGCTAAGTTGCGTGAAAACTTTCCGCAAGTTCAGCACCACAGCAGAGGATCAATTAAAAGAATAGAAGCATCGTACTTCAACAGAATCAACAATAATTGAGTCTCAACAATATTTTTTTTTTTTTCTGAGTGAGCCAATGAGCCCTAGTGAAGCCTTAGCCAAGCGGGAAAGGTAGTACAGTGCGGTGGGTGTGAGCAATATGCTCAGAAATGACCTATTCTGTCTCGTGAAATAAACATACAATAAAAGTGGAACAACAAAAACAAAAACAGGTATAAAATCAACAGCCTTCCCTGTGCTCCAAGCTGCCTTGCATCGTCAAATTGGTAGCAGCACTGAATGAGAGGCAGGACCAAGAGCTCTCATATCTCCAATGTACAGACTTCCTGCTGCAACAGTTGAGCACGGCGGGCAGGGGTATATATATAGTATTACCATGACTACGATACCATGTATCATCCACTCTTCATTCCGAGTGTAAATATACATATAAGTCTGGTAGAGAAGGTAAGCCGCAGGAACAGTTCACAATGGCACGACATCACTCGAGATAGCTCGAGATATACGACTCGAGATAACTCGCTGATCACTCAAAGTATGAGCACATCGGAAAGGAAGGCCTTGGAAGTAAACGAAAATAAAGTAGGTGGTAAATCTCCACAGAGTCACCTCTTTTGCAGCGCTACGACTCGAGATAACTCACTGATCACTCAAAGTATGAGCACGTCGGAAAGGAAGGCCTTGGAAGCAAACAAAAATAAAGTAGGTGGTAGATCTCCACAGATCCCACCTCTTCTGCAGCGCACAGATCTAGGTTATACCTTGCTGGTTGGCGTCATTACAAAGTCGGTCAGATCTACAGACACCGCCCGCTTTAGAGCCGGTTCCTTCCTCTTGCTCTTGCGAAGCCGGCGCTCCAAAGTCTTGCTTGCAAACTCTGCCTCTGAAAGCTTCTTCTGTGTTTCCTGAACCAATGTGAACAAATTCAGCAACAACTTAGTTTATGGGATTTCGACATCCCATAGCGACTCAGGCTATGAGGGACGCAAATTCAGCAACAACTAAAGTTAAAAAACAATTCCAGAGCGTTCAGCTTACTGCTGATGCAATACTGTAAATTGCGTTTTTTTCCATGAGCTCAATAATTTGCAAGCACTAAATTTTGCGAACCAGACATGGAAGCACCAATAGTTTAGCTTCTTTTTCTAAGGTTTTCTAAATTTCAGACGCCCCGAAGGCTGCTACATGGCTTGTACTGCATAGTGCTTCACTCTCGCAGAACACACCTCAGCAAGAACTCTACAGTAGACAAAAAGAAAACAACCAATGGCTGCTGTTATATTGGGGGGGACATTTTTTAAAGTAAACCATACTCCTGCTGAATTCCACAGCCTCAGTCACGACCAAGACATACATTTTTTTAGGAAACTCACCCCATTCGTGTGGTGAATAAAAAACCTTGGTCACAATAGCTGTCAAAAGCTATGCCATGTTTTTGCGCTCCTCTCCGGGTTTCAGATATTTAGTGCCGGTGAGGGGGCTTGAGGGGGCTCGGCATAAAGAAACAAATAAAAATAAAGAACGGAAACTTGAGGGGGGGGGGGGGGGGCAGGTTGGAGAGATTATCTTTTAAATACTTCCCTTTCAGCATGGGGGCGCTGAAAGAAAAGTCGCTTCCACAATTTACACTTTTAGTCCCAGGTAGGAACGATGTGCTGATGTCCCATGCCATCTGCATTGCATGTTGTTGGATGGCATGGCATGAGCCATGCCTTATGTGCTGACTGCACACGTGTACCATTACAAATGTGGACACTGAGAACATGCTCTACAAACAATCATGCCCAGCATTCTTGGACAAAAATTTGCAATATTGGAATATTGCAAGATATTATTATGGAAATATCAAAGTCAATGGTCCGTTCTTCTGATGCATAGCAAAATCTTTCCTTTAATGTTCTTCCATTGCTTGCATCGAGTCGATAAGACTGCCATAGAAAACCACTAGGCAACATTTTTGGCGATAGCAAAAACATTAGTAGCAAAACAATGCAAGCCTGCCTACAGGAGATCTGCAGATATATTGACTGTTATAGTGAAATCTCAATATATGAACAAATTGCGTTCATAAACTCTTTCCTGTTGAATAATGATTTTGTCCAGAATTGCTGGGTATGAAAATGTGGAAGCACATAATGCCAGGTCACTATATCATACCGGTACTACCCTGCCTCTTTCAGGTATGTTTAATGATGCACAACTGCCAGAAAAAGGGGGGTCATCAGAGAAACAAAAGAATGACGGAGTCTCATGAGCAAAAACAATGACGAAAAGCTAAAAACATGTATGCAGAATAGCTTTTGGAGATGAGGGTAAATCCAAAAAGTGGGGGGGGGTCTCACATAGCCAATGTTACCACTCTCATAGAGAATGGGCATGAGAAGAAGCATGGAAAGCAAGCACTGAAACACAACATGAAAAAAACATAACAAAGGATGCACAACATGAAAGTTGAAAATGTAGATAGAGTAAAACCCTACCTCAAGCTGTGAGTTGAGCAGGACCTTCTCTGTCTTGAGCGAAGAAAGTTTCTGAGCGATGGAGTTAATCTCGCGGTCTTTCTGCCGACGCAGCTGCTCCAGGTGCTCCCTGCGCCGGCTCTCTTCTTCGAGCTGTTTTTGCTGCTCCGCTTTCTCTTGCTCCAGCTGCTCTCGCTTCTCCCACTCCTCAGCCAGGATCCTGATGGTAAACAAACTCACTGCAGATTGGTTTGCACGCTCACGACAAAACGCTCCCGACAAAATGCACAATACAGTCGAGCCCGCTCATAACGAACACGAGTGTCACGCGGTGTCCGTTTGTTATATCCCAAAGTTCGTAGTAAGTGGACAACAGCTTTAAAGACAGTTGCTTGTCAAAACACAAAATTTTTTCTTTGCGAAAAAGTCTGTGATGGATGCCTGTTTTTGCATCACAGATCCGATGAGGGAGGTTTCCAGTTCATTTAAAGCAGAAGCGTGCTCTTCGCCGAGGCCCTTGGCATAGACAAGTTGTCTGAGGCTCTCTATGTAGCCCATTGCTACAGGCACGCTTATGGGTGCTGGCTCCGAAGTTTCATCCTCATCTGATTCCTCCGCGTCACACTCGTCCCGCACTTCAGAAACGATGCCCTTGTCCGTGCATGGTTCCGCGGTGTCGGCGTCGTCATCGACAGAAATAAAATCACTCCAACCAATGTCATGACCCCCTATGTCGGAGTCGACGACGGGCTGCCACAAATCGCCGCCGAACTAGTCATCTTCCAAAGCATCAGGCTCGGCATCAGACACTGTGTCGACGAAGCCGGTCTTGTGGAAGCAGTTCCGCTCGCCAGTGGCCGTCACCTCCGCCCAGGCCACTTTTATCATCTCTACCGTTGAATACAATGGAAATGGGCATGGTGTTCCCGTCCACTATCCCGAATTACAACCAGGGCCCGAGATTTGAACGAAGCCAACGAAACGTTCGCACCGCAAGAAAAGTGACAAAAGCGCGTGATGGGGAAGACACGCAACGTGAACAGGCGGCAATCAAGCTAAAGATATAGATGCACAGCGCCAGCAGAGAGACCAATGAGGGGCGTCTGTGAACATCAGTGCAGCCACCTCTTGGCTCCCACGGAAGGCCTGCTTCACGGAGCATGGCCTCTGCGAACGGCACCGGCAGCGGAGCGGTTGATCGCGGAGGCCACGCGCGGATTTGCAAGAGAGTGAGGGGAGGGGAGTGGAGTTGCGAGGAGGGCGATCTTGAAAGGAGCGTCGGTAGGGAAAGGGTAGCTCACTTGAGAGCGGCACGCAACGGGGTGGGCAGTTCGCCTGCGATGAGACTCGCAAAAACATACCGCGTGCCGGGCGCACAAAGGGGTCAAAGGCAGGTTATCTTGTATCGCGGTGCCGGGTTTATGCCGTTCGTTTGCTGCAACCGATCAGTAGGGCTTAACGATGCTCGTTATACGTGTGGTTTTGTGCCATTGAAACAAGGTATATTTTGACAGTTGCACAGGTCTCGTTCGTTATAAGCGAAAGTTCGTCTTAAGTGGCGCCGTTATATGTGGGCTCGACTGTAGTAGGATGGAACAGCAGCAGTTGAGAGTGATGAGAAAAAATGATCAGGGATATATATATATATATATATTAAAAAGGGGGGTCAGTTAATGATGGTCACCTGGACTGAAGAGTGCGCACAATCTCCTCGTCCCTCTTAGCCTGGCGCTCTTCCTCAAGTTTGCGCTCCAGTTCCTGCTGCGCTGCTTCCAGCTCCTGCCGCTTCTGATGTTCGCTCTTGAGCTGTTCCTCTGCTTGCCGGCGGGCCTGCGGATGTCATAACAGTGTACGGTTGCAGGTACCTGGTAAAACATGCCTATAATTCCTGTATGCGTACCCAACTCTGGGAACAAATGCCTACCGTAAAAACCGGACTATAGGTCGGACCGGAATATAGGTCGACCCCCTAACTAACCAATTCTAAAAATGAAAAAGATCTTTTTTCAATGGGAAAAGTACCGAAAGACATCCTTACTTTGAAACAAATGCGACTCGAGAGGTTGGACAATGGTGACAGTATTTAATTTCATTTAAATGCAGCTTGTATGTACACCCGGCAAATTTTTTAACAATATCGCGCACCAATCGGCCCGCATGTTTGTTTCTGGCACAGGCAAGTGCGGCGCCGTAGAGCAAAGCCCTCCTCTTCATGAATCGCCGCAACCAGGATGGCGAGTCTTTGAATTGCGCCCTCGTGAGTCTAGAGGCACGCGCGATCTCTGCCGCTTTCACGCGGATGCATTCGGCAGTCACAGGCAGCGATCTTGCTCGCAGCGCAACGTTTCCTTCCTATTCTCGATACACTACGGTCTGCCCACGAAATGTTTTCTTCTGGTTGCTGCAAGTTGTAATACGCAGCTTCTGCCTCCGCCAGTACTGAATGCTCTTTTCGGATACTCCAAATTCGCGCTGTACCGCCAGGTTCCCGTGAGCTTCCTCGTACTCAATCGTGTTTTTCTTGAAGGCGACGGTAAATTGCCGTTAGCTTCCGCTTTGCATCTACTAAAACGCAAAATGGCAGCACTGCTGCTGATGGCGATGGTGATGGAGGCTGTTGACTTCAGCCACCCATTGTTGCAAGACTTCCGTATTTTTTCCGCCAATGACCGGTATATAAGACGGGGGTCGACTTTTCACCATGGTTTTTTGAAAAAAAGTTCGACCTATATTCCGGTTTTTACGGTAACCCCTTAAGGCACAAATTAATATCCAAAAGAGGAAAAATGTTAGAACGTGCTGATTTATTGAGGAGCATACCAAGATTTCACAGAAAAAATTTCCAGCCTCCCAGATGCCTAATTAGCAAGCTTCTGTCGAGATCTCGTATCTCCACGACATGATCCAACCTTCAGGGTCTCTAGTATATTGGGTTGACTCCTTTCTGTCATAACTCACTTTACCAATAAATCAGCACGTTTTAAAGATTTTAAAGCACTCATTCTTGCAACACAAACAAACGAAAATGTGTATTGACTGAAGCCATACCGCAGCTAGTTAACGAGGCGTTAAAAAAGATTTGTGTTTATTTCGCACGTTAGGCTTAAAATGGTTCTAACGGCAATATTACATACTTCAGTTCTTTAGTATAATGGCCACATTTCAGCACATTGTGCCTAATATATGGGGAGTTTACAGCATTTTAATATGTGTACATATGCACAAGTAGCACCTGAAGGGGTTAAATGTGTGCTGTGTACTGCGCTCGCACAGCTAAACAACTAGAGGACAGTGTAAAGCACAAACTTTCAACCGTTCATTGAAGAGTGAAAAGTTCTCTACGAACAGTTACATGGTGTACGAAGATGGTGCGCAAAAACTGTGGCCTGCAAAAAACTGGGCCGGTGGCCGCACAGTGCTGCAGGGCATTCCTATAGACGGCACATTCTAGAAAGTGTCCCCATCCCCAACCTACATGATTCAAGTCTCCAGACTATATGGATAGCAACGTAATCCCTTAACAGACAGATTTTTTTTTTAAATGGTACCAAAATTGTCATTTACAGTCGAACCCCGCTACAATGAAATTCACGGGGTGTGCGAAAAATTTTGTTGTGGCCAAATCAGCCCAAAAAACTAGGATCTGGCTGCACTGTTCAGTCAAAAAATTCGGTCATCTTGGCTTGCATCCTTTTAGTGGACATGAGCGTCATGGTGCGAGTTTCACACTCGGCCGACAACTGCATCACGATGTCGCCGTCATGCGCACCAGTGAAAGCACGAATGGTGTCAAATGCGTCCATCACATGCAATGAAAACGGCAGGGCTGGGGCATCTGCACGTCGCTCTCATCTTTGGACGAAGCGCCGTGGTGGTGGGCCTCTTCAATTATTGCTTCATCGGTTAACTCCTTGTGTGCTACCGCGTCCGCATCAGCGGCGATGTATTCATCGAGGTCGACACCCGATATGACGAACGACGGATGATATGACGGACAATATCGAATAGCACCACCCATTCGCACTCGACGCACTATGGGGCACACATCGATTCCAGCAAGCGTTTTCGGTTAAATTAAACGCTATTAACGTAAAGATGGGTATGCTTTTTTTGTCGTAATATAAATGTTAAGCCCATCTCCACTGAACAAAAAATTTCGTTGAAGCGGAAACGCACCTGAAAAGATAATTCGTTGTGGTGAGAACTAGCATACATTGTTTTCTATGGCTAGCTGACGGGGAATCTGAAATATTTTGTTGAAGCGGCGTTCGTTGTAGTCGGGTTCGTCTGTAGTACCCATGCTGCCATCTGCTCAAACCAAAAAAATGCTCTGGACGAGCCCTGCTGGCCTTAAAGTTGATACAGAGTGCCATAGAACACATGACAAGCTGAACTAGTCATAAGCCAGAAACGACAGTTTGCTTACTCGTCCAAGTCTGCTAGGGGACGGGTTAATTGATGGGGTACACATATCACCAACTCACCTGCCTAGCTATTGTGTTAAAGGGGTACAGACGCAAAACTTCGAAGACCAACATAGGCCTTGCTACCTCAGCTCATAGGGATCTCAGATAAAACAGACAAATTGGAACAGGCCAAACCCAATTGGAACCAAGTGGATCCCAAGGGTTACAACTGTGTCCTGGCCAGTTGCAATCATATTTTGACTTAAATGCCACACAGCAATTTTTGATCACAGGCACTGAGTGGAACACCATTCAGTGATTCTCAATCAGTGTTGTAGGCATTACCGAAAAAATGTAATTAAATACGCTAAAAAAGAGGAACGCATTACCGCCCAAGGTTACTTGCACAAAAGGTAACGCGTTATCGTTATTGTTATCGAAAAAAGGTACCGCATGTTACTTCGCCCTTACTTCATGGCCATTAATTTTATTTAGTTTTCGCCTTAAGAACTTACGACAACAGTTTTATAAAGCTCACATTTCACACAAAACTTCTAGCCCAAACAAGATTTTACGCGCAATCTTGATTTACCGAGAATACTTTGCACAAATGTGCAGGAGCGTAGCAATGTTATAGTGGCCTAAAGTCGCCTGTGGAGTACATGCGATGGCTTCTAACTCTTTGGTACATGGTGAAGCCATTTTCAGAATGTGACATTAAACACATAATGACATTTCACCATCAATTCTAACTTCACAAAGAAAACATCGCTCAACTCTCAACAAATTTAAGGTAATTCTGAAAACTGTGATGTTCCAAAATCCTCCGCATGCTTCCATTCTTTAGGGAGTTGCGTGTGCGTGAGTGGTTTGGGAAGGGGAGGTAGGTGAAGGCAAGTGTGTGAATGCTTGTTCGTGCACATGTTTCGTGCCTTATGAGTATTCTGTCTTTCTTTTCTTTAGTTGGGTGCGTTGTCAAGGGGGCGTGTTTTCTGGTATGCATGCGAGCCGCAACAAAGGTCGTCGTGAGCACCTGTAGATTTTGTTTATTTACAACATCAATTTAGGTGCTCTGCGTTTTCTTTTTCTAAAAAAGAGGGCGGAGTGGGTCACAATTGGGACAAAAAGTAACCAGTAACGTGACATGTCCCGTTACCGAAAAATGTTAACGTAAGTATGTTACCCGTCACAGTTCCGAAATGGTAACGAGTACATTACTACGTTACCGAAAAGTGTAACGCGTTACCGGTAACTCCGTTACTTGTAACGCGTTACAACCAACACTGTTCTAAATACTGGTTGGCGAGCAGGGTTAGACATTTCTGCCTGTACAGAAATCAACAATGAGTGACATGTCATCTGAGCAGAACAACAGCCATTGCATCTCTGCATCTGTCTGTCAGAAAAAAATGATGTGCAACCTGACATGCTGCTGGCCATCACAGTGACTGGGCTGAGCAGATGAATTTCTCCTCACATCAAAGTTCTGAGCCCGTGCGATAACCAATGCTACAGCAGGCTGAATGTACTTTGTGTGGAAACCACATGCTGGCGCTGAATGGACGAAACCAAAACTTCCAATAAAAATGCCATGTTTTCCACGATAAACTTATGATGAACGAGTTTACCGAGGGAAAAGCACGAAAATGTGATAACTGTGTTAACACCCTTTTAACAGTGATGTGCTGAATGTAAGAGTTTTTGGTTAGAACATACCCAAACCATTAATCCCACACAGAGACAACCCCCCCTCGCATGGGACATCTGTCAATAGTACTAGAACAGAACAGTAGCTATACCTATGGAATGCTAAAGTGGTACACTGAGCAAAAATGTTGCAATACATGGAAGACTCAGAAAACCGACCGTCCGAACAAGCACGCCACAATCCAACCAAAACTGGCCAAATGTGCTGTACACCTAGTAATGTTCACCATGGCCCTACTCCTAGCAAAACCTGTTTTATGGAGGAAGGAACAGCTAGAAAAAAACCTGCCTGTCTGTCTGAGGCCCGGTTTGCAGGTGGAAAAGTGGAGAGAAAGAAAGAACTTTAAGGGTAGAGGAGGAAAAGGGAAGACGAAGCAAGGGTGGGAAGCGACGGGTGACGGGAGAGAAGGGTACAGCGTGTAACACGGTGATTGGCAGATTGGATAACACCACCCATCGCACTGTCTGAACCTGTCAGTGTCAGTGGCAGCTTCATCCAGTGGGAACACTAATGATAACGTATACTCTACTGTGTCAATCAAACTGACAGTCTATAAAAAATTCAGAGGTGCACTTTGCTGACCTAAAGTGGGGTGAGGCGAAAGCCCTTAGTGCGGTGTTGTCGCTGATGTGTGGTGAAGATGTTGATTAAAGACTACACAATTGTTCGCTTCACGACACTTTCGCTGACGTTCATTAGCGCGCACACGCTTGATTGCTGGAGACACAGGGGAGTGTTTAGGCGGCATCCCTCCAGATCGGCGTCTGGTGAGATTGTCTGGGGAGCGCTCCTCTCGAACGATGGCGGTGCCCCTCAGTGATGTCACACGCATGCAAAGTAGGCTCAGGTGCATTGTCTACTGGTGCCTTGCGCATGTGCAGTGCATTATCTGCATCATCGTATACTGAGTTCTTACTTTTTTTCTAATTAGCCAATTAACAAACTGTTATTTAACTGTGAGAACACTTGTCTGCTTATGTGGAGGAATGCGAAAACATGATGTTTCGAGGAAAGGAAAGGTTTTTGAGGAAAGGGGGCAGTAGCTCTCAGTTCTGAAATCTCCATGGATACCTCAACCACGTTTGATTGACAGCTATAGGGTGACACTTTTCTGCTAACATCCTGGTGAGTCATAAGCCTATAAAGGCTTTCGCCTTAATACTTGCTCCTCACAGCACACGTCCCTCTCATGGCATACATGCTACCCACCTCTTTCTCCTTCTCGAGCTGCGCAAGGTGCTGCAGCCTCTGCCGTTCATCGTCCTGCTTCCTGGCCTGGCTCATTTGGCGCTCATTCCGGCGCTTGGTCGCCAGGTGCCGCTGGTATGACCGGGCTGTGTACGAGTGTTGTGCCGCTGTCTGGATGGCTGCGTGCAATGTTATTATTACTACTACTGCTGTTATTATTACAATTAATATTCCGCAGTGAAGAGCCACGTGTCAGTGAAGGACACATGCTACAAGCACATATTCATCAGGAAGTCAAGGTTTATTGTCAGTGCACACAAATTATTTCTTCACTAAATAGCCTGCCACTCCCAAAAGCATTTCAGGTTGAAGCTGACTGATAAACATGCTTGGCTTGCCAAATGTTGGTTTGGTTTATGGGGGTTTAAAGGTCCCAAAGCGACTAATGCTATGAGAGACGCCGTAGTGGAGGGCTCCGGAAATTTTGACCACCTGGGGTTCTTTAACGTGCACTGACATCGCACAGTACATGCGGCTCTAGAATTTCATTCGACCGCTGCAGCTGGGATCGAACCCATGTCTTTCGAGCCAGCAGCCGAGCGCCATAACCACTCGGCCACCACGGCGGCTGGCTTGCCAAATAAATGTGTATGGTGCACTCAGTGCTTGTATTAAAATACTATGCTATATTATCTTTTTTGAAAGAAGGCTGCACTGAGATTCAAAGCAAGTGCTATATCAGTATGCAGCTGCTGCTGGCTGCCAGTGGCTCCCGAGAAAGCACATCTATCATGTTCGGCACAACGCTGCCTAATAAGACACCACAACAAGCCTCTTAAAGAAACACTGAGAGCAACTCTATTACAATTTTCTTTTTGTTGGCAAAACTCAACTGATTAGCTCTTTGTGGTTGTGTTAATGTTCAGCAGCAAAAGGCACATTACTAAGAAAATTACATTTAAAAATGGAACATTTTTTCCTTTGGCACTCTGTTAGAACTCCATAACTCCATCGAAAAGAACTGCATGGTTACTAGTTGGAAGTGAACAGCAGTGCAGCCTGGCCTAAGAGATCACCGACAAAAGTAAGTGTTGAGCTCATCGCATTTTGCTGGTAGCAGCAATACCTGTATTTCGATTTTGGTTCAGTTGGGTTTTAAGGGCTTTAACATCTCAGAGCGACTCAGGCTATGAGGGGTGCCGTAGTAGAGGGCTCTGGATAATTTCAACCATCTGGGGTTCTTTAATGTGCACTGACATTGCACAGCACACGAGCCTCTAGCATTTCGCCTCCATCGAAATGTGACCATCGTGGCCATAATAGCATCCGCGCCTTTTTCGATCAGCAGCCAGTCACCTTAACCACTGAGCCACTGCGGCAACCGCAATGCCTGTATTTCATTCCTTGACCTTTCCCAGCTTTGTAATCAGGACGCGATGATTTCAATTTGTTGTGAGTGTCCCTTTTGTAAGGTTAATAGGGACTGGTACAACGATGGGAAAAGAAAAGAAAAATCGATATGCGATCGGTACGAATTCAAAGTCCAGGAAAGCAAGAAACAGGAAGTGAACACCAACCCGACATCCACTGTAGCTTGGACTTGTAATCGGAGGCAGCCAGTTCGACGACCTTCTCGTCAGTGGTGACCAAAAAGCGGTGCCCTTTCCGCGTGGAGGCATCGCCGACCGGCTGAACAGGAAACATGGCAGTGAATGCACCTAAGGCAACCTACTCAAAGTTGCTGTGTTTTCAGCAAGTGCGGCAAGTAATGTTAAATAAAATTTTTTGAAGAAAGCACATGATTATGTATCAGTAGTGTTTCATAAAGAAAAACAAAAGTACTGAAAAGTTGAAAACAAAGGCATGGAGGTAAAGGAGATAGCAGTGCAAATAAATGAGCAAAGCTGCAGTCTATTACAGCAAAAGCACACACCAAGAATACTGTTGCACAATTCTAGACAAACCGAAAATTGCAGTGTCGCAGTGAGCATGGGCATCTTGAAGATGACTGAGTGATTTTAAAAAAAGAAATTAGAGCATGAAGCTGCAAATACTCGGTACAGAGACAACACGCACTCCGGAAATTAGCTACTGTGGCTACACTGATCAGGGTCGCTATATTATAACAATTCTGAAACCAATGCCATTTAATTTTTGCATTTCCCACCCTTCATCTTCGGAACAAACGACGAAACATCTACCCCCTGTGCTCAGGTCTAGAGCTCCACCCAAATTTGACTGATTCCCATGAATTCTCAAAGAACAAGATGGCTCAAGCAGTACCTCTGTGCGTGTACGCGACGTAATGCAGATCTCTCCACTCTTGCGGCTCCCTTCCTTGGTGCCAAAGTAGGTGAAGCTGTGTGGCCGGAGCACAAAGTACATCTCCCACCAGAGGCCCAGGGTGGACATTTTTTTCTTCAGCAAACCCTGCACATTTGACAGAGAAAGGAGATGATTAAAAATGTGCACATGCACCGTATACTGCCATGTATATGTTAACTTCCTGACTCACAGCCCCTGCCGACCAAAAAAAAAAAAAGTTCAACTCCAAATATCGGCAGCAAATGATTTGTACTGTCAGCCACAAAAGTTTGGTGGATCTGTGACGCGTGGCGGAGCAAAGCAAAACTAGTGTTCCTTCCTCAGGCAGCAGAGTTGTGCGACTGTTTTCCCTGTGCTGCTCGTGTAGTGGCGATCACATGATCCCCCTGATGTCAAATGTTTAATTTTGTGTTGGCTCCTACCCAAGGTATGAGCCGGAGGGGGACAGCCGCTCCCATCTTGAGCACAGTCTGCTTTGTTGTCCAACTGAGCCTCCATCTGGAGAAGGAGGAGGCCTGCCGCTCCCATCTTGAGGGCAATGTGTTTGCTACCCAACTGAGGAGGCATTGTAAAGCCCTCAATGCGAGTGATGCAGTTTTGCTTTGCTCTACCACGCATCACAGATTCACCTAACTTTTGCGGCTGACAGTACTGTATAACATACACTAGGGAATCAGTAATGAATTGATATTTCAAACTAGACATGTGTAATCAACACATGAAGCACATTTGCAATCAAGTTCAGTGTTGTAGAACAACTTGAAGAAGTTGTAGAACAACTAGTCACCTTTTTGATGACGTCTCCAACGTAGATGTCGTAGACCTCTGCAGAGGCCTCAACGAGACCACATGGCTCTGACCCCGATGTGTAGCGTGTTTCGAGAAAAGCCAGGAAAGATTGGAAGTGGAACACGGGAAGTAGTGCCGCTAGCTGCCGGAAATCTTCTGAGTCCCACTCCTTCCCTAAGGCCTTCACAAAAGTGCTGGTCACCTGTGTCACAAAAAAGGATGGAAGGTAACGCTTACTTGGCTTCCAGTCACAGCACACAATGACTTGCAGAGTGCCAATGCTAGACTCAGCAGAGTGCTATCACTGCATAAGTAGGGAGGGATGGAGTTTTCGGTTCAATCTCCAAAAAAAAAAAAGGAATGTGCATCGAATTCAGTTTTTAAAATTGAGTGTACACTAGAGCTCGATGGCTGCCGAGTACCAGTCACAATCTGTCTCAACAGAGAATTAACCAAGTGTGGAAGCAAGGAACTTAGTGAGACAACAAAACCGTTGGATTAATTAGTGCAGTTGTATGTTTCGTAGTATTGCTCTGCAACTGCACACACATGCTGAGTGCAAACCGAGGGGCTCCTCTACCTCATCAAGCTTCATCTACAAGTGCAAAGGCTTCTGCTCACAGAGTGTCATACCTGATCAGAGCTGTTACTTGCTTAGCCCATAAGTGCCGAAATTTCAGAAATTAAAACTTGAACATTTTTTTATATAAAATGTTTCACTTCACAATTCAGAATCATCCTTATATTCGTGAAATATTTTTATCAACACTGACTTCTGAGCCGACCTAATGTAGGGTATTAGGCAAATTCGTTGCCTGTTACGTGTATAATGCCTCAAACATTTTATGTCAACTTTACAGTCACACTTTTCAACACGCGTGGTGGTTTCCTTATGACAATGAGCAAAAATTATTTGTTTTTCTTGCTGAATTACAATGCAGTCGATGGGGTCGGATTTCAAAAATGGTGCCCAGAGAAGATTGGCGAATCTTCTGAAAGCACACAACCCATCCCTTGCCCAAGAAAAGTTTAGACACTCTTTAACCTATGCTAGTGGGCGCAAGCTTTTACACAATAAACTCTGAGTTACTGTGCAAGAAAGTGGCGTCCTATATGTAGGATGCTAGGCATATATGGTTTAAGGAGTGCGGGGTTGAACCACTGTGCTGATTTTGATTAAATTTTCAGGGACTGTGTACTTATGCCTTAGAACACAGCCAGAATTTCAGTAAACTACCTTCAGTGCGAAAAAAGGAGCTACGTCACATCACAATGAGCAAGCAAAGGTGTCGGTTAAGAACAACTGTTATTTTGAAAATACCTTTAACTTGTTCCCTTTCTCGACATAAGTGACCCCAGGAAAGCTCCATGTACAGGATAAAAAAAGAGATTGTTGCTTTATGACTGCTTTTGCTGAAAATCACACCACGGACAGTAATATTACCAGTAATATTACCAAAGCATTACATCAGAACCAATAGAGCACTAGAATGAGCATACCAAGAATTAACTGTTCAATTGCTTCTAGAAACCGTGACAATCCAAAACTACTTTTACATTTACAAACTGACAAGCAAAAAAAAAAAAAACTCTTGTATAGCCAACAAGAGCATTACAAACAAGTGTGCAACTGTTGCAGTGAGACAAACACTGGCCTTTATGTAGCATCGCTCAACTCACCTCCTCAACTTCTTCTGCAACCATGATAACCTCTGGCAAGTCCTTCGACGACATTTGCAGCTCTCCCAGAAAGCAGAACACCCGGAACAACTGTGCCACGCATTTCTCTGGGAATGCCACAAACTCCCGATCAAGGTATTTCTTTTTGCAGACTAGCCAACACACATCTTCAATGTGGTCCCGGTACCTGAACAATGATAAAGAAATTAAGAAAAAGTAAAACGTTACATCATGCAACTTTTTCTGATCAGGACTATCTCAAGCACAAGCTGCTTTGAAATTACAACTTCACTCTTATTAATATTTTTCCCAGATAAATTTACTGCCACCTTCATTTTCACCTGCAAGCTTAGCTACTTTTGCAAAGAATTCCCAAAAAATACTGCTCCCAAAAGCTATTTAGACTAAGGCGGCTTGTATCAGAATAATTTTTAAGTTGGACTTGTAATACAGTGATATTACTAAAAAGAAAAAAATTTGAGTGGACAGTTAAGCTCAACCTTAAAGGTATGACACGATAGTGTTAATGAGTTAACGGCCATATATGCGGAATTGGTCACTCTCTGCTTTAAATTCATGGATTGCTCAGAGTCCTCGTACCACTCGTGGCACAGTGGTGCAGCAGTGAAGCAATGCGCCACTGCCCTGCGATGGCAGGTGCTGCCACCAATGGGGCTTGTGGCACCAGGGTTGCCCTTCTCGCACAACCTCTTGCAACCAATCATTAATTCAACTTCCACCTGACACGAACGGCCGTTTGCTCACAATCCGCAATTCAAGCTGTGATGACGCCACAAGGTCATGTGACCTAGGTGACAAATGGGCCACCTACTTTTCTCTGACACTGCTGCCGGCAGGATTTTCTGCAGAGGGGAGCCTTAACGCTACGGCATTAAAATGGAAAACCGAGCCTAGAGTGGGACCAGTCATTCCAAAGGGTGGCAGGCTGCTCCTTTAATAGCGGTATTAAGGGGCTCTGGAAGGGGCTCTAATAAAGTTGCAGTATACCAGTGATGTTAATGGACACCGATTAAGGAATATCTTCCACCAAGGATTTTTTTGAAGCACTTTGTAGAAGCCGAGTTATCTGTAGTAAAAATTTAAATTTAAGCATCTCCGCGCCTTTCCCTTTTTTCTTACCACTTTCTGCATGCTGAAAGGTTGGCATTCCTCCACCCGGACCCACTACCAGCGGTGGAACTTCCTAACCCACCAGAGCGATGCCGCTTATGGGCCGCTGCCATGGTAGCTGCCTGACATCAAAAAGAATCTAACCAATAGCCGTCTCTGAACTGGTATACGGAGAAGCAGTGCGACGTGGGATGGTGCGAGCGTGAAAAAGTCGCTGGAAAGGGCTCGCCAACTTTCATGGTGATTATGGATTCTCTGCTGAGTGTAGAAGTGTATTATTTGGCTCAGGTGTTCATGACAACCAAATGCAGTGACTGAGCGTTTCAGAGCCCCTTTAAAATACTTACTGCCTATTGACAATAAAGAGATAAAACTAGTACCGAGAAAACATTATGTCCCATAACTGAGTGCGACGACCTCAGCGGACTGGGATTCCACACTTTCCCCAGAGTCCAACAATTCAATAGGAGATGAGACACATATGCTGCCATAAAAGCGCTAGTCCTGTTAACAACAAAAATGTGACTCACTTCCTGATGGTCTTGACGTCAAGGGTGCTGGGAAGCCCTGAAAACAGCTCCCTTAGCAGGTATGTCATGTACTGCTCAAACTGAAGTTCCTGTGTGCTGCAGTATTCCTCCAGTGCAGCCTCAGCCCTTGTGTAACCCAGGACAGTTCCTAAACTTGACGTAAAGACCTGGTTGAAGAAAAAATGCAACAGATCAAAACCACTACGAATCCACGACAAAGAGACATCACTGTGGTGATGGTTTGGTTTGGTGCGACACAGAAATGCATAAACAGAACGGAATGGGACTCTTGGCTGTTTACCCATAACAAAGAGATATGAATTGGAATAACTTAGAGAGCAGATGCCATTTTACCAGTGGCAGTGCCAAGTTTTGATGGAAGTAAATCCAATCAATATAGCACTACGCCTAGCAGCAATGAATAATCTGCCATTTTGTTGGTGCTGAAAGATTCCAGAACAGGAGATGGGGAAGGGGGGGGGGGGGGGGGGGGCTTTTTTTTTTTTAACTGTTGGTGTTAGCAGTGCAGCCCCAAGCCCTGCTCGCAAATTCAAACTAAGGATTTAGGAGTTGTTGCACTGCAGTGGAACGAATACTGCCAATGCAAATCAGGAACTGAACTATCAAATGTGCTCATGTGTAAGAGTGGTCTACGACTGCTTGCATCTACCACTTCAGCAATTGTGACAGCCTAGCGTCGTGTCGAAAAAAGTTCTGGCCAATTATGTATATCAGTCTAATCTGCAAACAGCTTTGATAGTTTGCCTTCTACTTTGTAGATGCCAATTTCAACTTCAAAATACGAGGCAGAGTGCCTGACCTCGTATAAAAGCTGCATGAATGTTCTAGTATTAACTGCCACTGAATGATGCAAAAGCTGTGCACGGCAAAGACAACCAGCAACTCGGCGCATGCCCTCGAATGTATAACCTATGGGCATAAAAAATACGAACTTTGTTAAAATGGGCGCCAAAGCAAAGATAGCAATTCATTAGCGTTACACGGTAGACTGCACAAGCTACGTATGATGAATCACCAGTACAAAGTTTCTAAACGCTTGCTTAACTTCCCTTCGTGGCGACATCCTTGCTGACAGGCAAGACAACGACATTTCGAAAGTGATTACACATATCCTCACTGTGGCTCTTTTTTCCTTTTTAATACAGAAAGAAAAGACCGCACATTTGTTTGCAAGATTCCTGCATGAAGCAATCAATCACCGCTGCCGCTGCTGGAGACACGACACTGAAAAACAATTACGTGGAATAGTCTGCTTGGAAACAAGCTAGCACATTAGCCCTCTGGCCAGCCTGTATTAATTAGTATAAAGGTTAACAATAGACTTCAAACAAGCCAGTTTAAAAAAAATATGCCAAAGTGGCGCGGCATTTCACATCGTTCGAAAGGCAGCCCTCGGCTTCTCGGACACAGGTGTTGCGGCGAAACGCACGGATAACTGAATGTGCCAAACACGGATATTAGTTGAGTGATGCTCGCTCACGACGCCTGCCATAAAGTTTCTGCCGCATGACAGCGACAGCCAGCAGGGTTCTTTCAACTCGGCCACGGAAAAAGAGAGAAAGAATATAAACACAATACGATGTTCAGCAAGGTCCCCAAACACAGGTGTGCACGACGTGTTGGGATCCTGCCCGCTACGACCAGCGCCTGTCTGTACGACCCCCTGTACCACCGAAAGCGATATGGAGCGCAAGAAAAGTGAGACGACACTAGATTGTGACGGCACGTCAACCAACGCATCGCGCCGGTTTAAACTGGGGCAAAGAAAGCGGCGAAAAAAACCTCGTAGGCTGCGACCTCCCACCCGTGATTTGTATCTCATACACGGACGGACTCGTTCTAATCTTTTCATCGTTTTTTTTTTTCGCTCAATGTCGCCGACGCATATAAGCGCGACCAAGAACTACACAGTGGTCGCGATTGCTTTTAGCCAGGGTCGCCACACGCAGGACACCTGAGCTACGACATCGGCAACCCGGAGCCGGACACAGCGGTGACCCACGACCAACGTCCGTCGTCGCCGGGGTATTCTTTGATTGCTGTCAATGGAGCAAATCCGGAGCCAGCGGCGTTATGCACGGACGCGCCTAACGGTCCGGCACGGTTCATTACACAACTCGCTAAATCAAAGTACGTTTGGCACTTTCGGCTGGGTAACACGCCAGTAGAAGACGAAAAACCTTGCGCCTTCGCACAAGCAACGCGACATACGACGTGGTGTGGGCGTCCTTTCTCGCCTTTACAAGCACACACGCAAGCATGACACATTGCGGGTCGCGCACGCGTTTTGGAGACCCACCTTGAGGCGCGACTTGGCCGCCTTGCCCGAATTGCCATCGCCGAGCGTGTCGAAAGCGTGCCATATAGCATTAGTCACATCCGCTTCCAGCTGACCCATGCTGCCGCTGCTGTCACCAGCACTCGGCTTCGCCATAATCTGGAAGCAGAGGCATTCAGACACGGAGTGGGTGACAGGCGACAGACGGACGGCCACGGGTCGGACGAATGTGGCACCACCTGTTGAGTTACTCTGGCGACTGAGAGGCTGCAGCACGACCGGACGAGATGGACTGCTGTGTAAATACAGGCAATACAGTTAAGTGAGGCTGATTTGTGCTGTTTTATTGCGTTTTCACATTATGCCGTAATACTGTAACCTGCACTCTTTCAACAAAAAGAAAATGTCGCAACTTACATCAGCGCTTGCGATCTGAAATCTGTACTGCATGCAACTCGCGCCGCAGCCACGAGAGGGCGGAGACAATGCGCGGTGTAGTGGCGCGTTATTCAAACTCACCGTTTTTTTTATTCGATCGGGGCGGTAGAAGTGTTAGTGCAATTGAATACAAAAGCAACATAGGCTCTTAATGAGGACATTACGTTATGTGTGCCGATATCCAGCAGGAGTTTAGGAAAAGTTCATCCAGATAATGTAATCATTTTATTGTCTTCGTTTTTCAGCAGCGCAGGGGACAAAGGACGAGACAAGTGCACAGACAAGACGCTGAGTCTGTGCACTTGTCTCGTCCTTTGTCCCCTGCGCCGCTGAAAAACAATGTCACACCAGCTTGCCCAAGCTTCTACAGTATCAGCATTTTATTGTCGCATATGGCAGCAGCGTGAGTACTGTTATGCCCGGCGTGCCTTCCAGCCCAAATGCATTAAGACGTGGACTCCCTCGACCCGAATTTCTAGAAAGCCACTGTGAAGGCGAATGAGTCTTCTGAAGAAACGCTGCTGCCTGGACTCGCGTTCGCGGAAGCAGTGGTGGAAGCAGCGGCGACAATGGCGGCCCCACGTGGATGGCTGAGTATGCCGTCGGGTCGCAGGACGGAGCGTTGCTTTCGACCGTCACGCTGGGGATGGCAATTGACGGATGGCTGCGACTTCGACAGAGTTCCCGCGTTTCCTGACAACGGGCGAGGGAGTACAAGGTAGTTCATCCCACTGATGGGAAACGGCTTGACATTCTTGTCCCAAGTGGGCGCCCACCCGGCAGCTAGCTGTGTTGACATTAACGTGGTAGTGTTAGGGGTATGTCTTTTCCCCTTTTCATCGACGAGCTGTGAGAGCATCAGCACTATCCCCTGCCGTGGGCGGTGTCACCAGCACCAGTGTCTTCGTCAGCTCACTTGACTGGACATCGTTCTCCGAACTGTATTCTCCAGTCAGGGATCTGGGGAACATGAAGGGTATTTAACGGGCTGCTGGTTTCGTACCGAGAGACTCCCGTTTGCAAAGACGCTCTCTTTAAATGAGAGGCATTCTCAGTTGCTCTTAGTTGTAAATTATGTAAATAGTATGTATAAAGTTTTTCTTGCCTTCCGTTCTTAACAGCGTCTCCGATCTTCCTCGTCCCTTCTCCGGCCCAACCCCGCTACCTGCATCCCAACAGTCCATCTATTTTGTTTATTCTATTGTCATTTTTTTCTTCCAAAGAAAAGGGAGCGGGTAGGGCGCCTCGATAAGCGCTCGCGCTCAGGGGCAGGAACACAGATCAAGGCACTCTTGAGGGGATGGGGGGATGTAATGTATGAACCTAAAGTTACGCACTTATCCTGTTATCAAACCAACTGCGACCTGCATTGTGTGTGCTCGATGCTCCATATCATAGCGCAAGGATTTCTCACAGCTATCAGTCCAATTCGCAGGATAAATACTTCATCAAAGAGGCTAACAGATCGTGTACTGTCGTACATGCTCAAAGGAATATTTCGAGAAACAATGACAGTCGTAATAAAAAGAAGAAAGTGACAAGACAGATTTTCATTATTTATTATCTAATGTTATGGTGGGCTTTGCTTTGGGGATTTGAGAGCCAGGCACCCGAGGCAATGCGAAGGCGTAAGAAATATGGATCCAGTAAAGATAAAGTCACAATAAGCGCTGGAACACCGAACACTGGCCAATTCCCAGCAATGGGTACGCGCCATTTTTTTCTCACACACAGGCCAAGAACAACGACGAAAACGTACGTATCCTAATCTTTTTACCCATTTTGGTGCGAATGTCATCGTGAGCAAAATTATCAAATCTTCCTCACTCCCGAGTGAACCGATAAAAAAAGATTATGAAAACGATAGGCCTATGTACAATGTTGATTAAACCCCACTTGGAGTTTAGAGAAGCATATGAACAAAGGCATGCTTGACGGGTGGTTCTAGCGAGTAAACACACACACACACACACACACACACACACACACACACACACACACACACACACACACACACACACACACACACACACACACACACACACACACACACACACACACACACACACACACACACACACACACACACACACACACACACACACACACACACACACACACACACACACACACACACACACACACACACACGCGCGCGCGCGCGCGCGCACGCACGCACGCACACGCACACCTTGGTTACGGTGACTGCTGGCTCCCTTGATCAGTTTGTCAAAACGGGTCCCTCATTACCTTTACCTTGTCTGCTAATTGCTTAACGATGGTCTCGGTTCTGGCAGTCTTGATGCCATAGGCAGCTTAAGAGGGCTCTCGCACAGTTTCCGCCCTCGCCGTTAGATGACGTTCCACGTCACGCTCGCGGTATACAGGACGTGCTCCGTCCGCCGCTATGGTCGAGGGTGGCGCTGGTGAACACTCTCAAGGTTCGCTTACACCCAATGAACATAAATACCCACGAGAGCAGCAGATTGGACAGCCGTCGCCGTAGCTCAGTTGGTAAGAGCACCGGACGCGATATTCGGAGGTCGTGGGTTCGGATCCCACCGGAGGCATGGCTGTTTTTTCTGCTGCTTTATAAGTAATTTTCTTTAAGCGATAGATTAATCGAAGTATTATTATCCCCCTGATCACCACTACATAATAAAAAAAAATTAAGCATTCCCTTATGCACCTTCCCCTATGAGCCCCTCATTTCCTTGTCTGCTATATATATATATATATATATATATATATATATATATATATATATATATATATATATATATATATATATATATATATATATATATATATATATATATATATATATATATAGAGAGAGAGAGAGAGAGAGAGAGAACCAACTTTATTGAGCCGAGCTAATTACGACGTCTTGTCGGTGGAAGTGGTTCTCTCTCTTCACGGGACCCATATGCTTCCCTAGCCGCCTGGCCCCTGGAGATCAGGACGGGCTGATCTTCCAGGGCGGGGCTGGTCAGCAAGGTCTCCCATCGCTCGGTAAGGGAGGATGAGGGATGGGGTGGGGTAGTGAAGCAGGTAAGAGGTGGGGGGATTGCCTTGACGAAATCGCATACTCCAATGACCTGCTGCAGAATAGCCGCTCGTTTTCTGAAATGTATCCATGCTCGCAGGGTGTCGCGGAGATCGGCCTGAAAGTCAGCCCTCGGGCGAGCTCATGAGCTCCCTCATTACCCTGAAGGGTTTGGTGCGCAGGCGCCCAAATCAAGAGGATCGGATTCTCAATTTCACCGTTCGACAGTATGCGTACTGCCCCTGGTGATACTCTGACTGAATTAAAATTGCGTATCGCTTCCTTAGAGTTGCTGATGACCACCTTTATGTCTTTTTGTGCAAGCGCTAGAGCATTGGCCGCTTCCTCAGCCGTCGTGACCGCGTATACCTCTCCTAAGTGTGCAGCTGCTTACTAAGCGGGCACCTTCCTTTGCGACCACCTCCACCTTGGCTGTTCGCCCTGTGTACTCAGCCACATCAGTATACACGGCATCCTGTCGCCCTGCGTACTTCTGATGCAACATTTCCACCCTGTCTTTCCTGGGTTCCACATGAAAAGAGGGGTGCATATTCCGTGGCATAGGAGGGAACTATTTTCTGCCTAACTTCCGCAGGAATTCCTTCCTCAAGTTCCTTCGTCTGCACGGGAGAGTATCCCAACTACCTGAGGGTATATATTCTACCCATCTTCGTGGTCGTTAACCGATGAAACTGTGGAGTGAGCGCAGGTTCAATCAGCTCGTCTATGGTATTCGATACACCTAATTAATGCCATGAGCTTCTTAGTCGAAACCCATTGCTGTAGCCACAGAGCTACCTTGACACTCTTATAATCAGCTCCAAGCACTTTAATAACAATAATAATTGGTTTTGGGGAAAGGAAATGGCGCAGTTTCTGTCTCATATATCGTTGGACACCTGAACCGCGCCGTAAGGGAAGGGATAAAGGAGGGAGTGAAAGAGGAAAGGAAGAGAGAGGTGCCGTAGTGGAGGGCTCCAGAATAATTTCGACCACCTGGGGATCTTTAACGTGCACTGACATCGCACAGCACAGTCTGAGATACAGCGCAACAAAAACGATCCTGCTGATTACAAAGGCTTGTAGTAGCCTCAGCAGATTTGCTTCCTTTACACCAGGCTGCCTGATTGCGACGCGCCGAATAAGTCTGCTAGTGTGTTGTGTGCTCTGCTGGATTCTTTCCAACGCTTGGGCGTATACTTCTTGTGGACTGCATAGCCCCAGTATGCGCATGCTATTCACCCGTGGGATTGCCTGTCCACCTATCCTAACAGTGATGTTCGTATTTCCTTGTTTTTCTGTGCCTGTGCCGTCATTGTGAGGAGCTTCAATTTTTCAGCGGAACACCGAAGTCCCTTGTCTTGCAAGTATTCCCCTATCGTGTGTACCGCCGTCTGTAAGGCTTTCTCTATATAGCCATCGCTTCCATTGTTCATCCAGAGCGTTACATTGTCTGCTATGATACTATGGTGGAGTCCTATCTCTGCCAGCTTCCTCGGTAAGCAGTTCATAGCTGTTAAAAAAGAGGGGTGAGAGCACCGATCCATGTGGTATCCCACGGGCTCCGAGTCGAACCCCTTTCCGTCTACAATTGCAAATGCTGATGTCAGCTGTTCTGTCCGTTAGAAAATCTTAAATATAATTGTAGGTCAGGCTTCCTACGCCCAGCGCACTGAGGTCATCGAAGATGGCGTCGTGACGGACGTTATTAAAAGCCTTCCGTTATCAAAATCCATCCTAATTTACAAACTTGACCGTGTTCTTTTTCCATGTGGTCGGTCCTCCCTCCTCTACAATTTATATGACGTGATCACTTCCTAGGTTTTCCTGGGTGTTGCACCACGTGGCTGTGGTACCCTCCATGATGAAACAATAGCGCAAAAAGAGCTTTGCTTTGTTAAGCTTTGCTTAGTGGTACCCTCTGCGGCCATCATAAGGTCCGGTGTTGTGCCGCATTTTATACTGTTTCCGCGCCTCGTTGGGAGATCTGCGCCCGTGATAAGGTCTAGATTGTACTTTTGTATTTCCTTTCATTTTCTATTATACCCTCAAACATGGGGACGAGCATTGAAGTCCCCCGGATATGAGCGCCCTGTTCTCTGCATTTCTGTTTGCAAGCCCAAACAGCTCCCAGAAAGTGCATATGCATTGTTTTGGGTTGCTATATAAATTGAGTATGAAGAGACCCGTCTACAGCTGCCGTTTGCTGGGGACAAGCTCGACCAACACGTGGTGTGTGTGTGTGTGGATTCGGTGTCGTGTTGAAAAGCCCTAACATTTCTTCTTATAAAGGTGGCCACCTGCGGTTTCTCCCTACCACTGGTGTATGCCCTATAGCCGGTTAATTTTGAAAATGGAATTGGTTGAAATTGGTTGTTGGGGAAAGGAAATGGCCAGTATCTGTCTCACATCTCGGCGGACAATTGAACCGCGCCGTAAGGGAAGGGATGAAGGAGGTAGTGAAAGAAGAAAGGAAGAAAGAGGTGCCGTAGTGGAGGGCTCCGGCTTAATTTCGACATCCTCGGGATCTTTAACGTGCACTGGCATCGCACAGCACACGGGCGCCTTTGCGTTTCGCTTCCATCGAAACGCGGCGGCCGCCGCCCCTGTTTCTTGTAGGGCGAGTATCTCCGTTCGATCCTCCGCCGTAAGGAGCAGTTCTAATACTGCCCTTCTTCGCGTGTACCCTCTACAGTTGCACTGCCAGATTTTATTTTATTTTACTTCTTTTTTGGGGAGCCATGCGTACCACTCGCTTCGCAATTGGAGCCTTTCCGACACCTCAGCTCAGTTAGTTGCCGTGACACGGCTCTAATCAGCTAGAGTCACAGGAGTGACTAGAGGTGAATGGAGTGACTTATGGGCATGGTTTAGGATCGCTTAGTTGCACCGATCTCAGAGGCTGCATGCGGCGGCTTGCAGATGTTTCAGTTCTTGCGTGTTCTGTCCTAAGGCGCAACCAAGACAGTACTCTTCCCCACAGTCGTTGCGCAGGCGTGAAGGCTACCCAGAGGGGAGAGTAGGAAATGAAGATAGGTGAGGGCCCTGATAGATCGGATCAGCCGTATCTGGCTGGTACTGATGTCGCCAAAGGAAGCTGTTCAAGGCTGCCGCCACAGTTGAGGAGCATGAAAACCAAACAGGATTGATGGTTTATGGGGGTTTATCGTCCCAAAGCGACTCAGGCTATGAGAGACGCCGTAGTGAAGGGCTCCGGAAATTTCGACCACCTGGGGTTCTTTAACGTGCACTGACATCGCACAGCACACGGGCCTCTAGAATTTTGCCTCCACCGAAATTCGACCGCCGCGGCCGGGATCGAACCCGCGTCTTTCGGGCTAGCAGCCGAGCACCATAACCACTCAGCCACCGCGGCGGCCTCAAACAGGATTGAGCAGGCATACCAACGTTGCTATCACTTTATTTATTTATTTAATCAATTTATTTATTTATTTATTTATTTATTGTAACTCATAGAATTTAAGTCTGCAGTGACCGCAAGACAGAATTACCCCGTGACAAAAAAGGTAGTCCGCTCTTAAACGTTTTCTCGCTACCTCAACAAAAAACCAACCACCAGATTAAAAATTCCTTTTCAAGGATTTTGTTGCCTCTGGCTTGGCTGATATGGACAAACATCGAAAGGCTGATTGCGTTTACTGTTGGGATTGGTCAGCGGAGTAATACAGCAAGCCGCGGACCATTGCCAATTGTTACCAACTGCTGCCTTTTAAAGTTGTGTCAAGGGCATAGCTCAATGACAGCATAGCAATGACAAGGGCATAGCTCAAAGGCATAGCGAGGGTCATTAAATGAGGGATTAGCTATAGTGTTATAGTGCATAATTTAATTATTAGTGCGGAAACACTAATCCGGAAGTTCAGAGCTTAGCAAAATCGTCTCTTGCCGCCTATACGTCCAAAAAGCGCGAGCACTCCGTCCCGCGACACTGCCCGCTCATCGTCGTCTTCTGCGTGGCACTAATCCCGTGGTTCTGGCCCGAGAGAGAGAGAAAGAGAGAGAGAGAGAGAGAGAGAGAGAGAGAGAGAGAGAGAGAGAGATAACTTTATTGGCACCCGCCAGAGAATTTGACGGGGAGCCAAGTCACTTGAGGAAAATCGTCTCTTGTGTGTCCGCAGCTGGCCTAGCGCGAGCTCTCCGTCTCGAGGCACTGCCCGCCTATCGCGTCGTCTTCTACGCAGCAGAAATCCATGCTTTCGGGCTGATTCGAATGTATACAGTAAACAATCTCTCTAGTTATTTGATTGGCAGGCACGGTCCTCGGAGCAAGTTATCTTCCGTATGTTCTCTGGACGGCGTTATGTATCGTTTGCGGACGATCTCTACCCTATACGTGTGCCTGATACCACTACGATTGGGATTGTTACCGGAAATTTAAGCGCGTTATTATCTGGAGAGTGCTAAGAACCGAGTCATGTTTACACACAGCGCGTCCAATGGCCTTGCAGTCTAATCGGATCTCCGCGGCTGACCAAGTGTGTGTGGTATCACTGTCGTCGAGTGGCTTTTTTTTTTCATTGTCTCTCAAAATAAACAGTTCGCTTTCGTAACCTTCGGCGGCTTGACATTCTGCCTACCGCCACGACCTGATAAGATATACTTTGAGGAGAAGTTCTTTCTTTCGCTCTTAACTGTGCAGACATGAGGAGAAGAGGACAATGCTCTTTCACATTGCTTTTGTGGTCGGCGCACTATAACTCAATCCGCCTTTTTCACAACATGTGGTGCCCTCTGGGGAGTTGCGAAAAGTCGTCTGCTACCGGCTGAAAGCAAACGTACGTGAGAGACGCATGCGTGATCCGGCTCCACGAGAGCCAGCTATGCCTGCGAAGTGGCAAGAGTGCGCGCTTGACAGCTGCCGCCATCTGTCGCATGCGCCTGTCACTAACATGAACTGCTCATGCGCAGTAGAAGCTGGCGGTTTTATCTTCCACCAGTGGAGGTGGAGGCGAAGAGGCACGCATGCATAGAGCGGTCGTGTGAAAAAAAAAACGGATAGCGCTTCAGAAGATACCTCCCACAAAAGACTGTGCGGAAGTGCCGGTCTGTCATTGACCTTTATTTTTGTCGTTGGTGTTGTCATTAATTAGTAAACATTCTGTATATAAAATACTGCACATATGCACTTGGGCTCTCATCTGTCTCCAGCTATAAACTGCTCTCCCATGCAATCTGCTTCTGCATGACAGCCAAGATTCCTGGCATATCCCTCTGCATTGCTGCGCATTGCAGCGTTTTTATGTGAACAGTTATACAAGGAGTTTGGGGACAGTGCGGGACCATACGCCAGGCACATGAGCTTTTTGTGACGTTCTTCGCCAGTCATCGAATGAAGCATGGTTAGAATTGCAATGCTTTTATTGTTTTTCCTTCGTGCAAAATTGCTTTGTTCCCTTTCTGCCTTTCATTTTACACCCCTCTTGACAAGAAAGCACAGTAACCATGCACCTAGGAATGCTTTTACTGCGTGAATATTACGGGTTCCATTAGGCAAAAGCGCCGGCGTGTTTCTCTGCGTGGCCGCCGAGTGAAGCTTCCAGCAGGTCTTCCTGCGTGTCTTCCACACTTCGAGATCCTGAATGGTTCAATAATCTCCTCAAGAACATTGCGTATCCCGAGATCTAAACGCTTTGCATTGACAGTCCGGATGGGAAGCCCCAGTGCCTGCTTTATGCTCTACATTGGCGGAGGTGGAAAGGCGGGCGCAGCGACGCCCACTAGTGAGCGGCGTCTGAAGCGAGGCCGTGTCATCAGCTGATACAACTTGGCGCTCCAAATAAGGCGAAATGTGTATAATGCAAGAGATTTGAAAGCATAAAGAAATCATTAGCGCGCCATAAAGCTAGCCAAAATAAAGCGAAGTTTATAAATACCGCAAATGTGAAGCACAAAATCATTAGGGAGCCATGAAAACCAACCAGAGTAAAGTGAAATTAATTGGCGCAACTTCTAGACATAGGCATGCGACAAAACGAAAAAGCATCAAATAGAAAAGCATAATTTCAAAATCGCGTCTGCTTACGCAGTCCATCGCATCAGACCATCTGAGCATATGTCAGATTTTTCTTAAAGAGTATAACATCTATAAATTGTGGTATATGATAATGAAAAAGAATGTATTTGAATCTTGCCCTGGTTGTTATGGCTTTTGTGTCTTCATCTGAGCGTCTTCGAAGAAATAAATATATGAGTGTGTTTCCAAACATATATTGGACAGCTTGAGGCGCTGCTATTCATAGTCAAGTGACAGCCCCAATTGCGCAGTTTTTTATATAAGCAAAAGTTACTAGAGAGATGTAGCATAGTACGATCCGATTCCGCGAGAACCTCCTGCGGATACGCGGATGGCACTGAGGGCGCCAGATGGCGCCAGGTGCCGGCCAGCTGGAAAGCCCCTTGATACTGAAAGTAGCGCCTTTCTGTGAACTTTGCCGCCGTGTCGCCGACCCTCGCACAACCTCCACACCCGCCCCTTTACTCGGCGCTTTTCTGAACGATGATTGGCCCCTCCAGCCGTCGCCCGGGAAAGGGGAGCGAAAACATCGCTTTGCTTGTGTTTTCGCTTTTTTTTCGGCGCCATACGCACACGGAAACTAAGTCAGATGAACTTTGGGAGACTAAGGCGCAGCTCAGACTCTGAGACAAAGCTTAGAACCATCCGACTTGCCAAGCACGCCGCCCAGGTCCACGGATTCCAGGCCGTCGTGTAGGCGGTTGGGCTTAAGCCCATATCCTATATCCGTCGGAAAATAATGTTATATATTACTACTACTCGGCGCCATGCGCGGGCAGTCTGCCCCTGCTACGGGACGAGCCCCGTTGAGTAATGAGCTGAAAATTCCAACCATACTTTTAGTGCCGCATTGTGACCGGTTGCTGCACATTCCAGTGCATAAGCCGGAGTGAAAGTGGCTTCATGTTGTGCGGAAATTATGGCATCAGCCGTAGAAAAAAATTTGGCGGTGGTTTAGCTCTGGTTAAACCTGGAGTGACTCGATAGCTACAGCTGGCTGAGTGGTACTTGATCACGTGACCAACCACGTGGTCAGCCACGGCGCCTCGCCGCCGGCATCTGCTCCGCACTACGTGACCAACCACGTGACAGCGTGGCGGCGCAGCCACAGGGTTAACAGGGTGGCGGCACGCTGAAGGCTCGAAATGCTACCGTAATGTAGCTCTCGCTACAAAAGTGCATCCACAATATTGCCGCCAATATTTGCAGTGTTTGTTCGTTTTTCAAATCTGCCGCGACACCACCTTATCGCTTTGTTTGCGACGCAAGACGCGACTAGATTTATCTCGATTGATCGCAGCCAGGCAAAGGTTATTCTACGTTGTTCCGGAATGTTCTAGTAACTTTGCGCCCTTTATCTCGAATGTTCGCTATCAGCTTTAAATTGAGCACGGCCGACAGCGGCGGGCATTCTGTTCGACGACCGCCGAGCACGCTTGTCGCTTCGCCGCCGCCGAGTGATTCAGTCCATTTTGGGTGCAAGTCAGCCCAATAAACAGTTTTCTTTTAGAAGACCCTTTCGTCCGTCTTCATCCCTGCTTCGACTGCCGTCACCACTACGTGACATCTGGTGGAGGTGCTGGGTAGCCTTCCATGTTCCGGACGCCCCCTTCAAGTCGTGAAGCCAGCCCTCAGCGCTTCGCACCCGAGGACGAGCCAGCAGCACAGCGAGCCAGTCGACGTCTCCAGGGAGAGGAGCCTGAGTTCGGGAAACTACCGGACCGCACCAGACAGCGAAAAGACGCTGCTACGAGCACCGCAACCTCGCCGAAGATGTCGACACCGATCGTACTACAGCAGCCGCGGGTGCCGCCAACTTTCAATGGATCGCTAGGCGAAGACCCTGAAGAATGGTTGGACCAATCTGAGCGCGTGGCGTCATTGAACAAGTGGGATGATGCGGCAAAGATTGGACAATGTGTTTTTCTCATTGGATGGCTCCGCACGCACGTGGTACGAAAACTACGAGTCGTCCCTTACGACATGGGAGCTATTCAAGAGAGAACTATTGAAGGTATTCACCAGTGTCGTGAGGAAAGAAAGAGCCGAACAACTCCTCGAGTCCAGGATCCAGCTTCCGAATGAGCCCGTCCGCGGTTACGTCGAGGAGATGAAGCGCCTATTTCGCCGCACCGACCCCGAGATGACCGAGGAAAAGAAAGTTCAGTTTTTAATGCGCGGCGTTAAAGAACAACTCTTCGGCAGCCTCGTCCGCCAGCCGCCAAAAACTGTAGAGGAATTCATGCAAGAAGCCTGCACGATTGAGAAGACCCTCGACGTCCGAGCTCGGCAATACAATCGCCCTTCCTCTGCCTGTGCAATCCGTTCGGACACGCCGGCCACCACCAGCGAGAGCTTGCGGGAAGTTATCCGCGAAATCGTCCGAGAGGAGCTACGCCGATTACTGCCATCTTCCCCACAGCCACAAGCAGCGACTCTGATGGATGTGGTACGGGAAGAAGTGCAACAGGCACTTGGCACCCCGACGGCCACAGAACCCCAGGCCATGACCTACGCCGCTGCAGTAAGTACTGCTCAGCCCCAGCGACAACCCCCACGACCTCCCCGAGATGAGCCAATCGTTCCACAACGCCGCCTCCCAGCCCCCGCCCGCCCAGCCTATGACCGACGCTCAAGCCCCAGGAAATGCGACGCCTGGAGGACTTCCGACAACCGGCCGTTGTGCTTCCATTGCAGTGAGGCCGGCCATATTCTTCGTCACTGCCCGTACCGACGTATCGGTCTTCGAGGATTTGCCGTTAACGCCCCACGACCACGCTTCGGGCAACGTCCGCACGAAATCGACGAGTACCTGCGTCGAGAAGAGTACACGCCGAACCGCTTTTCGCGCTCACCATCGCCGTCAACCTCGCGCTTTGCGTCGCCACGCCGCAGATACGCAGCCGCGGTACGAGGAAGGTCGCCCAGCCCCCGTAGGGGAAACTAAAGGCAGCAACCTCTGGAGGTGAGGTTGCTCACGAGCTAAACGCCGAAGATCCTCCACCGACCACGCCCCATGAAGACGCTGCACCCGCGACGCCGCACACAATGAGAACCTCGACCACGACGCAAGCTACCTTGAAATCGATGCCGCCACCCAGAGGAGCTTCGACCGCACGCCCAACCCGTGACTCGCATACGCGACGAAGCCGTGACCCGACGACGAGAGCGACATGCAATGCAAGAGCCAGGACCTCCGACCTAGAAGTGACTATCGACGGCCGGAAAGTTACCGCTCTAGTCGACACAGGAGCCGATTACTCGGTGATGAATGGAACATTCGCTGCGCAGCTCAGAAAAGTCACAACGGCTTGGGACGGCCCACAAATTTGCACCGCTGGGGGCCACCTCATTACGCCATCAGGACGATGCACAGCGCGAGTGACTGTCAAAGGACATACCTATCCTGCGACCTTTGTTGTGCTCCCGCGAAGTGATCTTGGGTATGGATTTCCTTAATGAGCATCAGGCGATCATCGACCTGCGATCCAAGCTGATCACGCTTTCGACGGACGAAGCCATCGCTTCGATGAAAACTCGGGAAAATCACGTTGCCCTAAGTGTCCTGGAGGAAGAAGTGAGCGTCCCACCCCGTTCAAGCGTTATCGTGACCGTAGGCGCCACGAAAGCCATAAACACTGAAGCCATCATCGAGGGGAACATGCAGTTGCTACTAGACCGAGGAATCAGCATCGCAAGAGGCATCGCACATTTCCGCAATGGCCAGGCCGAAGTACTGCTGACTAACTTCAGCGAAGAATACCGGCATATTAACAGAGGAACGACGATTGCTTTCTACGACGAAATATCTGACGTACGAGATTCCTTCGCCCTCTCCGACCCCTCCGCAGAAGATCCGCCTGACCAAGAGAACTCGCCCACTTTCGACATCAACCCAGCCCTGCACCGGAACAGACAAGACCAGATCCGCAGTCTGCCTCAAAACTACAGTGAGTGCTTTTCGACATCGCCGAAGGTGCGACAGACGCCAATTGCCAAGCATCGCATTATAACGGATCAACACGTCCGACCTCTCCGTCAAAGCGCGAGAACGACAAGCCATCCGGGACCAAGTCGAAGAAATGCTTCGCGACGACGTCATCCAGCCTTCAAACAGCCCATGGGCGGCACCGGTTGTTCTAGTGAGAAAGAAAGACGGCGCCCTTCGATTCTGGGTGGATTACTGCCGCTTGAACAACATAACAAAGAAGGACGTCTACCCCCTCCCCCGCATCGACGACACACTGGACCGCCTCTGCAACGCCAAATATTTCTCATCGATGGACCTCAAGAGCGGCTACTGGCAAATTGAGGTCGACGAAAGAGATCGCGAGAAGACAGCATTCATAACTCCGGATGGGCTGTTTGAGTTCAAGGTGATGCCATTTGGTCTCTGTTCCGCACCAGCGACGTTTCAGCGAGTAATGGATACAGTGCTGGCAGGCATGAAGTGGCAGATTTGTCTGGGATATTTAGATGACGTCGTTGTCTTCGCCTCGAACTTTGAAGAGCACCTCAAAAGACTTCGAACAGTACTAGACGCAATCAAGTCGTCTGGCCTAACCTTGAAAGCAGAGAAATGCCACTTTGCCTACGAAGAGCTGCTGTTTCTAGGCCACATCGTTAGCAAGGAAGGAGTACGCCCAGACCCGCAGAAAACAGCTGCTATTGAACAGTTTCAACCGCCGGCCGATAAGAAAGCTGTGCGCAGATTTCTCGGACAATGCGCATATTACCGACGATTTGTGAAAAACTTTTCGCGCATCGCCGAGCCCCTGACCCAACTGACGAAGGCAGACGTGCCGTTTAAATGGGAAGCGCCGCAAGCAGAAGCCTTCAAGGAACTTCAGCGTCGTTTACAGTCCCCACCGATCCTTGCGCATTTTGATGAAAACGCCGATACTGAAGTTCATACCGACGCAAGCAGCGTGGGACTAGGCGCCGTTCTCGTTCAAAAAAGTGACGGGCTGGAGAAGGTCATCGCATACGCTAGCCGTTCCCTTTCCAAGGCCGAGGCTAACTATTCGACCACTGAGAAGGAGTGCCTTGCCATCATCTGGGCTACGTCGAAATTCCGCCCCTACCTCTACGGACGGCCGTTCAAGGTGGTCAGCGACCACCACGCGCTCTGCTGGCTTGCCAATTTGAAGGATCCCTCTGGCCGACTCGCTCGATGGAGTCTGCGTCTCCAGGAGTTTGACGTCACCGTCGTTTACAAGTCCGGACGCAAGCACACTGACGCCGATTGCCTCTCACGAGCCCCTGTAGATGCACCGCCGCTGGACGACGATGAGGACGCCTTCCTGGGACCCATCAGCGCAAGCTCTTTTGCTCAGCAGCAACGCTCGGACCCCAACCTAAAAGGCCTCATCGAGTACCTGGAAGGCAAGGTTTCTTCACCCCCCGCTTCATTCAAGCGAGGACTGTCTTCTTTCTGTGTGCAGAATGAGGTCCTTGTGAAGAAGAACTTTACAGCGAACAAAACAGCCTACCTCCTTGTTGTCCCTACTTGTCTCCGCGAAGAAGTTCTACAGGCTTCACACGACGAGCCGACAGCTGGACATCTCGGGTTTACTCGCACCCTCCGCCGCATTCAAGACAAGTATTACTGGCCCCGACTGTCTGCAGATGTCGCACACTATGTGAAAACATGCCGAGAATGTCAGCGACGAAAGACTCCTCCCACACGACCAGCAGGATTTCTGAACCCCATTGAACCTCCCTCAAGACCCTTTCAGCAGATTGGCATGGACTTGCTTGGCCCTTTTCCAAGGTCAACATCTGGAAATAAGTGGATCATCATAGCGACCGACTACCTGACCCGCTACGCCGAGGCGAAAGCCCTACCGAACGGAACAGCAGCAGAAGTGGCCAAATTTTTCGTGGAGTGCATTCTTCTTCGACACGGCGCCCCCGATGTGCTCATCACGGACAGAGGAACAGCATTTACGGCGGAACTCACGCAAGCCATCCTGCGCTACAGCCAAACCAGCCACCGGAGGACAACTGCATACCATCCGCCGACCAACGGACTGACCGAGCGCCTGAACAAAACCATCGCCGATATGCTCGCTATGTATGTCGATGCCGAACATAAAACCTGGGATGTCATCCTGCCTTACGTCGTCTTCGCCTACAACACCGCAGTGCAGGAGACCACCCAGATGACGCCTTTTAGGCTCGTCCATGGCAGGGATGCCACGACCACGCTAGACGCCATGCTGCCCAACGTTACAGAAGAAGAGAACGTCGACGTTGCCGCCTACCTTCTGTGGTATTGTATTCTGTAGTTATGTTTGTATAAACTAGGTGGCGCTAGGCATGCGCCCTATCTGGTCAGCTGACTCGCACATCTGTATATATATTCATCATTGAACTGGAATAAAAGGGAGTTGGTCGAAGTAGGTACGTGGCGGGTGCTTGACGTGGTGGTGCTCCGGCTGCTCCGGGCAGTCGGACCGGGCAGTTCCCCAACGGTACGGGATACAACAGTTGGCGACGAGTGGTGAAGTAACCGAACGCGGAAGCAATGAGCCTGCATCAACCGCCCGAGTTCCTGCCGACGCCCGGGAAGCCCGCCATTCCTTGGACGCAGTGGCACCGCCTTTTCAAGAACTATCTCCTGGCGTCCGGGAGCGACGCTCACCCACCTGCGCGCCGTAAAGCTTTGCTGCTACACTGTTTGGGTGTGGAAGGCCAACGCTTGTACTACGCGTTGCCGGAGGAGAAATCGTCGACGCCGCCTACAGAAGGAAAGGAAGGAAGCGGTACGAGCGACGAGTACGATGCAGCGGTGGCTACGTTGGACGCTTACTTCACTTCTAAAACGAACGTCGTCGTGGAGCGGCATCGGTTCGGACAACGCACCCAACTGCCCGGGGAGACTGCAACAGCGTTCGTCACGGCGTTGCGTGAGCTGGCATTAAGTTGCGACTTCGGTAAGCAGGCTGACGATTTTATTCGTGACCAACTTGTAGCGAAAACGTGCAACCCTGTTCTTCGGGAACGCTTACTGCTTGAAGGCACTTCGCTCACTCTTGAACGCGCACTGGCTATTGCAAACAGTATCGAAGAAGCCACGAAATACTCACTTGAGCTGCAGTCATCGGCTGCGAGCGTTCAAAAGGTCGAAAAACATCGGATGCCATGCCGCTCAGAAACGCAGTTACCGCGTTCGCAGCAGCCGAAGTCCTGTTTCCGTTGCGGGTCTTCAGGGCATCTTGCAGATTCCAAGACATGCAAGGCGCGGGGTAAAACTTGCAGCAAATGTGGCAAACGAGGACATTTTCAGCGTGTCTGTAGAAGCGGCATGCCTGACGAAAGGGCCCTTGCTGTCCGAGAAGTCGACACCTGCAGTGCATCCGGCGATCTCAACGTGTTGCTTCTCGACCGGCAGTGCAAAGGAGGGATACACACAGAAGTCTTCGTACAAGATGTTCCTATACGTTTCCTCGTAGACACGGGTTCTGTTGTCTCCATTCTGTCGAACGCCACGTATTCAAGGTTGAAACGCTTCCCTTTGCAGCCAACATCAGCGTCACTCTACGATTTCTCTCGCCGCAGAATAACCATCGAGGGGTGTTTCACGGCGCCAGTCATCTTCCAGGATCGGCAGGCCGACATTCTCTTCTACGTCGTCAAGGACGGTACTGACATTCTCGGCATCGACGCTGTCGAAACGCTGCGTCTGCAAATCAACGGTACGTCATTGCAATGCACCCATATTACGCAAGCGCCAGAAGGCCTTGACCGTGAACTGTTTTGCCAGTTTCCGCACTTGTTTGATGGCAAGTTAGGGCTTGCAACAAATTTTGTCCATAAGGTCAAGATAAGAGAAGGAATCACGCCTGTTGTTGCTAAGTTGCGGCGTTTGCCATTTTCAATGCGAGACCGAGTACGCGAAGAGCTGCAGCGCCTTGAGCAAGAAGATGTCATAGAAAAGATTGACACGTCTGAATGGGTGTCTCCAATCGTAGTAGTAGCAAAGAAAAACGGCAAGATAAGAATTTGTGTCGATCTGCGCGAACCAAACAAAGCGATTGTCGTTGACAAATTTCCACTGCCGCACACGGAAGAAATATTGCACAAACTTCATGGCGCAAATTACTTTTCAAAGATTGATTTAGCAGCTGCATATCACCAAGTTCTGCTAAGCCCTGAAAGCAGGGAACTGACTACCTTCATAACCGATAGTGGACTGTACAGATTCAAGCGCGTCTGTTTCGGTCTTGCATCAGCACCGTCTGCGTTTCAGAAAATGATGGCCACTATTTTGCAGAACTGCAAAAACACTTTGTGCTACATAGATGATGTCATTGTGTACGGAAGCACACGTGAAGAGCACTTCAAGAATTTGAAACAAGTTTTGCACTTGATTGCAAAGGCTGGATTGAAGTTGAATGACAAATGCATTTTTAATGTGCAAGAAGTCGACTTCCTTGGTCACAGGATCAGTCACAAGGGAATACGCCCTTTACAAAGTAACATTGACGCCATCAAGGCTGTGCCAGCCCCAACAAATGTCGGTACTCTGCGCTCATTCTTGGGCATGGTAGGCTACTACGCCAAATTTATACCTGACTATGCGGTGGTTGTCGAGCCTCTTCGAGAGTTGCTACGTAAGAATGCCACATTCACATGGAACCCTGCAAGACAAGCTTGTTTCGAGCAACTGAAATGTTCCCTGGCCACAAGATGTTTACAGCTATTTGATCCTGCGGGTGACATTATTGTCACTACGGATGCCTCATCCATTGGCTTGGGAGCAGTGTTGCAACAGACAAGGAATGATGAACTGGTGACGATTGCTTTTGCTTCTCGCAGGCTTACTTCACAGGAACAGAAGTATTCTGTAGGGGAATTGGAAGCCCTTGCTTGCTTGTGGGCATGCGAATATTGGAGAGTGTACCTTTGGGGTCGTTCATTCATATTACGCACCGATCACCAGGCTCTGGTCACACTCCTTAGTACAAAGGGAGTAGGTCGCCGACCGTTCCGGATTGCGAGGTGGCACGCCAGGCTGTTGGCATACAACTTCACGATTGAATTTCACAAGGGTGACAAGAATACTGTTGCTGATGCTCTTTCAAGGATGCCCCTTCCAGGTCGTGTGGAGGAAGAGGAAGAAGAGACTGTTTGTGTTGTCTCAACATGCATTACTCATGAAGAGTTTGTCATTGAAACGATGCAGGACCCGTTGCTGCAGCAGGTTATAAAGTGGGTGACATCGGCATGGCCCGCAGTGAAGATGTTGCCTGCCGAAGCAGTTCCGTTCTACCGGGTGCAAACTGAGCTCTCAGTCGTTGGAGACCTCCTGCTTCGTGGTGACAAATTTGTAGTACCTTCGTCCCTCGTAGCACGGCTTCTTGACGCAGCCCACGAGTCTCATCCGGGAATAACGAGGACAAAGCAGCGACTACGTGAGCAATACTGGTGGCCTGCTATGTGCAAGCAAGTAGAACAATTCATTGCATCCTGCGCGGTATGCCAATCTGTTGACAAGTCTGCAAAACCCGTGACACCACCTCTGCAGCCAGTTGCATTCCCATCTGCACCATGGCAGAAGCTAGGCATCGATATTGTGGGCCCTTTTTCCGAAGTGCCGGCAGATTGCCGTTTTGCCATTACAGCCATCGATTACTACAGCAAGTGGCCTGAGGTTTGTTTCTCAGCAAGGGTGACAACTGCAACAGTCATCTCCTTTCTGCGAAGCATCTTCAGCAGGGAAGGATATCCAGACGAGATTGTGAGTGATCATGGTGCTCAGTTTACAGCCTTGGAGTTTGACAGTTTCCTCAAAGAACGTGGCATCGCTCATACGTATTCGGCAGTCTATCATCCGCAAGCTAACGGGCAGGTAGAGAGGTTTAATCGAGTACTCAAAGAGTACGTTCAAGTCTGCGCACAAGAACATCGGCCTTTGAAGGAAGCTATCACCGAATACCTGGGAGTCTACCGTTTCACACCGCATGCGACCACAGGAGTGAAGCCTTCCGTCCTTCTTCACGGCCGTCATCCCAGAACAAAACTTGATCTTGTAGGAGCGCCAGGTAAAGAGTTTTTTCAAGATCCGCAGGCAGCGATGAAGTCCATCCACAGCAGAGTAGCACAAAGGCAACAAGCAAGTAAGACTTACACTGACCGTCGACGAGCTGCAAAGTACTCTCCATTAACAACAGGTCAACCGGTGAGAGTCAAGTTGCCTGGTCACGTGCCTAAGGGCGCTCTGAGCTACTCGAGTCCATTCACCATTGTGGACCAATGTGGTCAAGATACCTACAAGCTCAATGATGGCCGCACATGGAATCGGAGTCGGCTGGTACCTTGCCCCCAACCAGTTCCACCACCTACAGTTCCGAAAAGTTGTTCGCCTGAATCAGCAAAACCACTTGGCGAACCACAGCAGGAGAACCACGACCCACCCCAGCAGCCATCTGTTCAGACGCCAGTTGAAAGGGACGTTCCAGGACTGAGGCATTCGACGAGACAAAGAAGACCACCAGTGTGGTTTAAAGACTATGAAAGACATTGAGTGTTTATTGTGTTTTTCCAGTGTTAGTTGCTAACTCTTTTGAGGGGGAATAATGTGGTATTGTATTCTGTAGTTATGTTTGTATAAACTAGGTGGCGCTAGGCATGCGCCCTATCTGGTCAGCTGACTCGCACATCTGTATATATATTCATCATTGAACTGGAATAAAAGGGAGTTGGTCGAAGTAGGTACGTGGCGGGTGCTTGACGTGGTGGTGCTCCGGCTGCTCCGGGCAGTCGGACCGGGCAGTTCCCCAACGGTACGGGATACAACACCTTCAACGCGCAGAAGAAGCTCGAAGGCTTGCCCGATTACGGATCAAAGATCAGCAGCGGTCCGACGCCAGACGCTACAACCTACGAAGACTCAACGCGGAATACAAGCCAGGAGACCAAGTCTGGGTGTGGACGCCCATTCGCCGCCGTGGATTGAGTGAAAAGCTTTTGCGCCGCTATTTCGGCCCGTACAAGGTTCTTTGTCGGCTGGGTGAACTGGATTATGAAGTCATCCCTGACGCAATGACTGCATCCAAGCGACGCCGCGTACGACCAGAAGTTGTCCATGTAGTCCGTCTGAAGCCGTATTATGCGCGCTAAAGGCCGCTGCATTTCCATGCTCTATTTTCGCAAGATCCGTTGTTTTCCCTTACTAGTCGCATTATTTGTTTTAATGCATCGGGTCGATGCTTCTTTGAGAGGGGAGTAATGCCGCCAATATTTGCAGTGTTTGTTCGTTTTTCAAATCTGCCGCGACACCACCTTATCGCTTTGTTTGCGACGCAAGACGCGACTAGATTTATCTCGATTGATCGCAGCCAGGCAAAGGTTATTCTACGTTGTTCCGGAATGTTCTAGTAACTTTGCGCCCTTTATCTCGAATGTTCGCTATCAGCTTTAAATTGAGCACGGCCGACAGCGGCGGGCATTCTGTTCGACGACCGCCGAGCACGCTTGTCGCTTCGCCGCCGCCGAGTGATTCAGTCCATTTTGGGTGCAAGTCAGCCCAATAAACAGTTTTCTTTTAGAAGACCCTTTCGTCCGTCTTCATCCCTGCTTCGACTGCCGTCACCACTACGTGACAATATCTTAAGAATTTTGTTCCGACGAAGTGCTAGGTATACTATGGATTCCTTGGTAATGAAACTTGTGTGTTGCTTTAATCTTCTTGCGAGCTCATCAGGAAGCTGATAATCTTGCTTAATTCGCTAATCACTGTATGTCGTTTCGCGCGTTATCCTTTGCATTTGATGGCAATGCTCTGTGTGTTCAATTCGCGATTGTTGGCGTACGGAGTGTGCCTATTATAGTCGGTTTAATTTGGATAATCGCAGTGTGGGTTCCCGCAAACACCTTTGCGTCGCAGACGCTCATTTTTCTTCTCTCAAATACCCGCACTTCTGACGTGGCGCAAAATAAAAAAAAAAGTCGGTTTCCGTAGTGTATACGCCCCAGAGCGCTAGTTTGGCAGCTATAGCAGCGTTTTATCATCGTATATCTAGAGATGATAGGGGGACGTTAATCTTTAGAGCGATTAAGGTCCGCGATTCCGAAGTCTAACGCCGCGTGAGGAGGAAGACACAGTAAAGGTGCCTTTTAGGGCGAGCTTTGACTCGCCACAGGCGAAATGGTTGCAATATGCACTGAATTATGTTTTCAAAGTAACGTCAGATTTTTAAAACTCCGTAGTTTACAAAACAGTACGAATTGTCGCCTTGACGCTGACTCCGTCACAAAATGACCACGTAATTTATGATCGTGCTTCACAGTGCTGATATCGATTCAGCACGGACGTCTGAAACACTCCTTAAATGCCTTCGAGGAACTAGCCTAGATAAATAATCCAGAGAACATCATCTTTCCACCACTTAATCTAATCATCCGTTAGCACAAGTAATCATCCAGGAATTTTTCGCCAAACCCTTGATCAAGCTCACTTCTGAAGTAGCCAATAAAATTATATCTCTCTTGAGACCACTAAAACCGGAAAATGTATTCTTTTAAACAGCCATGAGATTTTACATTGACCAGGAAAAAAATCCGCTGCATGTGCATCACTCCGAGGAGCCAAGCTTTATCGGTGAGAAACTTGCTAAAGAAAATATGCATAACGTGGTTTAAAGAAAATGTTCTAGCATTTTCGCAGCCACTATCGCGCTTGTGAAGGTTCACTCGTGAAATGACATCTTTAACTAAATTACCGCAATCTTTACCTCGTTCGAACGCGAGAGGACAGCGCCATAAACAAAGCACTTCCGCTAAAATGCAGTGTTAGGTGAAATTTGCATTTAGCGGATCGTCACTCTGCAGATAAATATTGAAAAATATCCGAATTTAAGTGAACGTCGTGTTAATTAAAATTCTGCCCTATTGAGGAGAACGGTGTCAAAATATAAAAGCCACGTTTAGCGCTTTATCTCACAAAAGAGAACGTGGTAAGTGGCTCGTGGTAGAGTCAAGCATGCCGCATCACTTTCTAGCGGTCGTGGCAGGTGGCAGTTAAGTTAATGACCGCGAGAAGTTACTCGGGAACAGCGACCACGTCGAAACTCATTTGGGGGACGCAGGCGCACTAATCACGCACGCAACCTGTACACATTTCTTGTAGTGTATATAGTTTGTGTATATTACCTCTCCCCCTATATTCTCTTCCTGTCCCCTCACCTCTTTCATTTCATTTCTCCATTCTGCCTGCTATCCTTTATTTTCACTGCCCCAGCTCAGGTGCTTCAGTATCGATGGCAGATTCCGGGGCTAGGAAAAATCTTATCCTTCCTTTTTATTACTATTTTAATAAACCACCACCCCCACTACTACTACGCAGGCGCGATCTGATTACACGAGGAGCCAGCTCCGCCTGCGAAGCGGCAAGTGCGCGCTTGACAGCTGCCGCCATCTGTCGCATGCGCCTGTTACTAACGTGAACGGCGCGTGCGCAATAGGAGGTGCAGATTTTTCAGCCTTTCAGCCAGTGAAGCTGGAGCGAGCTGGAGGACAAGCGGCGCGCATGCACCGAGCGGCCTTGTGAAAAAAAGCGGATTTGAAAATTGGTTTTTGGGGAACGAAATGGCGCAGGGCTTATCCAATCATCATCTAATCTCTTTCATCATGACGGCAAGCCCTGCATCTTCATCTATTCTGTGTTCATCCCTCCTGTCACGCCCATCGTCACGTCCTGAGTTTCATCTTCACTGCCGCTCACAGACTAGAGGACGACAAAGTGGGCAGTGGCGCGGCATGGAGCGCTCGCGCTAGGCTCACCGCCATTAAATCATTCCAATTGTGTGAAGTCAACAACGACAACAACAAAAATCATTCCATCGATTGCTGTCCATCGATGCAGCAGAATGGTCGACGGAGTAAAAATTCCTACGGAGTCCGTCATTGCCACATTTGCAGGAATAGTCTGCCTGTCAGGGATAAAGGTGTGGCCATTGGTATTTCGAGTAGATGCTTTGAGCTCTCGGCCCCTTCAGTGTCAAAACTTCTGGCGATTTGGCCACAGCAGCAAAGCCTGCAAATCGGCCTTACGCTGCTGTGCTTGTGGGGAAGGTCATTACAGAGAGGAATGTTCCGAACAGCAAGAGAAAGGTTGTTTGTGTAGTGGTGCTCACCCTGCTGATTCGCCTAACTGTCCTGCACGTGCACAAGAAGTTCAGGTGCTCGAGTTGATGGACAAACGCAGATGCACGCAGAGAGAAGCTTTTGCTGCAGTCAAGGAGAGAGCCTCAGGCTACTCTAGTGTGGCCGCCAAATGCCCACCCATAATGGATGCCAATTGGTCCCAGGCTATCACAGCGGCAGTTGAGATTGCTGTGGCAAATGCAATAGATCGCATTATGGAAACCGTATCCACGTGCATTTTGCAGGTCATAGCTACCCAGATGACCAATCTGCCACAGGTGCCCACTGCTCCGCTCTTGCCTTCTTTGGCTTCGGAAGTTGCTCCTCCTTCTGTGGTCATCAGTTGCGCTCCACAGGGCCAAAAACAATATGAGCAACAAAAGACTTCTCAGGTCTCTCTTCCGAACAGCATTATGGACGCATCCTCTGTGGGCTGTGTGGATATGGAGTCAGATCTCAGCGCCCAGAAACGAAGTGGGTCTTCTCTGAATATTGCAGGTCCATCTTGCCCCCAGTCAAAGACAAAAGAAAGTAACACAAGTCAAAATCCTAAGACCTGGATTCTAGAAAAGGCAGTCGCGGCTGCGGCACTCCCGCCAAGATAGGGTTCTTAAGTGTACTCCAGTGGAATTGTCGATCTATATTCTCAGCTTCAACATATTTAAATTGCCTATGCAATCAGCTTCTACCAGATTTAATTGCATTACTAGGAAGCATGGCTAACCACAGATTTCAATTATCATCTCAAAAATTACCGTCCGTTCCGGCTTGACCGGTCATCTCGAGAGGGAGGGTTGTTAGTGCCAATCTCAACAAAGTTTTGTCACAGAGCATGCATTCCTTTCCAATATGCGGACAATGAATGTGAAATCCTTGCGGTTGACCTCAATGCCCTGCAGGTCAACAGCCCTTAACGGTAGCTAATGCATATTTCCCGTCAGGTGTACATGACACTCGGCCCCTTGAATCACTCATGTCTAGTAGTCGTTCGCAGGTTTTATTACTCGGAGACTTCAATTCACACCATGCGACGTGGGGGTTTAAAACAGACAGCTTTGGTTCTAGACTATTTGATTGGGTTTCTGACAACAACTTGATCTGCAACAATTCCGGATGGCCTACGTTTGTCAGGAGTCAATGCTGCTCTGCCTTAGATTTAACTTTTTCCTCCCCAGGAGTCTCTGTTACGTCTTGGGCGCCTGTTGAATGTACAACAAACAGTGATCATCTACCGATTAGTTTCAAGTTTGCGTGTAAATCAACTCTTTCTGAGCGACATCAGCGCACGTTAATAAATTACATTTACTTTAAAGACACGCTAAAATCAGCCCTCCAAATCACTTCAGACACTTGCGCTCAGACAAGTGCCGAAAGCAAGGCTGCACATCTATGTTCAGTACTGGACCATGCAAGGCAAAAGTCTGAATTTTTGGTTAAGAGAACCAAGGATGCATTCGCGAACAATTGACCATTTGCGGAGAAGTTTCTGCGCATGCGTGGTGAAGGCGCAGGCAGCGCCCTCTCTGGGCGGTTTGGTTTTTGGTTGGAAAACATGAGCCAGCCGTGCATTCCTGCGCTGTAGTGCGACGACTGATGTGAGCTGTAACTTCCACGTAACTGACATGTAACTGCAACGCGATTTATCTAAGCTAACCACGTGTTTTGCAACAGCGAGACTTGTACGTAATAAAGGCCGCGACGACATACAAGGCGCAAAAGACGAACCCGTTGATGGGGCCTAATGCGCACATCCAGCACGTTTCGAAACGGGTGTTGCTGCTTTATTTCGCGCTTACTGCCGAGTACACACTGCTCGGTCGTTCTAGAAGAGTTTTGCCACCGACGCAGGAAAACCGAATGATATATGCTAGTATGAACATTCACCATTAATGCTACAATGTGCTTCCTGAACAGCGGGAGCACGGCCGAGCGCAGCCTCGCGGATATCCGCGCATTCTAACGCTCCCGCGGCCCGTTAGCACGCAAAGCAACGCTCTGCCGTATCAGCACGAGCCGGGATTGAGATAGTACAACGGGTCCTTTAATAATCAGCTAAGTGTGCCCTGAGGCAAAAGGTGTTGTGTTAAGTTAGCAGAAACTCCGGCCCTATCAAGGAAGCGCAAACGTAAACGTCTGTGTGCATTAGGAAAGTGGATCCCATTATACTGTCACACTCGCCCGCGCATAGGCGCACATTCACGCACATTTTCACTTGGTCATTCGGCGCTCCGTTGAGGTAGCAGAGTGCAGGTATTGCCACACATGGTCGTTTTTCAGGCTACAACGCGAAAATAATCCGCTACACCCTGTTTCTAAAAACGGAAATGGGATGTTCTCCTCTCCCATCATACTCTTTCGTTAGCTGACACACGTTTCCGGCCAATAAACAACACTAAAACAACAAAACAAGCGCACGTGAGCTGCTGAACGCTGCCTTGCGCATGCTTGCTCGAGAGCCCCTTTCCAACCAAAGGTACCGGCGGAGCTTCTCTGTTTGCACGACAGGCGGCGCTCGCTTTTCCGCAAATGGTCAATTGGTGGAATGCTGAGTGCACGCGTGCATATAGACGACGGAAAGCAGCTTGGAAGAAACTTCTCATCAATCAATGCCCAAAAAGATTGGTTGGATTATAAGTATGTTGCAGCAACATTTAAGCGCACTGTCGCCCGTGCAAAGGAGGAGTATAATACAAATCATTATGATTTTTTTTTCACAATCAGGAAATAAACGAGCTTGGTTTAATTTCATGAGGTGCAACAAGGTGATTCCACCGGCTGCCAACATTGAATTCCTCGTTCTGTCCCCTGCTGACATCGCAATGGACTTAAAGGACATTACGTGTGGCCTAGAGCTTCGCTTTACATCTGCTCTACCTTCTTCTACTATATTCACATGCACCTCAAGTGATTTCACTGAGGTCTCTATGCCTGAGCTGTCGCAAATTGTTCTGCGCTTATCCCCGGCGGCTCCTGGCCCCGAGAAGGTCACTCCATCTATGATCAAACTTTTGTTCGATGAATCCCCTGAAGACCTTTTGGCCTTAGTTAACCATTCCATTAAAGGTCCTTGGATACCTCATGAGTGGCGTCTTGCGGAAATAGTTCCATTGCTTTAAAAGCAAGGGGAGGGCTTAACTTTAGACAACATACGCCCAATTTAATTAACATCGAACCTAGTAAAATTGGTGGAAAGGGTCCTTCTCAGCCGTGTCATGTCATTCATTTCGGAAAATGCTCTCTTGAATCCATGTCAAATTGGTTTCAGGCCGGGTTGTTCAATTTGGTGTGCTCATACTTGCAATATAGCAGCACGCAGGAATGACACAACAAGAAGGAACGATTTATTCAGGCAGCCCCTTTTATAGCCCGCCGGTGAGGTGACGTTGTGATCACGTGGTCAAGCCAAGGTTTGCCGACGACGCATCAATACTGACCTAGAGAGCCGTATTAAATTAGCTCGCAATAGAAAACAGTTTGCTGCGCTTGTCACCTTGGATGTCAGTAAAGCATACGACAGCGTGGAGCACTGGACTCTGTTACTAAGATTACAGGAACTGAACTTCCCAAGCTATTTTGTAGCCTGTATTTCTGTTTTTTTTTGGAAACTAGAGAATTTTACTGCTGCCAAAATGGTGTTTCCTCAAGGAGATTTCCACAGACAAGAGGTGTACCGCAAGGATCAGTTCTCTCACCTGTTCTTTTTAACATTTTTCTAACCTCAACTCCATGCATTCAAAATGTGTACGCCGACGGTATTGCATTGCATCAGCAGGTGATATCCATGCTCTTTATCGAACCCTGCAAAATTACCTCAACGTTCTTGACAACTGGTTAGGAAGAATTCACCTGTCCCTCAATGTGAAGAAATGCCCATTGTTAGTATCTCCGGTTTCTGTTTCTGTAAATATCTGCCTGGTCTATAGAAATAACATAATTCCTCAAGTTCAGACGGTGAAGTATCTCGGAGTAATATACGACACTATTCTATCCTGGCGGCCACACATTGAGCAAGTTTCTGCAAAAGGAGTTCGGGCCATTGGCATCCTGCGCAGGCTTTGTAGTGCTAGGTCAGGCATGAGAAGGCATAGACTTCTGATGATTTATAAAATGTACGTACACCCAACTTTGGAGTTCGGCTGTGTTTTATTCTCAGGAACTCCCGCCTATAAACTTCGCCCTCTTGTGCTCTTGGAGCGTGAGGTGTTGCGCCTCTGTCTGGGGCTTCCAAAATATGTCACCAATGCTGTTCTGCACCTTGAGGCGCGAATCCCATCGTTATCAGCTAGGTTTCGCCTTTTAACAGTTAATTTTTAAAATTGTGCGACTCGCCTCTTCACGCTTCCAGTATAATATTTCTTAGTCAACCTTCAGTCTTTTTTAGTGGCGCCTGGTCTCGTTTCCACACTCCGCAGATATGTTTTGTGCAGTCCCTCCTTGATCTCTTAAACATTCATTTCACGGATGTCCGCCAAATGTATAAAAACTCATCTTCTGTCCAGATTGAATTCGATGACATTTTCCCATCGAATTCAAAGCTGCAGCTCTTTCCTCTTTTTCAGGGTTTGTTGGAGGGCCACCTAAGGTCCTTTCACTCTCATATTCGTATTGCTACCGATGCCTCGCAGTATCGCGAAAAGGCAGGTGTGGGAATTTTTCCACCTTCACTGGGTAGGTATTTCTCTCTCCGTCTCCCTGACTTCACTCCAATTTATCTAGCTGAATTATTAGCAGTAATCTTAGCCTTACGAAAATTAGAAACTACCGTTTCCCAGGTCGTGTTTATGACGGACTCTCTGTCCATTTGCTCTTCATTATCCTCACCCGCTGAGGCTCGTGCATTACGCCTCTTTAATTTCCTGATCCCGCGCTCCATCTAAATTCGTAAGGTAAGGTTGCTTTGAGTCCCGGGTCACATGGGCTTTCACTTAAATGAGGTTGCAGATTCCTTAGCAAGAGCCTCTCTCAAAGGCCCAATTGTTGCTGTCCTACCAACGTGTGCATATACAGCTGCGGTGAGGTTTCGCAGCTACACATAATTTCAGGAATTTGTTGCCTCGACTCTTACATCATCCCCCGAATATCAGCATCTTCTGCATCCTTGGAGTAGCAGAGACTGGCGCTCGCGCCAACTAGAGGTCTCTTTCACGCGCTTGTGTTGCCGGGTTCCTCTTCTAAATTTCTGCCTTCACAGATTTGGCCTGGCGGTTCCCCATTGTGCCCTTTTTGTGCCGAGCCTGAGACAATAGATCACTTCCTGCTGTTCTGCCGCCGCTTCTCTCATTTGAGGAAGCGTCTTTTGCAAATTCCATTTCATCAACTGGGTTTGCCTGTGTCCTCTGCGGTTGTTCTTTCCATTGGCGCTTCTTTGCTTGGACGAAGCGACAAGAGCGTGCGCTCTGCTGTGCAAAATTTCCAAGAAACGCAGCGACACCCATTTTAATTTCTTTTTCCCGCTCTCAGTCAGTACGACATTGAAACATTACAGACATTGTATACTATTCTGCACATTAAGCCATTGTCCCGTCTTCGATCTCCAAGTTAACAGGACCCCTGTCCTTCGGTCTTCCAATCTATCAGCCTACATACTATTACTATTCCTTTTCCCGTCAAAACTTCTCTGTATCCAGCAATTAACCGCCTGTGTCTATGCCACTCCCCCACAGTTGGTATGTGCCAGCATTGTTTGAAACCAACCAACCAACCAACCAACCAACCAACCAACCAACCAACCAACCAACCAACCAACCAACCAACCAACCAACCAACCAACCAACCAACCAACCAACCAACCAACCAACCAACCAACCAACCAACCAACCAACCAACCAACCAACCAACCAACCAACCAACCAACCAACCAACCAACCAACCAACCAACCAACCAACCAACCAACCAACCAACCAACCAACCAACCAACCAACCAACCAACCAACCAACCAACCAACCAACCAACCAACCAACCAACCAACCAACCAACCAACCAACCAACCAACCAACCAACCAACCAACCAACCAACCAACCAACCAACCAACCAACCAACCAACCAACCAACCAACCAACCAACCAACCAACCAACCAACCAACCAACCAACCAACCAACCAACCAACCAACCAACCAACCAACCAACCAACCAACCAACCAACCAACCAACCAACCAACCAACCAACCAACCATCGCCATCTGTCATGTAGTCCTGTCTTCACCGGCTTGCCGTCACGTAACAATATGTTGGCGAAAAGGAGGAAACTAGATGGATGATCAGCTTAGATGAATGATCAGTGAGTTGGCTCCCCTGCTTGGTGGGTGTTCGCTGACGTGTCCTTGCTGGCTGCTGCTGCTGCTCTCTGTTTCTCCTGGTGGTTCCGGCTTGTTTATTACTGGTGAGCCCTTTCTGCGTTGAGGGGTTTTGGCCAAGGCGTAGGTTAAGACGCAGTTCATGTGAACCTGAGGGTGCGTTTTGCTGAGAGATGTCGTTGACCTCCCCAGGTGGAGGGTCGGCAGCTTGGTTTGCCAGCGTGCCAGCCCAAAGCGTGCCGCTTGAGCCCTTCCAAAAAAAAATGGCATTGATGCAATTCCCGTGGCTCTCGTCCCAATCGGTGAGGGTGCGATCAAAATGAAAACCCCCAAACTAATTCAACAGGAGCTAAGATCATTGACAGCCCACTATTTGCCGTTCTCTGAAGGGCGTCCATTTGGCCGTAGGGACATTGTGTGCAAGTCCTCAGACATCGCTTGTGTTGCAGACTTGCTTCAGTGCAAAATTTTCAGCTCACTGACGGTGAAAGCATTCATTACCGAAGAGCTTGCATGTGTCAAGGGTATCGTGCGTGGTGTCGACCTATATAGCATCGTCCCCGCAAGAAATTCTAGAAGAATTTCAGGATGCAGGAGTTGGGGTCCTTTGAGTCTACCGCTGTAGTAGAGAGGTAAACGGCTCGTGTGTTGCTACTGAGTCTTTAATAACTTTTTCTGGCTCTTCCTGCCCTGCTGAATTAAAGATTTGTTCGATTGTATATAGTGTGGACAGCCTGGAACCCCGCCCTCTTCAATGCACCAACTGTTGGCGGTTCGGGACGCGCTGGAGCGTCCGTGACCGCAGCGCCGAAAACAGGGATGACACGGAGAGACGGCGAAAGGAAATGAAGCACATCGGAATAATACGAGACAGCGGAAAGAGGAGGAGGAGGAGGTAAAGGAGGAGGAGGATGAGGTGGAGGCATCGCCACGCACGCGCGCGCTTCGGCCGAAAGCATGCAAGTCGGAGACCCGCTGCCGTTTATGTCGAGAAGGTCATACTGCTGATAACTGCACCTCAGAGCAGCCTTATTGTTGCCTCTGCAGCAACATCCACTCAGCTGATGATGCCGACTGCGCATAATGTAGTGAAGAGCGTAGCTTGTTGGAAATTATCAAAGAGAAGCGGTGCTCAAGAGCCGATGCTTACGCTGTTCTTAGCAGGAAAAAAAAAAACAGGATTTTTCCTTCTAAGAACCGCGTAAGCATCGGCTCTTGAGCACCGCTTCTCTTTGATAATTTCCAACAAGCTACGCTCTTCACTAAATTATGCGCAGTCGGCATATGCTAGTCGTGCGCGCGCTTCTGTTGGGGACAATGAGTCCAACTTGACTGCCTCAATTGTGACCACAGTAGAAAAAGCCCCTAATAATGTGGTTGAGCGAATGCTAAACACTTTTTCTGAGGCGTTGGCTCAGTTTGTTGCAGTTCAATCTGTGTCACCATCAACATCCGCTCTGGCAGCAACGTCTGCATCTGTTTTAGCTGGTGCAGCTAGTGCTAGCCGCTCATCATCACCTCCTGATGCTCCCTAGGTCCCACCTAACATCTCTGTTCCTAGCAGTGCATGTCGCACTGACACCTGCACAACAGATGTCGAAATGTCGTGCCCTACGCAGAAGCGCCGTGCTTCCTCGTCACCATCTAAATCTGGTACTCCACAGATGAAAGCTAAAAAAGGACCACCCAAACTTCTTCCATGCTGATATCCTTAAAGAGGCGGTTTCTGCTTCTTCAATTGGTCATTAATCATGGCAGGTATCAAGGTGTTGCAATGGAATTGCCACTCAAAATTGTCTTCTCTTCCAGATCTAGAAATACTTATTCACAAACATAAACCTGATATTGTGCTTTTACAAGAAACGTAGTTATCACCTTATAATTTTCAATGAGAAAATTTCAAGTTTCCAGGTCAGATCGAAATGTTGGCAGGGGAGCTGGATTGGTGACCATGCTTTCTAAACATTTATGTCATCAGGCATCTTTCTCTAAGAAAATTCTTCTCCCTGACTGTGAGCTTTTAGCGAACAAACTTTAATTTCCGAATTGTGCCGATTTTACAATTTCTAATGTCTATTTTCCTTTAGGTGTACGCAGGACAGACTGTTTAGACAGCTTGGTGACTGTCACAAGCAGTGCAGTCATCGCAGGAGACGCGCACCATAGTGTCTGGGGAAGCCGTAGTGATTCCTGCGGCCACCTTCTCTGGTCGTGGCTGCCTGCAAATGCTGTACGCTGCTGCAATTCCAGAGAAATAACCTTTATGCAAGGGGTTGCTCGCTCAGCCACTGACTTAACTTTATCAGCAGGTTGGCTAGAGGCGACTGATTGGTCGACACAGGATTCGGGTACATCTAGCGACCACTTTTCTATAACTTTCATATCCGGTCATCTCCGCTCAAAATTTGTTGTGTAACCCATAAATTTGTCAACCACAATATCTATAAAAATCTGATGTCCGCCTCAATTACCTCTCTAGTTAGTACATGCCGGGATGGCAGAGCGCAGCACACGGTTTCATTTTTACAAAATGCAGTAGACCACTAAATATTCGCTGAGCCCGCAGCAGCCTCTAATAAAAAGCCGTCTCCTTGGTGGACAGAAGAATGTGAGAAGGCGTATCGTCGCAGAAAAGCGGCCTGGAAGAGGCAATCCTGCAACCAGAGTCCAGCTAATTGGTTAAATTGCAAATTCTTCTCTGCATCTTTCAAAAGAACAATTGAAAAAGCCAAGCAGGAGTATAACCAAAATTTAAACGCATATCTTTCAAATCCTCGTAATCGGAAGATCCTGTATAGATTCATGGAACGTAACAAGCGCTCTGCAGTCCCTCTTCTCACCAGTTCAACAGTGTTATAAACACAAAAGGCTCAGGAAACCCTGGAGCTTATTGCTCAGGGATTGGCGTTACGTTTCCAGGCGCAGAAAAACGTCCATTTGTGCACAATCTCACCGCACTCGTATTATACCGAGGTTGACTAATCAGAGGTCCTCTCAGTCCTGGCAATGTTGCATCCTGCAGCTCCTGGACCAGATGGTGTCACTGTTGGTATGATTAAAATTTTAGCCCAGGATTTTACAAGCGACATCTTAGATATCGTCAATGCTTCGTTGGAAAATGCATGGATTCCAAGCATTTGGAAGACAGCGAAAATTATTTTATTGATGAAAGATGCAGGGAAACGATACGTCTTAGATAATATTCGGCCAATTGCGCTAACTTCAAATTTAGTCAGATCAATAGAAAGAATAGTGCACAGTCGCCTCACAAAACATGTTCATGACGTCAACGGTCTCAGCTCAGCCCAGATTGGCTTTCGTCCTGGATGCTCTATATGGTCCGCGCATGTGGATCTAGAGAGCAGAATCCGGCTCTCGCTACGCAGAAGAGAAGTTTCAGCTTTGGTCACTCTTGATGTAGCAAATGCCTATGACAGTGTAAAACATTCTATACTACTTAACAGACTTGCTCAGTTACATCCTCCAACCTACATTTATGCGTGGATATCTGAATTTCTGAAGGACAGATTCTTTTACTGCTCCGAGGGAACCCTATGTTCAAATACATATTATCAATCAAGAGGTGTGCCGCAAGGATCGGTGCTATCCTCTCTGCTTTTTAATATTTTGGTTTGTGGCATCCCCATTCGTCCTGGTATAACATTTTTTGTGTATGCAGATGACATAGCTTTTTTTCGCCCCGGCCAGGAATATTCATTCTCTTTACCAGATTCTGCAGGGATATTTGGATCCTTTTGGAATATGGTTGCACGGTATTAACTTATCCCTGAATGTTGACAAATGCGGCGTTTTGGTATTTCCTCCAGACACGCCTTTGCACATTTCATTAGTCCATCGCTCTAACCAGATTCCACAAGTGGAATTCGTTAAACATCTAGGTGTTACTTATCACCCGGCATTAGATTAGAGCCTTCACATAGAGAACAATGTGTCTAAAGGAGAACGTGCTCTAGGCCAGCTGACAAGAATCGCCAATCAAAAGTTTTGGATGCGCCGCGGCACATTATTGTTACTATACAAAGCCTATGTAAGACCTATACTTGAATTTGGTTGCATTCTGTTCTCTGGTAGTGCAAACTACAAGATTCAACCCTTAATCTTACTGGAAAGGCGCGCTCTACGTTTCTGCCTTGGCCTCCCAAAATCAGTTTCAAACGCCCTGCCTTATCTGGAAGTCCGTATCCCTGATCTAAGTTCCCGCTTTCAAATACTCACGGTGCGAACTTTCCTCAGGTCGTTGGACCCAGTGACTGATATCAGTACTCCTATTTTTGGCTCAGCCGGCCTTATTCTTTTCTCATAATCGGCCACGGTATCAAATGCCACAAATTATGTTAACGCAGAACCTTTTAACACCGATTGGTGTTGATCTCAGTTCTTTGCAGTGGGTTAAATGGCCTACAGATTCAACTTCCCTGCATGCGTCACATATATAGGTTTGTCGGTGTCAACCCACACCTGCATAGACATAAATTCAAACTGGGAATCCTGCACCGCAACCGCGTCATTGATGCCTCACAGTGCCTGGTTTTACACAAACGGTCGTTCCAATTATATGCTTAGTGCTGATAATCAGTGGTATATAGTAAGGGATCACGTAACCAGGCTGATATGTGTTGGAACCGCCGGAAACCGGAAATCACCAGGAGGCTGAAATTCGGGACGGGATGTGTCACTGACCCGTCAAGAGCCGACCTTGCTCAGTAATCAGCCACCTCATTTGAATGAATACCTGCATGACCAAAGACCCAGACAAAACGGACCTCCTTCAAAGCGCATGGGACAAAAATCGCAGGAAACGGCTCATAAATATTTTGTGAAGTTTTAAGGGAGGCTAAATCTGACGTGCTCGCATTACCACCATGGTCGCACCGCACAACGTGACTGTTCACGTGAACAATCAGCGAGAATTATGACTTGAGGCACGTGACAAGAAATTTTGTGCAGGGCCATTCAAAGAGCTAAAATTCCGCAAAGAATATAGGAATATATAATCAGGGATGCGGACAAAAAAGCTCCAGGCCAAATCCTGCGAAAAGATGCCAACTGCAGCTTTTTGGCAGCTGACGGAGGCATCGGTAGAAAGCACCGTATGATAGGGGTATTCCTCTATGTGATCAGAGAGAAGACCGTTTAAAATGTTTGCGGGCGTGTGTTTCGCACGAGATGGGAAGATGTGGTCAAAATGGAATTCCACTGCTGCCAGCGTGTCAACAATTGGTGCTAAAATTTTGTCGCAATATCCTATGGAAATTTTCTTGTTTATGCCAGTACACCTTAGCCAATCCCCCCATGTGGGCATGTGCCATGTCTTAAAAGGACGAAGAAGAAGAAGAAGATCAGTTTACATTATAGTAAAAAATAATGGGGACAAGTCTTTCAAAGGGGAAGCTCAGTTGTTGACAGGGCCCGTCGATATGATGTGAAATACAAACTGCAGCGATACCGTGAAAATAGGAACGAATATATTCACACCAAAGTGAGCCTACGAAGCCTACATGGCAATAACGCGCTTGTATTCGTTGGTCACTAGAAAACAGTGCGCACTGATCGTAAACAGCTAAAAAGCGTTGAGGTCCAACCAAGACTACGCACTGACCTTAACCACATAATCTATAGAACGCATTCAAACGTTATATCAGAACACTTAGACATTCATTATAGTAGTGTAGTCCTAGTGAGCAGTTTTCAGTCGTCGAACCCAAAGTCTTGTGAAAAGTATACCGGCATCGTAAAAGCATTGTCATTTGACGAGAAATCACATTCACAGTTTCGCTAGAGAAACACACTTGACAAAATATATTCGGAAGAAACCAAGAAAATCACAAAATGCAGAGGGGGATAAACACAGTACGGAACGACTATGCCAGTTGGACATGATAAAGGATTCGCGACGTCAATATGTAAAAAAAAAATTATCTTCAGATCAAAAATCACTACCGGCGCTTGTTTTGCCAGTGATGTGAAAAACCGTTGCTTATAAACGACGTCTCTCATAGCGTACTTCGCGCAGCGCGGTTTCGCTCACGCCAGCTGCAGGTGGATGACGACGACTATTTGGCGATCCCCTTAACGTCCGCAATGCTAAAAGAGACGACTGACGTCTTCCTGAGCATTTTCGGAGGCTCCTCTGCCTTGCTCTGCGCTGCTCGATGGCCGCCAGGTTCTTCCGTTGTCACTGCCACGGGCGGAGACCTGGAGAACGATATCTTGCTGGCGTCGCGCGTCAGCAGGAGGACGCACCAGGTGGCGAAGCCTACGGCAGCCAGGACAGAGTCCCACGTCGGGCCGCTCGAGTGCACCACGAACGAGGCACTGAGCGCACCGACACGACCGAAGGCGTACGACATGCACATGCCCATGCTACGCACTCGCGTGGGGAACACTTCGGCCGTGTGCGTGTGGCAAACGCAAAGGACCAAGGTGGCCAGGGCCCTGCGGATGACGCCGGCCACGTCTACTGCAGACACGGACGGCCGAAGGATGCCGCGTGCAGCCGACAGAGCGCACACGAGGCAGATCAGCGCGCAGAGCGTGTCCCGCTGTCCCCAGCGTCGCATGCTCCAGTAAGCAGCCCCGAGGAAAGTGATCTGCAGTGCCAAGAAGGTCTGCTCCTCGGCAAAGCTCTCCGTATACATGCGGCGGAAGTTTATGCCGTAGAAGACGAAGAAGGTGGTGAACCAGCACAGCATGACTGACAGCGAGTCCCGACGCAGAACGGCCTTCCTCACGAACGTGCTGGGCGAGAGAACTAATGTGCTTTCGCGCGCCTGGTCTTCTTTCCTGAGCCGCTCGCGCACCAGGCGGAAGGCTCGTTGCGTCTTTTCCGCGGGTATGCCGTTCGCCGCAGCGGCCAGCAGGACTACCTCTTCGGCAGCCCGCGTCTTCCACCTGGCCAGCAGCCAACTGGGCGACTCTTCGATCAAGTAGTGGCCGCAGACCAGCAGCGACGCGGGCAGTATCAGCACCATGTACGTTGTTTTCCGGTTGAGCCTGTACAAACTGATGAGCCTGTACACGACAGGGTAGAACACAGGGCCGAAGGCCGTGTAGACTACCGCGAAAAGAACCCGTCGCTTCGCGCCGGTCACCTCGTACAGCAGGATGAAGGCAACAATGGTGGCGCTGCTGATGGCACCGGACACGACGAAGCGTGACGTCACGAAGAGGCTGTACGAGGTGGCCCAGGCGCATCCGAGGCCGGCCAGCAGGAGCGTGGCAACCGAGGCGTTGACGACGGGCTTGCGGCCCCAGCGGTCAGCCGCGATGCCCGACACGGGTACGCAGAGCAGGCCGCCGCACATGTAGACGGCCAACGACAAAGGGACCATCCATGCGCGGCTGCAGACCAGGTCCCACTCGCTGATGATGCTCTCGTCTCGACTGGCCGTGTCGTACTGCCAGTCGTCGCACGGAACCTCGTGTCGTTCAGAGCTCACGATGTCCTGCACGAGGTGGCGCGGAGCAGGCTGAGAAAAGATGCAGTTGCAAACAGCGTGAAGGTATTCCAGCTGCCTACGGGTAGAGCAAGACATTGTTCGACAGGAGCTCGCAAATGTGTTCTTCCCAACAGTAGTTTACTTTCCACTGTAAACGTTGTAAAATTCGATCCAGAATTCGAATTTGCGAGCTTCATAAACGGTGCTCAACGCTGGATTTGGATTTTCGCAGGGGTCACAATGCTGAGTGAGTCCTAGAACAGGTTACGAGTGGCAAGTAAGGACTCAAGTGCTCTCTCTCTCAATCGCGTGCTCCGTTTCTGACAATTAGTAAAGCGATATGGCAACTGGAAGTTGCTCGAAGGTAACGCGGTGTACGCACAGCAGTGCTCATTTTCGATGACGCGGTGAAAAGGCTTCCCGTGACTTTTGATCTTCAGCTAGCGGCAACATTTTGGGCCGAATATTTCTGCGCGCCATTATTTCGGCAGTTTTCGGTCCCGCCTAAATACCGTAGCTATTGAATGAATTTTCTCGATTACCTACACTAAACTTTGACATACATTGGTGGAAAGGCAAATGAATAGATAGGAGATTATCGTGGCAAGATAGGTAACCCAGCGTAATCCAGGCGGACGGACAAGACATGGGCCGAAGCTTAAAAGGGTAAAACCAACCTCACTGTAATTCGTTATCATTTTGATTTCAGCTTCACAAACGTGTTACTTTCAACACCCCGTGTTATGTCCATGGAATTGACCCCGCTCCTTCCCCGAAAATGAAACGTCTTGCGTCCCTCGTTTTTGCCTCGTCCAATTGTCATCAATCTTACAAATTACTGGTGTCATCAAACAAGGGGCCCCAATCAAAATCTCAAAACTGTTCGCATGTTCAATATTTAATGATTAGCCAGCCCCTTAATTATTGTGATCTGGGTATGACCTTGTCTGCAAGAAAGTTATGAACCATTCACACACAAGATGAGAACTGAGAATTATTTCAACTGCCGCCGCGGTGGCTCAGTGGTTAGGATGCTCAGCTACTGAGCAGGAGTATCGGGGCATGAACCCGACCGCGGCGGCCACGTTTCGACGGAGGCGAAACGCAAAGGGCACCCATGTGCTGTGCGATGTGTGGGCACATTAATGATTTTCAGGTGGTCGAAATTATTCCGGAACCAACCACAAGAAAACCTCTTTTACAGCGAAGCTGTATACCTCTACCGTCCAAGAAAATTTTCGTGTCGTTGTCGTAAGCAAAAAACGCCAGCAAAAAACTCGGAGTGGAAAAGTACCCAACAGCATTGAAATCGTATATCACACTGATAGTAAAGCAGGTAATATAAAAATAAATTAAAAATATAAGAATATATGAAATATAAATTAATAAAACAAAATTGTACCAAGGGTAAATCTCCTTTCAAATCAGGCATACAGCTCAGCCCTGGTTTTCAATAAGAAAAACCACAAAACAAACATCAAAACCACATAATGGATGATAAGGCGCGTGTGAACAATGGGAACACCGTCCGACGCGTTCCGGTAAACATTAGGTTTACAGCTGCTTCGAAAGGGGTTGAATATGCAGCGATGGCGTAGAGGTAGAACATCCGCCTCGCGTGCAAGAGGACCGGGGTTCAAATCCTGGTGCCGCGCAATTCTCCACCGGGTTAAAAAAAAAAAAAAATCCGCGTGTCGATGGAATTGCATAACCAGGCCTGGAGTGCGGCCTTATCTCGGTGACCAGAACCGACAACGCACTCTCTCACCAGAGCAGGATTTGGCCACCCTGGTGTAGTACTTGGCCACAACCTTCTATGATCAAACCAATTAACCCTCGGCCCTCAGTCCCCAGCGGCTGCAGAGCAACTGACCACGGCGGCGGTCAGACCTGTGACGCAGCGGAGGGTGCTAAGAATCTCTGGCTCCGGACAGGCCGCCATTGGAATCTGAACCTGGCAACGTTTAACGCTAGAACCTTAGCTAGTGAGGCTAGCCTAGCAGTGCTGTTCGAGGAACTAGCGGGAATTAAATGGGATGTGATAGGGCTTAGCGAAGTTAGGAGGACAGGTGAGACGTATACAGTACTAAAAGACGGACACATACTGTGCTATCGCGGGTTAGAGGATAGACGAGAACTAGGTGTGGGTTTCCTCATTAATAAGGATATAGCTGGCAACGTAGAGGAGCTCTACAGTATTAACGAGAGGGTAGCAGCTATAGTAATTAGGCTGAATAGGAGGTACAAGCTGAAAGTGGTGCAGGCCTACGCACCCACATCCAGCCATGATGACCAGACCGTTGAAAGCTTCTATGAGGACGTAGAATCAGCAATGAATAGAGTAAAATCGCAGTACACTGTACTGATGGGCGACTTCAATGCGAAGGTGGGCAAGAAGCAGGCTGACGACCACGCGGTAGGTGACTATGGGATAGGCTCTAGAAATAGCAGGGGAGAGTTATTAGTCGAATTCGCGGATAGAAATAATTTACGGATCATGAATACCTTCTTCCGCAAACGAGAAAAAAGGAAGTGGACCTGGAAGAGCCCCAATGGTGAGATTAAAAATGAAATCGACTTCATACTATGCGCTAAACCTGGCATCATTCAGGATGTGGCCGTCCTCGGAAGGGTGCGTTGCAGCGACCATAGAATGGTAAGGTCTAGAATTAGCTTAGAATTGAAGAGGGAACGGAAGAAGCTAGCGAAGAAGAAGACCATTAACGAGTTAGCCGTAAGAGGGAAAGCACAGGAGTTTAGGATAGCGCTGCAAAACAGATACTCGGCTTTAACTGAGGAAGATGATCTTGATGTTCATTCAATGCACGATAACCTGACATCAATAATTACGGAGTGCGCAGTAGAAGTAGGCGGTAGGACAGTTCGAAAAGATACCGGGAAGCTATCTCAGGTGACGAAAGATCTGATTAAGAAGCGCCAAAACATGAAGGCATCTAACACTATCGATAGAATAGAAATAACGGAGCTATCAAAGTTAATAAATAAGCGCAAGGTAGCCGACATAAGGAAGTTTAATATGGAGAGAATCGAGCATGCTCTAAAGAACGGAGGTAGCCTAAAAACAGTGAAGAGGAAACTAGGCATAGGTAAAAACCAAATGTATGCATTAAGAGACAAGCAGGGCAATGTCATTAGCAATATGGATAAGATAGTTAACGTAGCCGAAGAGTTCTACACAGACCTGTACAGTAGCCAATGTAATCAGAACGCTAATGAGAAAGACAGCAGTGCACAGCAATGCGTAATCCCGCCAGTAACGAAAGATGAAGTAAAGAAAGCCTTAGAAGCAATGAAAAGGGGGAAAGCAGCTGGGGAGGATCAGGTAACAGCAGATCTGTTGAAGGATGGAGGGGACATCGTGCTAGAAAAACTAGCCACCCTGTATACGCAGTGCCTTATGACCTCGACTGTACCAGAAGCTTGGAAGAAAGCAAACATTATCTTAATTCATAAGAAGGGAGACGCCAAGGACTTGAAAAATTACAGGCCGATCAGCTTACTATCCGTTGCCTACAAAGTATTTACTAAGGTAATCGCTAATAGAGTCAGGGCAACGTTAGACTTTAATCAACCAAATGATCAGGCAGACTTTCGTAAAGGATATTCTACAATAGATCATATTCACGCTATCAATCAGGTGATAGAGAAATGCGCAGAATATAACCAACCTCTATATATAGCTTTCATTGATTACGAGAAAGCATTCGACTCAGTGGAAACCTCAGCAGTCATACAGGCATTGCGTAATCAGGGGGTAGAAGAGCCTTATGTCAAAATACTGGAAGATATATATAGCAACTGCACAGCTACTATAGTGCTCCATAAAGTCAGCAATAAAATTCCAATGAGGAAGGGCGTCAGGCAAGGAGACACGATCTCGCCAATGCTGTTCACCGCATGTTTGCAGGAGGTATTTCGAGGCCTGAATTTTGAACAGTTGGGAATAAGAATAAATGGAGAATACCTAAATAATCTGAGATTTGCTGATGACATTGCCTTGCTGAGTCACTCAGGAAGTGAACTGCAAATCATGATCAACGAGTTAGACAGGCAGAGCAGATCGATGGGTCTAAAAATTAACATGCAGAAAACCAAGGTAATGTTCAACAGCCTAGCAAGGGAACAACAGTTCACAATTGGCAGCGAGAGCCTAGAAATTGTGCCGGAATACGTCTACTTAGGGCAGGTAGTGACAGCTGATCCGGATCATGAGAGGGAGATAACTAGAAGGATAAGAATGGGGTGGAGCGCATATGGCAAATTCTCGCAGATCATGAGTGGCAGTTTACCAATTTCCCTCAAGAGGAAAGTGTACAACAGCATAATCTTACCGGTACTCACCTACGGGGCAGAAACGTGGAGGCTAACGAAAAGAGTTCAGCTTAAGTTAAGGACAACGCAGCGAGCCATGGAAAGAAAAATGATAGGTGTAACGTTAAGAGATCGGAAGCGGGCAGAGTGGGTGAGGGAACAAACACGGGTTAATGACATCCTAGTCGAAATCAAGAGAAAGAAATGGGCTTGGGCAGGGCATGTAATGCGAAGGCAAGATAACCGCTGGTCTTTAAGGGTAACGGAGTGGGTTCCAAGAGAAAGTAAGCGTAGCAGGGGGCGGCAGAAGGTTAGATGGGCTAATGAGATTAAGAAGTTTGCAGGCAAAGGGTGGATGCAGCTGGCAAAGGATAGGGTTAATTGGAGATACATGGGAGAGGCCTTTGCCCTGCAGTGGGTGTAGTAGGGCTGATGATGATGATGAAAGGGGTTGACGTTATGCAAAGCCCTTGTGTGAAGTGCAAACCGCATAATGTATGACAGCGGCGCCTGCAAACAATGCGAACCACGTTCCTTCTTCTCACGTGTGTTTCACGAGATTAAGGTTCTGTAAGCTACTCCAAGTGAAAAAAGTACCAAAAAGCTAGAAATCGTATATCATACTAACCATTAAGCAGTCGTGAATGCCCTTGTGAAGTAATAAAGGGTAATATAAGCCCACTTCATTTGTCTCGGGTTTCACTCTGTGTAGAGCCATGTGTGTGAATTTTCAAGTGACGTCGCAATGGGTAATTGGGTGTCGTTTTACAGCTTCGCTCTCCAACAACCCTAATAATAATAATAATAATAATAATAATAATAATAATAATAATAATAATAATAATAATAATAATAATAATAATAACTGGTTTTGGGGGAAAGGAAATGGCGCAGTATCTGTCTCATATATCCGCGGACACATAAACCGCGTCGTAAGGGAAAGGATAAAGGATGGAGTGAAAGAAGAAAGGAAGGAAGCGGTGCCGTAGTGGAGGGCTCCGGAATAATTTTGACCACCTGGGGATCTTTAACGTGCACTGACATCGCACAGCACACGGGCGCTTAGCGTTTTGCCTCCATAAAAACGCAGACGCCGCGGTCGGGTTCGAACCCGGGAACTCCGGATCAGTCACAGCGTAGATTGTAGCCAAAAGTTGTTTTTCTTTTTACTCCGCCCCGCCGCGGTGGCTCAGTTGTTAGGGCGCTCGACTACTGATCCGGAGTTTCCGGGTTCGAACCCAACCGCGGCGGCTGCGTTTTAATGGAGGAAAAACGCTAAGGCGCCCGTGTGCTGTGCGATGTCAGTGCACGTTAAAGATCCCCAGGTGGTCGAAATTATTCCGGAGCCCTCCACAACGGCACCTCTTCTTCCTTTCTTCTTTCGCTCCCTCCTTTATCCCTTCCCTTACGGCGTGGTTCAGGTGTCCAACGATATATGAGACAGATACTGCGCCATTTCCTTTCCCCCAGAACCAATTATTATTATTATTATTTTTTCTCCCACCTTGCTCCGTCCCCTGACGACGCAGTTGAGGTATCCATCTAGCAGTGAGAGAAGAGACCGCCATTTACTTTCCTCAAAAACCACAAATTACAGCACCTTTCCTTTATTTAAACATTAATTCTAATCTTTATAGCGTAAGCTCTGCTACGCCATGTCTCCCAAGGTCATTCATCTGCGTCGCCGTGACCTTGAGCTCGCTCGGAGCGCAAAGTCTTGCAGGTGCTTTTCCTTCCTCCATGGGCAGGTGTGAGTCACATCACGCCGCGCTATCACGTGATTTGCTCTAGGCGATGGTAGTAGTAAGTGGTTTTATTAAAATAATAATAAAAAAGGAAGGAAAACATATTTGCTAGCCCCGGCATCTGCCATCGATAATGAAGTACCTGAGCTTGGGCATCAGAAATAAAGGATAGCAGGCAGAATGGAGAAATGAAATGAAAGGAGTGAGGGCACGGAAAGAGAGGATAGAGGGAGAGGTAATATACACAAACTATTCACACAAGCTCTCTCTAGGTGGGACAACAGCTGCTTCGCGGCTCTCCCTCATCGTCTCGCCATGGTTGGTGCGCCAGCTGGGCCGCCTGTGCATTCGCTTCAGCCAAGCTTCAGGCCGAATCCGTTCATCCAAGACAATCTTCGATTAAAATCAAAGAATTGACCAGGACAAGGCGTGAGATTTGCAATAAAGCAAGCCTTTCATAAACAATCTTTGCAGTCCCTTGTAAAACCAAGTATAACTACGCTTACGCTCGTGAAACTTGATAGAAGGGTAGTTGAACCTCTGCATTTTTTTCAAGATGAAAGGAGATCTCAGCGGCCTCTCTCGAACCTTCGTCACCTCCTGCTCGGTCGCCTTCCTACTTCATCTTCGAACCCGTCCAGGCGATAGCGTGCCAGTGGAGGCAAAACACAAAAGGCACTGTGGGTACTGATCCGCCGCAGTGGTTCAGTGGTTAGGCGCTCGGCTACTGAGGAGTAGTAGTAAGTGGTTCGATTAAAATAATTATAAAAGGAAGGAAAAGATTTTTGCTAGCGCCGGCATCTGCCATCTATACTGAAGCACCTGAGCTGGGCAGCAGAAATAAAGGATAGCAGGCAGAATGGAGAAATGGTATGAAAGAGGTGAGGGGACAGCAAGAGAGGATAGTGGGAGAGGTAATATACACAAAATATTTACACAATGAGAACTGAGCCTGAGTTCCCAGTTTCGAACTCGACCGCGGCGGCCGCGTTTCGATGGAAGCGAAGCGCAAAAGGTGGCCGTGTGCTGTGGGATGTCAGTGCACGTTAAGGATCCCCAGGAGGTAGAAATTATTCGGGAGCCCTCCACTACGGCACCTCTTTCTCTTCTCTCACTCCCTCCCTTATCGTTTCCCTTACGGAACGGTTGGAGCCTTCCACTATGGCCCTGTTTCTTTCTTCCTTTTTTCGCTCCCTCCTCATACCTTCCCTCACGGCATAGTTGAGGTGTCCACCGAAGAGAGGGATTTATGGCGCCTACGCCTTACATTTCCTCAAAAACCCAAAACCAATTCCCTTCCTATTTCATCCGAATATAATGTTGTTGAGTTACAGTGTCCCTATTGCTGAGCGGAGGGAGGCGACGCTGACGGGCACGGGAACTAATGCGATGGAGTAATGAGGCGAAGAAATTCAGAGGCACAAGACGGTCGTGGTTAGCACAGTGTGGGTCTTAGGACACCACTGGGATGAAACATTTACTCTGCGCTGTTAGCGGCGTTGAGTGCGTGAACTTGGTAGCGTTTACAGGTTTCACTGGACAAATTTACAGCGGGAAGCACGTCGAGGACGTTTCTTGAGGGCTTCCGTGAAAAGAAAAATTTTCAGGAATGGAAAGGCGGAGTAACCGTCCCAGTTCTCGGTGAAAATTGGTTTTGAGGGCCCGCTTGGTGGCTCAGTGGTTAGGGCGCTCGGCTACTGATCCGGAGTTCCCGGGTTCGAACCCGACCGCGACGGCTGCGTTTTTATGGAGGAAAAACGCTAAGGCGCCCGTGTGCTGTGCAATGTCAGTGCACGTTAAAGATCCCTAGGTGGTCGAAATTTTTCCGGAGCCCTCCACTACGGCACCTCTTTATTCCTTTCTTTTCCCACTCCCTCCTTTATCCCTTCCCTTACGGCGCGGTTCAGGTGTCCGCCAAAATATGCGACAGATACTGCGCCATTTCCTTTTCCCAAAAACCTATTATATATATTATATATGGCCCGCACACTCAATTTTGGGTGCCGTGAAGGAAGGAATAAACACTGCGGCACGTCTTTCTCTCTCTCTTCTTTCATTTCCCCCTTCCTGTTTTTCCTCCCTGTGCAGCTGGTGTGCACTGTGAAGTGAGAAATTTACAGCGCCTTTAATTTGAAATTAAAAATTGTTTTTTGGGGAAAGGAAATGGCGCAGTAATTGTCTCACATATCGGCTGACACCTGAACCGCGCCGTAAGGGAAGGGATAAAGGAGGGTATGAGAGAAGAAAGGAAGGGGTGCCGTAGTGGAGGACTCCGGATCAATTTCGATCAACAAGGGATCTTTAACGTACACTGACATCACATAGCACACGGGTGCTTTAGCGTTTAGCCTCCATCGAAACGCGGCCTCCGCAGTCAGGTTCAAACCCGGGCACACCGGATCAGCAGCTCAGCGCCCTAACCACTTAGCCACCGCGGCGGGTCCTTTCATTTCCTCAAAACACATTTTTTTCAGAAAGGCTCAAAAGAGAGAGTTGAATTACTGGAGGGTTCCGAGATAATTTTGACCATTTGAGGCATGCACTGAGGTCGGTTGGTTTGGTTGGTTTATGGGGCTTAAAGTTCCAAAGCGACTCATGCATGAGGGACGCCCATTGACGACGGACAGCGTACGGGGCGCTCTTTGCGTTTCGCCTCCATCGAGACGCTGCCGCCGCGGCCAGTTCCAACACAGGGACTCCAGCTCTGTAGCTGAGCGCCCCAAGAATTCAACACCAAACACTGAGCCATCGCGGCAGGTGCGTCCGTGAGGACAGAGAAAGAAGCGGTTACAAAGAAAGGAAAGGCGCTGTAACAGTCTCGCTCTGTGGGGACACCTAAACCGCGCCTTGATGGAAGGGATCAAGGATAGAGTGAAAGAAGAGGGAAAGACGCTGTACAGGCGAATAATAATTCCGAATTAATTTCGACCACCCTGGTTTCTTTGACGTGCAGTGACATCGCGCAGCCCCTCAATTTTATCTCCATCGGAATACGGTCGTAGACCCGCCGCGGTTGCTGTGGTTAGAGCGCTCGGCTACTGAGCCGGCGTTCTCGGGTTCGATCGAACCCGGCCGCGGCGGGCGCATTTCGATGAAGGCGAAACGCGAACGAAACGCAAAGGCGGCCGCATGCTGTGCGACGTCAATGCACGTTAAACTTTGTTGTTGATACTGCAGGAAAAATGAGATGGAAAGTGCACGGGCCTGCCAACTGGCCCAAGCTGAGCCACAATCGTTGCCTCGTGCAGACAGTAGGAGAGTTGAGAGATAGGAAAGATTGAAAGAAAAGACGCCAAATGTGCGAGAGCCCCTTGATCCCAGCCCCACAGGACCAGGAAGCCACCACCCCACGTTAAAGGTTCCCAGGTGGTCTAAATTATTCCGGAACTCTCCCCTACGGCACCTCTTCCTCTCCTTTTGCCATCACTCCCACCTTCCCCCTTCCCTTCTGGCGCGGTTCAGGTATCCACCGCGAAGTGAGTCAGTTACTGCGCCATTTCATCTGAAAAATTAGCTGCGGTTTTACTAATGCTGAACCTGGTTTAAGAGCGAAAGCTATGGTCTATCGGGCAAGTAGACGCGGCTTGGCTTGAGGTCAGCATCTCCCAAGCGCCCAGTTCCATTTAGCCAGCTGCGCGACAGATGGCGACACCTTGCCAGCATCGTATCTCTCGTGGTTGCCGCTTTGAGCCAGTGGGTCGACGAAGCAGTTGTCCGCCAAGGCGCGAACTTGTGAACTCCGTTGCCAGCCGTGCTCTCGGGCTCTAGCCCCAGTGTTTTTATGTGTCGACAGCAATAAAACCTGTCATTATGCTCCTCAAGCCTCCACTTCAGTCATCTCGCGCCAGCAACGCCCTCACACTGTAACGTTGAGTGCGTTCCGCACACGGGGTAGGCAGCGCGCCCACCCTGCATTTCTGCATTGCTTGCTCGAACCCGGAGGCACGAAAGCAATGCAAAGAAAAAATGTCAACCGCATTCTGCACAAGCTCCCTCTACAGGATGACGTCTTGTTAACCGCTCTTAAAGCACAATATCTTACAATTCCACCTACCGCGCTCCCTACTTACACCGGCGGCCCCAATCCTACACTAGATGAGGACATTTCTACATGGGAAGTTAAAGCCGCCATGCAGAAACTACGCCTCACTTCGGCCCCGTGGGCAGACAAAATCAACAACAAGATGCTTAGGAATCTGGACGAGCGCTTCATACAGGCTATAACAGACCTATTCAACAGGTGCTGGCAAGATGGAGCGCTACCAGCACAATGGACGCACGCCCACATAACCTTTATTCCGAAACAAGGCGAACTTCTAGATATAAAAATCCTACGCCCAATGTCCCTCACATCCTGTCTAGGCAAACTGTTCGAACATGTGCTCCTGGAACGCCCACAGAACCATATCGACGATCACGACCTACTCCCCCACACGATGATTGGCTTCCGCAGTCATCTGTCCACACAGGACGTTATGCTTCAGATTTCAGAAGATGCCCTCCACCCCCGAAATACAAAACGCACGCGAGCAATACTAGCTTTGGACCTAACCAAAGCCTTTGACAATGTCAACCACTCCGCCATCCCAGAAGCGCTCTCGGCACTAGGAACCGGCCCGCGCACCTTCAAATACATTTAAGCTTTTCTAAGACACCACACAGCAGAAATCTGCTTCGGGTCTCTCTCCTCCCAACCTTCGCACTCGGCAGCAGAGGCACCCCGCAAGGGTCAGTCCTCTCGCCGCTGCTCTTCAATATAACACTCATTCCCATGAACAAGGCGTTAAACGCAGTACCTAATCTTTCGCACTCCTTCTATGCCGATATTACACTGTGGACAACCACAGGAAACGCCGGAGCCATAGAAGAAACATTGCAGGCCGGCGCCGACCTGGTGGCAGCGCATGCTGCAACCGTCGGCCTGGCCTGCTCCCCTACCAAATCCGAGTTACTCATTCTTCGACCACCTAGATGTAGGACGGACCCAGGCCCCACGCCTCCAATAAAACTCACGTTGGACGGCACCCCCATCCCAGAAGTGGAAAAGGTCCGAATCCTAGGCATCCTTCTCCAGAGCAACGGCAAGAACACCGCCACGATAACCAAACTCACAAACACCGTCCATCAGACCATGCGGCTCATACGACGAATTGCCAACCGACACAGGGGAATAAGAGAACATGACCTCCGTCACCTAGTTCAAGCATTCGTCGTCAGCCGCATAGTATACTCTCTCCCATATCCCTTCCTCACGAAAGCGGAAGAAGAGAAAATGAACGCCCTGATTCGCCAGGCATACAAGACCGCACTCAACCTCCCTCGACACACCTCCAACGAACGGCTCTTACTCATGGGCATACATAACACTAGCTGAGCTTACAGAAGCTCACCGCACGACACAATTTGAACGTCTCTCCTCCACCCCTACAGGCCGCAGCATCATTAAGAACCTAAATCTTGACTCAACCAACACTATCCGGCATGCATACCGCACCCCCGGTGCCACCCAAAAGTTTCTGACAGTACATCCACTCCCAAAAAACATGCACCCAGTCCAACACCAAGCTCGACGCGCAGCAAGATTGGCCCAGGCACTACACAAACGTTATAACCAACACACGGAGGCTGTCTACGTAGATGCTGTGGCATACACCACTCAGCCGGCCTTTGCCATTTCCGCAATCGGCCACAATCTTTCACCTCTAGCCGCTGCATCGGTCCTAACGCACACCTCACTAGAAGCCGAAGAAGCTGCAGTTGCCCTTGCGGTCTTCTTCACTACTGCCACACTCGTATTTAGTGATTCAAAAACCGCGATCAGAAACTTTGCAAAAGGGCGGACGCATGCCGTCGCCCATAAAATTCTCAACTCCTCTCAGCCCTCCACTAGACCCATTCAACTCATATGGGTCCCCGCGCATGCGGGCCATCCAGGCAACGAAGCCGCCCATGACACCGCTCGAGCGTACGTCAACCGAGCAGGGCAAGCCGCCGAGCCAGGGAGCGCCCGTGGCCGATTGATCACATACCACGAAATTTCACTCCACTACAGAGAGCAACGACTCCACTATCCTCCGCCTCACAAATCACTCACTAAATTAGAGCAGGTGACGTGGCGCCAGCTACAATCTCGCACTTTTCTGTCCCCCGCCCTTTTAGCACTAATGCACCCAGGGTTGTTCTCTCCAGAGTGTACCCTATGCGGAGACCCAAGAGCTGATTTCCATCACATACTACACATATGCTCCGAGTTCCAGCCGCCATCAGAGTGGCAACTCACTGACCTCGAGCGATGGGAGGTCGCGGTGTCCAGCTCCGACGCAGCTGTCCAAAAGCAGCTAATGGGCTGGGCTTTGGAAGTCGCCGGACGTCACCGACTGCCGGCCACTTCATGCGACCAAGAGCCAACCTAATAATAGTTTAAGATATGGCTCAATATTTATTAAAGTTTACCACCACCACCCAACCTGCCATGTGGCAGTTAAGTTAATGGTTCATGGCGAGGGATTGGTCACCCAGTGAACGCTGCATCCTACTCTACCGCCCCTTAACGACGAATCGAAACGGCAAAGGTCAAAGGTCATGTCGTGCGACACCATGGTGGACCACATATGGTAAGGCCTATTGCCACACTTGACATCTGGCTCGCTTGACGGTCAACCGGCGGCGAAATCGGCTTTACCTAGCGCAGTGAAGCTTTCGCTTCAAAAACCACCACCGCAACGACCGCGACTTGATACCACGACCTCGTGCTAGCATTGCGCCTTCACGTTGCGATGAATATGTAGCATAATTATGCATGTCGCTGACATCGACGACAAGCGTGTAATAATGCCAGCTATAGCTCAAGGGTGTCACCATGCCAGAGAAAAAAAAATTGCCTTAAAACTGTGAGCAAGTGGCAAAAGAGTATAAAGTCACTTAAAGTAAATTATTCTCGCAGTGTGCACATCTTCACAGCTAAACAACGAAGCTGCCTCACCGGGATCGGAGGGTCGTAGACGGTGCACTGGCTGAACGTGCCGTCGGCGAGCAGCGGTATGGCAGCGTTCTTCCAGGCGCCCGCCGGCAGCTCGGCCAGATCGGCGGGTGGCCGGCACCAGTGGTCCACGGGGCGGGCGACCAGGCGGTACGACAACGTGTGGCTCAGCAGCACCAGCGAGGCGAGCACGCCGAACAGCAGCACGTGCCTCTGGAAGGCGCCGTGACCGATGGCGTCGTACACGTCCGCCACGTCGTCCGTACGCCCGTCGCCTGGGTCGGTCGCGGAGGCCTCCGTTGCGGGCACCGCGCTGGCAGCTTCCATGGGGCCGATGATGGGGCGACGGCCGTTCTAGCAAAAGAACAGAACCGCGGCGGTTGCACGGCGCCTCTTCTTCTGCTGTTCCTGTAGCAGGCACGCGCCACTGCCACGTGAATAACGATGATGATGATGGCCTCTGGTTGGATGGCACGTACCCACGGTGGGGGATTGGCCAGGGTACATTGTTGATAAAAATACACACATGGGTAAGGAGTGGAATATTTGGATAATTTTGTGAAGAAGGCGCAAATTTGGAGAAAAAAGGCGAAAGAAAAAGGAAATGTAAAAGCCGTGAATTCATATTTTAGCATAAGAATCGACCTGATGCAATTATATACCCGTGAATTAAATCTCACACAGATTTCAAGGGATACCCCTTGGCGCTTGAATATGCTCATTCTGTCTGGGATCCCCATCAGATTAACCTAATTAATACCATTGAGTCAGTTCAGAATCGTGCCGCCAAGTTCATCTCATCTGTCTACTCCTATCATACCAGCATCTCAGGTCTGAAATCACGATTGCAGTTGCCTACGCTAGTCACCCGTCGGAACGCAGCATGTCTCTGCTTATTTCATAAGTTCTTTCACAACTTTCCAGAAGCCAATCGATTAATTCCACGTGTGCATCGCATTTCCCACCATAACCACCCGAACGCTGTTTACCCTGAATGTGCACATACCACCACATTCCAGCAATCATTTTTCTTAAAAACTGCCCGTGACTGGAATAACCTCTCCGCCGAAGTGGCCACCATCATGAATCATCGACTGTTCAAGACCACTATCGAGGAAGCCTATTCATCAACATAAATTTTGTCCATTTTTCATTAAGGTATAATATTTTTTGCCGTGTTATCCCCACCCCTCATGTAATGTTCCGAAAGGTACCTTTGAGGAAAAAATAAATAAATAAATAAATAGATAGAGGGAGCCTCAGTCGAGAGAGGGGGATTAACAAGTGATGCATTCTTTTAGGGCTGTGTGACTTTGGCATCGGTCCAAGAACCGGAAGCGAACGAAAAGTTGTCCTAAAATACAAATTTAGCTACTCCCAACTGAAATAAAAGGTGATGAGTTCATAATAATGTATGGACATTTGAGATATATTAATGCGTGTAGGTTCCTCGTGCACCCAACGCGTCCCGTGCACTAGCATCACCACCATCATCATCATAATAATCATCATCAGCAGCAACAGCAGCAGCGGTGCTGTTTCGTAATAAATGTTTCTTTGACGGAAGTTGAAGGAAGCGTTCGTCTTTCTCTCTCACTGCTCGAGAAACAGCATCGTTCTTTTCCTTGGCAGCAATAATAACATACCCATGCAAGATGATGTTTGATCAGGCAAGAAGCTCTGTTGCGATCTGGTTTCCAGCGCCTTTCTAGACAAAAAAAAAAGAACAAGAATAAGGTGCAGGCGCTAACCGCGAAGGGCATGCCACTTGTGTGAGCTTGTTCATTTACGAAAGCAGAAAAAGAAAAATTGGATAGCATGGTGCGGCAGGCCTACAAAGCTGCCTTAGGACTCTCACTAAATGCCTCAGCCGAAAGGCTTACGAGGTTAGGAATACATAACACCTACAATGAACAGAAAGAAGCACATTTAATGACTCAAACAGCGAGATTAGCGAATTCCAGAACTGGCAGGAGTATTCTTACCAGGCTTGGAATTAACTTTCAACCTACGAATAAAGACGCTAAAGTAGACTTGCCCCGCGACGATAGGACGGCCCTACTAATCAAACCACTTCCCAAAAACATGCACCCCACATAACATGAGAGTAGAAGACAAGCATAATAAATGAACATAATATATACGGACACTGTGCTGGAAAAATTCATGTAGGTGTGGCACAATACAAACACACGAATGCCTTTGCAATTGTGGCTGTGAACGAGAATGACCACATCGTCTCGGCAACAATCAAAGCGAAATCCTCTGAAACGGCAGAAGAGGCGGCTATAGCCCTCGCCCTAGCGCATGGCCAAGACAGCATCATTCTCAGCGACTCCAAAATCGCTGTCAATATTTTCTCAAAAGGGCGAATTACAAGCAAGTCCATTAGGTTCCTTAACGCCACCAAATTCTCACCAAATTATTCCGAACTGATACGGGTCGCAGCCCATTTGGGGAATCCGGGGAACGAGGCAGCCCACAGTAAAGCTCGAGGTTTCGTCTGCCGGCAGTGGATGAGTCTGGCTCCCTGAATTTTACGAAGGACTCTATGATCGCATATCATGATCTCATCAATCATTTTAAACTAGAGAGAACTCCCCCCCCCCCTCCGTACAAAAGCCTGACTAAAGAACAGGTTACGTGGCGTCGTCTACGTGACGAGATCGATACGCATCCCATCACTCCTCGCGCACATTTCTCCGGATCTATACACCCCGAACTGTAAACACTGTGACCAACGAGCCAACTACGATCACATCCTGTAGGATTGTAAAATAGAACCACCTCCGGGTGATCTAGTTACCGGTCCTTCTCTCGGGCGGTGGGAGGCCGTGCTGGCTAGCTCTGACCCCAGAACGCAAGTTCTGTCGGTGGAGTGGGCTGACAAAGTCATCGAGGGCTATGTACTCTCGACCACTTAACGCGACCTCTTACCAAGCTCTTTCCGGCGAATAAAAAGTTTTACAATCAATCTTCTTAAGTGTTATGTTATTGAGATCGTGAGATTTTTTCTGTTAACGCTTCTTTTTCTCTACTTTTCTCTCAAATCTTTTTTCTCGTCTCTTTGTTTCCTCGATTTCTATTCTTATGACCTCAAATATTTCAGAATTCATTATTGACCTTTGCTGATTCCTCATTCTTTATTTATGAATTTTTCAGCTGTTTGGATTTGCAGCAAACTCTGGCCAATCTGCCACCGTGGGTATGTGCCATTCCTTCAGAGGCAACAGTAACGATATGTTGAAAACTGTCGCCTGCGCCGAGGCGTGGATATGATCGGTACGACTCTTGTAGCCGTCCAAAGAGCGGCTACTCTCAAGTCCGCCTGTCGATGACGTGACCATAGACAGCACACTTTCCGGAATGTGTCGGGGAACGTTCTGGCCCAAGTGGTCAGTATGCAGAAGACCCACTTGAATGATGTTCTCCTCAGCTTGTGTCATACGACACGGATGTTCAGTTACCACATGCCTCAATGGCCATAGCGGCGCTGATGCTGCTTTTTTTTTTTTCCGGGGGGGGTCCCGTGTACCCCCGTAGAACAAACCTGAAAGTTGCCGTTTAGAAGGTTACGCCACGCTTCAAAATCAACAAGGAATCATTGTAAAGCGTATAGGTAGTAAGTATTCGCTCTCAGTTCATGCTTTGAAGTAAATATATGAACGAGCAAAGCCAAGGGGAAGAGCGGTATATGCATACAAGTACTCCCAGCCTTTTCACCCTTCACTGGGGCATCATGGACGGCAAAGATGGCTGTTCCTCAGTACATGGTGCGCCTTGTGAGAGCTGTCGCGGCCAATTCTCATACGGTCCAGGAGTCACCGTGCCTATAGGGGATGAGTCTTTTGAATAATGCGCTTTATTCACTGGACTCCTCCCCTAGGACCGGTGCCTCCTTTGGGGGTTGCACCGGGTCAACATTATCTTCGTCTTATCAGTTGAACACACCAGTTTTAGGTTCGAAAATAATGCGCCTCTTTCAGCTACGCGCAACTGTATACGAAAATAATGTGTTATAAACCAGGCTCCTGCTAAACCTGAGCGCGACCCTGGCACATTACCAGCGCAGACAATAAGCAGTCCATCGTGTATACTTTGGTTTGGTTAGGCATACTGCCAGAAGAAAAAAGAGGAAATCGCATTAAAGAACTAAAACAAAAAAATAAAATTGTTAGGGCGGTCGTGCTTAGCTCGTGCCTGTTCACACAAAACAGAGCTGTCTCAAGTGTGGCTTGATGGACCAGGCGTGTTCTTTGGGCTGCTGATGGGCGTCCTTTTGCAGCAGCTGCGAAGCGGCATTACATTGTCGCGATTCCTTGCGCATACAATTAGGAGTCCATCATATGTACCTCGGTTTACATCTCATGTGTCGACAGCAAGTGAATCGTTTGTTATGCTGCTCCAAGCGTGCGAAGTTCGACTGCAGTGATAAAGAAAAAAACTTGTACGAGCAAGCAACCAGTAGTATTCTTTAATCGAACTTGTCTTCTAGCTTGCTTTAATATTACTTTTTAAATTAGCACTATTCCTAAGCACACCGGTCATCCCTGTTTTTTTTTAACCGAAATAAAAAGACAACTAGGCTTCATGCACAGATGGCAGGCTCGATCGGGATGATATTTCACAACAGCTGCACATATGTGCTTGCTTTTGCACTCGACATCCCAGTGTTGCAACGCAGACCTCAGGCAAAGTGCAAAGATTAAAAAAGAGACATTTGTAAAAGCCAACAACCACTCTGAGAGGGGCACTGAGCTTGTGTCTTTTCACACGGACCAGCGATATGTCAGGTGTCACATAGTTGGCCAGATGTGCTCTTTTGGCTGCTGCTGCTGTGCGAATAAGATGGGCCCATTTTTGAGGCAACTGCAAAGCGAAATTACGCTGCCACGCCGGGTATGATGTCTTGTCACAGAAGCGAAGGTGTACAGATAATTCGCTTGCATGTAGAAAAGCCGATGAAAGGGAAACTACAGAAGGCAAACGTTCGAAGGATTGCTGTCATGTATAGCGGAAGGAGGGCAGGGTATAAAGAATTCTAGTAAGCGAAGCTATGCACAAGAAACACAGTGTGCACACATGTGTGCGGAAATATCTTTCTGTCCAGGCATCCGCAGTGAATAACTCTTGTTGCGTCTTCAGTCGCGTCTTTTTGCACGTTCCACTTGCCATTGGATCTAGTATGCTCGTGCTGGATCGTATGAGGACTTTTAATTTGTCGTCTGCCGCTAACCCAAAAGTGATTTAAGAAAAGGTATCCGAACATTTAGGGGCACCGAAGGAATAGCAGATCAACAGCGAGAACGCACATAACAGAAGTGCATTTTGGTCCCTTATCATCCCAAACTCTAGATTTCGATAGTACCCGATGTCAGGTGGCGCCAAGGAACAAGGCGGCATCTGCCGAAGAGAGACAGAGAGAAGAGAGGCTCGCTTCGCCGCCAGCTGCTGGTTGCATTGTGGGAGTCCGCCTCTCTATTTCTTTTCAATGAGTGTTTCGCCTGCTACGTGGGCATGGTTAATTGGCAACATGTGACCCGGGAGTGAGGACTATCGAGTCTGTGTCACCAGTGGTAATATGATCCAGGTATACCTTAGAGCAGGCAAATTTAAGGGCGTTGAGAACCACTTCATAAATTCTGTTCTCAGCAAAAATCTACTTTTGGGTTTTTTTGTGAAACTCTAAGGCGCCCGTGTGTGAAACGCTAAGGCGCCCGTATGCTGTGCGATGTCAGTGCACGTTAAAGATCCCCAGGTGGTCGAAATTATTCCGGAGCCCTCCACTACGGCACCTCTTCTTCCTTTCTTCTTTCACTCCCTCCTTTATCCCTTCCCTTACGGCGCGGTTCAGGTGTCCAACGATATATGAGACAGATACTGCGCTATTTCCTTTCCCCCAAAACCAATTATTATTATTATTTTTTGTGACTGTGTTGATGCTTTTTCTGCAGGAAAGGAGAATTTATTTCTGAGAGAAGTGGATTTAAAGACAAAACATTTTTTTTCCCTGCCACTGGTTTCAAAAGTGTGACGTAAAAAAGGAAAAATACCGAGTGGTCACCGCTTGGAAGTGAATGGTGGCGTAGGCTCGCCTTAGAGAACCGCGCTACGAAATTCAGAATTGACGTAATCACATTTTGCTTGCAATAATGGTAATAATGTTTGCGATTAATTTTTTCCGTCTTTTCCAGGAGCCAACTTCAGTTTATACTCTGCGTTTATCTCAAGAGGAAAAGGGGGGGGGGGGAGGGGAGGGTGAAGTGAGGCACTGTTATCATTGTCACTTGTCACAGGTGGGGAAACTTAAAAGTTCGGGAGTATATTTTTAACAGCGTTTTAACTCTTGCAGCGATGCACAGTAAAAATAGGATGAGAATCACGTGCTTAATAATGAAGCGTGTAGCTTAGTTTCAACTGGAGCGGCTCCACAAGCGGGAACGCCAGACTTATGTCCACAGCTTTAATTTTAACTCTCGATTGCACGTACAGCCATGAACAAAAATTTGCGGGATGTGTATTCGCAGAAACACAAGTTTTCCGTGAATCTGCATCCCGAATACTTTTGAACATGATTGCACTTGCCAGCCACGTGACTGTTGTATGAAAAGCTAAAAGGGGCCCGAAGTTGGAGTCCACGGTTCATAAGCTCAATCGAGCTTGCAGAAAAAAAAAAACTGTTGCTCCATTTTCAGCCCCGAGAGTGCTGTATGAACTTCGAGAAGAAGTTGAACGCTGTGCAGAAGTGAATGTCTTCTTGGTTTTCTGCATCGAACTTGTGCACAGGCTTTTCGCTTTGTGTCGCTTTGATGATCGTAATAGGATAGCGCTTCCCTATAAGGACTCTTTTATTGAATACAACTCCCAAAAGAGCAATAAGATATTGCCTCTTCATAAAAGATTTACCGCCCAATCTTTCGCCTGTATTTAATTTTTTCTTGTTTCAGCAAAAACAGGAAAGCTCGGAGGCGCCCCCAGAAGCGTGTTCTCACAACTTTAGATTATTGTTGCTCTCACTGTCTTATGAACATATCGGCATGTCACAAGTTTGAAAACAGCAACATTATGCCTTTCGGCGGCAAGTTTTCTCTGCCGGTGACGACAGGTGGCTGCGCCAGGACTCGTACATTGCAACGGGACGACGGTACCGCCCTCGCGTCACCCACGTTATGTTATAGAAGTCTTCCCATGCGGTCCTTTTTGGCAATGCAGCGTGAAACGCGCCGGGATAGCTTTCCTATGATTTCGGTCTGTGCACACATATTTTTTCAGTATGCCTCACTTGGCATTTCTGGGAAGGGCTGATTTAAGCGAGAAGCTGAATTCTACAGTGCCATTCTTGTGCACGTGCCACTCTTGTGCAGCATGTTTTAGATGCGACATTAACAAGAGCTGTGTGGTTTAAATTATTATTATTTTTTAGTGTCACTAAGTCGCTACGCGGAAAAGGCCCAGGAGGCATTCGGGTAGTGTCGAACACATAACAAAAAAAGCCACAAAAACAGCGTGCTATGCTCTGCAAAGATAAAACAAAAACCTCTGGACTTTTTCTATGGACGCAGGGTTGAATCTACTGCAATAGCTCTAGCATATTGGTTGGTAACAACTTTATTGGAGCCACTTCTGTCTAGCTGAATTCTGTTTGCTGCTGCTGATTATGATGGTGGCAATTAGGCGTTCAGTGGCCTTGACTCATCGATTCTTTCACTGCTTAGAAAAAAAAGTGGTATACAGGGGCTTGACTATAAACCATAGCGGCAATATCTTTTCATGCTTAGGAATGCAATCTCAAAGATGCTGAGATCCCGGCCGCGGCGATCGGGGCCCATGTACGGTCCGATGTCAGTGCATGTTAAAGAACCCCAGGTGGTCGAAATTCCGGAGCCCTTCACTACGGCGTGCCTCATAGCCTGAGTCGCTTTGAAACGTTAAGCCCCCATAAACCAAACCAAACTAAATATACTGAAGACAGTTAATACGTAGGAAAACTATAGATCTATAGGTGTGTTTTCTCCACTCTTTCGGATCGTGTTGTTGATAGAAAGCTCCGAGTGGCGATTGGAGCATTTATCTAAATTTTGTATTATATTTACTATAAACTGATAGGCACAATAATATATTTATTACGCCATGCGTCTTATCATTATGCCCATATCATCGCGCTCCATTAGCATACTGAGAACAAGCATTCCTGCCCGTATAACACGTGCACTCCAAGCGATAACGTTAATATAAACACTACTCCCGGCACCTTGCAGAAACTTTCCTTCTTTCAAGAAAAAGAGAAACAAGAGAGAGAGAGAGAGAATAAAAAACAAAGTGCCTTCCAGCAAAATTGACCTTTTTAAAAAGAGCCATGAGCCGAAGTCAGACAATGAAGAAAAAAACAAGGAATAGCGAACAAAGGGCACTCTGCTGCAAATCGATAAGTTGTGCAGCAAAAGATCGCATACACATGCGTGGTTATTCAGAGGGGCTCTCTCAATATTAGCATTTGCAAAAGACGCAGCCTTTTTTTATGCAGCCTGATGAGCTCCAATTTGATTATTATCCTAATTGGCCTTTAGCACAAGTTGGCAGTATTCGTTCCCTTCATCCTGGGTGATTAAATAAAAAAAAAGAGAATGAACTTTCCTCATCTCAAAAAATTTTCAAAATAAAATCTGACCCCTCTTTTCGCTACCGATTTTGCTGTGTGCTTTTCAAAATCACACATGGGCAAGATCAAGAGCGCGATTTTATTTTCGATATCCTTGTTTAGACGGGGAAGTCGTATGTCCATGCAGTGCAGATGTTTAGTGGTGTGCATAAAGTGTTGCTTCACACGAGGTCATGACGAGAGGCTTTCTTAACGCACAACGCTTCTATTGGCCTCAGCGGATGGTTGTATGCAATGAATATTATTCTTCGCCATGACAGCAACGCACTGTTCGCGCTTCTTGGCAGCCATTCACTCCCACAGCATTGCCAGAACGTTAAAATTCATTGCCGTCGATGGTTTTTGATATGTGCAATCCTCATAGCTTGGTGAAACATGAAATTGTGCAACAAACATTTGCTTGTTATTTCACCTTGCTGTCAAGGCAACGTGCACAGCAGTTTCTCATCCTGAGCTGCTATAGCAGCTCAGTACCGCGCCCCGACGAGATTCGGGACGCATATAGCGGAGCATTCTATAAATCACACGCCCTATACAACAAGCGTGTAACACCGAAGATTCCCCTTACAAGGAGTGGTCTTAATATACAAGTGAGCTGTCTGCTACCGCGTTCCCACTGCTTCGGTCGAGGGCGCGTAGGCCTCGACAGAGCCCGAGCTGCCGCTGCCGGTCGGTGCAGCTGTCGCCTGACAGGAGCGAGGTAGAGCAAAATAGACTAAATCTATACAAAACAACAACACAGACAGCACACGCCGCAGACTACGGCTGTGCCGGCAGCAACTGCCGCAGCTGCTGCAAGGGGCGGGGCGACTAGTGAGAAAAACACTCAAGGACTTCGGCAGCCGGCGGCGCAGCAGGAGTGTCTGCGGCTTCCGCGTCAGATGACTCTGCTTGGTCACTCTAGTAGTGAGCGCTGTTTGGCGGAAGACGAGAAGATGAGGCTCCTTCCGACGTCAGCCTTGCTTATCTTGGCCCTATGGAGTGGCAGCCAGGTGAAAGAGGCTACCGCACCGTGGGCTGCGACGAAATCGTCGTCCCAGTGGAGGCAGCAGGCAGAGTCTGATCTGGATTTATGGACGTCCTCGGGACTTGTGAGGGACCTCTCGCTACCTGATACGCTGCATGCCGAGCTCGAAGTGAGGTACGGGAGGGTGTCGGTGGTCATGAACGGAACACTGACGCCCGCACAGACTGCCATGCCTCCGACGATGGTCAGACTGAGAGGAGCCGTCAACTGCATGCCTCCGTTCGCGCTGGTGATGGTCGACCCGGATGCACCGAGTCGCAGGAGACCTACGGCACGCAGCTGGTTGCACTGGATGGTGGTGAACGCGAAAAGCACGAGGAGGCTGCATGAAGGCAAAACAGTGAAGCGGTACAACGGTCCGACCCCGCCCAGGAGATCAGGACCACATCGGTACGTGTTTCTGGCCTTCTGTCAGGGCCGCAAGCGCGTACGGGGCAGGAAGATTGCGCCGAGGCGGAGGAACAACTTCAACCTGGCTAAATTCATCAGAAAACTGAAGGCGGGAAACCCGTTCGGAGGCAACTTCTTTTACGCCGAGAACTCATGATGTGTGTTAGTGGGACTACGTGATGAGTGGTTCGATGAAGGTCGACATTTACTGACTTGCTCAGAAATTGCGGCTGCATGTGTGCTGTCACTGAATAAGAATGAAATTAATGTAATAATTCCTTTTCGTCCTCTGCTGCATCGTAATATTGATATTCCTCCCTGGGTATTACGCAGTGAGTGGTGATGGCTGTGGTCTGCTGATGATGCTTGTGAGGATGGCGACTATAAGAGTGAAAGAGTTCTAATGCGGGAGGCAAAGACTTCTCGAAAGCCAGCTGTTTTTTGCACGTCAGGAAGAAAGTGCATAAAAAACATAGCGAGAACTGACGTGAAGTAAATAAAGTGGTGCAAAATTTTAATTAAAGGAGCTTCTGTCAAATTAAATATATAGATAACAGCTTCCATTGTATTGTAATTAAATTTTCAATTCATATCACTTGATCAAGTTTTAGCGCTGCTATCAGGGAAAAGTTTCCTCTTTAGCGCAGTGTGGTTTGTGAATAAAGAACGCAGAAATAAAACTAAGTACAGCAGATGCTGCACTAAACATTTACGCTGCGTTAGGAGTGATGGATGTATTCCGGGTGAGTGCTAGTGTTTATGTTCTGCAGAACAATCCATACGTGTCACAACGAGTAAGGTCTTGAGCCAGTGTGAAATGAGATCGAACGATAAACAAACATGCAGCAATGTAATGCCTTGAACCTTTGTAATCTATGTTTTTCTATGTTCTTTGTATAGCACTGCCGGCCCTTGTCCTTATCACTTCTTTGTTGAGACGCGGCCGGATTTCTCTGGAAGTACTGTTACCGCGCGCGACAGTTTCTATGATGTTTGAGGTTGTTGTCGATGTTTTAGACACCTTACTTCGAAAGGTCGTCGTTGCCTTTAAATTGAACGCGGCCGATAGTGGCGGAAATTCTTAACCCATCGACCGCTGGGAGCCCATGCTGCTGTCGCCTCCTCCAACTTTTTTTCTGTTTGCAGGCACATCTTCACCTAAAAAAAAAAAAACATTTTGAGTTCTCCATCAGCCTCTTTGTCTGCCGTTTACGAGTGTACTTGACGTCTCACCACTCTTGAAAATATTACAGGTGTACTGGCCGAAACAGGCCGTGAACGAAGTTTTAAGGTTTTGTTTGAATATTTTTTTTTGTGAAAGAAAGTAAGACGTTTATCCCACAGTTTTTATCGCGAAATACAAGGATAGCAAAATTGTGCTATGCCTTTGAACTTATCGGACGAACCAAAAGTTTTTATCACGGTGCCTATGTAATTACTCGCTATCAAAGATAAAGTGGCATAGATGAGACAGCACAGCATAATTTAGCAAGACAGTGGTAAAATCAGTGGATTATTATTATTGTTCCATAGCGCTGCAGGACAGTTCAGGGATATATAAACTATATTTAAAGTGCTGATATGCTACGTGAACTATTACTCTCTATAGGCTGCCTCCGTCTAGATATGAAAGGAACTGTGCCGCACAATCCATATGCCACGTCGTGGTTTCGCCACCGTCTTGATTCTGTTCCCAGCGTAGCAAATGAAGCTTGGCAATGTCTGACAATAAGATATTAGTGTACCCGCTTTGGAGAAATGAATGCCCCTTAGCTTCCTCTTCCGCAGTTGCGACCACAGGTGCAGGTACAAAAGCAGTCTAACTCAATGGGCCACTCGCTGACTGTCACATCAGTGCTTAGTAAGACAGCATACCCTCGTTAGTATAGCTAATGCCGGAATGATGACAGCAAGACATTTTGTGTGATGAGAGGCTTAATTCTGCTGCTACATAAACTTCGTCATAAACTCGGGGATATCTAGAAGAGGCCTAGAAATACCTCTGTGAAAAGCAGATAAAAGCATAGCAAGGCTAAGGGGGTTCCTAATGTGCCTCGTTAGTCGAACCTATGTCTTTGGTATGGTGTAAAGAAAGCACAATTGCAGTAAAATAGAAAGGTCAGCTTTTGGAAAGTGCGTGCTACTTTGCGAGTAGCTCTCAAGCCGCACAGCGCGCCGTTATGCGAAAGAGACTAAACGTAGAAGAAGGAGGCGCGCATGTGGTGGTGTGCGTATTATTGTCGGTACAGTGACACTGGGGCATTGATTCAGTCAAGGGCGCTAACGTCGTCCTGTTCACAATGGACCGCCTCGAACGAGAACTCATTGATCACGGTGGTCGTGAAACTTCGCTTCGAACCCTTCGAAAAGGTTAGCAGATGAAAGAACCTGCTAAGAGAGACAAAAAAAAAACTGTCACTTTATTTGGGGAGAATCGCTTGGCACTGTTGATGTCATCGATTCTGTCGACGCTTCTGCTGTGATCAACGGTAATGACGTGCATCGCGTCAGCGGCCTTACTCCTCCCATTGAAATCGCCGACCCGACGTTTTTTGCTGTTCCGCCGGTGCCGCTCCCTACGCGCCCAGCTCGTTGCCTTGCTCATAGCGGCTCCCCGCGTTCATCGACTTCCATCAAACAACTTTGGGTCGTACAGCAACTCTTGACTACCATATAAACACTAGCACTCATGGTACTGTGCGCCAGCGCAACTACCAAGCATCAACCTCTGACCGCCTTATCATCGATGAACAGGTTAGCGACATGCTCCTACGCGGTGTGATCCAGTCCTCTCACAGCCCGTGGGCTTCCGTGGTCGTGTCTGTAAATAAAAAAATTAACGGTGGTTTACCTTTGGCTAAACCGAGGGAGAAGCGGTAGCTTCACAATCGTTTAGCATGGCAAAGTCTTATGCTATGCTTTGGTCGTGTCTTTGGTCAGGAAGCTACCGCTTCTCCCTCGGTTGAACCAAGGCTAAACCACCGTTAAATTTTATGCTCGCCTGAAGGCGTGACGTCACTGCCTAGCACGTGAACACGACATGTGGACTTCGTGCCTAAGCGCGCCGGCGCTCCTTCCGCTATGTACTCGGTTTAGGAGGCCGTGACGTCACGGCATAGCACGTGAACACCGCATGTCGACTTCGTTCCTAGGCGCGCCGGCGCTGCTCCCGTTGTGTACACGGTTTAGGAGGGCGCAACGTCAAGCCCTATCACGTCAGGAATTTCGCTCGTATTATCGCCCATCGACTCAACTTCTTGCCAGCAGCCCCAACGTTCGGCCTGGTCGCCTGCGAGTGATGAAGCTTTCCCAACGCTGCGCTTCTTCTCACGTCTTCTCCGATCTTGCGTAATTTCGACCTTGCGCGCCTATAGAACACACGGACGCCAGTGGCATCGGTGCCGTTCTCACTCGGAGCAAACATAGTTACGAGTACGTTGTTGCTTACGCAAGGTAGGCATCTACAAAAGCAGAGATAACTATGCAGTCACAGAGGAAGAAAGTCGACTGTTTGGGACTATCAGAAAATTTCGCTTTTACTTGTATGGGCGTCCATTCGATGGCGTCCACCGATCGATCACCATGCTTTTTGCTGTCTGTCTCCTCTCAAAGATTCCGCCGGCCGCCTCACTCGTGGGGCTCTCCGTCGGCGGCATTATGACTTTCAGGTCATTTATCGTTCTGGACGTAAACACTTCGATGCCGACGTCCACTGCAGCTCCCCTATGGCCTTTGATTCTGAGATACACCCGCACTCACTCATTCTTCCATTGACGTCACTGCTATGGCTTCTGACTAGCGCGAGGACCCCTGGGCTGCTTCAATACCGGATTTCTTGTCCATCAACAACAACAACATTCGCCGACGCGCGATCTTGAGTTCTGTGCATGCGCAACAGTGCAGTGTAGCCATTTCCGGTATCGCCTTCCGGCTGGTGGAAAAGGCTTTTAAACGGCAACTTTTCACTTAAAATATTTCAAAATACAACCTAAAAGCTAAACAACATTGGCAGAGGATTAATTGGTTTCCGCGTAGATAATTGTAGGGACATGAAAAAAAAAGACGGATGAAAAATATATTTCTAGAAACTGGTTCAAACGGCGATTCTGGCTCAAAATAACCTCAGAATGCTACCTAAAAGTGAACTTACCCACAGGTATAAACGATAATGTTCGGGCTGCCAACGTTTGGTCAAGAAAAATAGAAGAAAATGTATCCGCAAACACCAAATTCAAGCCATTGTCCTACGCGCTCAAAAACGCAGTATTAATCTATTGCGCCACATGAGCAACGCGAATGGCGGCTTTTAATTGTTGTCTTACCCGTACTCAAAAATATTGCCACATATTCGCGCATGCGCAGAACAGCAGATCGCGCGTTGACGAATGCCTGATCAGAAACGCTGGCCTACGGAGCAGCAGTGCTTTAGCAAAGATTGCGGCTGTCCACATTATTTGTCTGATTAGCCTCTTTACACAAGAAACAACATGTTAGATCACTGTGGCTGCCTCGTCCACTTCCAGCAGTAATTACTGGCGTTACACCAAGTTTTCTCGCAGCACCATTAAGGAGAAATCGTCTTTCCTTTTCTGCTCACACAGTGCCTGCAAGTTTTGCTCAGTAGTCGCCAAAGCGGAGTGATGTCACCAAAGAAGAGGCACGTTGCGGTAGGAGGGCCTTGTGTCCTTTTTGCTGAAGCAATCTTGTTAGGTTGCTCAAGGCGTGGAGATCCTCAGCATACCATGTTAGGATGTCAAGAGAAAAACTAGCATGCGTTGTGGTCTCTAGTTTTAGGCCGCTATGACAACAATGTGACGACTTCTGGATATATTCTTATAAGATATTCCGGCGTCTTGCTGCATGATCTTGCGGTCATGGTGAGCGTGCTGAGGTTTTGAGAATTCTTTACAGTGTGAGTTTAGACCTGTCAAAGTATTAGCGATGGTATATGCCCGGAGAAACTAAAGAAGCCGAATCTCGTCAGTGAGGTTTGGGTAACCTCGGCACCATGACGCTCAATTACACTCACATTCAGTCAATCCCACTCGCTCACACTGATATACGCTCACTCACACTCACGTCCGCTCACATTCACATCCACTCACACTCAAATCCACTCGCTCACAGTTATAGCTAGCCACACCGTTCAATCACGCTCACGCCCACTAACACTCACGGGGAGTTAGGCGAAATTAGTGCACTAATGAATGATAGTGCCGACCTTTGTCTTTGAACAGATTACCAGCAAAAAAATTGGTGGTGTTTTAGCTCTGGTTAAATCTGGAGTGACGCGATAGCTACAGGTGGCCGAGTGGAACTTGGTCACGTGCCACCCACGTGACGAACCACGTGATCGCGCCGCCGGCAGCTGCTCCGCACCACGTGACCAACCACGTGACAGCGTGGCGGCGCCGCCACTGTGCTGTGCACCGCCACAGGGTGGCCACGCTGAAGGCTCGAAATGCTACCGTAAATAGGGGAACTTGCGCTGAAGTTTGCGGTGCCGATTGCAGCGCCATAACACACTGCCTAGCGAGAAGAGCAAGCAGCTTTGGGTAGTACTCTTAGTACTTTTCCGCGCCACCTTCAGGCGCTTATTGGCGTGAGCCTCCACGCTCTGCCGAAGGCGCTCGTGCCGTGCGTCAGCTATCTGGGCTACGCCGAGAGAAACTAGGCGATGAATGCTGTCAGCCAAACACGGGTATCTAATCGCGCAGAATCTGTTCTCGCGTTTGCAGCGGCCCCAGCGAGCGGCTGACAAAAGCAGTTTTGAGTCACCGAATGGAACAACTGCAGTGCCACCTTGGCAGCGCAGGTTCCCCATCGCTACAAAATTGCTGGTAGTCTAGCTCTGGTTAACCCTGCTCGAAAGCGAAAAGCTGCATCTCTCAGGCTAAGCAGCGACCACTTTTGTGTCGCTGATAACGCTACCTCTGCTCGAAGCGATTGCCGCGGCTGCAGCGAGGGGCGTATCGACCAATGAGATAAACATACAAGGACGGCGAAAGCCGAGTCAGCGCAGCAGTCTGCTGACGGCACCCGTGTGGGAGACAACTCTGCCCAGTCGTGCAAGTGTGCTTCGCCACACGAAAACACAAATATGGGGCTTGTTTTGCCTTCGTCCCTGCTTCTCTTGGCCCTATGGAGCAGCTGCCACGCGGAGGAACCTGCGGCATCGTCGCAGTCTGAGCCGGACGTATGGACATCCGCAGGCATAGTGAGCGACCTCTCGCTTGCAGACACGCTGCGTGCCGATCTCGAAGTGAGGTACGGGGATCATCTCTCTGTGGTCAAGAACGGCACTCTGACGCCCGCGCAGACTGCGGAGGCCCCGACGCTGGTCAGACTGAGGGGCGCCATCAACTGCATTCCGCCCTTCGCACTCGTCATGCTGGACCCGGACGCACCGAGCCGTGAGAACCCCACAGCGCGCAGTAGGCTGCATTGGATGGTGCTGAATGCGGACAGCACGACAAGGCTTCATGAAGGCGAAGTAGCGGTGGCGTACACGGGTCCCAACCCGCCCAGGGGATCGGGAGCACATCGGTACGTGTTTCTGGCCTACTGTCAAGGCGCCCAGCGTGTGTTGACCAGCGAATTTACCCCACAGCAAAGGAACAACTTCAACCTGACAGATTTCGTCAAGAGATTGAATGCAGGGTACCCTTTCGGAGGCAACTTCTTTTACGCCGAGAACGCCTGAAATGTTGCATTTAGATCAACTTTTTTTTTGAAAGTGTGGCTAGAGTTGGACTGACCTATGATGAGCTCTGCAATAGACGAGATGCGGCGATGTGCTAATTAATAGCCCACGCCAATATGCATGCCGACTGAATAAAAAAAGTATTAGATGCATACTGTGTGTTTATTCCTTGAGACGCTTGGGTTGTTAGTTTTCTTGCTTCGTATCACAGTTCGAGTGGTGGTGGTTGAGACATGTTCATTATCGTGAGGATGATAACTAGAACAAATCGGGTGTAATGGGATAACCAAACCCTAGTGGGCACCTCGGCTACAGTCACGATCCCATCCTCGTCGCCAAAAGTTGTTGTCTTGGGAGGGGAACGACACTGTAGCCGAGGTGTAACAAGAACTCAGGTTTAATGTCAGCCGGCCGTCAGACCGCGCGTCCAGCTGGTCGACGACTGCCCGTGCAAACCAGCACACCATGCACTTATATCGAGATACAGACAGGCGAGGGGGCGGTGCCCAAGCACCGGCACGTGGCCATGAGTTCGCCGTTTGCTTACCGTGATACAAGCACTACAGTTGACTCATTTCCTGTTTTCTTCGCAGTGTTTGGAGAACGGTCAGTAATTTAGGGGGTTAAATGCGCGAAATAGATAAATTGGTGTCATGTGCGCCTGTTAGATCACCCCAGCGTGCGGCTTAAGCAGTGACGGACGTGACATGCCGCGGAACTGCGTGTACTGATGACTGGTTGTCAAGCTGTACGAGGCTGGAGTGGGGCCTGCCACTCCTGTTTTTTTTTTTTTTGCACTGAGAACGCAGTGTGCAAACGCTGCGAAGAACGTACAGCGACAAAGGATCACCTGGTCGAGATGGACCTCCATAGGATTAATCCTGGATGTTTCGTGGTATTTCGCACACGGGGCGTGTTCCAGATAGGTCGACAGAAGTGTTGTATTGACAAGAAGCTGCGTCACGGAGAAGTTGTCTCATACATCTGTAGTTGCAAATGTATTTGTATTTATCGGTCACTGAGTAATGGTCCTGCTTGATCGGGAGTAGTAGAGAAATAGCACCGAACTTTACTCGTGCTGGCAAATAATAGCGACTGATATAGAGAAATTAAATCCCGCTTAGTTGCCGCTATATATATATATATATATATATATATATATATATATATATATATATATATATATATATATATATATATATATATATATATATATATATATATATATATATATATATATATGTGCATTTCACTACATACATTTCCTGTTTATATCCGGCCGAACTGCTCCCCTGGAACTCTACATGACTTGTAAACTGGAAATACAGGCGTAAAATAATTATTCGAGGTAGTAATAACCTGCAGCATGTAATGGAACCGGTGAATACACAATAAATGAACATTTACTGCAGAGTATATATACACGCGTGCAACCGACCATACACCACAAACGGTGGGCAGGAATTTCTGCTCAGTACAGTACTCCTCACGTGCGCCACGTTTAAGGTTTTTCGGGAGCACAGAATGAAACGGAACAATAGGCAAGGTGGAGATATATTAGACGTGTACGAGCCGGAACACGTTGTTTGGGCAGTTTTTGAAGCTTTCTTTTCTTCTACTTTCTGCGGAAAATATGTGTCGCACAGCAAGTCTCGCAATGAGCAGAACGTCCGTTGATTTCATGCAAGTCACTAATCTCTTTTCGTTGATCGTCCTCGAAATCCTGGAGCTATAGTAAAAATTTTTGCACCAAGGTGTATAAACGCTCAGCAACAGAATTGTGTTAAATAAAAGCAGTATAGAAAAGAAAGGTAATGAATTCACTCTGCAAAGTGCACTGAATCGCAAGATTTGGGTCCGCAAACTGCCAAATTACTAAATTTGTACCATAAAAGATGTACCACGAAAGTATCCAGGCAACGAGGCTGTTTTTAGAGCTTTTCATTGCTGCTCAGATAGAATTCGGAACGTTCCAACATTACTGAAGGTTAGAAGAGCATTCTCCTTTCCCAGTTCAGGGTTTACATCAGCTAGGGTTACTACCACAACCGTTCGCTGCGAGACTTCGAAGTAAACACGGTGATAAACAGGAACGTTCGCAAAGGCGGCGCGTCAGTAACTCTTATCAGCGACCACGAAGAACAAAAATCGAGCACGCCGGGGCATTGCTTTTTTTATCCCATGTTTGCTCGGAGGCCGCCAACGCAGGAACCCCTCTGCTAAATGCTGGGCAAAAGGTCAGGCGTATTCAGATTAGATACCTTTGTAGGGTTTTTCTATTGCCCTTTCGACCGCCATACTCGGAAACCAAGATCATGGCCTATTGTTGTAGACGCCATACTTTGGGCGTTCAAGTGGATATGTGTAGTCGCAGCTGTGTTTTGGAACACGGGACCTTATCGTTGTAACGAGGAGAGCATAGTACGGGGAGGGCTGTTTTGCGTCGCAAAACATCGCCTGTTTGCGGTGCAATGCCACATTGGGGTTGCAGGGGAAGTACTTTGAAGCCTGGACCAGATATTGTATACATGATGGCCTGATAAGGGAAAATCCATCGTTCGTGTCAAGTTGTCGGCCATTGTCGACGTGGCTCGATACGGGATTGCAGTCGACCTTTTGCTGTTTTTATGAACTGCTATTGGAGTCATTTTTCGAACTGTTGCAATGTTTGTTGCAAGGGAATCAGAGGAAAATGAAAGTGGACCGTAAGTCAATGCAATGCCACTCACCAGCGGCGTTGAATTTAAAAAGGTTACTCCTCCGTGCGTTTAGTTCTGCTGAATTTTTCGAACTCCCGTAACAGTGCACGAAACGTGACAAAAAAGCGTCCAAAAGACTTCGCCTCAATAAAGCGCTTAAGTATCGCATGGAATTTCTGAGCAATGAATCACGAATGCAATTACTATAAACCCATTATAGAAACCCTCCAGCGTAGTGTGCTACCTTGAAGCTACCAGCCTCGTTAGTATAAATAAAAAGACAAAAAAGACAGCGAAGCCTGATTCCATTATGTGTTGGCAACGCGACAACCTTGGAAGCTGTTGACGCCTTTGCCGGAAGTGATTGGTGGGGCTTGTGAGTCCCAGCTGGCTGCTCTTTCCGAGCTCTTTCCGTACACCACCTGCCACAATTGGCCGATGAAGGTTTTACAGTGGTCTGGAGACGTCACTGCTGGGCTGGTGAGATCACTTCCCTGCAGCCAATGAGATTTCGCCGCGCTGGTCGCGTCACTGATGACGTCACTGCTCGCCACCCAATCAGAATTTTTCTGGACGACGCCGGGTGCTTGGTCTGGTGAGGCTTCTATGGTAGCGCATAAAACAGCAAACAGAAGTTCTCAGAAGTGAGCGTGCATAAACAGATGAGGAGCCTCCCAGCAACAAGAGAGGCAGAAAATGGTAAGTACTGCCCCAAAGAATCTGGAATGGTCGTGATTGCCCCTGCGAACTCCTACGTATTTATTTTTCTCCTAGTTTTCATTCGCGTCTACCGCAACCCTTTTTTCTGATGTCAACTGTTAACTGACTCCACTCAGCGCATATTCTATTATTTCGCTCGATTAGCTTGGATGGATGAATAGACGGATGGACGGACGGACGGACGTTAGGACCGTCGCCTCTAAAACTGGGTGGTGGCAGGCGCCACCTTGGTCGGCAATTCTATTCATTTATTTTTCTCTAACCAATCTGTCAACGTTACAGTATTGCCTAGTAATTCTCTCTTTCTTTGAAATACAAATTCTATTGACTTTTACGCTATACTAACTTTTAATACCATTTTTTAAATCTTTAGGACATAAACAAATAAATAAAGGGCTGTCAAATTGTTATACAAAAGTGGCCTTATGGAATCTGCCCTAAACCACGGACGCTAGGTTTAGCTTCTTCAACGCTGCGTGGATGATGATAATAATGATGATGATTAAAACATTTGTAATTGGACCTAGAATTGGTGCACTCCAGGAATGAGGGCCCGCCCGGCCATTCTATGGATTAAACGTTTTTCTCCCTATCTTTTTTAAATTCCCGGACGGTCTTCCTTTACCGGTAGTTCATCGGATTTTGCAGCCGCTCTTGCCCTTTCGATCAATTCTCATCGAGCTGTTCCTGGTGAATATTTGCCAGGTGATGCATCAGTAAAGAGATTTGAAAAAAAACTGCAGTCTCTGAATACGTGGCCACTCCTCTGTTGTCTGTATGTGCCATTCGCGGAGAGAGAAAAGAAGAAAGGGAAGAATAGCGCATGAAGTGCGTGCAGGGGGAACGTCTCGGCTCACGCGCGCTCCCTGCGAACGATTTTCTCGCCGTCATCAAGCTCCGACTGCACGGCAAGTACTAATGACGTCCCTCAGGAAGCGAGGTACGTGTGGTTCTTGTGCACTGGGGCTTCACTTGGTGCTTGTCCCCGCTGCGCTATGCACCGTTTGCTCTGGTTTTGTGGGGTCTTCTATCTCATAGTCATGATGTTAAATAAACATGATTGATTGATTGATTGATTGATTGATTGATGTCTTTTCGCTGTGCCCTCTGGTATGCCGTGGTGGCCATTTAATGCCCAATGGACCTCAGGTGTCCTTATATCTACAGCCGGCCTCAAAAACGACTCTCGGACAACTCTCCCTCTGTGTGGCGGATATGCAAGAGCTGCAGCGAATTTCGACCCGCCTCCCTAGTGACCTCAGTTAAATCGTCGTTCATCACATCGTCAGCCTGACTACGCCCACTGCAGGGCAAAGACCTATCCCATGTCTCTCCAATAACCTTGTCCTGTGACAGCTGCGGCCACCGCAGACTTCTTAATCTCATCCGCCCACCTTACCTTCTGCCGCCCCCTGCTACGCTTGCCTTCTCGTGGAATCTGCTCCTTTACTCTCAAGGACTAGATGTTATCTTGCCTTCGCATTACATGCTCTGCCCAAACCCATTTCGTCCTCTTGATTTCGAGTAGGATGTCATTAACCCGCGTTTGTTTCCTCACCCACACTACCCGCTTTCGGTCTCTTGGATTAGATTTGAAAAACATTTTATTTCCTCAAGAAGAGCTCGGTGATCCGAGGGGCGTGTTAGGTGGCTGTTAGTCCACGACACTTGGCGACCTGGTTGGCCCGCTCGACGGCCCGGACTTGCGTCTTCGGGTCTGAGCTGGCCAGCCCAGCATCCCACCGCTCGAGAGAAGGGATTTGTACTAGCTCCGCCGGAGGTAGTTCTTCCTTACAATCCCATTAGATGTGGTGCATTCGCCACAGCGGAAACATTGGTGTTCGCATTGCAAGGGGTACATGCGTGGCAGATGCTTGGGGTTCGTGAGGGAGCGTGTTTGAAGCCGTCTGCACGTGGTTTCTTGTGCTTTGGATAGAGTTTTAGCCGGAGGGGGACAAACCCGCCTGCCCAACGTGTGATGGTGAGTAATGTCATGAAAAGAGGTCATGCCGTCTCTCGTAAACCCCGGATGAAGAGGCGAGCTCCCTGCCCGGTTGACGAAACCTCGGGCTTTATTGTGAGCTGCCTCGGGCCCCGGATTGTCCGAGTTGGAAGACACCCAAACCAGTTCGACCTGTCTGGGAGGTTGGGCTGCTTTTTAATAACGCTGAGGGTGATGGGTGCTATTCAGCCCCCCGCGAAATTTCGAACGGCGAATTTTGAGTCGCTGAAAATAACATCAGCGGTGGTATTAGCTATAGCTAAAGTTATTGCCTCCTCCTTCGCGATCTCGGATGAACTTGTTTTGATAGTCGCGTCTGCGAGCAGTCCGTCGGGCCCATCCACCGCCACCAATGCGTAGGCCTTGTTGTGTGGGTACTCCGCTGCATCCCCGTACCCCACTCCCGGGTGGTGCCCGTGCTTTTCGTGCAGAACGCGTGCTCTGGCGTGACGACGGCCCTCGTGGTGCACGGGATGCATGTTGTTGGGAAGTGTTTTTATGAGTAGGTTCTTCCGAATATGCTTCGGTAGCTGAGTTTTCGCGTCTCCTCTCGGAGGTGCGCTGCGCATTCCTAGTCAGGAGAATGTCTCTGCCAGCATTGGTACGAATGAGTCTCTCCGCTTGTGTCGTGAGGTGTGCGTCGCAGAGTTCATCTAGCGTATTGGGTATGCCGAGCTCTGAGAGCATCTCTGCTGACGTGTGACGCGGTAGACCGAGGGCGGTATTGTGCGCTTGTCTGATGGTACTATAGTAGTAGTAGTATTGACGTACCTTTCTCTGTACCTTTCTCAATCCGCAGTGCACGATTTCCTCGCGGAGAAGGAGAGCCGGTTCTTCGGGGCGCTGACGCTGGCGGCGTATTTGGCCCCCGTCTACCTGACGCCCCTGCTTGCACCTGGTACCATGGTGCGAGGACATGCTTTTTTCCCAGCACCAACCCGCACCACAAACTTTAAATCGCAGCATCATATGAGAGGACAGGGCGTAGGAGGATGCCACCACTGTGAATTTCGCTTGATTTCTTATACAGGTCAACCATGAAGGGCGAGAGTGTGAGGACTGTTTTATGGCCGATGCACTACAGGAAAGAAGTACCTGCAATAAGAATCTACTTGATACGCAGTCAAAGACCCTAATGTCATCTGCGCAGCCTTTACTAACAATTACTTACTGCTGACTTCGCAGCTGCTTGAAGTCCAAGAATTACTTGGCCTTGCTGCAGGTCTCATGAACAAAAAACAATGACGGGACACTTAAGAGGATATGACGCGATAGCGTTAATGACTTCATTGAGCGGCCTGGGGTCCTCCTTGCGTATCAGTTCGCTTAGGTGCTGCCTACATTTCGATATATGCGAACTCTGTCATTCTGTACTTTCCACTCATAGATCGCGAGTAGTCCTTATACCGCACCTGCGATGTTGGTTGTCGCACTCAGGAGGGCCGTTGCGCCTACTGCGTGCTGCTGATGTTCGAGTTCTGGGCGCTGAACGTGATCCCTGCGCCCATGGCCTCGTTGGTGCCCTTCGTGCTGCTGCCTCTGCTGGGCATCATGGCACCGGACCTCGTGGCCCAACACTACCTCAACGTACGTTATGTGGCACTCTCTCTCTCGCAATCACCATGTGAAACCGGGAGGAGTCCTTATCGAGATGATGCTGTATCTAGTATGGTTGTGCGAATATAACTTTTTCCAAACCGAATCGAATACGAACACTATACCTTTGCTACCGAATCGAATTCGAATAGTCTAGCTAAAACCCGATAATATACGAATCGAATATTTTTTACGAATATTCGCTAGTTGTGCCAATATTCACTGAGCAATCGTGAAAAAACCGAAGCGCTGCTTTCGAAGTTATAGCTGTATCTTAAAATAAGCAGCAGTGATTTCCATAAGGGGTCCTAACGCAAAGCCAGTGCATTAACTTTACCTTCTCATGTTATGCAGATAGGAAAAGTACCTTTTGCTGTTGATAAACGAAGATATTAAAATAGCGTCACATCTTACTACATGAAGTGGGCGAAAGCTATACGTTTAAGGCATGGCCTCCGAGGTCAGGCACAAAGGCCGAATTTGCTGTACCTGCCTGGGCCCTGCCGCGTCGTCCAATCTCTGAGGCCATGTGTGAAGAATATGAACACCGCCGCATGAATGGGTTTTACCGCGGCGCTGAACCCTCCATCCCGCCCATACCGATCGCGGCGGCATTATACGTGGCCTGTAGGGTCCCTGTTTTTGGAATAGTTACGGAAAGAAAATACGGCAGACCTTCGAACTTCACGCAGTTATTAGAAACGCATTAGAAGATTTGAGGAAATATTCGATTCCTTTCGAATAATTCTGAACATACACTATTTGATTCGTTGGAATAACTGAATAAGAGGATATATTTGATTCGGTATTCGAAATTTCCGAATATTCGCACCCCCTCTAGTATTTAGGCCTGAAAAACCTTAGCCCGACGGCATGAAGAGTTTGTAAGGGAAAGCCTTTCGCAGATGTCCTCCCTTGTAAGGATGCTTTGTGTGCCCTGAAAAAGTATGCGACGACTTCTTACTAAGTATCTTGCCAGTGATAGATAGCAAACTGCAGTGCACGGTCCTGCAAAGCGTATTTCTTCTGTCTTGACCCTTCTTAATTGCACGGACCATCTGCAGGATTTCGAAGCAGGTGTTCTTTTTTTCCCATTCTAGTAACTGGCATAAACGTATGTCGTATGAAGAGCTCCCACTGAATTAAGGACGTCTTCGTTGTTTATTCATATCTTTCGTTAGTCACTCCTGATGGCCATAATCGCTTTGGGTATGGTACGCAAAGCAGGGCATGAACACAGTCGTGTACGAGGTGTGGCTATTTTTGGATAAGAGAAAGGTGGTGGAAATACCGATTTCAAATTCCGAGGATGGTCATTTTTCCCCCGTCCTGCCATCGTCGACACATGTCAGTCACCGGGAATGAGCCCTTGCTTCTACCTTTTGGGGCGCAGGACACGATGCTGTTCATCATCGGCGTGGTGTTCCTGGCCCTGGCCGTGGAAGGCACCAACATGTACAGCCGCGTGGCGCTGGGCATCCTCGGCCTGGGCGGCGCTGGCGTCAAGGCCGTCTTCACGGGCCTCGTGGCGCTCGCCTTCTGCGGGGCACTGATCTTCGAGAACGTCCTCTCCACGCTCATCGTGATGCCCATCGTGGAGTGCACCATCGTCGAGATCGAGAACGACGCCATGACCAACGCCCGGCGACGACGCATGCTGCGCAGGGCCTCGGTGATGGCGCGCATCCTGGGCCAGGCCGACAACGAGCCGGACGCGGTGGTGGCACCCGCTATGGTCACCTCGCCCAAGCCCACGACGGGCTCTGCGCAGCACTCGCGCCGTGGCAGCCGCGGCAGCCGCGACACGATTGCCACGCCGGAGTCGGGCATCTCCATCGACCACAGCAGGGGAGCGTTTGGTAAGCTTGGACTTCGGGCGGATTGAATGCCGCGTTTTTTGACACCCCAAGAACCGAACCTTCCTTCTATATGCTGCCTTGTGAGCTGTTTTACGTACAGTGCCAATACAGAGCCCCTAACTGGAATATGAAAAGATCTCGGGGCAGTTACGAATGTGTAACGCGAATTCTTAACCGTTAGCGGTGGTAGGACAGCAAAGAGAAGCTTTGAGTGGTCCGTATGACTCTTGTACCCACACTTGCCCGGTGGTGGGCTTCGAACTGACCACCTCTCGCAGCCGAGGCGGACGATCAAGCCACTAGGCCACCAGTCGACTTTCCCTCTCTCTCATCTCCCTGAAAAGTGGAGAGGTAGATTTGTCTTTCTCCACTTCACTACCTGGCAGGTGAGGTGGCAGGTGGCACGGCAGACTCCGACGATGGCGGGAAATTGAGGAGATAGCTAATAACAGCTAGCGCTCTAAAAGAGATCGTGCATAGGCATACCATCATAATAGCAATTCTTATGAAATCAGAGGCAGGTTCCGTGTCTCGCTTTGGCTGCTTTAGGAAACGAATCTAGAGGGACTCGCTCTTCTTTCTCTGCTCTGTGATGAACAACACGAATGCGGTGCACCCTGAACACAGAAAAATTGACAGTGCAATTTGGCAACGCAATTTTTATACAAATTTCTTCAACTTCCCCTCACTTTAAAGATGTTAATTTTTGCACCCCACGCGGCATAACCCATGTCGGTTACCGAGCGTGGTGACTGTCTTCGCGCCACGCGAAGCTGGCATCAAGCTGGCATTGTGTCTTTTGCAATTTTTTTTACACCGGAGGGCAAAGTTGTAGATCTCCATTCTTTTAATTTCTTGTCCGCAGGGAACCGCCGGAAGAGCAGTGCCGTCAGCCTGGACTTCGCGGTAAAGTTCGAGCAGGAGACCCAGTGAGTGGAACCCGCGTCTATCCCCATTTTCGTTGAAACTCGGAGACTTCCACTGCGCTTCCGGCCGTGCCTTTACATTTATGCGCGTACTGCGTTACGTTGTTACCCGAGCACTTTTCGACACTCTTCCCCCGTGCAGGAAGTACCTGCTGATCCGGCGTGTCCTCCTCCTCTCCGTTGCCTACTCGGCAACACTGGGCGCCATCGGCTCTGTCTTCGGCAACCCGGCATCTCGGATCCTCCGCATGGTCCTCGAAGAGTAAGCACACTTTCCCCTCACCCGAAATTCGCTGCCTGTTTGCTTGCCTTCTGTCTGAAGAACAAGAAACGTACGACATGAGGTTCCATAGCTTAATTGGTTTATGACCAGGCCTTTTAGGGTTCTCGACACCCATTTTTTGTTACTCTGCGGCTATATAGAGAAGGTATCCAGTAAAATGAAGCCTTGCGTCGAAACAGTGGCCGTGAGTGACCGGTAATGGTGTTGTCAAGTGGCACGTTTATGACAACCCGGTTACGGCTTTCATTATAAGGATGCGTGCTCTGAAACCCACACAACGAGTATCCAGTACCAAAGCCCGATTGCCGGTGCACGTTTTGCTATTGCGACCTTCCAAATGAATAGTATGGCTTACAGTTACCACGGCAACGTGGACTCAGTGCATTGTACTGTCGTTTTCATTAAGTTCATGTTGTATTTCGCACAGTTCGTGCCAGAGCTCCATGTAATCTACCCATACACTTCCTTAAAAGCAGGTCTACTCACGAAAGCCTTGATCTTCACTTGCATAGACTTGGGAATTGAGAGCACTGAATTTAACACTGAAGTTGGGGCTGATGTAGAGCACGAAGGCTACTGGGTTTTATCCACTTCGTTCGTGGTTGAGTACCGTCTGCTTCGAATATGGCATTTGACGTTATTTTGCCAGGCCAGATGAAACAAAGTGCCTTGATTGCATTTGATTCTTAGTTTAATTTTTTTGTAAGTCTTACACTGATGGACTTCTCTTTCCAATCTTTCTCCAGACGCTATTCGTACGACCACCTCTTCACGCTGCCATGGCTGGTCATGTGCCTGCCCATCGCGGCCGCTGGAATGGTCGCCTGCTGGGTGGCTGTGTTCGCAATCTTCCTCAAAGACTAGTGAGGACCCCCACTTTTTTCGCTGCTAGTCCTCATGGCCGCGGACACTACTTTAGTGGCTTTCATCTTTGCTTGTACACTCGACCCCGTAGAGGGCGCGCTAACTGAAAAAAGTGTTAAGTGCAGCTTAGACAGCAGTGGCTAACACCAACACTCGCTGGAGGTCTCACAACCAAAAGCTAAGAGTAGCTTCCCCCGTCACAGAAGGCAACTTTCAAGACGTACCTGTGGAGGAGCTCAGTGATTCCACCTTGAAAACGAAGCGCGAAAGGCAACGAGGAAGAGATGAAAAACCTCAAAACACACACTTATGATCAAAATTCTGCAGGCCATTCGGTATGCGTTTCAGGCGTGCAGTGGAACACTTATGGGAGCTGACAGAAGCCGTGCAGAGACGTCCATCAATGTCGATGTGTTTCGAGTCACAGTAGGGATTGCCGTTGGCCCACTGTAGCGGTTTTCGCGCAGTCCCGACGAAGAAACTCGTGGCCGCTATAGCTGTCTGGGTGGACGGGAAGTGGGAACATGGTCAGTGGCTGTCTTCGAAGGCCAGGCGCACGGAGGTGACGGCATAAAGTTGAGAGCGGCGACACCTAGTCGGCTGCTTCGGAGCATGGCAATGTGAAAGCCGAGTCGAAGGATTTGACGGGAGTAGCGGTGGGGAAAAGACAACTTCCGCAGGAGTGCACCGCAGACTCTTCTTTAAGGTAGTATGCAGGTTGAGAAGAGCCCGGGCCCTGTGACACCGTTCAATCATGCCGCTGGGGATGGGCTTGTAAGCCGTAGTGCGGATTCTCTAAATTCCGAGCAGGGCCATAACTTTTTTACTGCGGCAGGACTAGAACCTTTGATCCCGGTCAGTGGTCGCAGCCACGACGGCTCCTTATCGAAACACCCAGCATGCTACCACGATTCTCTAGATGGTTCCATTTAAGACGGTGGGAAAAGCTCTTTTGGCCTTCAGGGGTACCGTAAGGGCTCTACAAATGCTCAGAAGGATGTCACGCGACCTAAAGACTTTTGAAAAACGTTGGATATTACTGCCAGGAAAGTTAGCACTGCAAGGTCATTCTGTCATAGGTTACCGTGCAGAAAGGCTATAGCTGTAGTTGAAACAAACTGTTGAAGAGATCAAAAGCTCCATGAAATAGTGAAAGAACGATAACTCGGAAAAAACAGTGACAAGATAAAGGAATACAGACGAGCGCTGAACTTGAGGATGGCGTTGTTTATGCGGTGAATGTACACTTAGATACCTTTCTGCCACAGGACACGCTCGTATCATATTTAACAAGAAAGAAAATTCGGATACGGATGCGAATATCTGGAGAGCAGCACTGTCATGCTGCTATGGCCGTGAATTGTACTCCACAAACCCTGTATCGCACTAAGTCAATGGTATGGAAACGTGGCTCACACACTTCACTGCTTCTTGGTGGATATGACAGGCCTCTATCATTTTTTCGCCAGAGTTAACCTTTGTGGCTTACAACACAACTGTATTGCTTACATAAGGACTAAATTGGCTGATCTTTCAATGCACTACCCCTCGCGTCTTTTGCGCGGTTACTGTTATTTTCATCATTACCAACTCTCCCATTAGGCTACGTTTCTGCTAGATCGTTGGTGTCGCGTGTACTGTACTCCGTTTGTGAAATATATGCAAATATATGCAAATTAACTCTCACACCCTTCTGCCCTCCTTAGATTAATTTAAAATTGCTAGCTCGGCAATCATTTTTCTTCCGCTTTCTTCTTTCTTTGTTCACGTTTAGCGATTGCGAGGAGGACGAAGAGACGAAGGAGAGCATAGCGAAGATCCTGGAAGAAAAATACGTCTCTCTGGGAGGCTTCAGGTCAGTGCTGCCGCCGGATACGCCCCTAAAGGTAACCCCTGGGGCCGTATTCCACAAGCTGTCCGTTTTGAAATTGCCATTTCGCGTCCGTCTGGTAATCTTTCATTTATATACCCGCGGCTTTCAAGTGTCTATGGAAAGCGACCCGGTCATTTGGTAGAAGGCGCCCGGAACTCACCGTTGGCTGTACATTGCAGCCAATGGCCGCCAGTGGGCAGGTCCGGTCGCCTGCTGTTGACCAAGAGCTGCAATGTACCTCACCAGCGGCTGCGTATCGCAGTCAGTGCCAACCAATGATAAGGTGCGGTCGCCAATCACGCAATGGCTGGGTTGCTTTCCACAGACGCTTGAAAGCCGCTAGTATATCTGAGTGACCAATGAAAGATGACCAGACGGACGCAAAACGGCCATTTCAAAATGGACAGCTTGTGAAAAACGGCCCCTGGTATGCATATAGGAGTGCCAAGAAATGACGTACTACGCACACCCGTCTTCTGTTGCTTTCCACCGCCCGAAAAATAATGGGGCCACCGCAGTGGTCTGTGATTTCGCTGCAAAGATATTTTTGGTCAGTATATCAACGCGGCCAAATGGGGGAAAGCTTCGGGATCGATCTTGTACCGAACATGATACTTACTGAATCCACAGCATTTGACGGGCCACCTCCTAGCACTCTCCTGACCCCATCGGTGCAACATAGCCTAAACGATGTTCATAGCCGTCACGGGACATGGTGCTGCTATTAAATGTTCAATTCTTCCAACTAAGTGCATTTTGTTTTCTTTCTATGCACGTACCAAAAGCTCCTGCAACTACCCATTAAATGTGTTAATGGTAGCTGCATGATTGTCCGAAACCTACTCAAGAAAAACTGTGCTTTGTGGCACATTACCTCAGGTTCAATGTCTGTGACGCTCAATTATGCGCCAGGTTTCTAACGTCGCATGGTGTAAAAAAATATTTGATGAAATGAAGAGTAATACTCGAATTCAGGTTTCAGGCTCGTCATCGCTGCATGCTCTACATTTCCTGGGCTTATAACGGCAGTTGAGGCTTATTTAATATGCTCTAGTTTTCCCATAGTTATGCCTAAATATTGAAGCTGTCTGGGCAGGCTGAATGTTCGCTCCTTCTTCGGCGTCTGATGGTTGTATTCTGAAAACTAAAACGCACGGTCGAGCTGCTACCTGATAGAATAACATCACAGAGTACGAAAAAGGGAAACTCAGCAAAGGCGACGGTTGTTCGTTACTTTCTCAACAATAGTTGAGCCATATTAGTAGGCTTTTATCAATACTAAATGTCTGCAAAGGTTTGCAAAGCTCAACGCTGCGTTGTATAAAAATATGCGGCGATAGGAAGTAGGGCGCAGATGATGATTTCACTCCAAGCGGGCTCTGTTCTTTCTTCCCACAGCAACCTCGAGTTCTTCGTCATGGGCTGCCTGCTCACGCTTTTCGGTGTGCTACTGGTCCGGTCCAGGATCACCACAACGCTGGCACAGCCGGGCGAGTTCGGACTGGTGTAAGAACAAACACTTCGTCGACGGAAATGACTGAAATGCGTCAAACACGCGAATAGCTGCGACCCGCTTGCATTTTTCTCGCAGTCCATGGCATACTGCCGTCACTGTCAGCTTCCAGCTTTCACCATGCTTGACGCAAGAGGATCAATAAATTGCACCGGTACAATCGCCTTCCCTTAGAGGGAACACTGAGGAGAAATTGAAGTTGGCTTGTATCGATAGAATACCAGCTCCTGATCACAGAAACACTACTCTTTCTGAAAACAAAGCTATTGCAATGTAGAAAAAAGCCAGAACTAAAATACAGGTATCACCGCCACAGGTCAATATCGCAAGCATGTACAAGCGTGATGAATAAATGGTATAAAGGACACCACAGATCTGTGAGGCCGACAGAGGTGCTTTAAGGTTACGTGTTTGATCGATATTAAAGTATATAAGTTTTGTTTCGAAACCACTAGTGCATTTTTGTCACACGAGGGAGGCAGAAAAAAAGACAACCTCAATGTTGGAAGTCAAGGAAAACCTGCGATTTGAGGCGCAACAGGCGGCCAGCTGAGTCTTGGTATGTTTTGGGGTACTTCGTGGCTATGCATTCTACGTGCTCCGCGTGGTTTCGTTATGCGCCTCGATTTACAAGGGCGGAGCAGAAGAGGACCTCCAAGTGCCTGAGTGCTCCTCGAACAAAGGTAATGCAACTGCACTTAACTGCGACAAAGAAACAGCAGTGTATAGCCATTGTTCAATGCGCCTCCACGTTAGCAAACGCGCCGCTCGGCGTGTTCGCATCGTCAACGTACCAAGACGCTGGGCTGCATAACTAGCCCTACGAAGACTATTTTTAGAGAATTTAAAGATGCCCGCACGTACCAGTAGCTGCACATCAATCGTGAAGGTGGCTCGGCGGTGGCAGCAGCGCTGCTGTCTTCTCGGCGCTAGGACTTTCTTGCCAGACCCGCCGCCTCAGCCCTCAATAACTTCGCACGCTGTGTGTGGTTGAGGTCGCTGAATGTAGGCCGCAGTTCTTTGCGGGAACTTCGTTGTCGGAATCGGGAACGGGATCAATCGTAACGTTGGTGCAAACGTAAACGAAGCGACGACGGCTGATAGAGGCCTTCAACGTGCGGATGGCAGCAGTTTTCATTTCGGCTGCTGCTAGGCGGGAGCGCAACGCTCGCCGACAGCAATCACGGAGTCCTCGTTTCCGTTTCCGCCGCTTTACGTCGCTCTTCTCCGATTTCGTCGTCGACAGTCCCGAGTTTGAATCGTAGCGGCGGGAAAAAGTTTTTCAGCTTCGAATCCAAATCTCAGCAATAAATGCACCTTTCGCTGCCGGACAAGCGGTAACAAAGCCACAAAATGCCGAACTATCGGATTTTACTGACAAAAATTTGGCACAATGCATAAGCTTGCCGAAAAAAAATTAGCCCCTATTTTGTCAGGTTATAAGCTAACTGCGAACTAAAAGAGTTATCACCTTCGCCCTTGTTTTGCTTTGTTTTAGCGTTTTATAAACTTGAAAATTCGAGTTGCGCCGGAATGGTATTGCCGTCGTTCGTCGCCTTTCCTTTTTCGATAAGCCTCCGTAGCCGCTCGTAACAATTCGAGTCTCCGTTCCCTCTGTTCCATAGTCTTTGAAGCTACTTGTACTAGCTGCTCTACTGCACGTTCCTGTGGCGTCATCATTCGCTGCTTCCTTCTCGCTCTTCTCAGCGTTTTTGCTCTTATCTTTTTCCCCGCCCCGTTTATTGAGGTAATCCGAATTTGCCGCTCTGCTTGGGCTTGCCGCAGCCCTATATCCACTAGATTCAATGGCTCACGTTGGCGCTCTCTGCTTTTGCGTTGCTGTTCAGCCTGCCGTGTAGGTCGTTCGGTTTCAGAATCTGTCGAAGGAGCGGCTTCATCCATGATTTACCGTTTTCTGCACTCCGCTTTGCTCCTGCGGCTTCATCATTCGCTTCTTTTCTCTGGCATCTGTATTTGCACGTAGCCGTGTTTTTCACCCTTCATCTTCACGCCCTGTCTCCACTAGAATGAAGCTGGTGCGACACCCTCCTCCCATTGGCTGCAGCTGGCGCGACGCTCCTTCGGACTTACCCGAGTTTCTCAGAGGCTTCATCCGCACATCACGGCTTTTTCCGTCGGCGACCCATCTAGTGCTAGCGCACTGAAAATGACAGGTACAAGAAATAAAGCAGGGGGCATTATCACAGTAAAGCTTCCTGACATTACACTGTACCGGACAGCTGCGGTAAGGGAGAGGGGGGTTATAAAATGCACAGGAGCGAATATTCCTCCTGTCTTTTCTTGATTTAGTCACTCTTCGTTCTCCTTAACAATCTTATGGATAACCATTTTAAGGCACTGATAAATTTGCAATAGAGATAATTTCTGATAAATCCAACATTTCTTTCTGTGGGCATACTATGGAGAAAAATTGCTAAAGTAAAGCAATATGCAGTAAAGGCCGGGGCTTGAGTTATGAGAAAGTCTTCAGTGGACGTGAAGGAGCCTACAATATGCAGAACAGGGCGTCTGCAGCAAACAACGACGCCACGTTCCCCTCGCGCAGGAGCCACCGGGACACGACGGCCCTCTTCGTGCTGGTCCTGCTGTTCTTCGTGACCCCGCAGCGTCCGTGCGAGCGCCCCTTCAACGAGTACCTGCTCGACTGGCACCTGCTGCATCGCAAGGTGCCCTGGAGCGCGTTCATCACCTACGGGGGTGGCCTGTGCATAGCCGGCGCTGTCAAGGTGTGTGCACAACCGCAGCTGGGTTCATTCGCCGTCATGGCTCCAGCAGGTTCAAGTGAAATGTCTCTGCGCCGCGATTTAGAAGTCGGGGCGCGCATTACTTAGAGGGGCTGAAGAGAACAGTGAAGTTTGCTTCTTGGCCGTGTAGTTGTACTCTTGAAGCATGCGGGGAAGTGTTAACTTGGGGAGTGAGGAGGGCTATAGTTCCGCTTGCCTTCACGATATTTTGAACGTCGGGCATACGTGACGAGCCACACGGAGTGGCCCAAAAGGAAACGCCCGTGAGCTGTAAACTTCTGGTGAAGGGTGTACTATGACCTTGCCTGGTTTCCCTATTTGCTGTAATACAGATGATTTCACCAGCAGTGTGTTGCTTCCCAAATCTTGTTCCGATTGGGCACTTTGAGAGGGACATCAGTAGAAAAATTGTGCGCCCTTAAAAATGCGCAGAGCAATTATTTCACGCGCATATGACGCATGCCAAACCACATCGCGGTCGCATCGCGGCCAGTCAGTGTCCTGTTTTCAGTAGGTTTTAGATTGGTAGGTTCTGAGCACCCTGAGGCTTTCCCCTCCCTTGCTGACTTTGTGATTGTCAATATGTATAGCGCATCAAACAAATCATAAGGTACGAAACGGCGCAACTAAAACGAAGGACCAGAAAAAGAATACACTGGTCCCTCTGGTTCTTCCTTTTCTGGTCCTTCGTTTTAGTTGCGCTGTTTCGTACCTTGAGATGCAATACCAACTCGCCCACTTTGCTGTGTTGTTATCAAACGAATCACTCTTCTTCGACGCTGGTGCAGGAGTCCGGCCTGATGGCGTGGCTGTCCAGCGTGCTGCTGCTGATGCGCCACTGGCCACCGGCGTTCGTGCAGGTGGTGCTCATGCTCATCACGACACTGCTCACGGAGGTTAACAACGACACCGCCGCGGCCACGGTTCTCATACCCATCGCCTGCGACCTGGTACGCTTGCCGCCGCAAACTAGGTTCTCGGCTCTATTGCGGGATGTGAATACAGCTCGCGCTACTTGTGCAAAAACTTCGAAACGGCGCTTTCCGGGAATGTGCAAAATACGTGTATTTATGAAGTTAAAGCCAAGCGAAGAGAGAACTTTAAATCTATGTGGCTACGGCGAGGTTTACGTTTAGAGATCCTTGTAGCTCGTACCAAACCATGCTCTGTGATACTGTAAAGACAACTCGCTTTACCAACCGGGCTAAGGATGAGTGCTGAAATGTGGCCGAATAAGATCGTAGTCGTCATCAGTTTGGTGCCAATGACGCATTCCAGTGTACCTAGACGAATATCGAACAACGAAATGGGCTTGCACGAGCGTGTTTATCCATGTGCAGAAGTCCTAATGTGAAAGACTATCCGTGTACTTTTAGCAGTAATGGTTCTTTGTTTCGCAGCAGAGCTGGGTGAGGTCACTTGTAGGGCCAAGCGCGCAGTGAATTGCGTGAATCCACCGTAATACACAGTAACCTGGTGCCAGCGGTTATGCCTGGACTCACGTTAATTATGGAATGTGTTATTTGATGCACGTAAAAATAATTCTGGCCAGCGCTCAGATATGTTATAAAATCAACACCTACTGCAAGGAACCACCTTGCACTTTATTCCTTCGCAGGCCGAGTCGTCCCGGGTGAACCCGCTCTATTACGGCCTCCCGGTGACCGTGGCCTGCTCCACGGGACTGCTACTGCCGGTGGCGTCCCTGCCCATGGCGCTTGTCCACGCCAACCTGCTCGACCACCGGTTGGCGCGCATGGTACGCGAAGGTTTTGATCCGGATCATTGCTCGTACGACCAGCACCTTCCTGATTTCAATGCCAGTCAGCCAGATTATCCTGTCGTCAAGCTGGCCTTAGCCTCGTGGCTGATGCTGATGCCACTTTACCGCGTCCAATGAGGAATTGACAGCTATTTGCAGAAATGCACTGGCAGGCTTTTTCGTTTCTCGCAGCTGGCGCCTGTCTTCGCCATGAAGTGTGCCACCATCCTCGCCACCTTCGTCGCGGTGCACACCACGGGGGGCTACTACTACAGCTTCCACCATTTCCCCCAGTGGGCCAACAAAACAATCGCGGTCAACGGCACCGCAAATGTCATGCCCTATTACGCTGCGCCAAAGCTGACCTAATACATCATGACGTACCGATCAAGTAATATGCGACTCAAAAATATTCGACCGCCGAGGCTGGACGGTGCTTCTCTCTGCTCTTGCCTCTTGCGAAAGGTGTTTGAAAATGAAAATTCCGGAAATTTCCTTGCCAACGTCGTGTAATCTTATCTTTCGTGTTTGTGAAACCCTGCCTGTCTTCAGTTTTGTGACCATCTACGGTGTTTCATTCAATTGTATCGCTGTTTCTTTTTGTTTCGAATATTGCTTGTTTCTAGTTATTGCCCATCCTGCGTGGATCGTATGAGGTCTGCTGTGTGATGTAAATAAAACAAAAATGACCTCCTTCGAAACATATGTGCATTCCAGTCGTCATGCAAAACGAGCTGACAGTCGCGCGCTTGAATGGCTGAAAACCTTTGTACTCAGCCGTTCTGCAGTCTCGGTTGATAGAAGCACTAATTTTGTGCGAATGAATTTTGCCACACTCGCATTAAAGGTTGTATATGGCGTTACATGACAGAACTCCTATTCCCAGAAGAAGTCTATGTGTACGCGAACTGATAAAATGATCTCATCGAATATTTTTACGTGCTTAAACCCTGTGGGTCCACTCGTTCATATTTATGAAGGTATGGACCGCAGTCCCGCATTTTTGGCTGGTCGTGTGGCGTCCTCTATTGCGCATGACTGTGCCAGCAAACAAGTCGCGGCAGTTTTTTTAGTGCGAGGCAGAGCTTGCCCATACTGGTCTTTCTGAACTACGCAAGCTGCTCACCGGAGACCGGGAGGCAGCCCAAGCCATTGGCATGCTGGGATAAAAACCACCACCAGCGCAATTCCTTACACCCAATAAAGCTTTCATTCATTCATTCATTCATTCATTCATTCATTCATTCATTCATTCATTCATTCATTCATTCATTCATTCATTCATTCATTCATTCAAATTTTCATCTTTGTTCAGGGTGCAACTCTCATGAGAATGCATACTTAAGTAATAGTCTGCAAGTGATTATAGCTATCGGAACCAACTTCTCACAAAAATGACTGCATTGAATCAAAGGGCGGAAACGTTCCGTATATAAACAGCAGTGGATGTAGTTTTGAAATATTAAATGAATTGTGCCACGGCACAACGCGTCGTGGCTCTGCAGCTGCATCAGGCTTCAACCGGAAATGGCTGCGCCGCAGTACGGCAGCCTTTTTTTTTATAGTGGCCCTAAATTGATCATTTTCACTTATCGAAACAGTTCTTATCTCGCGAGGTGTTGAGGCATGCGTCGCCGCTACAGGGCGAAACGGCAGAGCAGCTTCTGCGTGCCGTCACTTACAAGTTGAACTGTACAGAGAAAGCAGCCCCGCAGAAGGCAGCGGGGGTCAAGCAGAGAGCTTTCTGCACGCACACGCAAGGAGGAAACGCGTCTCAACTACGAATGCAAGGAGCGATTAAATGCCGGCGTCAGCACAGACAAAGGCGGAGCTTGTCGGATTACGTTCTATGTACACACCTCAAAACTCTCACGAAACTGCATACTTAAGTAACTCTGCAAGTGATTATAGGTATCGGAACCAACTTTTCACAAAAATGACTGCATGAACATAAAAGGGCGGCAACGTTCCGTATATCAACAGTAGTGGATGGAGTTTAGAAATATTAAATGAAGAGTTGTGCGGGCTATAGTGCGCGTGCGTTTAAAGAAGCACCAAGCGTTTGATATGCGTGTATCCTGTATAGTGTTTGCCTATGTAACTGCTATTTTACTCAGAGCTATTGTCACCCCCAGGGAATATAATGTGCGTTGAAGTGACGCGTTCAGCCCCAAATGAGGAGTCTCCTCCCTCCATTAGCATCATCCACGTTCAGACTGCACTCTCCTAGGTAGAGGCCTGGTCACCCACCCGCTCTACCTCAGCCCTCCTCTACCTAACTCTACCCCTGCCCAACTCAATTCTGCAGAAGTTTTCTACCCACCAGAGGCCCACGCAGCAGCTGAGCTGCGAAATCAGACTCAAAGACGTGGTGGAACAGCCAGGTGCCTTAGAAACACCACCCACCCACCACCTCACCTCCTCACTCCACGAGCGACATGTGCTCTTACGCATCACATCCCGCCTCCCACACCTTACACCTGGCCAGCCTCCCACGGCGCAGTGGCGCCACTGACTCGACAGTCCCCGCCATTGTACTTTACTCCAACAGATCGTTTCCACTGTTGGTTCACTCCTTCCAAATTACTCAAGATCAGCACATCATAATATTCATTCAGTGGGTGGGGCCACTCTGGCCCAGCGAGGTGGATGCGATGCGTCCGCCCCACCCCAGGTTGAGTATCTTCATGCTTCCCTCTTTTCATTATAAAATTACCATTACATTATCTCCTTTCTATTCATATCATCAAGCATTCAGTCGTCAACCCTACTGCGCACTGACCTTCTCCACACACTCGACCATTTCTTCAAGGTGTGCAGCCTTTTTGTACGTCTATTTTCCCTTTTGTTCTCTCCTTTCCGTTTCCTCTCTTTTCACCTCTTTTCAGAATGAACCTCGCCCGTCATTTGCTCTGCACACCCTGGGGTGCCTGGCTTTATTGTTCCTCTTCTCTTATTCATTTCCTTCATTACTTCATATCCATCGCTTTCTTCTCCTCTTGGTGTCTCTTTCACCTTGTTTATGTTATTCTATATATATATATATATATATATATATATATATATATATATATATATATATACCAAAAGGGATTTCTGGCAGCTGATTTGGTCAATATAATATAAAATCACCAAACATTGAAGAAACATAACAGGATTTAATTCACGACGTTTCGGCTGGAGGACCAGCCTTAACGTCGTGAATTAAATCCTGTTATGTTTCTTAATTTTTAGTGATTATATATATATATATATATATATATATATATATATATATATATATATATATATATATATATATATATATATATATATATATATATATATATATATATATATATATATATATATATATATATATATATATATATATATATATATATATATATATATATATATATATATATTCCCTCTTCTGGCACCTTCGTCGCTTCATTATGCCTTCGTTTCACAATAAAACAGCTGTTCAACAAGGTTGAGGACTGGGCGAGTTGGTAAGTATTCATTTTAAACCAGCCAGAAGACGCGACACAAAGGAAGAAGCAAACAAGACAAGGCTGGACTAACAACTGAAGTTTTATTGAAAGGAAGAAAACAACGAAGACTCGCACTGAGATGCGCGCGCACATAAGCCGTATCAGTGAAAGGGCACACAAAAAATTTTTCAATGTCAGGGTCTTACTAACAAGTTATCTAAAAAGGCAAATTCCTTAGCGTGAAGGTTTACCGACGGCTTAGCCACACACGCGTCCTTAGCCTTAGCAATGTAGAACGCTTCAACTATCTCGCGACAGATTTGTTTTTCATTTCTATAAACTACAGTAGTGTCGCTGAAGTCAGGCGTGCAAAGAGACAGATCATCGTCCGATTTGCATTCTCGAGATTGCACGTGCAACGCCAGATTAGTGTTCGCCTTCCCACCCAGAGAGTTAGAATGCTCCGTCAGGCGCACATTTAGACATCTGCCCGTCTGCCCGTAGTAGCATCGACCACAAGGCAGCGGAACGCGATACACCACATTCTTTCTGCAAGGGGTGAGCCGTGTCTTATGTGACACTGTGCATCGGGAACGATCACTTGATGTTTTATCAAGCCTCCTTTTTACGCTGGCGCACAAGCCTCCTATCTTGTTTTTAGCTGTGAAGACAACGCCTACGTCATACTTCGCCGCAAGTTTCTTGAGTCGGTGTGAAACACCATGGAGGTAGGGAAAGGCGGCCACCTTTTTTCGCCGCACCTCCACGTCAGCATCTTCCGGCCCCGTGTTGCTCTTTCTCAAGCGAGTCAAAACACGTTCAGACAAGCGGGCAAGGTGGGCAGTTGGAAACCCAGCTGCCATTAACTTTGAAACCTGCTGCGAGAATGAGTCCTCAACGCGGTGATGGCAAGACTTACGTAAAGCGGACTTGATGCATGCGACTGCCAAGCCATCCTTTACCAACCTCGAGTGGTCTGACTGATAGCTAAGCAGAGGCTTCCCTGACCTGGGGCTGTAGCCCCAACATACGTGATCGTCCCCAAAGCACAGGTCTAAATCAAGAAACTGCAAATGGTTATCTTTAGGAAATTCAGACGTAAAAGACAGGCCCTGACCGCCCTCCTTGAACATTCCTAGAACATCTTGTGCCAACCTATCAGAGTCATCCTTGCCTAAGAAAATCAAGTAGTCATCAACGTAGCGAAACGCTACTACGCCGATGGCTTCCAAACCAGGCTGTAAAGCAGTGTCAACTTTGGAAAGAAAAATGTCGCTGAGCAAAGGTGCGACCTGTGACCCTATGCAAACTGGAGCAAGACGGCCGACGGAATAACGGAGTTCATGTGGAAGACTGTACGCCTCACGCTGCCTGCTCAGAAGAGGCGCACAGTTGCTCAGGGCAAACTGCTAATCCTGGGAGACGAGGAAATAGATGCACGGCACAAGCGCATCTTGGAGCGTGGGCCGAAGTTCTGTCTGCAACCTGACGTAAGTCCAGTTGATCTTTTGGCGATGTCTCGAAACATTGCTCGTCACGTTCCGGAAGATGAGAAGAGTCGGTTTTTGACTGAAGCCACGGACGTAATAGGGGCACGGAAACGTGAGCAGAGGCCACAGTATAGACTGAAACCCGTGTGTGACTACTTGGTTGACAACCAATTGCGTCTGATGGTGTCTGACAAGGAAGGCTTCTTTGTCGTTGTGCCCAACGGCATCTTTTCTGAAAAGGCCTCGGCTGCGATCGCCAAGAGTTTTAAGAAGGTTAAAGCAAAGCCATCATCTTACAGGAAGAAGGCTATTGCATGGCTTGATGATCACAATCTGAGGTCTATGAGTTCGAGGGTGAAGGCGGCCTCAGAAGCCCATTTGGACGTTTTCTTCACGGCGAAGACGCACAAGGTGGACATTCCGTTCAGGACTATTGTTTCAGAACGTCGCACCTGGCAGTACGAGATTTCCGGGTTCCTGCAGAGGCACCTGAAGACGCTGAAAGTTCAGGATTTGTTTTTGATTCCAAGTTCTTCTACTGTGATCCAGTTTCTTATGGACAAGAACCCGGGCACGTGCTCAGCAATGAGCATCGATGTGGAGGACCTTTACTATTCATTGCCACAGGACAGACTTCTAAGGTGTGTGCAAGATCGCATCACGGTGGATAATGATGAACAGGATTTCATTGATGCGTGCGGAGTATCGGTGGCTAGCTTCATGGAGCTGTTGTCTTTTTACCTCAACTCCACGTTTGTCTGTTGGCAAGACAGCATGTACGTCCAGAGGTCAGGCGTTTGCATAGGGTCAATGGTCGCACCTTTGCTCAGCGACATTTTTCTTTCCAAAGTTGACACTGCTTTACAGCCTGGTTTGGAAGCCATCGGCGTAGTAGCGTTTCGCTACGTTGATGACTACTTGATTTTCTTAGGCAAGGATGACTCTGATAGGTTGGCACAAGATGTTCTAGGAATGTTCAAGGAGGGCGGTCAGGGCCTGTCTTTTACGTCCGAATTTCCTAAAGATAACCATTGGCAGTTTCTTGATTTAGACCTGTGCTTTGGGGACGATCACGTATGTTGGGGCTACAGCCCCAGGTCAGGGAAGCCTCTGCTTAGCTATCAGTCAGACCACTCGAGGTTGGTAAAGGATGGCTTGGCAGTCGCATGCATCAAGTCCGCTTTACGTAAGTCTTGCCATCACCGCGTTGAGGACTCATTCTCGCAGCAGGTTTCAAAGTTAATGGCAGCTGGGTTTCCAACTGCCCACCTTGCCCGCTTGTCTGAACGTGTTTTGACTCGCTTGAGAAAGAGCAACACGGGGCCGGAAGATGCTGACGTGGAGGTGCGGCGAAAAAAGGTGGCCGCCTTTCCCTACCTCCATGGTGTTTCACATCGACTCAAGAAACTTGCGGCGAAGTATGACGTAGGCGTTGTCTTCACAGCTAAAAACAAGATAGGAGGCTTGTGCGCCAGCGTAAAAAGGAGGCTTGATAAAACATCAAGTGATCGTTCCCGATGCACAGTGTCACATAAGACACGGCTCACCCCTTGCAGAAAGAATGTGGTGTATCGCGTTCCGCTGCCTTGTGGTCGATGCTACTACGGGCAGACGGGCAGATGTCTAAATGTGCGCCTGACGGAGCATTCTAACTCTCTGGGTGGGAAGGCGAACACTAATCTGGCGTTGCACGTGCAATCTCGAGAATGCAAATCGGACGATGATCTGTCTCTTTGCACGCCTGACTTCAGCGACACTACTGTAGTTTATAGAAATGAAAAACAAATCTGTCGCGAGATAGTTGAAGCGTTCTACATTGCTAAGGCTAAGGACGCGTGTGTGGCTAAGCCGTCGGTAAACCTTCACGCTAAGGAATTTGCCTTTTTAGATAACTTGTTAGTAAGACCCTGACATTGAAAAATTTTTTGTGTGCCCTTTCACTGATACGGCTTATGTGCGCGCGCATCTCAGTGCGAGTCTTCGTTGTTTTCTTCCTTTCAATAAAACTTCAGTTGTTAGTCCAGCCTTGTCTTGTTTGCTTCTTCCTTTGTGTCGCGTCTTCTGGCTGGTTTAAAATGAAAACAGCTGTCCTAGGCATTCTCACCCTTTGTGCTCGCTGAGCCCTTTTAGGCCAGTAATGTTACCGTGCCCATCTTTATTTTTCCGATTTGCCTTTTTCATTAAATTTTAATTATGGCCAAATGGGCCCTGTTCTTTTATTTTTAAACAGTTTAAGCCTGTTCATGCTCCGCAGGTGCAAGCTCTTTCTCATTATGCTTTATTTTTGCCTTTATTTTTCGATTTTAGCATGCAATGAGACTCTGATTGTGGCGGATAATAGCTGGTTGCCCCTTACTTTAGAGAGTCCAACCTCAAGCACATGTTTCCCGGCCCATGAAATCGTGCCACATACATATTGGCGAGGATACTCAGTGACAGGCTGCACAGCGGCGGATGTTTCCTGCACAACAAATTGCACTGACAGCGAACAACAGCTTAGACACCGCGAAAATTTTCATGTTAGAGAGTACAGCAGAGGCACCTGCAAGAAAAGGAACTGGGTAGACTAGGGTGCCTCGATCCATGTTCGGTGTTTGATATCAACGCACCTCAGGAGAGGTTGCACAGCTGTTCCCTTTCTTTGGATTGGTTATGATGATGAATTTCGGTGGCGAAATGTGAGCTTGGCCAAAGAGCGGCAAGGCGTAAGGTATTTTTCGTCTGCACAAAGCGAGGTGAAATACTCATTTTTCCAATCATTTCCTTCAAAGCAGAAAATTTTGTGCTCATTTTAACACAAGTGGGTACCCGGCGGCGCTGGAGGATCGAACCCTGCGCCTCCCACATACGAGGCCGATGCACAAACTACTACAAGGCTACCGCTGTTCCCTTTCTTGGGCGCGTTTGCGTTTCATACTCTTATGAAATTTCTTAGCGTGGCTTGCCCAACCCTGAGGAAGTTCATCACATCGCTATCTGTGTAATTTTTTGCGACACTGCTAAAATGAAGGGTGTGAGAGATAGCAATAAATGAGTTGTGGTTCGCTCGTAACGGCGCCTGCTTATAGCATTTTCCACTGCACGCAGCCATTGTTAAAATATCGGTGTTCTATAAAGGAGCGTTTGTTTCTGTGAAGTATTTTGTTTCCAGAGCAGGATGCGGTAATAATAACCGCCTTTTTCAGCATGTATGGCGGCGACTGAAGTGCTTTTCAAACATAAAGCAAGTATTGCAGCTATACCAGTACTAAGCACAAGGTATAAATACTCTGGAAATAGTGTAGTCCTCCAAGGGAGTACATTTCAAATAAAAGAGTAAAGAGAGATTTTGTAGCGATAGCTATATTACGGTAGCATTTCGAGCCTTCAGCGTGGTGGCGCCGCCACCCACTGGCTGCGACGCCACCCTGTGGCTGCTCCGCCACGCTGTCAAGTGGTTGGCCACGTGGTGCGGAGCAGCTGCTGGCGGCGCGGCGCCGTGGCTGATCACGTGGTTCGTCACGTTGTTGGTCACGTGACCAAGTTCCCCTCGGCCAGCTGTAGCTATCGCGTCACTCCAGGTTTAACGAGAGCTAAACCACCTCCAATTTTTTTTAATCAGCATCCACCCAACTAATATTATCTGGGGGATGCTAATGAGACTTTACTCTCTTAACCTGGACATACAGGGCATTGATAATGCCAACTATTGATGATTTCGTTATCCTTCGCTGCCCAGCGATCAAAGTAGTTGTGTCCACCACGGGAGCCACACTTGTTACTATCAGACTTTGTTCTGTGGGGTCACCGCAAAGTCTACCGTATAGTATGTTATTCAAAAAAGTACCGTGCTGAATTTTCGTCCGAACTTTCAGCTGGCGGTAGAAGTGGTGCCTTTCGAAATTCGGCTGCCGCCAGTGCAACACGTCATACATTTGCTTTGTTTCACTTCGGCATCACTTAAACGTAAGGAATTAAATGTGTACCAGAAGCAGATTAGGTCTCGCCATAGCTCGAAACCGTATTGCTCTTTTCAGAGACCAGAGTGCTCAAAATAACACCAGGTCTTCGAATGTGTGCTAAGAAAACCGCTAAGGTTTCTATGCAACGCGGGTGGGAAACCTCAGCGAAAGAAAAAATCTGTGTACTGTAGATATATGGGCCGAAAAATTTATGAAAATTGAAAATTGGTTTTTGAGGAAAGAAAATGGCGCAGAATCTGTCTCACATCTCGGCGGACACCTGAGCCGAGCCGTAAGGGAAGAGATGGAGGAGGGGGTGGGAGAAGAAGGAAGAAAGAGGTGCCGTAGTGGAGGGCTCCGGAACAATTTCGACCACATGGGAATCTTTAACGTGCACTAACGTCTTACAGAACAAGGGTGCCTTTCCATGATTATGATGATGGTTTTTTATGGCGCAAGGGCATCTGTGGCCAAAGAGCGTCTTCTACTCAAGGTGCGGTGAAACACCCATTTCCCAAGAATTTCACCCTAAAGAAGCCGAGAACTAGGCAGGGGAAAGGTTGTACCGATTGTATCACCGGTGGGTACCCAGCAGCACTGGGGATCGAACCCCGCACCTCCCGCATGCGAGGCGGATGCTCAACCACTAGGCCAACGCTGCGGTATCACGGGTGCCTTTTGCGTTTCGCCTCCATCGAAACGCGGCATTGGCTGCAAATTTTATGAGGCGACGAAAATCATTATATTTTTTGTATTTAACAGCAGAATAAAAATGAATTATAACAGAGCGAGACAGGCTAGATAGAAGATCGATAAAAAAATGCCGTTGGTTTGGCTGTGGTTAAACCAGGCGTGACGCGACAGCTACAGATGGCCGAGTGGAACTTGCTCAGTTGAACTGCAAAGTCAGTCTTTCGCCACTCCGTTTCGCTGGGCGTTCCCTCTCCATCTTTTTTTTTTTTGGTATTGCTCTCGCCCTGGTTGACAGGCGCAGGCCTTTTGTATACAGTGATTCAAAGTCAGCCGTTAGGGCCTTCGAGAAGGGCTCTGTGGCTAAGGTTGCTTTTAAGATTATGCAGACCTGTGAGATCTCTCAACACTACTTATGTTGGTTTCCTGCTCACCTTGGGATGATTGAGGGAGCCCCTCCGAATCTCAATGAGTGCGCTCATGAGGCAGCACGAGATCTTACCCTCCGCTCTGCCCCGCGCCACGGCATGGTGGTACTCCCCGAGAACAGAGACTCCCCTTCCACATACAATGAGATCACGAAGTATTACCTTCTTAATCGCAGGGTTTACGGCTTGCCGCATCCTAAACTAAACAGGGCTCAGGCACTTACATTGCGCTTACTACAGACTGGTTCTTAACCTTGCCCACGGAGGTTGAACATGTTTTATCCTGAGACGTATACGGAGCCTTATTGCCAGGACTGTGGTGCTTTAGCCACGCTCGAACACATGCTCTGGACTTGCGCAAGAATTGAAGACTCGGCGATCAAGGACGCGTCCAAGTGGGAGGCTGCACTTCGCAGCCCGCAACTGGATGAACAATTATGGGCTGTCCAGCAGGCTCACGACGTGGCCGTGAGGCTTGGTCTTCCGGTCCCGACGTGGGAGCGGCCCACATAGTGGTTACTTATCACTACTTGCAGGACCCAATAAAGTTTTCCATCCATCCATCCTTCTCCATCTTCGCCAAACTTGTCACGGCGCATGCGGACAGCTGTGGCAGCTCGGTTTCGCCGGAGCGTCGCGCCGCCGGCAGCAGCAGCTCCTCCGCACCACGTGGTCGGTCACGTGGCCAACCAGGTGACTAACCACGTGACAGCGTGGCGGCGCAGCCACAGGGTGACGGCGCCGCCACGCTGGAGGCTCGAAATGCTACCTTAATGTAGCTATCGACCCGCCGCGGTGGCTCAGTGGGTAGGGTGCTCGACTACTGATCCGGAGTTCCCGGGTTCGAACCCGACCGCGGCGGCTGCGTTTTTATGGAGGAAAAACGCTAAGGCGCCCGTGTGCTGTGCGATGTCAGTGCACGCTAAAGATCCCCAAGTGGTCAAAATTATTCCGGAGCCCTTCACTACGGCACCTATTCCTTTCTTCTTTCACTCCCTACTTTATTCCTTCCCTTATGGCGCGGTTCAGGTGTCCAACGATATATGAGACAGATACTGCGCCATTTCCTTTCCAAAAAACCAATTATTATGTAGCTATCGCTACAATACCACGCCAGCCAGTAGCCAGAATCGAACGAATGCATATGGTTTTCCCCTCTTCACCCGAACCATCGTGAATTAAACGCACCTCCACTTAAGGTTGCCTACATGTCATTACTAAGTTAGTTCTTGTTTGCTGTGGAAGATCCTGCGTCCCACAGCGTCGAATGTCATTCCTCTCCACTTCGCTCCTGCCTAAACGCAGCTTTTGTCAAAAGGCTAACGTCAACTGCATGATCGCGCATAGGAATTTAGTCATACTTTTTCTCTTTTTCTTTGATATTGTATTTGTTCGCACTTAGATTTTTTTATTTTCTCTAGTCCTAAAAAAAGTAACTAGTTTGTGCTTTTTAGCCACTTTCAGTGCTATTAGTTCTATTTCGTTTCTTTGATGACTTTTAGGAAATATGCGCAGCATATAGGCGACATTACAATTGTTCCATTCGACCACTAAACACTACTGCCATCAGCTGCTTGGGCCCATACAAAGGCGAGAGCAACTCTGAACGATTAGAGGCCCGCGTTCGGCTTGATAGCAATCGTTGCCTAGTTTTCCTCGGCGTAGTCGAGATAGCTCACGCTTCGACAGGGCGCTTGATTCTCTCGCTAGGCTGTGTGCTACTGCGCTGCAATGGACACGGAAAACTTCAGCGCAGATTCCCTTTTTATGTGAACTGCGGTAGCATTAGTGCGAGAGAACTACTCCGGACGCACCAACTCCGAGCAATAATCTCGTCCTGTGTGCGAGAGGCTCCCGAGCAACATGGGCCGCAACAATCCCTAGGGGTGGCTGTGACAGGAACAGCCCCTGCCAGTGCAGTGGCCTATCACTTAACAGCTGCGCCACTGCGCTGGTAGCGGTATGAGGACTCCCAGGGATCTATGAATGCTAAGTAGATAATGAAAAATTCTGCATACATGGCAATTAACCCACTAGAGATATCGCGTCATACCCTTAAGGCGGAGCTTAAGTGTACCCTCCATTTGAAGTACGAACACCCGCATTTGTAAAGCTGTTCAGTTTAACTCGGCTTAACCCCCTTGCGACTTTTTTTCTCTACTCTGTTGTTATAACCTGTGCCCTGCGCGCAAAACAGCAGATGACCGCATTTGAAAGTAAAAAGTCGACCAACCATTTCCGACGCCGGGAATCGAACCCGGGCCTTCTGGGTGAAAGCCAGATATCCTAGCCACTAGACAACGCCGGAGACATGCACGCTTGCAGCTGCGGAGCATTTTAACAATACACGAAAATACGCTCCGGCGCGCCGAAACGTCGAGATGATGGAGCGGCTGTATGTGGCAAATGCAGCTGTTCTGTGACGTATCGCGTCTGCGTCAGCCTAGGACGCGTCACGTGGCGTGCTCTATAACAGATGTTCTGTTTCGGTCGCTTCTATCAGGGCTTTAGAAATCATGTAGGACTGGTCTGACATTAAGACACATTATACGAAGAACATTTCGGGCATACTGAAGTCTAAAACACGAAATTTCTTTGACAATTTCACTATCCATGTAGAAAAATAAACAAGAAGGCGATGAACATGTGGGGGGCTGCCGCATGTTTAGTGGAATAGTGGAATTTATTGTGGAAATTTGCACATTACAAATTTTAAAAGCCGCAAACGTGAAAGTAATGTTAGCTTTAAGCCGTTCGGTTTTTTTTTTTGGTTTTTGCTTTTTTGGTGAAAGGTAGTTAAGCACAATAACAGGAGCGAGGAAACGACTCAGTTGATAATTTAAACAAGATTTCAGATGTTTAAAACCGCTTTGGCCGCCCTCTTCGCGGTATGATTTTTATGGCCATGGGGAGGAGCGAAATGCCTCTTTGCGCCCTTTTTTGTTTTATTGGTTAGAAAGTTAAGGTCGCTATTTTTCAAACGTTACGACGGTCCGTGTAAGCAGTTACTGAAGCTGCCGCCGAATTTTTGTTTGTTTTTATTTGGCGAAAAGAAATCCAGATTAGTTAGTCTGCTGCTGTTATTGTATGTTATTGAGCCCTTTAAACGATATGGAATCACATACTAATATTGAGATCACGAATTATAATAATAATGATTGGTTTTTGGGCAAAGGAAATGGCGCAGTATCTGTCTCATATATCGTTGGACACCTGAACCGCGCCTTAAGGGAAGGGATAAAGAAGGGAGTGAAAGAAGAAAGGGAGAAAGAGGTGCCGTAGTGGAGAGCTACGGAATAATTTTGACCACTTGGGGATCTTTAACTTGCACTGACATCGCACAGCACGCGGGCGCCTTAGCATTTTGCCTCCATAAAAACGCAGCCGCCGCGGTCGGGTTCGAAGCCGGGAACTCCGGATCAGTAGCCGAGCGCCCTAACTACTGAGCCACCGCAGCAGGCGCATGATATAAAAGACAGCTACATGGCGTAACAAAAATAGGCCTCGGGAGATAATGAAAGAATAATTTTTTTTGTGCATGATGTGAACACAAAAAGTTTAGTGCTGAAAGCACCCGTGTAGGAGGTTTTTTTTTCTTCTTGGCACCGCCTCTTTGCTCTCACGAGTCCCTTCTGCAACTCGTGCAGCTCATGAACATTTTTTCGATTTGATTTGTGCAATTGTTGACTCATATTTGTTGTAATTAGATAGTAAAGAATTTCCACTGTTACGATATATGTGTTCGCATATATTTGTGCCACATTATCATAACATCTTCCCTTTTTTGCTTCCCTTTGCTACACTATGGGTTGGAACAGCGGCGTGACAGCGTGAGTATTCATTTAAATAATAATTCAAAAAAATTCGAAAGTCGTGATAGCTGAAAATTTGATTTTTGCGAAATGTGGCGTTGGCTTTCCGCAACCATAATTTTTGCAGATACAACTATGCTGTTAGACAGGAGTTGTCTGGAGAATAAATTATTTGAATTAAAGTTGACGTCATTTTCTCGTGATCTAAATTCTCCATAACAGTACTAAACAATATAATGCTAATCATTGCATATTGTACTTCATCTAATGCCTGTTTATATTATCTCCTCTCGTTGTCCTTAGTACTTCGCAGCTGAGGCTGAAATTCAGCACAAGTCTATTTCCTTCCGTCATAAAACACAGGTAGAAGTGTATGCAAATGTCAGCAGATGGTCATGTAAATGCTACAGCTCTATGTTATAAAAAAGCCTCAACTTTGACCACTGAGGTTTTTCATAATATTTATGACCAAGCAATGTCATTCACGGCAATATGTGCTTCGTGCAAGGGGTTTTTTTGATGCAGATCAATGACACCTGAACATGTCCTGGGATAAGTGTCCACAATGTTCGAAACACGCAATGTGAGGACGCTAAACAACCTGCGGGGTTTCGCGTCCTTGTCGTGCAGCTACACCGAGCAGTGAAGTCTCCGATTAAGTCAAGACTCGCGAGCTGTACAGCCGCGAGTAAAAAAAGATTACGTCAATGACGTCACCGGAGTGGGGAAAATCGCACCGCACGGCCGACTCGGCGCCGTGCTTTGCGAACACAACTGGCACTTTTGTTATCGGTGTGTTCGTAACCGCGGCGCCGAGCGTTGCTATCTGCCGCTCCTGTGGCACGTCACTACATGTATCTGGAACATGTGTTCCAGATACATGTATGTGGAGCTTTGTGTTCTGCTTAAAACTGCCCTCGTTTACCTGGAGCGTTGTTCCACATATTTCTTTAGCTGTATGTCTGGAACATCGGTTCCGCTAATATAAGTGGTACTTATGCGGAACCAGATTAAGAGTGCGCATATGTCGAAACTTCTGTCGCTTTGGGGTTTCGCTGAACACACTTTTAAGCGAAACATTAATTAGACCTAAATTCTAATATGTTGCATAAGTACCAGTGTAAAGTCATGAGAACTTCACACCATCTCAAGTGGTTAAAAATGCAGCACCTTTATTCTTTGCCGCCTTCAAGAAAGTGAAGCTCGAAAAAGGGGAAAAATCTATTAGCTGACTGCAGGAGAAGATGCACACGCGGCTCCCGAAGAGCAGCCCTCACGAATATGAAGGGAAAATCGACTGCTTTAATGTTCAGCATTCTGCAGCTCAAATCTTTACGTTTCTCTGTTTGTGGTTCAGCTGTCTTGCTAGTGTTTCAATTGACGCTGTTGTGCAACTGGCATGTCGTTCATGAAAAGGTCATCAAAGCGACAATTTATATCTTTTCGTTAGCACTTCCTTTTCTATGTCATATATGAACCTATTACCACAATGCGCACTTCCCATTGCCTAATATCTCCCTCCTCATACATTTCTTCCTGCGCCAGTCTCGAGTATCAAGTCGAAATACCAAAGTGTTGCACTAAGACCTGCTTTCAGTCTTTCATTCCCCACGGCTTTCCAAAACTGAAACCGCCTTCTAGGACAAAGGTCCTCCACTAAAGACAGCGGTGTTTTGTAAAATTTAAGCCCCCACTGCTAAATGAGCGGCCGACAGTGAGTGCGTCACATTTTTAGCTGCTTTTTGCTGTTTGATATGGTCCACCTTTAAACCCACTCCCTTCAGGAAGGCTGCTGGCTTTGAAGTTAAAAAAATATACGATAAAAATAAGCAAACATGAAGTCTACAGCCGTCAGTCTTCGGACGAGTGCGCCATGGCAATCCTACCAGGCGGTTTGGCCATCCGCTCGAAAGTATAATCTACCGCTACTTCCTGTCTTTGCATCACTGCCATAATGGTCTTAAGAAAAAAAAATTACGAAAGGGCTACGAGTACAACTTCAAAGCAAGCACTTATCTCGAGTTTTGAAAACACTTGAAAACAAGTTCTTTTCTTGAATTTTTCACATCGTGCATAGGGCGACAGAGTGCAGCTGATTTTCCTCTAACGTGCAAATGATTTGCAATGTTCTGCACAGCACTTGTGAGGTCAACAGTCGGGCTCCCTCCGACATTCGACATTTCCCAGAGCAGCTTTATTTCTTGTTTACAGACCAGTTGCTTCATTGTTAAAGTGTTCTGAGTTTGCTTTGGAAGGCAGCTAGATGAACGGCTTTTTATTATTTGGATAATAAAACTTCGTGCGTTGAAAGGTGTCTACGTGGCCAATAAACTGCTAAAATAAAGCGCTGAGCATAGGTCGTACCACTGCGCCGCACTATAATCCATTCAGCCGTTCAAGAAGATTCCTCCCCCATTGTCCCTATCGACATTTTAGTCTGGTAATAGTTCACTTAACCCCTGAAACTGCTTCTGCTGTACGTGGAGGAAGCTTGCTGCGCGAAACCACATGGCATTTCAGATGTTTGTTTATTTATTTAATTCCGCTACTCTCGTGGGCCACAGAGAATTTATATAAAGGAGTGGTACGCAAAATAAAAATATGCACTAGCGGCAAGGAGGGGGGGGGGGATAAAACACATAGCAAATAAATAATTGCTTCACAGGATTTACGCAGTAGCAATGTGAAGAAAAACAATAGGAACAAAAAGCATCAGTCAAAAACAGGAAGAACGCAGAGAAAGAACAAATACTAATACTGAAAAAGAGGAAATTCAAACCAAGAAAAGCGAGAAAAAGATCATCACTATTGGTACAAATAATTAACACCACCACTAGGCACTTTGCAGAACGCTATAAATACAACACAATTCGTGGTTACAAAGGATGAAAATGTACCGACTGAAAACAATCTAAACCAAAGCAATGGTAAGCGATAATAATCATATAACTTCGTTTTAAGTTCACCAGTGTTACTCGCAAGTGCAACGTATGGTGTTAGATGGTTTCCATTCCGACGGGCGTTTGGAATGAAAGTGTTCAAGCAGGATGCGACAAGGCATCGGGGGACAACAGCGGCACGTGGGTGATCTATGGGGGATGAAATACATGCTGGTGTCGTGACTCGTGATGAATGCTTCTTCAAGAATAGCATTCGTGATGGAAAAAAAAACGAAAACACACATGCGGAGTAATTTTCTGCGTAGAGAAAGAAGGAATGATGGCAATGCGTTTTTTTATATCAGTGTCATTGGACAAACAATCATAATCATGGGCGTTAGAACGTGCTGGGCGATTCTTTAGTGCTTCCAGGATGTCAATAAGAGAGTTATTGTGGGGATCCCCGTACTGAGTTCGAATATTCTAATATAGAGCGGACTCCTATCACTAAGTCACTAAGAATTAACGAGACAGGAAAGAATGCAAGCCTGGGAAAGATGAGCGCATTTTTTTTTCTAGAAAAGGCGTAGATTGATCCTTCTTCTGCGCCTCTATTCGCTCTGCGCAGGGCGATACGGCTAGAATTTCACGCCCCTTTGGCAGAAAAGGAAAGGAGAAGTTCATTATTAAGATGCAATGGCTGAATACCACGCATTTTTCTTTAAAGAAGTCGCGTACCCTGTTGAGTAATCATCAGTTATTGTCAACGCGAACCTGTCCATCGGGCCTCTGAGGCGGTGAGAACAATTTTAAAGGCATACAGAAAAAGCTGCCCACATTTTGTTTTCTGTAAGAATAGAATCTATGGCTCTTTCTGGTCACGATAATGTTTGTACGGCTGACGTGTGCACCGGAATGTACTCCGTCATCACAATTTGAAGAGGACAGTAGCCTAGTAGCATCGGCATAGTAGCATCGGCATAGTAGCATCGGCATAGTAGCATAGTAGCATCAGACTCTACATACTATTACCACTCCTTTTCCCTTCAAAACTTTCCGGTATCCAGCAATTAACCGCCTGTGTCTTGGCCACTCCCCCGTAGTGGGTATGTGCCAGCAACGTCCGAGGCCTTCCTTCCTTCCTTCCTTCCTTCCTTCCTTCCTTCCTTCCTTCCTTCCTTCCTTCCTTCCTTCCTTCCTTCCTTCCTTCCTTCCTTCCTTCCTTCCTTCCTTCCTTCCTTCCTTCCTTCCTTCCTTCCTTCCTTCCTTCCTTCCTTCCTTCCTTCCTTCCTTCCTTCCTTCCTTCCTTCCTTCCTTCCTTCCTTCCTTCCTTCCTTCCTTCCTTCCTTCCTTCCTTCCTTCCTTCCTTCCTTCCTTCCTTCCTTCCTTCCTTCCTTCCTTCCTTCCTTCCTTCCTTCCTTCCTTCCTTCCTTCCTTCCTTCCTTCCTTCCTTCCTTCCTTCCTTCCTTCCTTCCTTCCTTCCTTCCTTCCTTCCTTCCTTCCTTCCTTCCTTCCTTCCTTCCTTCCTTCCTTCCTTCCTTCCTTCCTTCCTTAGAATATTGTACTTTAAACACTAAGCGTAATCGGCGGCGCCGATACTCTAGTGCTCCCGCGCAGTGACGAGCCAAGATGAATTTTTCCATGCAATGTTACATTTCACTATAATAATCAATATATCCGCAGGTCACCCCAAGGTAGTCTTGTATTTTTTTCTCTATTAACGTTTTTGCTGTCGTGAAAAGCGTTCCCCATTGGTTTCATGTGCCAGTTTTGACTGTTGGATGCGATTGATGAAAACAAAGATTTTGCTACATATCAGAAGGATTTGTGATTGTCGGCAGTTGTTGTGGACGTGCCCAGTGACAGCTACTGTTAGAAAACGGCGCCTCTGGGAGGTGGACCTGCGGAACCGCAAACGTGACTATGTGAAGCGGACTATGAACACTCATTTCATCGGCAACCTCTGCGACTACTTCAGCGAAACGGGTCTGCACTCCTTCTTTTAACTTTCTATCTGCTGTATTCCTTCCCCCTTTCTCAACTTATGCCTCACTGCACACTTCTCGAATAAAAAAAGAATGGACCATAACCTTCAATATTTCCCTAACAGTGTCTTACAATTTTCTAATTTTGAAAATTTCCGAGAATTTTGGACATGGATTACTGCACCCAGATGGCAAAAAGTTTGTTCTGGTTTTTTGAGCAAAGGAAAAGACGCAGTAACTGTCTTCACATATCTCGGTGGACACCCGAACATCGCCGTAACGGAAGGGGTAAAGGATGGAGTAAAAGAAGAGAGGAAAAGATAGAGGTGCCGTAGTGGAGGACGCTGGAATAATTAAGATTACATGGAGATCTTTAACGTGCACTGACATCGCACAGCACACGGGCGCTTTTTGCGTTTCGCCTCCGTCGAAACGTGGTGGTCGGGTTCGAACCCATGTACTCCGGCTCAGTAGCCGAGCGCCCTAGCCACTGAGCCACTTCGGCTTTTTTTTTTATTATCTGAGCCACCGCGGCGGGGGATAGAAACGCGACTTTCACTGAAAACGGCCCTGCATGAGCAAGAATATGCATGAAAAAAATGAATAACAGGTGCCCGAACCGCAGGCCCTTTTCGTAAGCAAAGTGCGGTACGTGAAAACAGTTTTTCGTCTCGCGAATCTCCGAGGCCAGGCTGCACAGCCATGTCTTCGAAACGGGGATCACGCAGTGCTTTTCCATCGAGTTTGAAACCATTGGCGGTGAAAATTTTTATGCAAGTTAGACAAGAATAAATGTGCATTTTGCTGCCGGTCGGACATCAACATATCCAGAAGGGCATAGAATATATTTGCCAAGAACAAACATTGTGGCGTTCTCAGCGTCTCTGACTATAGCCATTCGTCACTAGAGTCCAGATGGACGTGGTCACTGAAAGTTCATGAAGTACACACTGCTCTAGTATGAAGCAGCCATACTTGTTTGCTTTGAACAGCTTGCAGTTTACGCAGCCTATACTTCTGTTTTCGTTTGCGCACTCGTTTCGTGCAATTCGTAGCCGTGTTTTTTTTCGTTTTCTTCTGCTGAGTTTATTTTTATATACTATACACACCAGCGCTTTTGCCAGAAATTACCTTAAGCGTAAAAAAAAACTAAACTTTCGTAACCATAGCGATAGCAAGAACTACTTCTAGTTTTCAATGCTTTACAGGAGGTATCGGAAAATGAATAGACGTTGCTCAAAAAGCAGGGGCGACACAGGATGGCGTGGGTTATGTCAACAGAGTGACTGCGGTGTCTTTCATGCGCTGTAAGTAACGTTGCGAGCGAGCATGCAATTAAGTAAAGTAAGGCCCTCTACCAATCTCCGAAATCAGGCTCCCCACGTTGAGTGCACAGCGAGATGTGGAAGTCTAGATTTCAAGCAATAAATGCGATGAAGTGACATGAATCTTACCGACTTGTTAACAGGCGCCAATCAGTATTGCCAGTTTGTTTATCTACCCAGTCTACCAACCAAGGCAGTGTCTTCCGATGACCCACACTCACCCTCCATTTATAGTTTTCGCTCACAGACTGATTCGCGAGCAGAACGCTCTGCCACAGTCGGTCGACTTTGTGGCGAAGAAAGTTGGGTCCTCCCGTGTTCACAAACAATATCGAGTTTCTCACAGTCTCCGTTTTGTTAGAGAAAAACAAACCAAAGTATAGCTTAATGTTCACCATATCTACTTTAGTTAACGACGCCAGGATTCCCGTGACGTAGACGTCGTCCACCCAGAAGACTGGAACGCGTCTCGACGCTTGGTAGAGCGTGGACAACACCGCAGGGCGCACCATAAAGGCTGCGCCTGCGCAGTATGCCGGGTACTTAGCGGGGGCGTACTCTTCTTTGGTGACGACCCACTTGGACTTCTTCCTCTCGGGACGCACTTTTGTGTACACAACGCAGTGGATACCCTTCCTCGACATCACAGGGCTGGCAACATACGCCGACAGGGCGAACACGTTCACAAGGACGTCGTCATCCATTTTCACAATCGTGGTGGTGGAGTTGAGGCCGCAGTTTTCCAAGACCCACTCGGCTCCGTGGATGAACTTGAGCGACAGATTCCTGTAGGTATCCGTGAAGTTCAAAACAACGATGTCTCCTTCTCGAGCGGCCTCTTCTTCGACGGCGAGGCGTTGGTTAGTGTCCGGCGCCAGGCCGACAAAGAAGACTATGGCGGAGTTGACGAAGGCTTCGATTTCCGGATTGCCTATGGTCTTCCGCAACCACGCGCGCAGTTCCGCGTTCTTGGGAGCGGTGTGCACAAAGTAGAGGATCCGGAGTCCGGGCCGACGACACGCCGACGCGGCAGACAGTTCAGTAAAATTCTCTTCCAGCGACGACTCGTTGAAGCTGGCATTTGTGGTAGTCGTAGCTGTATCCGTAAACCGGCGACGACTCTGTCCAGGAACACGCTTGATGTAAACGACGGAGAAGAGCACCATCGCGGACACAAGTCCGCAAACAACTAGAGCGAGCCTGCGGGCTTTCTTCCACTGAAGGCACATAAAGGGCGAACTCATTGGTATTTCCAATGGCTGGGCTTCAACGGCTTTGGTTCTTAGGCGACTGGATGAAAAGAACTTGCTCGCCTCGAGTGTCGTGCCGCAGCTGTTCGAAGCACGTCACAAAGTATCACTGCATAGCGATGCCTCTTCGCTCAATACTCGACAGACTAAAAATAAAACTGCTTAGATTGCACGTGGCATGAAACTATGACCTTTTCTGGAGCCGTCAGAGCTTCTCTGCACACTTTAGTAGAGTGCTGTTTGAGTTTGAACAATGAGAAGGGCAGAGAGGAATAGAAAAAAGATTTATCAACTTAGACTCCAGTGCGAAGTTGACATGGTTGTTGCTACGAGGATTAGCGAACATTTTAATTATTTTGAGAAAATAGATATTCCACGACAGAAATAAGTGTAAGTCTCGTAATTTATGCAGTATAGTCGTTGTGTGCTGTTAATTGTGCATTTTAGAACGCAGCTGTTAGGAGCACATACACGTTCCTACATACCCCGTTGTAGTCGGCGTAACCGTTTTTCAAGTTGCAGAGCGTAGCGCCACCTGGAAGGTGGCGGCCACGGGAAGGTCCAACAGGGTGGCTAGCTGCGTAGCAATCCACCTGCCGGCTGTGGAAGGTGGTGTTTGAGGAGCTGCACTGAAATTTCGCACTACCAAATACCGTAAGCGTGCGCTACTTTTTTCTCGTTCCGTTTTTTTCTCTACTCAGATGGGACATTTTTTGACGTTTTTTTTTGTATTTGTGACACTACGTGAAATATCTCGGTTTACCTGGCTCCTTCAAGCATAATGAGGCCCGCCGTGTCCTGCACTGAACGTAGACTCCAAGTCTCCTTTATATGAGCTAGGGCTTTATGAAGCAAATCCTTAGTGAAACGCCGATTTCTGTTCGCGAGTGCAGACACAGCAGTGGTAAACTTCCACGATAGAAACGAAGGTATATCTGGTTCATAATGGCGCTGCAACAAACTACAGCATTCATGCATCGTCCTTGGTATGGCGTGTACGACCGCAAATTACTTGAGCGCGCTTCGCTCCAGACGACGTCACCGGTTACTAATTTAAGAAGCCTGTAATAAGAAGGAAAGAAATAGGCTTGACGGTTGCAGCTTCGGGTTCTAGCAACGAACCGACCTTTTATCGCAGCAGGCTCAAAAAGGCGTGCACAATCATCCAGCTGGTCTCAAATTTCCTTGTCAGCCTAAAAGAGAACGAATGGTGAAAATGCCACCAAACTTCATTTTTTTAAAACTCATTATGCACCTCATCAATCACCAAAGTCAGCCAGAATCTGACGTTATATTCTGCCTTGAGGTTTACAGGAAATTTCTTCCAAACAACATAACTATGAGGCTCCTTTGAAAATAATCCACCCTACGGACAACACTATTTCTGCCATGTTATAAAGAAATGAGCAAATATGCTTACGTAACAAAACTGCGTCCCTCCTCTGAAAATAATTAAGTGCATTGAAAAAAGCAGTATAGATGTGAAGTTTGAAGAAAACAGAGACAATGTGATTGAATATAAAGAAACTAACACATCAAGTACTACCTATAAAATTAAAGGTGCAAGGTTTATTGCCTTCAACGCGGTTCACACTCGAGCAAAGTCGATTCTTTCGTCATCCTCTCCCTTTCGTTTACACAAACTGTCACTGCCGACGCTATTGTCAAGGTCAAAACTGTCGTCATCAGAGCTCGAAGAATCACAAAACTGAAACCGCGCTTGCGACTTCGATCACCGCCAGAAGACACTACGACTGCATCTGCGCGCTATACTTTAAGATAATTTTTCTTGGAAATGCAGCCAAGGCAAGACAGCCGGAACGCGCCTTCTCTTCATACGCAGCAAATACAGTGCCTGGTTTCAGTTATTAGTTCGCACTTAAAACACTCCACATTGATACCTATAGTTATTTAATGCATGTTTCTAACATAACTGCGTTAAGATCAAGGTTGAGTGATTTTGACTGGCCACACTGGGGTTAGAGAAAGAACTACCCGGAAAGAAACACTGAAAGGACGAACTTGGCTTGGTTCTATTGTGACCGAATGGGTCGCACCCGGATGGGATACTGCCTTAAGCTGGTGCCCCTTGAGCTCGGCGGATGTATAAAGCAAACAGATAATGATTACTGCTGTCCAATTGGTGAAACAAAACTGGCAACTCTCTTTTAAAATCTTGGCTTGCTGCTGTGTTTAAGTCGCAGTCTCAGGTCGGGTTAATAAAGATATTCCTTCCAGTTATATTCTGTTCTGACATCAGTCACCAGCAATTTTATTGTGGCATGACATCGCGTCCACCCATATCCTTATACAGAATCCCAGCCACGAGTAAGTTCATTTGTAGTGTTATGATGCATTTTCTACGATACCCGCCCGCTGATTTTTCATTGGTATGGCTGTTACGACGAGAGGTTATTGAATACTTTAAACACATCGGGAACGTAATAGTGCAGATCAGTGTTTTAGGCGTTACCGAAAAAAATTAGCTAAATACGTTACTCGTTACGCTAAAAAAAAAAAGAAACGCGTTGCCACCCTACGTTAGCTACAAAAAAGGTAACGCGTTACCGTTAGCGTTACCGAAAACAAGTACCGCACGTTACTTTGCCTTTACTCCATGGACATAAATTTTATTCAATTCGTCATCGCTGCACGAACTCACGATAACAATTTTATAAAGGTCATATTTCACATAAAGCTTCTAGCCCAAAAAACAATTTTATCCGAAATTCTGATTTAACGAGAATACTGTGCACAAATGTGCAGGACCTTAGCAATGTTACAGTGGGCTAAAGGAGTCGGATACAACTTAAGTCTTCAGCGAAGCTCCGCCCACATTCAGCCGCCGCACACAGAATTCCTCCACGACGAAAAAGTAGTCCGCTGCTTAAATGTTTCTCGTTAACTAAACAAGAAGCTTATCACAAGAAAATAATTACGTGCTTTAGAATTTTGATACGTGAATTGTTTGACATAGCCAAACATCTAATGTTCGGCTAGCGGAGTAGTGCAGGACGCAAAGGATGGCGTCCCAGTGTTATGAACTGTTCTTTTTTAAAATTGTATCCTACTTATAACTCTGTGGCACATGGTGAACAATTTTCAGAATGTGACACTATAAACACAGAATGACACTTCATCTTAAATTCTGAATTCCCAAAGAAAACATAGCTGGACTCTAACAAATTTGCAGTAATTCTAAAAAAATGCGATGTTCCAAAATGCTCGGCATGCTTCCACTCTTCAGAGAGTTGTGTGTGTGAGTTGCTTGGGAAGGGGAGGTAGGTGAAGACAAGTGTGTGAATGCGTGTTCGTGCTCGAGTTTCGTGCTTTGTGGGTATTCTTTTTCTTTTAATTGGGTGCGTCGAAAAGGGGGGTGTTTTCTGGCATCCATACGATCCGCAACAAGTGTCGTCGAGAGCACCTGTACGGTTTGTTTATTTGAAACATCGCTTTAGGTGCCCTTCCCTTTTTATCTAAAAAAAATAGGGGCGGATGGGAGGAACAATTGCAATAAAAAGTAACTAGTAACGTGACACCCCACGTTACCGAAAAATGTAACGGAAGTACGTTACTCGTTACAGTTCCGAAAAAAGAAACGCGTTACCGGTAACGCCGCTACTTGTAACATGTTACCGCCAACACTGGTGCAGATATATACCGAATCAGCCTAGTGCTTACTGCGCATGCGTCGTGGCCAGGTGGTGGCGGACATCTGTCACTGTGAATTCGCAGCTGCCAACAGGATCTTTCGGTAGACATATTCGTTGCGCTAAACCTCTAAAAACGAAGCTTTTAACACGTTTCTTTTAGCAGTTTGGCGGGAATTTTATCATGAGGGCGGGTTCCGGGGCATATGCTGGAAGTTGCCGCGCATCGTTATCAAACCTAGGCGTCACAATCAATGCTTGTATTGCTTGACACACTCAAGAAGATTGCACACTGGCCAGTACCACACGGTTTAGTCAACGCTTCAATCCTTAACTTTCTCTTCCCGCCGAAAGACTCGACCTTTCCTCGTTCAATGACGATCCCTCGGCGACAAGTTTCCAAAGTATTGTGCGGGAATAACGAATAAGTTTTATACTGAAAAGATCTTTCACCCTCGGCGCGAGAACGTGAGCGTTCCGGTAGCCCGCGCACACGTCACCCCTCCGCTCGGACGTCCGTCAAGAAGTCGACGATTTTCTGCCGCCAATAGAGGAGCAGGAGGAGCAGCACGGTGAGGTTGAGCAGTGTGATGAGCAGGAGCGTTGGCGAGCACCGGGAGAGATAACGATGCAGGGCGTTACCCCGCCTGCGTCGTGGTGCCTGCCTGGGTGGAGACGCTCCAACTCCTGGGCATCAGGTAGGGACGGAGAGTTGTTCGTCTTACGAGAAGGAAAAGGCTATAAAGACCGGAAATGCGCTGCTGTTGTCGCACGGTGCAGCGGTCAAGCGATGCGTAACTGGCCCAGCAGGTGGCTCCACCTGTGGAGCCAGGTTGCTCTTCACGACTAACATATCGCGTCATTGGCGTTGGCATCTTTCTCTCACAACGACAAAGACTGCGACACTGCCGACACCATACTTTGCGCGGAACGGGAGCCTTAACGCTGCCGCGTTAACACGATCACTGCAAGCATCTCACCTCGTCCTTCCTCCAGAACAGGTCCGCGCTGGGACATGTTTGCTGCCTGACTAGCATCGTCGTCGCCGCTGCCGCCCGGTCGATCGTACGAGCGTCCCACGTCGCTCATTCCGCGCTCGGCGGGGCCGTGAGAAGATTCCTTGCTAGCGCTGACCCCAGCCGTCGTAGGTGGGGTGGAGCGGGACTCGCCATCACACGGCTCCACCTCGGCGAGCAAGGGGGCTCGGTCGGCGTCCATGTTTCAGAGCAGGCGCCCTCCCTGGCTTTTCCTTAATGGCTTCGCAACTCCAACGGGCACTTGAGAGCCACGCACCGTCAGTCGAAACCTTCTAAAGATGAGGCCCGGTGGTTTAACGTGCGCTTCAGAAGCGTTCTTCTTCTTCTTCTTCTTCTCCTCAAGTAACATGGCACAAAAGCGTTCCTGAGGCATTGTGGCACCTCTTCTTCTTCTTCTTCTCCTCAAGTAATATGGCACATACCCACGTGGGGGGGATTGGCCAAGGTATAAAGTAGAATGCCAATGAAGCATTTGCGCGGGGAAGGAAACGTCAGAAGACTGAATCAAGATAAAAAAATTGGAAAAATAAAATGAATTCAAGAGGTATGAGTCATCCGGAATAGAATCAATCTAGCCTTTTTTGGACATGCGAAAGAATTTTGTATATAGCTAACAAGATAATCGATTAGTTGCACTTATGTAATCGTGAAGGTAGCCGCATACACTGCTTAACGGGAATCCCTTGGCGCTCGCACCAAACGATAGAAGAACTGTAAGAGACAGAGGCAGTCCTAGTCTCGAAAGAGGAACCTCCTTTGAGATTCCTCTTCTTCTTCCAAACGCTTTGGGAGCACAATGTCCTAGATTACTTGTTGTATGAACGACATGCAGACTGCATGACAACTATATTAGCTGTACGAAATTTTTATGAAGCGAAATAAGGAGAAAAGTTTCATACGCAGTAACAAAAAATAAAAAGAAAAGGATGTACCAGTCCACGAACAGACACAAGGGTAGAAGCACGCAGTGCTTGAGAACCGATGGAGGACAAGAAACTCAGCGCTTGTTGTTGTTGTTGCCTCAAAAGCGATTGCACGGGGGGGCGGGGGGGGGGGATTGGTTAGGGTTTGGTGCAGATTCAAACAGGAAAAACCTCCTCCAGGTTTATCTCAAGCGGCTCATAAATTGAGAAGACTGAGATAAAAAGAAAATCACGAATTTTGACATAGCTTGAGGAAATCGGAATGAAAATCAAGGAAACAAAGCGGTGCGAGTACAATAACTAAATTTTAAGGAATTAATCAGAAAGAAAATAATTTTGAGAGGAAAGTAAAGGCATCGAGAAGTTAACACAGAAATCTCCCGGCTTCAATGATATAGCCGTGAAGAAGCTCACACACCAGCTTAAGGGCATGCCCTTTGACGGTTGCACCGATGGAAAGGAGGACGGGAAGAGTAAACGGCAGCCCTAATTGAGCGAGAGGATTTTCCAAAAACTGAATTCTCTGCCGTGCAAACCGTCGGCAGGAGACGATGAAATGACCTCAGTAAACATCTCTTGTGTTCTTCAGTCACCTCTGTCATTTCTTTCGTGCTGTGCATCTCCAAATGCCCTTCACGAACTTGTGCGTGTTGTTATCTTACAGAATTGAGATGTGTTCCTTAGAAGGCTGACTTCTGCCGCGCGATTTTTTGATGTTTTTCTAGTCTTCATTTATTTTCACCGAATGCAACTTTCGTTCTTCCGGTTACGCCTCTGACGTTGCGTTTTCTGCGTCTGTGACTGACATTTACTTTTATTGTGAGTGTTTGTGAGCCTTTTAATGAGCTCCGTTGATTATATCGCAAACCATTCAACTCATTTAAACAAGGAATCGCTCCGGCATTTTTTCCCCGCTCCAAACTCCTATTTTTATCTTTTTACCTTATCACCTTGAATTCTTTTCCCAAGGTTAGGCTGGAATATCTGGAGCTTATCCAGTAAAATAAACTCAGTTGGAGCCCCCACGCTCAATATGTCGCTGGGAAAGGAATTTCAGCAGTTCGATACGCTAAACGGGAGGCGGTCAGGCATTTCTAGATCGCACTCTTAATTATTAAGCGTACATGTGCCCGTGATATTCAAATTCGACGCACTGTTTTTATCTGGGTGACCTGATTAGAAACTTCGTGGCAGTATTCTAGGCCGAGTAGCGCCTCTGTTATGCACGAGGCTGCGAATGTTCCTGAAGTCATGCTCCTGGCATGGTATTCGTAACTGCAGGGACGTACCCCATTAAATACGATTCGTATTTTCACCGCCCGGGGTCATTTTTTTAGTACCAGTGTCGCATTTTCACATCTCGCAGGTTATTTATGTAGAGAAACACTGCTGTATTGAAATTTTAACGTGCAGGTAATTAATACCCCTTTGAATGCGCGAATGGAAAATTTTATGCCGGCGTATTTGATTACAATACCTCCAGCAAAGAACGAGAGTTGGTACAAATATCGGAAGGGGAACCTTTGCATCCAGAATAGAAAGGCGAAGTTCAGGAATGCTATGTCCACATCTAGATAGGCTCTCCCTTAGCAAAAAAAAGGCTGTGCTAAAAATGAATTTCGAAGATATTGTATTGATTTCATAAGAAATTTGTATTTTTGTCCCCATTTTATATAGCAAAACGAATCTTTTTAATCCTTCTAAGTATGCTAGAAGTAGTATTTTGAACATTCTTACAAATATGTATAAAATTCAACTTTTCCCCACTTATTATACGTTCAAATACACTAACATATACATTAAATACAGTGCATTGCATTTAAATATACACTAAAATTGTGGGAACCTGCCCCGCTGTCCCCTGTGGTTTGCTTCCCCGCGATGCGTTCCTAGTTAGTTACCTTAAATACCAAGGGAGGGCGCCGGCGTTGCAGCTACACGAGCGCCACGGACGGCGGGATTGCTGCGCGCGCGGGGGAGAGGATTCTCTCTTCGTCTGGGACGCTCGTCGCGAGCGGACGTGCCGCCCGCAGCGCTCCGCTCTCCGCCAGCAGGGCGATGCCTCGTGGGGAGGAACGTTCTCCCGCATCTCGTCCCGTATAGCCGCGAAGTATCCCCCTGCCCTATCGTGGGTGAACATTCGCTCGTAACCGTGCTGGTCAGTCGGACGACCTCGATTCATTACCGTGTTTTGTTGCTAGCTGGCGCTATTGTTGTTGCAGCAATAAACGCTTGCTTGTGCCAGCCAGAGTATTGTCCCTTTGTTCCCGCAGAGCAAGGCCCGCCGTGGTTGGTGTGCGCTCTGTAGCGTAAGTGATCACGAGGTGGGGACCGGCGGCTTTGAACTGTGTCAGCCGCGGTTAAGCGGGGAAATCGTATCAATCTCCCCAATTAAAACCCCATAAAATATACATTAAAGTCATTACATAAAACATAATCAAATATATCCTCTTCGGCTTGTCAAAGGGGTACCAGTCGGCTTTACTGGACGAGGCTGATTAAAGTTGTCAGCAGCAGGACTAATAACTGAGTCGCTGATACAACAGTTTTGTCGATGACCCTTTCAATGCTTTAAGCATAAGGAGGCCCGCCCCTGACAACACGCGGCGTCGTCATCATTCAAGAAGTTCGATGACATTGCAGGGTCACATGACGCCATTTACACGGGATAGATGTCGCCATACCACAAATGCTGCCAGAAAGTGACGTCAGCAAACTGGAAATGTTCAGGTAAGCACAGCGCCTGGCTTGCCTTATGTACAACTTGTATACTTCCCAGGAGATGACATATTTATTGTCCGGGGAAGCGTTCCTGACGCCAAGACTGTGGGACCCCAAACTGTCGCACAAGGGTCGGGCTGGTCGCGTACGAATCTGGGGGCGATCTAGAACCGGACTGCTTGTCCTAACTTGCGTCAAGCATCTGTCAAGATTCGAATACACTACCAACAAATATATAGGCGTCTATGGAAGCCGATGGGCCTGGCGAATCGGGGGTCCTTTTCGCTGGCATTTTCGGGCCTGGAGGTGCCCAAGACGTACTTCCCGGTCTAATGGTATCACATTCTCCACACGTAATGTAATTAAGCGGTGGTTTTATTCCTGCTAGAAGTTACGATAAACAAAAGGACGAGTTTGGCTGTTCCCCGAAACGAGACCTCGAGCACTAGACTTTTCCACGGCAGCATGTAATGTGCTGCAGATATGTTCACGACAACTGCCCAGTCCACGTCAGCAGTATGGGATCTGACACACACCGACGAGGCGGAACAGCGCGGTGCGCAAACCTCTTCTCGAGATGAGCACATGAACGAGAGGCACGACGTCGGAAACGAGCGGCGAAACAAGCACAAAGGCATTCAGCGTTCCACTCCATCACAGCGAACGAGTGCGCGACAAGAATGCGACGCGCTTACAAACCCGCGGCTTGAACGGCGGGTTTGTCACAAGGAGTACTTCTTCCTCGTGATTTAACGCTTGATCTCTCCGTCTGTTTTTTTAAATATCAACTGCGTTGCTATGAGCGATGGCTCTGTTGGGTCTTTGCCTGGTTCCTCTCAGCTACTGCATATTTGTTGAGCCACAACACCGTATAATTGTCGTTTGTAACTGGGCGCTAAAATCTGCATTATCACAAGCTTTAAGCCGCTGGGTTGCCGCCAAATGTTAAGGCCGGGAGCCGTGGCGCAGTCAAGCTTTCACAAGACAGTTCCTAATACAGGCACCCTCCCACGAAGTATTGCGTGATTGGAAAATAAACGTCATTATTATTATTATTATTTCTTTCTCGAACTAAAGTAAATGCCCTCATTCGTGCGGCCAAGCGTTCGTACAATAGAAATCGCTTGCATCAATCTCGAGGTGAGAGGTTCACCTTCAAACTCGGCATGATGTTCAGAACAATTTTTATTCAGATTTATCAACAGTCGTTAACGACTTTAACTAATTTTTCGCTAAGTTTTTTGGGGCGTTCCAGCCGTCGTGTTACACTGCTAGCACAACTAATCCGGTAATTGAATTCGTTTTCCTTGCCTCTATCACGGAAGAAAAACTTTGCTCTTTATCAGGCAGCTTCGGCAAGTATCAATCACCAGGAGTCGATAAAATCCGCATGTTCGATCTTAGCAGGAATTTCGGCATTTTGAAGAAAGTCCTATTAGAAATCCTAAACGGGATAATTGTCAGCGGAAGCATTCCTGCACGTTTAAAAACAGCCGTTGTGCGGCCCTTTTTAAAGGTGGCGATGCTAAGTGTGCGCATAATTACCACCCCATTTTCATCCTGCCTAGTTAAGCGAAAGTTTTAGAAGAAATATTGTTAGTAATGAACAGCTTTATCCAAGTGGGGGGGGGGGGGGGGGGGTTTCGATTGTCAATACGGTTTTGTCGAAAAAAGAGGCACACAAGCCTTATTACAAGAAATGAGTGACCATTTGTTTTCTGCACTTGAAAGAAATCTCGTATCATGTGCACTTTTTTTGGATGTCGAAAAAGCGGTTCACACGGTATGCCATTCTGTATTATTAGATAAGGTATAGAATTTGTTTGTTGTTTTTTTCGGTTATTTAATAATTTTCTTACAGGTCGTTCCCAGCTTGTTTCCATTTCAAACATCTACAGCTTCCGCGTTTTTGTCAAGGATGGTGTAGCACAAGGTTCCATATTGCCTCCCTTACTTTTTTAATGTATACGTTAAGGACATGTGTAGTGTGCTACCTATTTGCAAATCATTTCGATATGCAGATGATACTGCACATGTAGCTACTCACGTGAATTTTTCCAACGCATTTTCAATGTTTCAGAATGACGTCAGAAAATTAATGGAGTGGTTTGATATGAATTCAAATGATGTAAAAAATCTAAATCAAGGTAAGTTTGCTTCCGCAGCCCAATCGATAGTGACTCCCTTTCTTACTCCCTTTATCTAAAGACATCTCGATGTATGAACTGCTCTTGCCCTCCAGTACATTTTTCGGATTCTGTAAAGTATTCGGGCATTTGGTTTGATGCCGGTCTTCTTTTTTTTCTGTTCACTTATCCTCCGTATGTGCGAAACTTCGTAAAGTCGTCTGTTTGTTGTATCGCATTCAAGATGTTTTTACCTGTTTCGGTCGGGAAATTATTGGTTCATTCATTAGCCTACAGTGTCCTCAGGTATGAAATCACAACTTTTGTTCATTGTTCTGGTATCTGGCATCAACGTGTAAAAAGATTGTTAAAATGCATGTTAAAAGGTGTTACTTACGATTTGTATTCCAAAAATGTGAACATTTTCAGATGCTAGGAATTCCCAATTTTCGATCCATTTTTGTTCATACAGTGGTACTGAAACATTTCTGGAGCGATACAATTAAATTCCCCACCGTGCTTCCCCAGCCTTTACGTCATGTGCCTAACTTTTCAGTTCCTCACACACGGGCCAGATTTGGTAAATGTACACAAGCTTATTATGTTCCAGATATATTAATGCTCTTCCTTCTGAAATTAGATCCTGTGAGTGTATACATAATATTCGCATAAAACTCAAGAAATTGCTCTTTGAATAATTATGATGTATACTTTAATTTCAGTGCCATTGTGAAGGTTCTTGGTTTCTACCTGTTTTCTGCTTTGCATTGTTATTATTTGAGATCCGTTTGGTTTCTTTAGTGTTTCATTTCTTTTCTCTTCCTAAAAATAGTCAATCTTGCGGCCGAATCTTGATGTTGACTGAGAGGCTTCGCGTGACAAGCCACAATGATGGCTTAGGCGAGCCTGATTTCTGTAATAGAATTTGTAGATTTGTGAACAAATTTACTATTGTTGTTATATTATTATTATTATTATTACTATTATTATTATTATTATTTTTATTTTTACAATATTTGACCCCAGCGGTGGCCAAGTGGTTGAGCATCCGCCTTGCATGCGGGAGGTGCGGGATTCGATCCCCAGTGCCGCCGGCTACCCACCGGTGACACACTGGGCACAAGCTTTACCCTGCCTGGTGCTCGGCTTCTTTAGGGTGAAATGCTTGGGAAATGGGTCTTTGACCCCACCTTGAGCAGTCGAAAATACCTTGTGCCATGGCGCTTTTTGGCCACAGATGCCCTTGTGCCATAAAAATCCACCATAATCATCATCATTATAACAATATTTGGCAGTCGGTGGTAGTTCTGCGCCGTTGACTAATCGGAAACGCTCTTGCTTGACAGACACCAAGACACGCGATCTACGCCAGGATACTCCCGCCCACCCAGGACTGCTGGCAGCGACAAGCCTGAATCCGTGCCGGCTCAGCTGTATCACTTTCCCTCGACACGCGAGGAAACAAGTCAAAGGTGCATCGAAAGAGTACGCCACCATCACCCGGCGGCCTATAAAGGTCACGGCAAGCCAGCACAGCTCTGCAGTCGGCGGCAGTTCTGCGCAGTTGACTAATCGGAAACGCTCTTGCTTGACAGGCGAGCATTTTCTAGACCAAAATTATTTTTGATTTTTTTTCCTGATCTGCCGATGACTGCACCTGTGTTCTGTATGTTTTTGAAGCGAGACATTTGCGCTGTGTACTTTTCCCATTTTTTGTTTTTTTCTCTGTTTTCATGTGGTCATGTCTGATGTGAAAAACTGCCCTGTATCTTCCCAAAGACGGCAGATACCTGACTTGCGCAGAATGCCGATATGGTTATCACCTTGAAAAAAACATGCTCAGGCGTTGCTGATAATACATTTATAGCTATGGGCCAAGCGAAGAGACTCTTGGAAGTGCAAGGGTTGTAGATCGTCTCAAGTAACACCGTTACCGTTGTACCCGCACAGTCTGAATCTGATAATACTACCGACGGCACTTCTGTAACCCAAGAGCTAACAGCGCTGTGACGGCAGCTGGAAAGCATTAACAATACCATAGTAGGCCTCTTACCCTTAGAGGGAAAGGTGGATGCACTTCTAGCTCTAACAGACAGGATCGATGAGGTCCTGGATTTGAAGCAAGTGGTTACAGACCTCCAGAACTCAGTACAGTTCATGTCATCAGCTTATGATTCTCTGGTCGCTCAGAACACAGCTCAGGATGCTGCAAAAAAGAGCATTGGAGAGAAAGTTGCCGCACTGACGACAATGGTGTCATACCGGTCTGAAGCGATTAGCCAGCTTCGGGCTGAGCTAAATAATGCAGAGCAATACAGCAGGCTTTCAAACTTAGAATTGCATGGTCTTTCTGTCACCAATGGTGAGAACTTGAAAGTTGTAATGGCCGACTTGGCTACAAAAATGGAGCTGAGTGATTTAAATGAAAGAGACTTAGTTGCGGTACATCGTCTTCCCGCCAAAAAGGATAAGACGCCATTCGCGACACATGACTTCTCGCTCGAAGCAAGCTTAGATCACTTGCAGGAGAAAAGATTATCCCCTCAGTGTTGTACTTGAACGAGAACTTGACACAGGCGAACAAAGAGCTGTTTTGGATGACTCGGATCAAGGCGAAAGAAATGGAATGCAAATATGTGTGGAGAAAGAATGGCAAGATTTTTGCCAGAAAGGAAGATGGTAGTTCCTTAATAAAGATGGTAACCAAAGAGAATATCCAGAAACTGATCTAAAATGGCTGTACGGTTTCATTCTATTCCCAACTGCACCGCTCTTGGCACGGGTTTTGAAAAAAAAAACCTCACGTCTTTTTATGTTATTCATGTTAACTTGCGCAGTATTAAGAAATACTGGGATCACTTTTTAGTCTGTATCCGAGATATTATGCACCTAGTTGAAGTTTTTTTCTGACGAAAATAAACATTCCGCACAACATAACAGATCAGTTTCGTCTTCCAGTGTATCACGAATACTTCATTACCAGACCTAGAAGAAGGGGCGGCGGCATAGCGGTCTTTATCAAATCGAGATGGCCATCTGTACCCTCCCAGCCAGCATTTAAGATAGCTCAGCCATTTGCACTTGACCTTGGGCTGTCTGGAATGACCATAGCACTAGTTAATGTTTACAGGCCACCATCTGAGCATGTTCCATCCTTATTACAGGAATTAAGGCAGAATTTAGAGCTATTATCGTCTTCTAGCAATTTATGTCTAATAGGAGACTTTAATATCGACACTTTAAAACTGGACAAAGCTTTGACGATTATTTAAACATATTAGCTCAATATGGGGTGGAATCGATAGTCTATGAAGCAGCCAGAGAAGAACCTGTTTGTGACGGACCTGTAGTGTGATGCATTGACAATGTACTAGCCCGGTCTGAAGGGTGTATGAGTGTAAATTCCGCGTTAATAACAGAAAAGCTGGCAGATCATTACTTTGTTGGATGTAAAATGTATTCTGCTCACGATCCATGTTTGCAATCGGTATGCAATAAATATTTGGAAATAATAGATAAAGCTAAGCTTGACAGATTAGTTTCGCAATATGACTGGAAATCTTTAGGCTCTATTACTTGTCCGAGTACGGCCTATAAGAAGTTCGTTGAGATATTTTTAGATATTCGTGACAAGTCTAAAAAGACAGTTTCTGTCAAAAAGCGCCAAGTGAATATGCACTGCATCAATCATAATGTATTACATGGAAAGTGAGAGTAGCGCAAAACGGGACAAAGGGACAGAGAAAGACAGACGCAACACAGGCGCTAACTAGAAACGTAATTCACAAGGGTAGAAATTTGGGCGAGTCGGTAACGGTGATCCATGGAAAGTGAGAGTAGCGCAAAACGGGACAAAGGGACAGAGAAAGACAGACGCAACACAGGCGCTAACTAGAAACGTAATTCACAAGGGTAGAAATTTGGGCGAGTCGGTAACGGTGATCCATGGAAAGTGAGAGTAGCGCAAAACGGGACAAAGGGACAGAGAAAGACAGACGCAACACAGGCGCTAACTAGAAACGTAATTCACAAGGGTAGAAATTTGGGCGAGTCGGTAACGGTGATCCATGGAAAGTGAGAGTAGCGCAAAACGGGACAAAGGGACAGAGAAAGACAGACGCAACACAGGCGCTAACTAGAAACGTAATTCACAAGGGTAGAAATTTGGGCGAGTCGGTAACGGTGATCCATGGAAAGTGAGAGTAGCGCAAAACGGGACAAAGGGACAGAGAAAGACAGACGCAACACAGGCGCTAACTAGAAACGTAATTCACAAGGGTAGAAATTTGGGCGAGTCGGTAACGGTGATCCATGGAAAGTGAGAGTAGCGCAAAACGGGACAAAGGGACAGAGAAAGACAGACGCAACACAGGCGCTAACTAGAAACGTAATTCACAAGGGTAGAAATTTGGGCGAGTCGGTAACGGTGATCCATGGAAAGTGAGAGTAGCGCAAAACGGGACAAAGGGACAGAGAAAGACAGACGCAACACAGGCGCTAACTAGAAACGTAATTCACAAGGGTAGAAATTTGGGCGAGTCGGTAACGGTGATCCATGGAAAGTGAGAGTAGCGCAAAACGGGACAAAGGGACAGAGAAAGACAGACGCAACACAGGCGCTAACTAGAAACGTAATTCACAATGGTAGAAATTTGGGCGAGTCGGTAACGGTGATCCATGGAAAGTGAGAGTAGCGCAAAACGGGACAAAGGGACAGAGAAAGACAGACGCAACACAGGCGCTAACTAGAAACGTAATTCACAAGGGTAGAAATTTGGGCGAGTCGGTAACGGTGATCCATGGAAAGTGAGAGTAGCGCAAAACGGGACAAAGGGACAGAGAAAGACAGACGCAACACAGGCGCTAACTAGAAACGTAATTCACAAGGGTAGAAATTTGGGCGAGTCGGTAACGGTGATCCATGGAAAGTGAGAGTAGCGCAAAACGGGACAAAGGGACAGAGAAAGACAGACGCAACACAGGCGCTAACTAGAAACGTAATTCACAAGGGTAGAAATTTGGGCGAGTCGGTAACGGTGATCCATGGAAAGTGAGAGTAGCGCAAAACGGGACAAAGGGACAGAGAAAGACAGACGCAACACAGGCGCTAACTAGAAACGTAATTCACAAGGGTAGAAATTTGGGCGAGTCGGTAACGGTGATCCATGGAAAGTGAGAGTAGCGCAAAACGGGACAAAGGGACAGAGAAAGACAGACGCAACACAGGCGCTAACTAGAAACGTAATTCACAAGGGTAGAAATTTGGGCGAGTCGGTAACGGTGATCCATGGAAAGTGAGAGTAGCGCAAAACGGGACAAAGGGACAGAGAAAGACAGACGCAACACAGGCGCTAACTAGAAACGTAATTCACAAGGGTAGAAATTTGGGCGAGTCGGTAACGGTGATCCATGGAAAGTGAGAGTAGCGCAAAACGGGACAAAGGGACAGAGAAAGACAGACGCAACACAGGCGCTAACTAGAAACGTAATTCACAAGGGTAGAAATTTGGGCGAGTCGGTAACGGTGATCCATGGAAAGTGAGAGTAGCGCAAAACGGGACAAAGGGACAGAGAAAGACAGACGCAACACAGGCGCTAACTAGAAACGTAATTCACAAGGGTAGAAATTTGGGCGAGTCGGTAACGGTGATCCATGGAAAGTGAGAGTAGCGCAAAACGGGACAAAGGGACAGAGAAAGACAGACGCAACACAGGCGCTAACTAGAAACGTAATTCACAAGGGTAGAAATTTGGGCGAGTCGGTAACGGTGATCCAGCCGCCCAAATTTCTACCCTTGTGAATTACGTTTCTAGTTAGCGCCTGTGTTGCGTCTGTCTTTCTCTGTCCCTTTGTCCCGTTTTGCGCTACTCTCACTTTCCATGGATCACCGTTACCGACTCGCCCAAATTTCTACCCTTGTGAATTACGTTTCTAGTTAGCGCCTGTGTTGCGTCTGTCTTTCTCTGTCCCTTTGTCCCGTTTTGCGCTACTCTCACTTTCCATGGATCACCGTTACCGACTCGCCCAAATTTCTACCCTTGTGAATTACGTTTCTAGTTAGCGCCTGTGTTGCGTCTGTCTTTCTCTGTCCCTTTGTCCCGTTTTGCGCTACTCTCACTTTCCATGGATCACCGTTACCGACTCGCCCAAATTTCTACCCTTGTGAATTACGTTTCTAGTTAGCGCCTGTGTTGCGTCTGTCTTTCTCTGTCCCTTTGTCCCGTTTTGCGCTACTCTCACTTTCCATGGATCACCGTTACCGACTCGCCCAAATTTCTACCCTTGTGAATTACGTTTCTAGTTAGCGCCTGTGTTGCGTCTGTCTTTCTCTGTCCCTTTGTCCCGTTTTGCGCTACTCTCACTTTCCATGGATCACCGTTACCGACTCGCCCAAATTTCTGCATAATGTATTAAAAGCTATAAAAGAAAAAGAAGAACTTTGGAAGAAATGCAGACAATCGCCGAATAACCAGCTACTAAATGATCCGTACCGAATTGCGAGAAATAATGTCATGGCGTTGTTGCGAGCTCCTAGACGGCAACATTATAACAGTAAATTCTCAGCCTCTCGTACCAACCCAAAGAAAATGTGGACGCTGGTCAACGAGCTCCGTGGATGTCAGTCACGCAGCTACTTGGATAGCCTTAAAAAAGGATTCGTCGAAATATCAATCGGTGTCTCAAACTGTCAGTCATGAGCGGCCCCATTATCAGACGCCAGGGAACGTCACAGCCGACTCAGCCTACTGGCCGCAACTTGATAAGGAAACCTTAGAGCACATAATACGGCACTCCCGGAAAAGGCGCGCTGTTGGTGTAGACGGGATAACTGCGGATGATATCTGGCGTAACCTGCAAGTATTGGCAGAACCGGTTCTTTTTATTCTGAACGCTATTTTACATTCAGGCCAGATACCCGACGAAATGAAGCAAGCACGCGTCATCCCTCTATTCAAGAGCAGCGATCCTTCGAAGCCCGAAAATTATCGTCCGATATCTTTACTGGCTATGTTATCTCAAATACTGTAAAAACATGTTTTCGATGTTATGTACAGTTTTTTAGAAAAGCATAGCTTGCTCGCACCCTCTCAGTACGGATTAATAACAGGCAGTGCATGGTACGCACGTGCTTTCTTGAAAACCTGTCATATTATCTGCATGAAACATTTGAGCAAAATCAGATCACATGCGCTTTCTTCTTGGATTTAGCCAAGGCTTTTGACTCCGTTAGTCGGGATATACTATGCAGCAAATTGTATAGCTAGGGATTCCACGGTCACTTTTATTTTTTGCGTAATTATCTGTCACAACGGTCCCAGATAGTCTGTCTAGGGGATTCAAGAAGGGAGGTAAAGTTCACTCATGCAGGAGTACCACAAGGATCAATGTTATCACTATTACTATTTAACATTTATGTTAAAGATTTTAGCTCGGTTATTCCCTACAGTAGTATTTATCAATATGCAAATCGTGCACTTATTATGGTTAGCCATATAAATTATGAGAACGCTGCAGTTGGATACTACAGAATCCATGAAATGGTTCCAAAAGAACCAGATAAAAGTAAATTCATCCAAGTCACGACTGGTATGTTTTTATAATCACCTGCGAACCATCAGTACAAAAATACAATTTATCTTCATTCTCACAAATCTTCGTCGTGCTCATGCCCTCTCGTTGAGTACACTGATTCAGTAAACTATCTTGGCGTCTACTTTGACTCAGACTTGGCGTGGAACAAACACATGTCTTTTATATGTATACGACTTCGTGCTTAATGTATCGCTTACGATCAATCGTTCCACTACGAACAATAAAAAACTATCCTGCATTCATTCGCATACTCGATTGTACGGTATGACAGCCTGTTTTTTCAACTATTCATTGTTTTGGAAAGATAAAATTAATGGACCACTCAAGACCATTCTTAAAAGTATTGCCTATAATACCAATACCCCTGCGCCTGGGCGTACGTTGTTTCAGTATTTAGAATTTCCGGATTTTGACACTCTTTTTCTTTCTTTTTTTTTTGAAGCGATGTTTATTGCCTCAGGGCATAAAAACTATGAAGTCAGAGATGAGTAAGATACTTAAATAATTGAAAAAAATGTGGGCTGATTTGATGAAATCTAGAAGTGAACGATGATATGGACCCTCTGTCCAGGCAATATAGCAATCCGGATTGTCCGGTGAGAGTCCCTCTGCCGCCAGGTGGCGAATTCTCGTCGGCTTCAGCGCCGGGCAATCCCACCACAGGTGGTGGATATCCACCTCACAGTCTCTGTTCTTGCAGACTGGACACCCGGGGCGGGGATATAAATCTTTGAAATGCGGCCACTTGCGTGTCACAGCTGGAGTGAGGGCAACCCCGACCCGTATCCTCCGAAGCGCTACCTCCTCTGCACGGGTAAGACCACGGGGGAGGGTTACCGCACACGGAGGGATTAGAGCACGTGTGCGGTGCCGGAGGTGTTCCTTTCTTGTTAAAAGGAGGGTGGTGTCATCCAGAGTGAGGACTCGAGGCAAGGACGAGGTTGGGGTCGAAAGGTGGGTCGCAGAATCTGCGCGGCTTTGTGCGCTCAGGAGGTCACACGGGACCCACTCAATACGGATTTGCTGCGGGATGCGTGCTGCTAGACGACGGATGTCTTGACAGATTTCTGGGGTGCGACTGACTCGTCGCAGTAGGCGTGTGACGTGAAGGGCGTCGGTGCGAATGACAATGCGGGCCGTGGGTAGCATTGGGAACGGCGGCCACAGAGCGAAGTGCCTCTTGAACCGCAAGCATCTCCGCACAGAAGGAGGAAGGAGGTTCTGAGAGGCGAAACCTTGACATTTTGTTCACAGCAGGCTTGCAAGGACAGTAAACTGCCGTTGTTGTTTCGCAGGCCTGGATGATTGCGTCAACGTATATAACGATGGAGCCATGCGGCAGACTGGCGTCTTGCTCTGTAATTCGGTCGCGAAACGACGATACCGCGCGGGTAGATGATGGCCGACGTAGATCAGTTGGCTTGTTGTCGCTTAGCTCTTTTTCACTCCTACATTGTACCCAAATACGTTTGGAACACTGACTTCCGACAGCGACGCAGCATCGGGAGAACATTACGTACCAGTTCTGGTTTTGAAATACCTTCGATAAGAACACAATACGGAAAAAGCATAAGAAAGTGCTACATTCCTCAGACCTCCCTAAAACAGTATTACAACAAACAACACGATCCGGAGTAAAAAGAGCGTTAATTGAACTTCAAAAATAATTGGTGCATAGTGCTTTAATACTGCGTTTTATGATGTTTTGGAGCATCCGATAGTTACTTTCATTGTGTATGTGCGCAAAGGCGTTGTTCGTTGTGAACATTCTTTTTCTTTGTTTTGCCTCCCTTTCTATGTTGACATCATTGAAAGAGTATTAAACATGCATAAATAATTTGTTTAACATACTTCTAAAATACAATTTTGACTTTAAGTGTTTTCTGTAACCGTATGTTTAAAAGCTTTTATTTTATTGAAAAAGCGCATACCATTGTCTCCGAACGCTGGAGCTGCCCCGCTGCTGGGCACTGCCTCACAAGCCATGTAGAGGTATCGGCAAGCCCGACAACATATCATATGTATTCAAGGAGGAGTAATAAAGATTTATTATTATTATTATTATTATTATTATTATTATTATTATTATTATTATTATTATTATTATTATTATTATGATGATCTTCCCAACATGGCGCCCAGTAAGGACGCATGTGTGCTGTGCTCCCGTCCGTTTTTTGGTAAGCAGCAGTTTTTTCGTTGTGCCGACTGCAACAAACGTGTACACGCGAAGTGTGTCACTTGGAGTGACGACGAGCTGCAGCTTTTGAAGTCCGGCTCGCGACCATTCATGTGCAACCTGTGTTTGTCGTCTTGCGGCGGTGCTAAGCCTAGCGACGGTGGCGTGTCAGCGGCTGCATTCCTTTCTTCCACGGCCCACCAGCCCCATCACCCGACCGACCCGACCGGTTCCCTCGCTTCCTCCCCGACGGGCGAACCTGACGGTGCGCTTGCCTCGCTTCGGGCTCTCCTCCTCGACGCACTTGAGGGAATCTCGTTTCTGAGCGACGAGGTCGCCCAGCTGCGGGAGGAGAATGAGCGCCTTCGTGGTGACAACTCGCGGGCGCTCGCTCTCCAGGCCGAGGTCGTTGCCTCTCTGCGGGCTGATGTTCGCAGCCTACGCGAGGAGCTTGCGAGGCGCCCTGCTTCGTCGCAGCGTGATCCGCCTTTCGTCGAGCCCCTGTCCGCGAGCAGTCCTTCCCGTATGCTCCAGCCATCCAAGAGCTACTCTGCTGCCCTTCACAGTGGGATGGCACCCGTTGATTTGGCCACCTGCCCGACATCCCTACCCCTTCTTTGCCTAAATTTTAGTTTGTATGCCCCCCTAACCTCCTGCAACCTCCTCGGCTACGAAAACTGTGCGATCCAAATTTTGGTAGGTCATCCCATGCTTGCCACATGCAACTGGTCATTTAAATAGCCACCGCCTGGTTATGGCCAATCCCCCTTGTGGGTATGTGCCATTGTGTGAGGTCAACAACAACAACAACAATCTGTATCTGTCCCCCCACTTGTAGTTAATTCGCCTGAGGCGCAGAAGAAGCACCGAAGCCCAGCCATCACTGGCTCGTCGAGCTCATCCAGTCTGAACGTCGCCAGACCTCAGAAGCGCCCGAAGGCTATTTTCGTCTCCAAGCTGTGCCCCGAGACAACGTCGGCTGATCTGACGAACCATCTGAAGTGCGTGAACGTCACCCCCCTAACCTGCCGGCAGTTGAAAACGAAATATGACTCCTACTCGTCCTTCCACCTCACAGTCAGCGCGGTATTTTACGATCAGCTTGTTGACCCTTCGATGTGGCCTACGGGCTGCATCTTCAAGGCTTTTCGTGGAAAGCTCCTGGATGGTATGTTGCATCCTTCCGAGCTGACAGTTGATCGCAGTCAACCCTAACTTGGATATATATTATCAAAATGCCCGAGGTCTTCGGACTAAGGGACCTGTATTTTTTTCTAATTCATTAGCCTCTTGTTACTCGGCTGTTGTAATTACTGAGACCTGGCTGTCTAGCGAAGTTAACTCAGGTGACTTCTTTCCTAATAAATATTCTGTTTTTCGAAGTGACCGCCCTGAATCAGCTTCTAAACAAAAGGGAGGGGGAGTGCTCATTGCTATTGACAGTTCCGTGCAGTGCGTTCGGCGTTCCGACCTGGAAACCATCGAAGAATCTGTCTGGTTAGAGGTCACTTTAACTCGACATCAAAAACTCTTATTGGCAGCTTTCTATATTTCCCCTAATCTGCCTCCTCCTGCCTACGATGATGTACTACATTCTATTGAATATGTTATCACTTCTCATAGCAAGCACAAACTGCTCATTTTAGGGGATTTTCATACTCCAGGTATTAACTGGAATACCCTTACATATTCACACAACAATCATTATGTAGTTAGTAAGTGCAACCGGCTTTTAGATTTCATAGCTTTTAACACCTTGCAGCAACACAATTTAATTGAAAACTGTTGTGGTAATGTTCTTGACATTTGTTTATCTAATTTTGAAAATGTTCGAGTTTCGTCATCTGACATCTCACTTACTCGCTGTGACAAATTTCATCCTCCAATTCTAATAACGGCTTCGGTTTCTGTCCCACCTTCTGCTAATTCAAATCGTGCGGGGAATTCCCCCCGTTTCGCTTACGCACTTGGCGACTATGTTGGTCTCTTCGGTTTCTTCTCTTCTGTCGACTGGTCTGTTTTAAGCGAAATCAGCGATGTTAACGAACAAGTCAGTCGCTTCACTGAAATAGTTCTCAATGGTATGCGCCAGTACATACCTATGCACACTCCTACTCGCAGCAAGTTTCCGTTCTGGTTTTCCAAAGAACTTAGAACAGCGCTGAAACTTAAGGAGCGGGCCCACCATAAAGCGAAACGCCCTGGGCTGGATACATGGGCAGATGAATTTCGCCGCTTGCGTTCCCTTTGCAAACGCCTGTACAAGCGGGATCATGAGTCCTACCTTGATTATTTAGAGAATAGTGCCTCTAATCGTCCTACTGAATTCTGGCGATACGTTCGCAAGCGTTCTAATAAATCTGATAGTCATATTCACTTAGTTGACTCTCATGGGAATGAAATTCGGAATGTCGCTGACGGCTTTGCTCAACACTTTTCCTCCGTGTACAAATCTCCACTTTTCGACTCCGTGTGCCTTCCAGCTGGCGCACATAATTCCGTTCTTCTCGACGAGAAGTTAGTAAGTGAGAGTCTTAAGTGTTTGAAACCATCTTTATCCCCTGGACCTGATGGCATTCCAGCCGCCATAATAAAAGCCTTCAATAGTACCTTCGTCCCTGTTTTAACCACGATATTTAATAACTGTTTGAAAAATTCTGCCTTTCCCCGCGTGTGGAAAACGGCGCGTGTTTTCCCTGTCTTCAAATCAGGAAACAAATCTGATGTTTCGAACTACCGCCCCATTTCTCTTCTTTGTGCAACCTCTAAGCTTTTTGAATTAGCTTTGCACAAAGTACTTTCCTTCCACCTCAAAAATGTAATCATTCATAATCAGCATGGTTTCATAAAAGGTCGTTCTACTACAACTAACCTTGTGACTTTTATGACGTATACATCAGCTGAAGTCCTTCAGAGGAGTCAGGTAGACGCTGTGTACTGTGATTTGAGCAAAGCTTTCGACGTTGTTACTCACTCATTACTTCTTCAAAAGCTTCTGCTGTTTGAGATCGACGTTTCAATTGTAGCCCTCCTACGCAACTATCTTCTTGATCGGTCCTGCTTTGTCAGTGTAAATGGACAGACCTCATTTGTTTACACTCCAACCAGCGGAGTTCCTCAGGGCTCGGTATTAGGCCCGCTTCTGTTCTCTGTTTTTATCAATGACGTTTCCTCCGTGGTCAAAAACTCCTCATTTCTCCTTTATGCGGACGATATAAAAATGTTCAAGGCAATACATACTCTTCACGATTGCTTGTCATTGCAATCTGACATATCCGCCTTCTCTGATTGGTGCTTGAAGAATGGGCTCACTCTCAATTCATCTAAAACCAAGGTTGTCTCATTTACGCGTAAAACGCACAGCCTTCTCTACTCTTATTCTGTGAATGGTAGGCCGCTGCCCAGGGTTGATGAAATTAATGACCTCGGCGTACTTTTCGACCGTAGCCTCAGCTTCTCCTCTCATACAAAACGCATTGCTCTACGGGCTATGCGTACACTCGGCTTCATCTGCAGGCTTTCGAGAGAGTTTCAATCCCCACTTCCTTTCTTAAAGCTCTACCTCTCCATATGCTTGCCGCTTTTGGAATATGCGTCTGTTGTTTGGAACGGCACTTGCCAGTCGAACTGTGAAAAAAATCGACAGAGTTCAGCTAAAGTTTTTTACGCATATTTCAACATCGGTTTTCTTGCAAAACTTCCAGCTCTCGTCCCAGACGGAGTAACTCACTGCAGCTTCCTTCTCTTAGCTGCCGTCGGCGTGAGGGCAGATATAATTTTCTCTTGTATAAACTTCTTCATGGTCACATTCTATGCCCTCAGCTCCTAGCGCGTATCCTTTTGCGTGTACCGCGAAAGAGCATAAGGGAATTCAGACCATTCCAAGTTTCTGCGCTCCTGCACTCCATCTCCCCTCTGGACAGAATGCAAAAGTTGTTTAATTCTCTTTGTCCTCACCTAGATATATTCGAAAATTCTCTCCCTTCCTTTATATTGGATGTCCGTGACGTTCCACTTTGAGCACTCTTTTTCTCATACATAACTTCCCCTTTCATGCATTTTGTCTTTACTACACTTGTGCGTTTGCACCGGTATTATATTGTTTTTTTCTCTCCTTAATTGTTCATCACGTGTACTTGTTTTCAATTAATATTATTTCTTTAATACTGTATACTCACGCCTGATTGTCTGTAACGCGTTCACTAATTACGTTTCTTATTGTGTATGATTGTATTTCTAGCTTGTATTTCAGAGGTTTCATATTCGTTCATATTAGTATTGGCTTTATTCTTGTTTGTATTTTGCTATATGCTGTACTTGGCTGTTATCGGTCGTTCATTCTCTTTGTTTATTGTTTCATTAGTTTATTTATATGTCTGTTGCCTGTTCTAGCTGTTTTCATTTACCGCTGTTCTCGCTGTTTTCTTGTTTTCGCTTTTTTGCTTCATGCTTGCTGTCACGCCTAGTTTATATGTCTTTTTTTTTCTATCGCCTTGACTGCTGCATTACCTCCCCTGAGTGTCTTCCTTTGTAGTGAAATAAATTTACATTTTGTGCGTGTGAATGGTGTACCAGCACCAAGACCTTTGGGTTGTTCCTGGGCACCGAAAATAAAGATTGATTGATTGATTGATTGATTGATTGATTGATTATTATTATTATTATTATTATTATTATTATTATTATTATTATTATTATTATTATTATTATTATTATTATTATTATTATTATTATTATTCTAGTTTATGTCTTTTTTTCTATCGCCCTGACTGCTGCATTACCTCCCCTGAGTGTCTTCCTTTGTGGTGAAATAAATTTACATTTTGTGCGTGTGAATGGTGTACCAGCACCAAGACCTTTGGGTAGTTCCTGGGCACCGAAAAATAAAGATTGATTATTATTATTATTATTATATTATTATTATTATTATTATTATTATTATTATTATTATTATTATTATTATTATTATTATTATTATTATTATTATTATTATTATTATTATTATTATTATTATTATTATTATTATTATTATTATTAAAGGGGTGCGCACCGTTAAGCTTCGCGCTGGTTAGGCATTAGGTTAAGCATACGGAAACGCGAAAGTGGTCGGATTGAAGTCAAGCATACCGCCACAACAAACAGCTCCGTGCAAACTGTCGTCACAAAATGCTGAACTGTCCTATGAGACCTTATATTCAATCATTCCTTGTTACTTCCTCCCGGAATGCAGCCAACAGACAGGAAGTAGTTCATTCTGAAATTGCGTGCAGTTCGAACAATGTTATGTGCTCTCTTTGCTCGAGCGTCTGTCCTCAAAAGAAAATGAATAAAGAAGAGGAAGAAATTGTAGAAGATGCTCTGCCAAAAAGCTGAAATTAACATCTTTTCGCAGGATTTGGCCTGGAGCTATTCTGTCCGTATCCCTGATTATATTGCTATATTCTTTGCAGAATTTTTGGCTGTTGGATTGGCGCTGCACAAAATCCCATGTCATGTGTCTCACGTTATTATTCTCGCTGATTGTCAGTTTTAGTCTCCCTTGAAACATCACAAAAAAATTTATGAACCGTTTCCTGCGATCTTTTTGTCCCATGCACTTTGAAGGAGGTCCGTTTTGTCTGGGTCTCTGGCCATACAGGCACTCATCAAAATGAGATGGCTGATTACTTAGCAAGGTCGGCTCTTGACGGGTCAGTGACACATCCCGTCCCGAATTTCAGCCTCCTGGCGATTTCCAGATTTCAGCGGTTCCAACACGTATCAGCCAGGTTACGTGATCCCTTACTAAATACCACTGATTATCAGCACTTAGCATATAATTGGAACGTCCGTTCTTGTAAATCCAGGTTGCGTGAGGTAACAATGACGCGGTTGCGGTTCAGGATTCCCAGTTTGAATTTGTATCCATGCAGGTGTGGGTTGACACCGACAAACCTATGTGACGCATGCGGGGAAGTTGAATCTGTAGACCATTTTCTCTACTACTGTCCACAGTTCACACTTCAGAGGAAGATTTACCTGGAGGTTCCTCTCTTCAGGTTAGGGCTCCAGTAATCTCTGCTAGTGTTATTATCGTTTGGTGTAAGCGCCAAAGGATTTGCATTGGGTTCAATTTGTGGGATTCTCAATGATTACAATATTGCAACTGGTAGGTTGATTTGCTATTTCTTTTAATATTCTACCAGCCCTTCTTTCTTCACCAAAATTCTGACTGTTATTTCACTTTAATTATGGTTCTGTAGTTTTTATTGATACATTTTTCAAAATTCACGCTTGGTGCTAAAATTTTGTCGTAATATCCTATGGAAATTTTCTTGTTTATGCCACTACACCTTGACCAATCCCCCCATGTGGGTATGTGCCACGTTTACTGAGGTAAAGAAGAAGAAGAAGAAGAAGAAGAAGAAGAAGAAGAAGAAGAAGAAGAAGAAGAAGAAGAAGAAGAAGAAGAAGAAGAAGAAGAAGAAGAAGAAGAAGAAGAAGAAGAAGAAGAAGAAGAAGAAGAAGAAGAAGAAGAAGAAGAAGAAGAAGAAGAAGAAGAAGGAGGAGGAGGAGGTGCTCTGAGAAACACCAACTCACCTTCTGGATATTGCAAATGCGTCATTGGAAAACTCTTGGATTCCTCACAGTTGGAAAATTGCGAAAATAATTTTACTTTTGAAACATGCAGAAAATGGATTTCATCTAGACAATATTCGGCCGATTGCTCTAACCTCAAATTTAGTAAAGCTAATAGCAAGAGTAGTACACAGTCACATCACAGAGCATGTTCATCACGTTAACGGCCTCAGCTCCGCACAGATTGGTTTTCGTCGCGGTTGTTCCATATGGTCCGCGCATGTGGATCTCGAGAGCTGAATACGACTCTCAATGCGCCAGAGAGAAGTTTCGGCCTTGGTGACACTTGATGTTGCTGAAGCCTATGACAGCGTTGAACACACGGTCCTTATTATCAATCTTGCTCAGCTACATCCACCGCACTACATCTATGCTTGGATTTGTGATTTTTAAAAGATAGATTTTTTTTCTGTACAGACGGATCTTTCTGTTCTAATACCTATGTTCAATCAAGAGGTGTGCCGCAAGGATCTGTTTTGTCTCCACTGCTTTTCAACATATTGGTTCGGGGCATACCTATTCATCCAAACATTACAGTTTATGTATACGCAGATGATATAGCTTTTTTTTCACATCAGAAAAGGATATTCATGCACTATACGAGTGTTTGCAGGCATACCTGAATGCTATTGAAGTCTGGTTGAACCAAATTATTTTTTACTCAATGTCAGCAAATGTGGCGTGCTGGTATTTCCGCCCGACAGTCATCTGTACATCTCGCTAGTATACCGCTCCACTCCAATTCCGCAGGTGGAGTCGGTTAAATACCTAGGCGTTACTTATGCTCAAAGTTTGGACTGGCTTCACCATATTAAGAATAATGTTATTAAAGGGGAACGTGCTCTGGGCCGGTTGACAAGAGTTGGCAATAAAAAGTTTGGCATGCGTCGTGACACGTTACTGTTGCTCTATAAGGCTTATATGAGACCGATTCTGGAATTTGGTTGTGCCTTGTTCTCTGGTAGCGCAAACTACAAGCTGCAGCCATTAGCTTTACTGGAAAGGCGTGCCCTACGGCTATGCCTCAGGCTCCCAAAATCAACTTCAAACGCTGTCCTTTGTCTGGAAGCCCGTATCCCCGATCTCTATTCCCGCTTCCAACTTCTAACAGTGCGTACTGTCCTCAAGTCTTTTGACCCGGCCCCAGGCGTTAGTATTCCAACTTTTGTATCCCAACCACACCTTTTTTTGACTAATCACTGGCCACGTTATCAGCTTCCGCAAGTTAGGTTCATGCAGAATCTGTTAGCTCCGCTTCAGGTTGATCTGATCTCCTTGCAACGAGTTGCTGACACGCAGGCTGATCCCGTCTTCTATTACGACTTTATTTTCCCGTCCCATGCGAAGCATATGCCTGCACATACCCTAAATGGTCTTCTTTCTGAACACCTACAGAATTTTCCACATCATACTGTTCTCTCCACTGATGCCTCCGGCAGCTGTGAGAAGGCGGCGACTGGCATATATTCGCAGGATCTAGCTTGGAGCTACTCCGTTCGTATCCCTGATTATACTCCTATATTCTTCGCAGAGTTTTTGACCATTGGTTTGGCTCTTCTCAAAATTCCCAGACATGTCGCACGGGTTCTTATTCTTACAGACTGCCTTTCAGTTATTGCCTCTCTCCAAAATTCGGAAAAATCTTTCTTGACTCGTTCACTTAGGTTTTTTGTTCCGAGCACAGTGCGCGAGATCCGTTTGGTCTGGGTATCTGGGCATTCAGGCGTCTATTTTAACGAGGTGGCTGATTTATTGGCAAGGTCAGCTCTCAGCGCACCTGTAATATATCCCGTCCCTCACCTCATTCTGTTAGCAGCTTCACGTTTCCAGCGGTTCCAACATATTTCAGCCACTTTGAGTGATCCGTTGCTCAATACCGTGGACTTTCAACACCTAAAGTACCCATAGAATATCCGGTGGTGTAAGTCAAGGCTTTGTGAAGTGTCCATGACGCTCCTGCGATGTAGAATCCCTCACTTAAACTTGTACTTATGCAGGTGCGGGTTCGCTGCGACAAACCTTTGTGTATCATGTGGGCAAGTTGAATCAATGGATCATTTTCTCCTCTCTTGCCGGCGGTTCGCGGTTCAGAGAAAGCAATATCTGGAGGTTCCTCTTTCGAGACTAGGACTGCCTCTGTCTCTTACACTTCTTCTATCGTTCGGTGCGAGCGCCAAGGGATTCCCGTTAAGCAGTGTATGCGGCTACCTTCACGATTACATAAGTGCAACTAATCGATTATCTTGTTAGCTATATACAAAATTCTTTCTCATGTCCAAAAAAGGCTAGATTGATTCTATTCCGGATGACTCATACCTCTTGAATTCATTTTATTTTTCCAATTTTTTTATCTTGATTCAGTCTTCTGACGTTTCCTTCCCCGCGCAAATGCTTCATTGGCATTCTACTCTATACCTTGGCCAATCCCCCCCCACGTGGGTATGTGCCATATTACTTGAGGAGAAGAAGAAGAAGAAGAAGTAACAAACCGATTCCATTCTCGGAGGTTTCCTGCAGGCGCATTGTGACTGCCAATAACCAGTTGGAATCGCGCCACCCGCTCTCAACTCGCGCCCAGTGATGGACTCCGACCGCGATCCCCTACTCGAAGCAATGGAGAGGTGGGGCGGCGACGAGGATGGCGAGGCGGACGTCCAGACATCACCACCCGTTCCGCCGCCGACGGCAGCTGCGGTCGGGGCAAGCGAGAAATGCTCGCACGGCGTCGCCGAATGCGGGGTGGGCAAAACCGGACGCTTGAGGGAGGCACCGGGCAGCGAAGGCGACTCTCGGCAGGCGGCAAGCAAGTCGACGGTCGGACCGGCTCGTGCGGAATTAGCAGGCAAGATAACTTTTATCGCGCGCATATTGAAAGCCACAAACCACATCATCTAAAAGCGGTGAGATTCTGTGGCCCGCCAAAGCGCCTAGGGCCGTGAGCTGACAAACCATTGCATAATTCTTGAGAGAAAGAGGAAAGACTCTTTATTGTTACTGGAGAAATATGTGCCTCACATGCTACTCTAGATAGATTGATGAATAATGACACTTGACCACATATGTACGCATGCACATAACAGTCTCCGTAAGGTGCAGATTTAGCCTTGGGTGCCTGAGAAAATTCAGCAGTGTCTTCATCGCGCACAAACCACAAGCGGTGTTTCCTGGAGGCTCAAGATAGACCAAACACTGCTAGCAATTTCAGGGCATTCTTTATGGGCTTCCATGATGGCAACAACTGTTTGCACTAGAAAAGAAACTCTTACGTGATCCTGTTGGACTGTTTGAATGCGTTAGCATTTTCTGTTGCTGCTGGTTCTGCTGTAGCTGACGCTCATATATGCGGAATTGTTGATTCTTAACTTCAAATTCATACATCTTTGGGAGCCCTCATACCACTCCTGGCGCGGTGGTGCAGCGTTTAAATGATGCGCCAGGTCACTCTTTCGAACACAGCCACAAGAGGGGCTTGTGGAACGCAGGTTGCTCTTTCCGAGCAATCTGTTTCGACCAACCATTAGTTTGACTTACAACAGCCATAGTGGGCAGTTTGCTCATAATCTGGTGAGCAATTTGCCAACTGCAATGGTGGACAGGTTGTGATGACGTCACATGTTTTGCAGCCTTTCACGCATGACCGAGGTCGCCATTTCCGCTTGCACACACGTTTCTTGTCCTAACGTATTAATAACGTGCTCGAGGTTGTCCAGTGCATCCGAATTAGGAAGTCCTCTTTTGGTTAATTTTTGAGTACGAAGTTGTTAAAGACAGACCGACATATTCGGCGCATACAGGAGTGATCCCGCTGGTAAGGACGATGCGGAGTGCGAAGAAGAAAGTTAAGTTTACAAAGGCAGCGGTCATTTTTTTTTACAGCTTACTGTATTCTGCCATGGTCACCCGTCCTTTGCGAGCCCAGCGACACGCAGTATTTTTTTTACCTTTTTTTTTAAAAAAAAGAACCTGCTTACCTGAACACGGAGGACATGCCCACAGAAACAGCACACGCAGCAAACAGCACACATTATACTACAGCCCCAGGGCCGTAATGTGAAGGTTTCTTACGTGCGTCTCCTTTCTTCAATAAAAGCTCAGCTGCATACGCATTCTCAGCAGAAGCAAATTTCACAAAATGCGACTTCAAAACTAGAACGATATTGTAGGCTCTGTCCGAGTGGAGGTTTAGGCATTTCATGTAAGTAAATTTATTTAGTACAAATTGACTTTGCTTTTAAACTGCTACCCATGTGCGAAAAGGTAAAAAGAAAGGCTTAAGCGCGTTAAAGGAATAATATTAATAATTGGTTTTTGGGGAGTGAGTCAGTGAGTGAAAACTTTATTGGATCTTTCAAGGGTTTCGCGGTTATGAAGTCTCCGTCGTCTTCTCTGGCGCTGGCGACTTGAGGCTTCTCGTAAGCAAGGGTGGGCCCCTATTCCAAGGCTCCACTGAGCCGTGCTGCATCATTCGCGTGCTGCCCTAAGGTCCTTTGGGTCGTGAGCTCGCCGCTGGTGAGCCGGCTCTCCGATTGCTCCGCACTCGGGTGTTCGTGTTGGTGGAATGCTTTGTTGCGTTCCCACTCCCACGTGATATGGTAAAGTGTAGGTGTGGCGTCGCACCAAGGACAGGTGGCTCTGTATTTCTATACTTCTTGAAGGTCTATACTTCAGTTTAATAATAATTGGTTTTGGGGGAAAGGAAATGGCGCAGTGTCTGTCTCATATATCGTTGGACACCTGAACCACGCCGTAAGGGAAGAGATAAAGGAGGGAGTTAAATAAGAAAGGAAGAAAGAGGTGCCGTAGTGGAGGACTCCGGAATAATTTCGACCACCTGGGGATCTTTAACGTGCACTGACATTGCACAGCACACGGTTAAAGGAACGGAATACATATTGGAGGCTGGAGGCAGTCGAAGATAAAAGAAAACGAACTCAAACTCAAAGTTATAAAAATGAAGATGTAGTCCGTTAAGGAAACGGACTACACCTTCATTTTTATAACTTTGAGTTCGAGTTCGTTTTCTTTTATCTTCAACTGCCTCCAACCTCTAATATTAGGGCACTTTCTTCTGCGTGGTATCACTGAAGCTCTATTGCTTCACCCAGCTTAATATTCCGGTCCCCACGCATCTGTCTTGCGTTTGCTTCACAAGGTGAAGGAACATGCAGAGGGCACGCGCTGACGTCTGGTGAAGCTTGCAGTGTCGTACGTGCCCTCAATAAACGCCCTCATTCTACTCCGACAAGGAATACAACCTTTAAGTCTCCCTAGATCCTAACCTTGGGAAATCTGTGTTTGAGGAAATGAAAGGCGCATAACTGTCTCACTTCTCGGTGGACACTTCAACCGCGTCATGAGAGAGGGGAAGGTGTTAGTGAAAGGAAAAAAGATAGACTCTGCCCCCGCCTCGACGCTGAGAAATCTGGCTTGCCTCCCGGGACCTTAACCTGCACGCACCCTCAACGCGTCCTAGACCTTTTTGCTCAACAAATGCTGAACGCCTGACCTGAAGACTGTTTGTGTTATAATACTATAATTTCTGCCCCTTTCAACTCTACCACATAAAACGTCAGAACCTAGGTGATGAAATTTCACGAACAGCTCTCGTGCCCGCTCAATAAACTCAACAGAACAATTTATGTCGTCACAAGTACAGGTTTTCTGTAATATGTTTGCCCGCGAACTTTAGTACAGACATTTTCGTAGTAATAACAGGCTTTTGTGCACTTGCTACAGAACCACGCACTACTGAAAAAAGTACCGCAGAATAAAAACTACACGACTACAGAAAAAATGCTGGAAAACAACAAAAATCTGTCGTTACTACAAAAGGACAAAAAATTGGTCCTATTTTCCACAGTGTTCTGTCTCTTTTTACGATTGGGCATAATTGCTTAAAATCACTGCTGATACCATACACTACTTTTAAAGGGTCCTGAAGCCTGTAATTGGCCACTGCGCAGATGTTCGGTCATCACCGCCCGTGCCGGAGCAACAAGAGGAGGAAGACGAGCTGAGTCTTTCTCTGACCCGGTACTCGCTGACGCTGCTGCTCATCACGCTGCTTAACCTCACCCTACTTCTCCTGCTCATCTTGTTTTGGCTGCAGAAGACCGGTCACAACGTTTACGGTGTCAAAGAAGACGCATGACGCATGCGCGGGAAGCATGACCTGCTCTCTGGCGCTGATCAAAGTGCGTCGGGTCTGTCTGCCGGAACACAAAGCGGGAAACTTCCCCAAGTATCCACGAAACCGGAGGTTCTGCGCATGCTGCTACGAAATGTTGAGTCATTGGGCGGGAAAGAAATATATGGAAACTCTAAATACAGGGTGTAATAAAGAAGTAAGATATTCAGGCGCGTTACCTATATTTTGAAATCACGTAGATAGACGGGATCAGTGAGCCGCACGTCTGGAACGTTCTGGAACACTCTGGACGTCTGGAGCACGTCTGGAGTACGGTCTGGAACGTTATCAGATTCGTCGTATTATGGCATGCGAACAGTCACCTTTGCCTGTCTGCACTATGGCCAGACGAGAAGCTGGTGTGAGGAAATACCACCGCCCGAGAGTTCAATACTGAAACAAGTATGTAGTGCATGCGTATATGTGTTTACTACAAGTGACAAGTGGGAACGTAAATTGAGGGCAAATGTCTCCATGGTAGCCGAAGGCAATATATTCAATGGTTACGGGACTTCGATGCGACATAGGCAGGGTCGGGCATAATATTTGGTTCGGTATTTCCAATCACAATACAAGATACCGAACCAAAACTGAATTCTGATAGCTATTTGATACTGCATCGTCGAAACTTAGATACACCACTGAAACAACCCATATTTATTAATATTTAATTATATTTATTAATAGCTGGTAATAACATTTGCTAATTTAATAAATTGCTTCGTGGTTTTAATTATGCTTAGTGCATTTCATAGCGCACTGTTTAAACGAATCCGTCTGCGCGAACTGCATTGAGCTCTTTAAGCTTTACTGTCGGCACAGCTGGTTTCGTTGAATCTTTAGAATTGGGATGAAGACATGGTGAAGTTGAAACGACGACTTATAACATAGCAAAATCTTTTTTTTAAGCTTATGCTCTTTATGCCAACCGGTCTCTGAGCAATTAACTACTTACGAATAAACTTGAAGTTGTTTCTGATGCTCTTCATTTGCCACTGCAGGATTTACCGGTTGCCTCTGCCTTTGCCCTGTGCTAAAGAGTACAAGCTTCATTGCGCTTGAGAAAGGTGGACACCTCTTTCCCATGTACTATGTTTAATAGACGTTTGAAGCTGAATGTTCTTCTTTGAAGGCTAGAAGGAAAAAAAAGAATAAAGCGCTAAAAGATTTCTTACGCTACATATCTTGCTAATCTCTTTTTTCAGATTTTTTTTTTACTTAGCGGTAGTAAGTAGCAGCATTTCCTTAAACCGCAGGTCCAAAGGAGCATTGATGCGCCGGTGCTTTAAACGAAGCGAATGATAACAGCCTCTGTATTCATGTGAACGCGAGCACGTTGCCGTATTGTATTTTATGAAGGTTCCTTTTAACGTGTGAAGGGTCCTGTTCAGCGGAAACGACATTATATGCGTGCCGAGAAAATCCGGATTGGTGGAGAGGTTAATGACGTCAAAACCACGTGACGTCACTACACAATTCCTAATTGGCCTACAGGGCGGTGACGTCATTCAACCACAATTATGAGGTGCCTATGAAAAAAGAAAAGCAATTGCGCTGAAAAGAAAAATAGACGAGCTTGGACTCGAACTGCTTCCCTTGGGTCATGAGCCGGGCGGGCTATCCCTAGACCACTAAGAAAGTTTGATTCTGTTTATTGACTTCAAAGACTAGAGGAAGAAATACCATACAACTCAGGTAGTTACTTAAAAACTGCAGCACTCTAGGTGGTGGCGAACCTTCGAAATTTTTTAGTTGAGGTTGATTTCGAAACAGCATTACAATTTCAGCATCGCTGTCTCTGTCCATCACACCATAGATTTTTAAACGTTCCTTCGACTTAGTTAAAACGAGTACTTGTGTGTCATGTGGCAAATAAAATTAAAAAATAAGATTAAAAATAAAAAATAAAGAAAGGTGGTCGTGACTGCGAAGTGATATGCAAAGCGGACCCCTGGCCGCTGAAGACAGCCTCTAGGAACAGCTTAAGTGCCCCCCGAATTTTTTTCAATGGATGAGAGTGAAGCATAGCCACGTAGACTCGAGGATCCTGGATTTCATTCTTAAGAGAGCGCATCTTGAAAACTACGCCTTGTTGTAGTGTTGCTTCTCGAAACGAAAGGAATGCGTCCGATGATGTATTGGCGCTGCCGGCGCTGATGGTCCCATTGGCCCGCCTGCAGAAGAGTGCGCCTGCTTTATCGCGCTTACAAAGTGAACAACTAATGATCTGTAAGCTGCTGAGAATCAAGGTGAAAGTTTTATATCTCTGTTGGCAACCATCGCAACTTGAAATAACCGTGAAGGTGTGTTGTTTCTACCATTACAGAGCCTGTCTTCTCGTTCTTTCTGTGACCGAGTGTGCAGAAGCGCAACATATATATCATTTGTCTGCCAAACAACGAACGTAGGAAGAAAGATGCCTGACCGGGCCAACGGCACTGGCATCGCCTCTTCCGAATTATTCAGTTTTTTTTCTTCTGTTCGCTAACGGCTGACTGAGCGCCACCGGCCCAAAGCATGACCCACAGCAGCCTAAAAATCTGCGGCACATTTCTTTTTTTGAGTATCGAGCATCGTTAGCGGCGGAAATCGCTTTTGTATCGCTTTCTTGTTTTTTTTTTTCACGTGAATTGTTAAATTCTGCAAGAAATCTCGTTAGAATTGAATATACCAGAAGGGTTCTTCGAATAATGCGTTTTAATGTTACACCAATCCTATATGATTTGTAAAGCCCTGAAGCGACCGAAACAGAGCATCTTTTATAGGGCACGCCACATGACGCTAAGTTGACGCAGATGCGATGCGTCACAAAACAGCAGCACTTGTCACATACTGCCGCTCCGATAGGTCTGCGCAGACGCTCATATTTCCTCGCCTTGTGAAAATGCTCCGCAGCTGCAGCACAGAGCGTCTCCGGCGTGGTCTAGTGGCTAGGATATCTGGCTTTCACCCAGAAGGCCCGGGTTCGATTCCCGGCGTCGGAATGTTTTGCTGTATTTTTTATTTTCTCTTTTATCAAATCGAGCGGTCTGCTCTTTTGAGGCCACGGAACAAAACAATTAAACATTATGCTACCTTGTTGTGAAGAAGTCAGCGCAAAAAAAAAAAAAAAACACGGACGAGGTACAGAAGAGAGGACACACAAGACAAGCACCGGCAGCTTGCTCTCCTGATTATTCTAACGTAGTTCGCATAAAAAAAAGTTGCAATATGGAGGGTCTTCAGAAAAATCGGACTGGCTGGTCTGCAGTCTTTAGTGAGGTTCCAGTCTGGCTGGTTCTGTTGAATTCCATCAAGTATTAAAATTCATTTTTTAAACGTTTTAATTTTCGCGAGCTTAATATTTTGCGAATTTGGCTAAAGTCGAAGCAGTATATATTTCGCGAGCCATAAATTTCGTCAAGTAAACATGGCAAAACCTTTATTACTCCCCTCTTCGAGGTCGGCAAGCTGTCTGGTGTCTGAAGCAACACTGCACACACACCCGACATCCACTGCAAATATTAACTGCCTACTCTGTTACAGATTAACCCACTAGCGCAGATTGCACCTAAAACCCAGTTTACTAACCCACAGACTCGCCCTTTTAGAGCCACGCAACTTGAACACTTTCATCACCCCGGCCCGGTCGTTCCCATGCCATCTTCTCTTTGACCCCTGTGGCTCGAGTTGACCATGCTCCATCGTGAACATGGAGCATGACCTTTTTGCTTGCCCGACAGCTATCGCAAGCAACAATCACGGTGAGGGCGCAGCGAAAGCGGCGCATGGCAAGAAATTCATTCGTACAAGCTCTGCCTTTGGCTGTGCTGACGCTTGTCATTGCTCCAAACAGTCGTTGTTTAGGCGCGCATCTTCCTTGCGTGCGTGTGGAAACAGCGCTCTTCCTGGCACCAGCAGCTTAACTTTTCAGTGAGGGCACTCGGACCCTGTTCTGCTGCCACGCCCTTTGTCAACGACGTGAAAAGTGTTGTTTCGAGGCTAGAATATGTGAAAATAATTGTCTAGGGGCATTGTCAAAAAAAGCTCTCGAATTGCCACGAATAGACCTTCGGTGAAAGCCTGATACGGCTGCAGACACACGAGGCGTTGCGTCGTGCGATTAGCCCTGTGTCGTGAGTGGCGCTGCGCAAGTTGCACTGCTTGCCTCCTTGCATGAAGAGCACTGCGTGCCGCAAGATTTACGTCATTAAAGAACATTCCATGGGATCTTTCGAATACCAGGCGCATATAAAGTAGTCTTCTGGAATGACTTCTCGTATTTAACGCTATATACATAATTGGCGCTTTCATCGATCGAGACTGCACTACGCTGACTGTAAAACAAGTTTTTATTTTTATTTCTGTTGTTTTCGTGTTTGCAAGCTATATTTACATGACAATAAGACCACACAATAAGTTTCAACTAAGCGCAAGACGCAAGCGTAGCAGTCTCCGCCTACAGCGGTCGATTATATTAAGTTCACGCACAGAACGTCGTTTTAGTTACTTGATTGCTACATTATAATGTATTAGGTCAGCTTTGGCGCAGCGTAATAGGGCATGATATTTGCTGTGCCGTTGACCGTGATTGTTTTGTTGGCCCACTGGGGGAAGTGGTGGAAGCTGTAGTAGTAGCCCCCCGTGGTGTGGACCGCGACGAAGGTGGCCAGGATGGTGGCACACTTCATGGCGAAGACTGGCGCCAGCTGCGAGAAACGAAAGACTGCTTCGGCATTTCGGTCAGCTGCCGCCAACATGAAGAAGAGCTATACATTCTCCAGGACTTCCTCATTGGATGCGGTAAAGTTGTATCGGCTGCAGCCACGTGGCTAAGGCCAGCTTGACGGGAGGCTTATTCTGACCTCCTCTGGCCACAGAAAAACAGAAAGCCAGAAATTACAACCCATTGTAGTCTTCTGCCTTTCCTTAGAATTCCACAGCCTTTTTCAGCATATCAGAATGGAGTGACACGCCCGGTTCTGGTGAAAACAGCGAAACATTCGCACATGGAGTCGTTCATAGCCTTAATGACTTAATAATAATAATAATAATAATAATAATAATAATAATAATAATAATAATAATAATAATAATAATAATAATAATAATAATAATAATAATAATAATAATAATAATAATAATAATAATAATAATAAAAACATTAAAAAAATAATAATAATAATAATAAAAATAATAGGTTTTTGGCGAAAGGAAATGGCGCAGTATCTGTCTCATATATCGGCGGACACCTGAACCGCGCCGTAAGGGAAGGGATAAAGGAGAGAGTGAAAGAAGAAAGGAAGAAAGAGGTGCCGTAGTGGAGGGCTCCGAAATAATATCGACCACCTGGGGATCTTTAACGTGCACTGACATCGCACAGCACACGGGCGGCTTAGCGTTTTGCCTCCATAAAAACGCAGCCGCCGCGGTCGGGTTCGAACCCGGGAACTCCGGATCAGTAGCCGAGCGCCCTAACCACTGAGCCACTGCGGCGGGTTAATGAGTCGCGCAAAAACGAAATCGAGGAGAATGTGGAAGAAGCTGCGGGTACACTATCATATTTGTGCTGCCTGCAACTCTGAAGGATTTCGGAAACGCAGGTACGTGGAATACATCTGACGAGGAAGACATTAGTACAGGTTAGACGAAATAATTTAGCTAAACGCGCGTAGAGTGTCCGCATGTGGAGTGGCGATGCGAGTGTGTTGTGGCAGGGTTACAGTACCACAGCGGCGGAAAAAGCAGAATCAGTTCCTGAAAATATATATGCTTGCTTAGTGGCCCTGTGGTCTGAGAAGAAATATGATGGCGGTCAAGCTTCTAAACACTGTCGATGATTAAGGCATCTGACCAGCCAGAGATTTACGGCCATTATTTAGGCGGAAGCCCTACTTGCCCAAGCGCGCGAAAACCCGTCTATGTGAGTATGTGATAACACTCGATGCTGCTCGTAAAAGATGGCGTCCACATCCAGACGGCCGGCGCATTCGAATGCAACCTGATGCGGCAGCTACCTCTAAGTCCTGGCGACGGCTGAGGTAGAACTGCAAGCTGCTTGGCGTCGGGTTACATCGCCGCAGCGCGCGGAGCAGAAGGGATGCAGCGACGCCGCGGCGACTTCTTCGAACAGCCATGTAGAGGTAGGACGTTGCCGGTTGCGTGGCCACGCTATTCCCTCTGCCACGTCAGTCCACCGCAAGTAGTCATAGCGGCCGGTTGTATGTGATCGTGTGCTGTGCTAAGGACAGTGAACGGCAGCGCTCACGAAGTGGGCTGGTGGGCTTTCGCCTTCTCTCATGTAAGCAGTTTTAAGCGTCTCTGTCGAGTTTTTTGGTAATCACGCGTCACCTGCCCTACTGCTGGTATATCTAAGCACAGTCTGGTGTCAGCGGCGTGGATTGCGCTAAAGAAAACGCTGTTTGAGTGTGGCCAATGAAGATGCATCGCTGTGCATAGCTCAGGCGACCGGTGTCATTTGGCTCCTTGCTCTGTAGCCCTTCGACATTTGCCTTCGTTGTCTAACATATCCACGTGTCATGTATTTCAATGCCAGCCAAAGCTCTCGCTTCGCAACAGTGCAACTTTGGACGCCACCGTTAACTCAACGCGTCGTGGCGCCACTTCTAGGGATGGCTTGGCTCGAGATGCCTGCACTGGTGATGCATGCTGTAGGGTCTCCAGAATACGCTGCTCTATAAACTACCACTCCGCCAAAAAACAAAAGTATTAATTTGTTCTTCCTTCACCAGTGCCATGCGGCTTGTTATGAGGGTGCTCTCGCCCTTTCAGTCCACATGCGGAGCAGGCACGAAGGCTTACGTATGGGAGAAGACAACAGTAGTAGTGCAAGGCTTTCTTTGCAGAAACCGGGTCATCTCGCTGGAGGGCACTGAAATCGGGGAAGCACTGTTCGTACTAGCAATGACCGGGTGCAAAACTTTAGCGCACCATACAGGCCAACCGGTGGTCGAGCAGCTTAGCGTGGACTAACGCCATGGGCAGCGATGCCACCGGTAGCAGCAGCCCCGTGGAACAGGCGACCACCGCCGGGAGGCCGTAGTAGAGCGGATTCACCAGCGACGACTGGGCCTGGGTACAAATAAGAAGCACGGCGGTCACTTACAGCAGATGTTAACTGAATGCCGCTTATTTGCGTCAAACTGACTGCTAACCGGAATATTTCCCGCGTGCGTGAAACAACGAGTTTCCTAATTAGCATAATTCCGGTGATAACGATTGGTACCAGACTCCTGTGCATCTAGTGTGGCTCAGTACACTTCCTGCAGGGCCTTCTTCGACATCCGATTCAAATAAACAAACCATACTGTTTATTTAAGTCTACTTCGCCATGAGGAATTCTTTAAGGCGCACTTGATAAAGTTATTACCGCTAAATTGATGACGAATAAGGCGTTGTTCGGCCATCTTCCAGCTGTCGCTTGGTTCGAATGGCAGAGTGAATTGTCTTGATCAAGTCGTAGCGCCGGGTTTGATGCGAACCACAAAGACCTTTAAAAATAGTCATCATTGCAGCTGCATGGTTTAGAAATCCTCTGGTCCCTTGGCTTTAACGCGACGGAATTGTTTACTTTTTGCGTTTCCGGAAGGCACAGTTTCGCAGAAGGCAAGCGTAGCAGGGGCGATAGAAAGGTGGGCGGATGCGATTAAGAAATTTGCTGGGATACGGTGGCTGCAGCTGGCAAAGGACAAGATTAATTGGAGAGACAAGGCAGAGGCCTTTGCCCTGCAGTAGGCGTAGTCAGGTTGATGGTGGTGATGATGTCGCAAGCTGTATTCACAACCCTCCGTATAGAGCCGAGAATGCAGTTTTGGGCGGCTAGCGTACCAGGTCGCTGGCGATGGGTATGAGCACTGTGGCCGCGGTGGTGTCGTTGCTGACCTCCGTGAGCAGAATGGTGATGAGCATAAGCACCACCTGCACGAACGCCGCTGGCCAGTGGCGCATCAGCAGCAGCACGCTGGACAGCCATGCCATCAGGCCGGACTTCTGCACTACCGTCGAAGAAGAATGGTTTGCTTGATGCGGTATAGACATGGGGAGTTTGGTGAGCAAGAAACACACCGTAGGGAAGGGTAGGATGCTGAACGTATGTAATAATTTCTGTTCACCTTACCATAAGACAAATAGCATAGCAGTATAACGGTATACCCCAGGAGGAAAGTACACAACAGCTGCACCATATCACCTCTCAGATACGAATAACAATACTAATAATTGGTTTTTGGGGAAAGGAAATGGCGCAGTATCTGTCTCATATATCGTTGGACACCTGAACCGCGCCGTAAGGGAAGGGATAAAGGAGGGAGTGAAAGAAGAAAGGAAGAAAGAGGCGCCGTAGTGGAGGGCTCCGGAGTAATTTCGACCACCTGGGAATAGTGCCGAAATTTGGAGGCTATTAAGAAGGCTTTAAATTAAAGGCAGAGACTGAAGCGCACTTGAAAAAGGAAATTGAAAGGAGGACGTGAAGAGACGGGAAGATCTGAGTGCAGTCTGGGTCAGGAAATAAATGCGAGTTAACGATATCCTAGCTGAAACTGAGAAATGGAATGGACATTGGCAGGGCACGCAAAGTGGAGAGGGTATAGCCAGTGGTTCCTTAAAGTCACGAAATGAATTTCAGAAGAAAACAAGCTCAGCAGGGAGAGACAGAGTAAGCTGCACGAATGAAATGAGAAATTGAAGGGGTTAGGGCGACAGCAATATACAGTGTGTCCCCGCTAACTTGAGCCAGGGTTTAAAAATATGCAGCGGCACTCTAAGAGGACGCGACCAAATGCATGGTTCTGGCTGTTGTATGGAGCAACTCACACTATTTTGTACTGTGCTTAATTGCATAATTAAACGAGATTAATTAACCACCGTCGCAAGAAATTAATATAGGCGAAAAAGTCCAATGAGAAAGTTGTAGAACGGTCCACGAAACGTCCAATTGAACAGGTTCTAACTTTCCATCTATTACGTATCGGCTTTTTTTTTCGCGCATTGCAGATGCCCGCGAGATACAAAAAATACCACGTGACATGCCCGCTTGGGCGCCACGATTGCAGTGCTCTCAAACGTTCCGCGTAGGAACAAACAGATCATTTAACCCAGTGTGCTGCTGCTTAAAAAGGAGACAGGGCTGCGACGCAGGCGCTCGCTGTGCGATTACTCGAGCGCAAGCGATAAGGACTATGTCTGCTTGTCGCTATCAAGCGCCGCTTGCCTATATCGCACAGCCAGCTGCTGCGTCGCTTCTCTATCACCTTTTAAGCGGCAGCACGTCGGACTAACTGATCTGTTCGTTCCTACGCGGAACGTTTGAGAGCACTGCAATCGTGGCGCCCAAGCGGGCATGTCACGTGGTATTTTTTGTATTTTGCGGGCATCTCCAATGCGCGAAAAAAAGCCGATACGTAATAAATGGAAAGTTATAAACTGTTCAGTTGGACGTTTCGCAGACCGCTCTACAACTTTTCGTGGGACTTTTTCACCTATCTTCGTTGCTTGCGAAGTTGGTTCATTAATCTCGACTAATTATGCAATTAAGCATAATACAAAACATAGTGTGACTTACCAAATACAATAGTCAGCAGCATGAATTTGGTCGCCTCGTCTTAGAGTGTCTCGGCGTATTTTAAAACCCTGGCTAAAGTTAGCTGGGACACCCTGCGTGCGTGCGTGCGTGCGTGTGTGTGTGTGTGTGTGTGTGTGTGTGTGTGTGTGTGTGTGTGTGTGTGTGTGTGTGTGTGTGTGTGTGTGTGTGTGTGTGTGTGTGTGTGTGTGTGTGTGTGTGTGTGTGTGTGTGTGTGTGTGTGTGTGTGTGTGTGTGTGTGTGTGTGTGTGTGTGTGTGTGTGTGTGTGTGTGTGTGTGTGTGTGTGTGTGTGTGTGTGTGTGTGTGTGTGTGTGTGTGTGTGTGTGTGTGTGTGTGTGTGTGTGTGTGTGTGCGCGCGCCCGCGCGCGCGTCATGCAGTACAACTGCCTCCATGTATTCTTCGCCCCGGATAAGTGTAAGGATGAGGATAAGTGTAAGCGTAAAGTCCAGGAGCTTTTGTTCGGATATACGTTTATATTTTTATTTATTTATATATTATATTTATGCCCTTATATACCTTTATATTATATTCATTCGATATTCCTTTACATTTATCATGGGCGCAGGGATCGCGTTAAGCACCCAGAACTCGAACGTCAGCAGCACGCACTAAGCGCAACGGCCTTCCTGATCGTGACAGCCAATACGACACTTCAAAGAATAACCGCAGTTCTCTCATTCTGCTACGCCGCAGAGCATTCGTACATAGTATGACGGTGCTTTGCATTCAGAGAAAGCTCTATTGCATTCAGAGAAAGCTCTAAGCGCACAGGAGCGGAGTAATTACTGCGAATTATTTACCTGGTAGGACCAAGCCAACAGCCGCAAAACACAGAGCTCTCTTTTAAGAAATCTGCTGCGCTGGGACGCTTTTTCGTGTCCACGTCATTTATTGATGACCGCCGTCATAATGAGGCAGAAGTTCGATGACATGGAGGGTAAGCGGTAACGAGATTAGCAGCGAGGCCAAGCAATTCGTGTGCTTCAAGCAGCTGCAAAGCTAGTAGTTAATGATATACATATAGTGATGTCTGCGCAGCTGCTGTTAGTGCCCTTTGACTGTGCTTCAGGTAGACGCTTATCGAAGACATATTACGGTTGTAGTGCGTCTTTAAGCCATAGATCGCGTGCAATGCACGTCAGCAATAAAACAGTTCTCACACTACTAAACATGAGTAAAGTACGTGCATGGTGACCATGGGCGACTGCTCCGCCGTGGTGATCCGAACTTTCCCGGTAAAGGGTCTCATGTCGGTATCTACCTTCATGGTTTATCCTTCTAACAAATCAAGCGAAATTCCCGATGTTGGGAGCCTGCGCCCTGTCCTCTCATCTGATGCTGCGATTTAAAGCTTGTGGTGCAGATTGGTGCTAGAAAGAAAGCATGTCCTAGCACCTTGGTACCAGGTGGAAGCAGTCGTGTCAGGTAGACGGGGGCCAAATACGCCGCCAGCGCCAGTGTCCCATAGAACCGGCTCTCCTTGTCCGTGAGGAAATCGTGCACTGTGGTTTGAGAAAGCTAGAAAGAGTAGTCATCCTCTCTGACGTAACTTACGTAATCCTAAGCCCTTGATCATTAGATCTCTTCGTTGTGCCTTTTCTGCTTTTCTGCTTGCCTTCGAAGAGCTGTTTTCGACATGGCTACATAATGTGCTACAGCTGTTAGCTTTGCTTCTTTGCCTAAGGGCAGCGCTAAACTCTGGTACGCAAAACTCTGGTAACACTGCAAGCGTCCTCTTGTCTGGCACCGCTATCGAGGATGCTCCATCTGCCGTCTTGTGACGTCGGTGAAGCTGAAGGTCATACAGAAGAAGTGGGTCGGAATTAGCTGCAGCTGTCGCATGCTCTCCACGGAGCGGGAGAGTTATGCGAGAGTCGTTTTTCAGGGGGTAATACATCCCGAGACAGTGAAGGTTCACAGGGCGTTCCGTGGCCACCACGGCACATTGAAGGGCACAGCGAAAAGACTGAAAAAAGGACACACAAAAACGCAAAAAGCGCAGAAAAACAGTACGGAGCGTAGTATAGGCACATTGATAAAGTGGAGCGACAGTGACAAGAACCACACGTACCCTGCGTCCTAAGAGACGGCATTATTATACTTGCCGCCGAGCAGGCCGGGCTTGATGATGGCGAGCAAACTGTTCGCAGAGGGTGCGCGAGAGACCAGACGGTAGGTAGGCAGGCCTCAGACATTGCTGGCACATACCCACTGCGGGGGAGTGGCCAAGACACAGGCGGTTAATTGCTGGATACAGGAAAGCTTTGGCGGGAAAAGGAGTCATTGTTGTTGTTGTCCTCATACTATGGCACATGCCCACATAGTGGGATTCGCCAAGAATTGGGGCGGTGGTGCACAGAGAGTTTTTGAGGTAAATAATTCCTGGAGTTCTGCACGCACTTCGTGAACTCTTCCTCTTCCCTTTCTTCTGCTACTGCGTCACTTCCCCCTCGTGTCCCGCCGTAAATGGTTCATGCAAAGAGCTAGAGATTGAACATGCAGCCCAGAGACTGCTTGTTTTACAAACACTCTTTACTGATGTATCGGTATGGAAACACACCCGGAGAATCATTTCGTCAGCCTACGTTTACTTGAATGCGGCGAGTAACACATCGCACGAACTTTCTAGCACATCACATATATGCAAGCGGTGCAGTGGCCGTGCCCATTGCATCAATGTGCCAAATGTGGTTAGATCTAGAAGGATAAGTGGTCTTTTCCTATGCATGTAAACGCCTGTAGACGCCATCCAGGGGAAAGGAAAGTAGCACAAAAGATGGCACGCGTGCACTGTGCCTGTCGCTGCTGGCGCTGGGAGTTACGAGGGGTTCCGTCTTTGACAGGTGGCTCGCGGTCTGGGCACCATCGAGAGGGATCAACGCCCCAACTTTTCACCTTCCTCCGGGCTAAAAGGTGAAAGCGGTCACAACCCCGACTGAAGTGGACCAGCGCATGAATATTGCAGTCAGGATGCTCACACCTCGGCTTCGGGAGGTGGTGGGTTCGACTCCCGCTGCCAGCCGGTTACCCACCGGTTCCCTCAAAATGGGTACAAGCTTTTCCCCGGCCTGGTGCTCGGCTTGCTAGGGTTGCATGGCTTGGCAAAGGAGCCTGCGCCTTCAAATCCCGTCCCTGTGGGCTTGGACCTTATCTGAGGATTTTAGAACTGTTCGTTCATTTAACAGTGTTATAAGACTATCTTCGTTAAGCTGCTGGTACTTGACGTTTGTTTCAATAACCCCATGACTATAGAGGCGTTGTTTCATGTCTTTTGTGCTTTGTTGTTAATTGCGTTATCCAAGAGTTATTTTCATTCCATCAAACGGATTGGTTCCTGTTTTGTAATGAAACATTGATCCTTTTGTGAAGATTGCCTCACAGTGTGTCTGTAAACGTATCCCGGTATTTTTTATCTTTGCAGTGTGCCCAGAGCCTCGTCAGGCACTTATCTGCCTTTAGCTCTGGGCTACAGAATTTTCAGTAGTGCAAAAAATAAAATTCGAATTCCAAAATGCGAGACTAGAATCACGTAATTCCTTTCCTCTGCATAAATGCATCATGAATTCTTCAAGCTACGGGAGCATTGACGTCAAGCTATGGAACCGCACTCACAAATTAGATAGCTTATGGCACGTGTATTTATTCAACACCAGAGAAATCGTCATTTCTATTTCTTATTGCCCCTCCATTTTTCAACGTGCCAGACCAAGAAAGAAAATAATTCCTCATCGCTTTCTTACAAGAAAATATGCGGAACACAGCACAATGCACATGCACGCTATACTTATTGCTCATCGCAATGCTCTCCTGAGAGAGTCCAAAATTTAGGATACTGAACTAGTATATTGAGAAAGTCACAGGTTGGTTAAAGCAAGCGGAACTGTCTACGTTATTCTAGTTTTTCCGGGCGTTTGCCTTTTTTTTTTGTGATAGCATATGCCGACGTATTTCAAGAACCCACAGGGCATCTGGCTCTGATAACAACCTTACCAGAAAAAGATTCTTCACATGGGTGTTAAAAATAGTACTACTTGTATGCAGGATGTCCTATCTAAGATGGAAAATGATTTAAATTGAAAACAAAGCTTTCATCCAAACTGAACTCAATTGAATCGTGCTAGGAGATATATAAAATACCTGCTAATAATTTTTCTTTGCACCTACTTGGATAATTAGTTGACAGGTATTCATTAACTTTTTAAATATAGCTCTGAACACTTAGAGGTTAACAGCAAAGTTGTCGACCGTCATAAGAATAACCCTACCTATAGGTTCTTCCGGCGAAGTACTCTTAGCGTAGCCCTTTTCATTCGGGAAACACTAATGCGTGAAATTCGAACGGCCAAATGTTGTTAGCCTTTCAAAGATGGCACATTCCCACACTGGGGGATCGGCCACGAATCGGGAGGCAGAAGTTGGCATTCACCTGTACTCAGTAAATGCAAAGAAAAGCACGCAGGAAAGCAGCACCGGAGGATTCTGCCTCAAGAAGGGCATGGACTGAAAAGGAATAAGAGTTTGGATTTAGAAAAAAAAGAGGGATTAAAAATAACAATAAGAATTAGGTCAAAATGTAATAATGCATAGAAAAGAAAATATTGTAACACTGAGCAAGGTACTCGATCAGATTCTAGCAAGAAATTTTGAACAGCGCTACAAACAGATCTGTGGCTGAACCCACAGCCAGCTCCTATTTTTTCTTCGCCTCTAGTATACACGTTGCGCTGGACTGAGGACATTCAAAATTATTACAATGTTTTGAAACTACTTACAACGCATTTGCCTGATCAGCCAACTGAATATATGCTCTTGAAAAGCTGTGGGAACATCTTCTAGGTACAATTTGTAATTTTGCTTTTCTGCGCTTTTCACGTCTTTGGTAGACCTTTTCCCAGTGCGCGAGGATTACGTTGAAGAAGAAGAAGAAGATCGCACTGCTAGCTCGGAGTCAGGAAACCTAAAGACGTGCTTATTGCGGAAGTCTTTGCTCTTATGAAGACGCGCTTTTACTGGGTGAGTACAGCGCTCGTTTTCTCCAGCTTCGATGCGTCTCCGACGCAGTCCCTGTGGGTGCGCGGCAATTTCTGACATGCTGCCGAGCAATTCTCCAGAACAGCTGTCAAGGTGGCGCAGTTGTATGTTGGGTCAGTCACTCAAAACTTAGCGTCGATTCAAAAATACGGTAGTGCAAACGTGACATCCGTAGAAAGAATGAAGTGTAAATATTGCCGGCAGCTGACAGAATAGCTCCCCATGCCTTCTTTTTTGCTGCGCTGCTTTCAAGTCACGATAAGCGCACTGGCCCAGCAATAATTAAGTTCTCTGAACGTGGTACTGGCGTGAGTGGAGAGGATAACGACATTAAATATATTACGCCATGGAAGTCTCGAATGCGCATCTTAATTCTTTGAAAACGTTTTTGCCAGTGGTGCATTTTGGAAGTGGTAGCAAAATATCGAATCATTCAAATTGTATATTACAGCGAATACTGTAAATGCTACTTAAAATTAGGATACCGAATTTTGTAGAAAACAGATTTTTCTACGAGAGGTATTTTGGTTGGCCCATTGGTCGGTATGATAATGCTGGCGGGCAAACTCCTGATACTTGCCGTCACTGTGCCCGAGTAACTTTTTCTCTGCACACCAGCATCCTTCATAGCGCAATCTTCTACAGCCGTTTGTACTTGCAGCTCGTTTTTTCCCAACTAGTCGATTTCACACCGCCCTTCCCTCAAAGCACAGTACAGGTGTCGACTGACTGACTCATGGTCTTGAGCAGACAACGGAAGGTAAAAGGAAGGCTCGTTATGACATATATGAAGGAAGCCAACAGTCACCGTAACCTAGCAACATAGGCTTTTGTTAAGTTTATACAAATCTTTTTATATTATTTAGAAAAGAAAAAGAAATGAAAATTGGTTTTTGGGGAAAGGAAATGGCGCAGTACCTGGCTCACATCTCGGCGGACACCTGAACTGCGCCGTAAGGGAAGGGAGGAAGGTAGGCCTGAGCGAGGAAAGAAAGAAAGAGAAAGAAAGAAAGAAAGAAAGAAAGAAAGAAAGAAAGAAAGAAAGAAAGAAAGAAAGAAAGAAAGAAAGAAATAGGTGCTGTAGTGGAGGGCTCCGGAACAATTTCGACCCCCTGGGGATCTTTAACGTTCACTGACATCGCGCAACACACGGGCGCCTTTGCGTTTCGCCTCCATCGAAACGTTGCCGCCTCAGTCGGGTTCGAACCTGGGCACTCCGGATCAGTAGCCGAGCGCCCTAGCCACTGAGCCACCGCGGCGGGTTTATATATAAATCCCGTCTTTGTTCTGAAACAAGTTAAGACAAAAACATACCACAATCTTTCGTCTTCACAAACAGGTGCAACAACCTTTCCGCCAAACATACTGGCGGCACCACACCGCTTTGCATACAACAGGTTTAACTCCGAAGGAAGCTAGCAGTGTGCAAATCGTTGGCACTTTTGAGACGTGGAGGCTGAACGTGCCCAGTCTCATAAATGAAAGACTTCCGCATGAAGCGTCATAGTTTGTAGCCATGCCTCCTTATTCTTAATGAATGACTTGTCACTGTCATTGCTTTGGGGAGTCGCAATTTTAGCTACCCCACGAAGCTCGCATAACGTAGTGCGAGCTATAATATGCGGTTTCGGATTGAAGAGGGTCCACGCTTACACCAGTGCACATTGCGTTCAAGTTAGAGACGTCCTCTTTCATTCACAAACCAAAGACAAAGGCAGAAATTTTTGTGAATGGGCTCCTGGTGCACACGCTCTTAGGCATCCTATACGTAACCACAAAGTTTCGTAGAAACCCGAGAGTTCTTATGCCAATTAGCAGCTTAGAGCCTCAGTTTAACGCATTCTTTTTGTTTCTAGCTGATTTACTGTTTGACCCTCGTATCTCGGTGAATAACTTGCTTCCCGCTTTTCTTTGTTAGGGTGTATCTTCGGCTCCTGTGTATGGTGGGAAGTGGCGCCATCTAACGCAGCTTGTAACAGTCTCACAAGAAGGCAGCAGTTTTTGCGACATAAAATTGGGGAAAGGAAATATTTTAAACAAAAATATCGGTCATGTAATGGTTCCTTACCATACGGCATCTTAGTTTCAAAGAGATCTTTGAATGAGCGCTCTACTCCCGCATAGAGGGCGTGGTCGTCAGGGTCTTTGTATTCTGTATTAAAAGCTACACGCGTTGTCCTGCTGCTGAAAGAAAATTTTAGTACGTGCGCCTTGGTCTTAAGTGTCACGTGAGCTTTGTAATGAGTGCAATGTCCTTTAAAATTTCGTTTCGTTAATCGTGAAACCTTCCCCTTCCTCTCTCTGCTGATTTCAATATCTCCTTTGGCACTCGCGCAGTGGACTCCACTTTCTGCGAGAGTGGCGAAAGTGACTGGAGACGCTTCCGTGCCGTGGGCGGGACTTTTTACTGGTCACCATGGCAGGCAGAATCAAAAGTTACTTCGGGATTGCTGCTCCCTTCTTCCTGGCACCGCTGCTGCTGTTCAACAGCATGGTAAGTTATGGCACACACCATCGGTGTATACGATAGAGCTTTTGCAAGATTTATGCAGTACAAAAGGAATGAATTTGGGTCATGCAGCGCGGCTCCTTGTGCATCGGCCGCATTGCAAACCTCTCGGTGGTGAGAACTCTCGTTTTCAACTCTCCAGAGCTGAGCCTTTAAGGCATGTGGCGACAGCTTCACCACACGCCTCAGAACCGAATACTTTTTGCTCTATATTTTTTATTAAGCCTGTATCTAGAATTCTGGTTCACAAAATTGTCATCATAATAAACGTACCCTAGTATTTTATAAACTCTTAGACACCTGCTGATTAATGTGGGAATGTTATTACCCATAGCCATCCCGGCATGTGTTGGGCATGGGAAGTTCACAGCGAAGCATTGCCGCTTTCTTTTGATGTTATCGGCTGTTTCAGAGCAATCTCTTCTCGCAGCTGAAGGGCAAGCTCTGCGTTTTGCTTTGGCGACTGCATTCGACCGTCACAAGTGGTTATATTATCAGTGGAAGGAAACGTGGTTTTTTTGGTGATAGAGTTCATTTCTCACGTTCCAAGCACCTGCATTGTAAACATACGCTCCAACGGAACTCTTGAACTGGCGTTGAGCACGAGCGCATAAGGCACGTTCGTCTTCTACTCCCGTCCTTGTGTCGAATTTCAAGCGTATCTTGAGAGCAAAGGAACTTACAGTACGTGGAATGAATTGGCCCATCACAACACTTTAATTATGAGATGAGTGGGAGTTTAACTTAGAGATTTTGTTTTTACTTCTCACTGGCGAAGCCACCTGCTGTACCGAATGCTAGCTAGTTGTTCCGTAATCAATTCGGGCAGGGTAATATGTTTTTTTTATTCTGCAGCCCGCCCTAACTAAAGTGACGGATGCTTAAGTAGAAGGTTTAGTTTATGAGGATTTAACGCCCCAAAGCGACTCAGGCTATGAGGGACGCCGTAGTGGAGGGCTCCGGAAATTTCGACCACCTGGGGTTCTTTAACGTGCACTCACATCGCATAGTACACGGGCCTCTAGAATTTCGCCCCCATCGAAATTCCACCGCCGCGGCCGGGATCGAACCCGCGTCTTTCGGGCCAGTAGCCGAGCTCCATAACCACTCAGCCACCTCGGCGGCCTTAAGTAGAAGGAATGCTCGGGTGTTCTAGGAGGTTTTTTATGTGTAACATTATACAACCTTTGTCCGTAAAGTTCCGAGACTGAGTCAATTAAAAAAATGCGTTTAACATTGAAATAATTTGTGCAGCCCCTTTTGAAATAGTCTCCATTGCAGCCTATACACAGCTTCTAACGCTTCTTGAGGTCTTGGAAAAAGTTGTAAAACGCTTCTTTTGGCAGGGCTGTCAGCTCCTTTGTCGTGGCGTCTTGAATGACATCCATGCTCCCCATCCAGCGACCTTTTAGGGCTCTCTTCATACGAGAAAACAGAAAAAAATCGCATGGGGAGAGGTCAGGCGAGTATTGCGGCTTGGCGTTAAATTTTGTCACGCGAAGAGCAGTGTGCGGCCTTGCGTTATCGTGGAGAAGGCTCCATTGTCCAGATGCCCATTAGTCAAGACGACGGCGTCGCAGTGCATCATGCATGTGTTGGAGCCTGCGGATATAAATCTCCTGATTCACCGTCTGCCTTTGTGGGACGAGCTCGTGCTGTATGACACCTCTGGCCTCGACAAAAACTACCAGCATCGTCTTTGTTTTGGTCTTCTGTCGCTGCACCTTTCTCAACGCCGGGGAGCTTGTGGACCGGCATTCGGCGCTCTGCCTCTTTGCTAGAGGATCGTAATGAAGACACCATATTTCGTCTTCAGCAATGATGCTGTCGACGAAAGCAGCATCCTTCTCTGCCTCAGAGAGCGAATCAGCGCTCACTTATTCCCGCGTGTCCTTCTGGTCCTGTGTGAGGGAGTGGGGCACAAGTCTGGCATTGAGCTTTCGTTTCCCGAATTTCTCACCCAAAATTTGGGGACGTGTTGTCTTACTAATGTCGAGAGCATCTGATAGCATGCGGACTGTAATGATGCGGTCTTGCTGTACGATTTCCTTGATCCGGGTAACGTTGTTTTCATTCCGTGAGGTTGAAGGACGCCCCTGCCTTGCGTCGTCTTCCACCGACGTTCTCCCCCAAACGGACCTTTTGTGCCACTCGAAAACTCGAGCCCGCGATAGCGTCTCGTTGCCATAAGCGTCATGAAGGAGCTCATACGTCTGCGTGGCTGTCTTTCCCAGCTTCACACAGAATTTGATGTTTACACGCTGTTCGAGGTGGACGTCCATCTCTCCACATCCACTCACAGTAGAATGCGCAGACGACTAGTGACAACGTATTTTTCTACATGTAGTGCCATCTAGCAGCTGCCACAGCAATTAACATAAATAGCTCAGGTTAGCCCGAAAAGATGGCGCTACACATACGCACCAACATTTGTTTTGGACTGCGTTTTTATGGAGGAAAAACGCTAAGGCGCCCGTGTGCTGTGCGATGTCAGTGCACGTTAAAGATCCCCAGGTGGTCGAAACTATTCCGGAGCCCTCCACTACGGCACCTCTTCTTCCTTTCTTCTTTCACTCCCTCCTTTATCCCTTCCCTTACGGCGCGGTTCAGGTGTCCAACGATATATGAGACAAACACTGCGCCATTTCCTTTCCCCAAAAAACCAATTATTATTAATTATTAATCATTTCTAGAGAAGTATCGAAACTTTACAGAGAAAGGTTGTTGTTTCAACGCGTTTATAGTTGCAAGTGCCCTACAACTTGAATTTCGTGATGCTTTGGGTATTATTTTTAGTATTTTGTTTTCCATGAATACCTCTGGCTGCACGAATTACTACCTGCTTGATTAGAAAGAGGCAGTAGACTCACAGTGTCCGTCATTCGTATTTGGTGCTTACGAAAAACTCGCGTCGGTGGAAGCATCTGCCAGGCTGCCACACGTGGCGGCTCAGTACACGGGCCAGTCATAAACCCCCGGTTTAGCATTGTTTTCACCCTGCTGACTGCCAGAAAGGCGACAGAAATGAGATGTTAAAGAGGTGACAGAGATAGGGCCACACACTCGCACATGAGCAAATTGCATGCAGAGGGACCATAAAAAAAAGGCTCCATAATCAGTGAGTGATCAGGAGGCCTTGTTGGCAGACTTAGGTCCTCTCGAGACGTTTTCAGGTTAAAGCGCAGATACTTCACATACCTGTTAAGCTCATATATAGTTCTTTGTTCCAAAGTTGCAATCACCAGTGAGCGATATCAGCAGTTTGGGGCTGCGTCAAGCTAATTCAGTGCCGCCAGCTGTGACGCTATGCAGGTCTCTTACGCGGCTATGTTTTGTAAAACTCAGAGTCTGTAAAAGTCGCCTCAGCAAAGTCAAATTTTACTTTGTGCAGCTAAAACAGCCTTTAGAAGTGTCTTTATTGCTCGAAGCGTGTATACCAGCATTGTGTGTACTGTGGAGCGCAGGGGCTGTTGTACGCCGTGCTCCTGGTGGCGCTGTTCACGGTTCTCCAGTCACTCCCGCTAGCCGTGGTGTCCATGTGCCCGTGGGTAGGCGCCGCATTGGTCGGTGTGTCCCAGACAGACTACGCAGACCTTCTCACCAGTGCCTCTGCGGTGAGTAACACGTAGTGGTATCATTCCATGCCCTGTCTTTGTCACTTCAAACGGAAGATTTATGGACTCTGAATTCTCTTCAGCAGTTTAGCAGACTAGGTGTATGCATGCGGCGCGTGGGAGTATGCATGGGGTATGTTTTATTTATTTATTTATTGCAAGTACCCACAGCGCCCATGAGGCATTATTGTAGGGGGATATAGCTACATACAACAACACATGCAAAGGAGATATTGGGAAACATGTCAGCAAGGTCACAACAATACTATAAGTAGACTTTATGGTAATCCTACGGTTTTATGGTATGGTTTTATGGTAATCCTCACAGGTAAGAGTTTATAAACCTACTGAAAATTATCCAAGTACTTTCTACCAGGCCGTGGTGAAGCCGCGTCTGGAGAGCCATCAGTATTTCTCACACGCTATAATCAGCATGCATCTCGACAGGCGCTTTGAAATATGTCTGTACGTAAATGAGTACGTTACGTGACTAACACATCACACAATTTCAGGCGTCACAGTCACGGGACAGGGGGATGTGGTATTTGGCATGCGCAATTTGTTGTCTAAGCTGCACTTGGGCACGGTGGCCGAAACTGGCAAAGGACAGGGTTAATTGGAGAGACATGGGAGATGCCTTTGGTTTGCAGTGGGCGTAGTCAGGCTAATGATGATGATCCTGATGATGACGACTTGGTCAATGAGAGACGCCATACTGGGTGGCCACGGGCTAAATTCGACCGCCCAAGGTCTTCCAACCTCGCACAGCTTATAGCACAGCAAACCGGCATGAATAAATTTTGTTACATTCTAAATGCGGCCCCCGGAACCTGGAGCTCGAGAGGCGAATGTGAGTGCGTCTACCCGCTGCGGCGGGTAACTTGATCGGCGAATAACGAACGGCTGGCTGTACGAGAGGAGAGGCAGGAAGCGAGGGGCGAAAGTGAGCAGCACTCGGCCGCAGGTTCTTTGTGAGAATCGGTGACGAAGTAGGCAGGCCATGTGGTAAATAGGCTGCGAGCATGTCTCGTGGAACAAAGAGTAGAATGAAGGCACACTACCGTCGTTGCCACGCATGCATGCTCGATGGTGAGATAAAAAAACGCGGGCCATGCACTGTGTCGTGTGTGTGCTTTATTTTGGAGAACTGGCCAAAAAAGGTCGAAAATGTTTTGAGGTTCCGCCCAAACCAATACAGATGCGGAGGATGGGTGAGTGAATACCGCTTCTCAAGCACGCTGCGAAGACATCTGGCGCGTTTGTGGGTTTCGCGATTTCGATGAATATCGTGGTGTATGTCGACCACGTGACCACAAGTACATCAGTTGACAACAAACCGACTCATGTAACACTTCTGATTAGTTCTCTGAATAATAACGTGGCCCACACGAGGCTGACACAGCGGTATGATTGGTTCTCAGAATCATGACGTTATCCATTAGTGGCGTCTACGACATCTCTGACTGGTTCTCTGAATTCATGACATCACATACAAGCGGAGAAATGAGACTTGAGCAAATCAAAAAATAGTACCAAATGTCGGCGCCACCAATGTGCCGTCGCGAAAAGCGTTCGGGCAGAGGCACTGCGCTGGGGCGGCCAAGACTCAGTTATTCTGGCCATCGAGGCTTCAACACAGCGCCGGTTTCGCGAAGTTCGAAAAAATATGAATATAATCATAATAACTCCGCTGTAATCACCCCTAAGCGAAAATAAATATGTTTGGAATATACGGCGGGATATTTATATTGTATTTTAAATACATTTTATATTCAAAAATGCACTACAAATATGTAATGCTCGGTATTCGAAATATATTAAAATTTGTCAAAAACAATTGACCAAAGAATGTTTCGAGCACGTTTCGAATACGTAAAAAATATATATATATATATGCGGTTTTAGCATGTTGTCAATGTGTTATATGTATTCCTTTCCTAAATAGGAAATTCATTCCTGTGAAGTATACTTCAATTCTAACAAATGGGCAGTCCTCGCAAACATATTTGCAGCGCACTTCAAGCTGCCGTAAAAGAATCTAGTGCTTGATATGGCGTTTCCGGGAATGCATTGCATATTGGAAATGCATTAAAAGCGTACTTTCGTAAATATAAAATTCGTCCCAAATGTGCTTCAATTCTTACAAATGGGCAGTCGTCATGAACATATCTGCAGCACACTGCATGCTGCCGTGGAACAGTCTAGTGCTCGAGGTCACGTTTCGGTGAACAGTAAAGCTCTTCCTTTTGTGTATCGTAACTTCTAGCGGGAATATAACCACCATTTACTTGTGGAGAATGTGATAGCATTATACCGGGAAGTGCGTCTGGGGCACCTCCGGGCCCGAAAATGCCAGCGAAAAGGACACCCGATACGCAAGGCTGATTGGCTCCCATAGACGCCTATGTATTTGGTGGTAGAGAGTTCGACTCTTGACTGATGGTTGACGCAAGTTAAGACGAACTTCGGTTCTAGATCGCCGCCAGATTCGAACGCGACTAGTCCGGCACTTGTGCGACAGTTTGCGGGCCCACAGTATTTGCGCCAGGAACGCTTCACCGGGCAAGATAATGTGTATCCTAACGGGGGTATACATAAGGTAAGCCAACTATTACGCTTTTCGGGGCACTTCCAGCTTTGCTGATGTCACTTTCTATCTGTATTTGCGGTGTGGCGACATCGTTCCCATTGAAGTGGCGTCACGTGACCAGGGATGAGGCTACTTATGCTTATAGCAATAGAAGGGTCATCGACCAAACCGTCATTTCGGTGGGTCAGTGATTAGTTCTGTTGAAAACTAATGAGTGTCTGCCGGTAAAGCCGACTAGCAGCCCTGTTTTTAAGCCGAAGTGAATATATTTTCAATGTATTTTAAATGTAGAAAAAATTGAAAATTGGCTTTTGGGGAAAAGAAATCGCGCAGTATCCGTCTCCCATATATGTGAGACGGATATATGTGAGACGGATATGGCTGGATACCTGAACCGCTTCATAAGGGAGGGAATAATGGAGGGAGTGAAAGAAGAAAGTAAGAAAGTGGTACCGTAGTGGAGAGCTCCGGAATAATTTCGACTACCTGGGGATCTTTAACGTGCAGTGACATCACGCAGCTCACGGGCGCCTTAGCGTTTCGCCTCCATCGAAAGGCGGCCGCCGCGGTCGGGATTGAACCCGCGTCATTCGCGTCAGCAGCAGAGCTTCATACCCACTGTGACAACATGGCGGCTTTGTAACGTGATGTATTTAATCGATATTTATAGTGTATTTTTATGCATAGTAATATACTAAGAGTAGTAGAAGTAGTAGTAGTAAGTGGTTTATTAAAATTATAATAAAAAGGAAGGAAAAGATTTTTCCTGTCACCGGCAGTTGTCATTGAAACTGAAGCACCTGAGCTGGGGCAACGGAAATAAAGGGTAGCAGGCAGAATGGAGAAATGAAATGAAAGAGGTGAGGGGACAGGAAGAGAGGATAGGAGGGAGAGGTGATGATGATGATCTACGACCAAAGAGCGCCTACGGTATATACGGCCACAGAACGCCATGACACAAGATATTTTTCGATTACTCAAGGTGGGATCAAAGACCCCTTTTCCAAGCATTTCGCCCCTTACTAGCCGGGCACAGAGGAGAGGTAATATACACGAAAACTATGTATACAATAATAAATATGTACGGATTGCGCGCGTGATTAGTTAAAAAGTTGTATTTGTGACATATTCGTAAGAATGTTAAAAGCATCACTCTTATGCACTTCGAAAGTATTCGTGTTGATATTTAAGCGTAGGGACATAATAACAAAAAAATTCATATGAAATTTTTGCACACGTTCGAGATGCAATTTTACCCGCCGCGGTGGCTCAGTGGTTAGACCGCGCTCGGCTACTGAGCCGGCGTAGCCGGGCTCAATCCCAAACGCGGCGGCCGCATCTCGATGGAGGCGAAAGGCTAAGGCGCCCGTGTGCTGTGCCATGGCAGTGCACGTAAAGATCCCCAGGTGGTAGAAATTATTCCGGAGCCCTTCACTACGGCACCTCTTTCTTCCATTCTTCTCTCAGTCCTTCCTTTATCCCTTCACTTATGGCGCGGTTCAGGTGTCCGCCTGGATGTGAGACAGATGCGGCGCCATTTCCTTTCCCCGACAACCCAGTTATATATTTTTTGCACAGCCTTTTTTTGCTGAGGGACGGATCGCCCCCAGCCTAACCACGCTGTCAGTACTTCCTAATTTTTGACCCCAGCCATATTGCCGCTCTGTATCTGCAGGAGATGGTGTCACTGACGGGCTTCCTGGTCGTGTACGTGGCGGTCGAACTGACGCGCCTGGGGAGGCGGCTGTCGCTGTTGCTGCTGCGCTCCCTAGGCTTGCGGGTCAGGAGGCTGCTTGTTTCGATCATGCTGGTCGCCTTCGTGGCGTCGCTGGTCTTGCCGGCTGCCTTCGTAACCCTGCTGCTGGCTGCCTGCATCTGCCGACTCGCTGACAACATGCCGGCACGTGTAGCTCTCCGCATTCGCCACATCGCGCGCTATAGCTGGCTCGCACAGATTGTTAATAAAGCTGTTATTAAGCCTTGTGTTTGACAATTTTAAACAACATTTTGTGCCCCTTCTTTGGGACCTTAAAATGTCTTAGATTTCAAACAGTTGAGATTTAAAATCGGGTGTTATTTTGATTCCGCAGCACATAAGAGAACGGCTCCTGTTGTTTCTGTGCATTGGCGATGACATTCGGCCGTGTAAATCTCTCTTATCGCTTATGTCATTGCTCATCATAACATTCCATTCGCTCCGCTCTTATTTTTTGGGCTTTTGCTGATCCTAGCAAACGGCTCAATTTGCGTCTTTTCTTTAGGCGTGAGCATTAACAGACAATCCGGCTTAAAAATAGTTTGGATTACAGGCGCGAAAACAGACAGACCACAAGGTAGATAAACGGGACGGGGCGCTCCGTCCCGTTTATCTACCTTGTGGTCTGTCTGTTTTCGCGCCTGTAATCCAAAGATGTACCAACTTGCCCAGCAAGACGTTCTTTTAAAAATACCTATTTAAACAAGCAGAGTGATGCATTTTTTTTCGTTGCCTTTAGAATTTGTAAGCCATGCAGCTACATCTCAGGTGTTGCTTCTTACGGATGTGACAAAAAATCTGTTTGTCAGATTAATGTGAACTGAACTGCCACTGCTGTTTGTGCCACCTTACGAATCTTTCGAGGTGTTTATCACAGGAAACACTAACTTCCTGAATTCAGGGCTCTGATGCAAGATGATTGGGAGGATTTTTCACAATTTAATTCTTCTGATTCAAACTACGTACCCTTTAGAAAAAAGTTGGCAGTGGCCTAACTTGGCTAACCATGGAATTCAGCGAAAAGCAAACAAGCTTGCTAACCGTCGGAGGCTCATCCATGGCAGCTACGCTACACTCTCGCGACAGCCGTTCTATATATACCCACACGACCACTGGGATATGACGTGGTATCACGTTGTCTTACGACACCCCCGTCGGATGTCGCCACGTGCCTTCACATCACCCCATCGCATGTTTTTAAGGTCAAAGGTCAACCCAAAGGCACCCAATGTCAAAAGTCAACAAAAGGCTATGGGTGACTGTCAGGGTTCAAGGTTGAAGGGTTCGACACTATAACTGTTGGCCTGAAGGTCGTTAAAGGTCGTTGTGCTGCTTACTTGAAGGCTGCTTTACCTAGCGTAGTGAAGCTTTTCGCTTCAAAAAGAGTACGTTAACTGTAAACAGGTTTGCTACAACGCTCGTCAAACTTCTGACGCATCTCCTCTGCCATTGCAGGACGACGCCGCAGTGTTATCCCAGCAGCAAGCACAACTCGGCGCGGCACCTGCCACCCAGACGTTGACGACAGAGACGAGAACGCACACCCTTCGTTCTGACGACCGCCTGCATCAGCGATTGGCCCGTTCGCCGGTCGCGAAGGGTTCCGCATCTCGAACACCCAGCCCAGAGGAGCCTCCGCTGCCCGGACAGGGCTTCCCGTGGGCGCTCGTGAGGATGGACGACGTCGTCAGGCAGATGGCGAGTGCGCTGCGCTCGGCCTGCATGGAGTCTCCCCAGCTGCGACTTCTGAGGGCCAGGAGACGATTCCAGTCACCCGAATTGGCAGACGCGCAGGCCTCAGCCGACACGAGCGTGTTTCACGCCTCCACGGCAACCTCGAGGTCGACTGCCTATGAGGCAAGTTGCTTTAAACCGTGCTGAAAGATGTCCGCGTAGCAAAACAACAGGGGTCTCATGAGCCCATGTCCAGCAATTTCGGAGAAAAATTTCGAGAATTAGAAAATTGTAAGACACTGTTATGGAAATATTGAAGGTCATGGTCCATTATTCTGATTTGTAGCAAAATATTTCTTTTAAAGCGTTCCCAGCGAGAGCATCAAACAGTTAAGACTGGCATAGAAAACGAATGGGGAACGCTTTTGACGATAACATTAACGTGAATAGACAAAAAATACAAGATTGCCATGGGTGATCCGTTGATACATTTATTGTTATAATGAAATCTCACATTATATGAAAAAATTGCGTTCATAAACGGTTTCCCGCTCAAAAAGGCTTTTGTCCAGAATTTCTGGGTATGACAACAGAGGCAACATAGAATGAACAAGGGGCAGCAGAAATTTAGTCCCATACCGATGGCCGAATTTCAGCAAGAGGAAATGTCGAAACGTTGGGTAGTGGACTGAGGATTCTCTCCCGCCCTTTGTTCATTTTGTTATTTGAAAGATTTCATCTTGCCTGCTTTTCTCACATCCATAAAGCGGAGGCAGTATTATTTTGCATTACTCGAGGGAGAGTCAGGACAGCTACAGTTATGCAGTGATACGTAGCACAAGTCCATACGCCGCCGTGGTTCAGTGGTTATGGTGCTTGGCTGTTGACTGAAAAGACGCAGGTTCGATCCTTGCCGCAGCAGTCACATTTTGATGGAGGCGGAATGCTAGAGGTCTGTGTACTGTGCGGTGCCATTACACGTTAGAGAACCTCAGGTAGTCGACATTATCCGGAGCCCGCCACTACGGCGTCCCTCATAACCTGAGTCACTTTTGGAGGCTAAATGCCTAAAATCAAAACCAAACATGCCGACGCTAAGAATAATGAAAAATCGTTAGCGTTGCTTGCCTCTGAGCAAGTGTACCTTTGGATCCGTTTAAAATCTTTAACCTAAATTATGTAGCTATAGACCACACAACATCTTTTAAACGGTGTATAATTTTGATCCTATGGTGGAACTCAGCTGAGGAGCACGTGTTTCAATTCAACTTGGTGATGCTTGTTTGATTATCTCGAATTCCAGCTGTCTCGCGCCCAGACATCGCGCCTTACGTGGTCCTCTGCAGACCGCCAAATGCCACGGTCTACGCTGGGGGCATTCAGAGACCAGAGACATTTATCTCAGCCTATGTGGTGGGGTTCCTCTCCGGGAGCTCCCTCACTGGGCGCCAGCGCTTCCCGGTCTCCGCTGAGGGTGGCACGTGATTCTGTTCTGAAGAAGGCGTTAAGGTCCAGCTCCAAGTCACCACTGGGCAATGGCACCCCTCACAGCAGCCACAGTAGAGAAAGCCTCGTGGAGACGAGCGCAAGGACCAACTCTCTATCGCCTTCAGCCCACCCCTCCCATGGCTCACCCGACGGCCAAAGTACACCGCCCAGTTCAAGAAGGCCTCAGACGCTGGTTCAGACCCCACCCACGTCGTGCAGGTAAGGCCGCACGCGAACCGAGATTTAAAAGCACAGCATTCGCGAATCGTAACTGCAGTCTTGCGAGCAAACAAGACCTACCTAAACCATAAGATTTAACCTTCCATTAGGACTTCTCTCTAATCATCATTGTTGTTCATTGGAATAGTTGCTTCCAGCCCTGTTTAAGTCATCGTATTTCGTGCGGAAGCTTTTTTTATTTTTTTTTGCCTAGCACACTCAAGGTTTCTGTTACCTTTCTGCGGTTAAACGAGGAGGAGGAGGAGGAAAAACTTCATTTATATTTGATATTAAAATGTGTTATTAGCGGTCGCGGGCTCTCTTCTTCATCTTCCGATGAGTTATTGCAGCCCGTCTTAACAGGGTTGGGGCCCCTGGTCCAGGGCTCCACTGAGGTATGCCGCCAGGTAGGCTCTCCGCACCAATCCGCGCTGGACGGCCGGGTCCTCGCTGGAGAGCATCACCTCCCACTGTTCCGCACTCGGGTTTTTGTTTATTGCAGCTAGATCCTTGTTTTTCTGACACACCCACGTTATGTGCATTAACGTGGGTTTTTCTCCACACCACGGACATTTGCTGCTGTGTATTGCGTGGGGTAGATTTTACTTAAGGTATTTAGATTGGGGAAAGTCCCCGTTTGCAGCAGCCTCCAGCCTCCGGTACCCCTGAGCTACTCAGACATTCTAAACTATCACAGAGGAACGCGACTCAAATATCCGCCACCCCATAACAGCGGTTAAACGAGACTTTGCTTGTTATATTTTTTAACCTCTTATGTTTCGTATGCAGAATAACGCAGGTAAGCGTGGAAATTCGTGATGAGCGCCAGACTGTGACCACGACAGAGAGAGAGGGGGGAGAGGGGAGAGAGAGATCACTATCAAGGCAGAGATAACTGCAAGCTCCTCTGTGCCGTTCTGTTTATTCCGTCGTTATTACTTAAGCTCACAACAGGAGTCCATCTGTTGAGTAAAATCCAGAAGTTCACAGACCTGTACAGCACACAAATCACCGAGCTGCGATCAAAGTGACTATTTCGAAAATAATAAATAGTGAAGGGACAGAAGCAGAAGTGAAGAGGGAGGCCAAACAAGCTATCGAACCTTTATTCGTGAGGTGAGCTAAGCACGACGGGAAGTGGACTGGAAATCAACTGCACTTGTACGAAAATTCTATGATAATTTTTTTCTTACAAACAGCTGATGCTGATGCTTGGTTTAAGTATTATTAAGCAGAAATAAACAGTAAAATATTTGACGTAAGTTATTAATGTCACAAAAGAGAAATAACGCAAGTATATATTAGCCTTTAGCAGACTACGCCCTGGGCCGACAAGCCCTTTTGGCGGCTTTTTTATGAGCAGTTTCGATCGACGCTGAGATTTTATTTTCGAGGGCTTCAAAGCATGGATCGCGTGCAATTACTCAACCGCGGCCATAATACCACTCCGCATTTTTGCGTGTATGTGGCCGATGTCTTCGAAGTCCGCGAACGTGGCCAGCGTTTACTGGGCCTAAGCGCTTTGAGAAAAGATTGCTTACCACGCTCGCTTATTGTGAAAAATTTCGCGGTGCGACTTCCGCCGTCCTATAGGCCTGCCTACAGTGAAACCGACCGGCTGAGCCACGGACCATCACCGTCGGGGCTTTGGACTGCCGCAAACTCCCCGCAAATGTCTGCCCGCGATAAGGTGAGCCTGGAAACGACGGTCTTCAGGACGACGAGCCGTTCACCGGGGCCGCCATCACAGCACGGTGAGACGGCTTTTTCAACAGCACGACCAATCTTTGCGAAACAAAAGTATGGCTCTCTGTTGCACCGCTAGTTTCCTTTCTAATAATAATAATTGGTTTTTTGGGGAAAGGAAATGGCACAGTATCTGTCTCATATATCGTTGGACACCTGAACCACGCCGTAAGGGAAGGGATAAAGGAGGTAATGAAAGAAGGAAGAGGTGTCGTAGTGGAGGGCTCCGAAATAATTTCGACCACCTGGGGATCTTTAACGTGCACTGACATCGCACAGCACACGGGCGCCTTAGCGTTTTTCCTCCATAAAAACGCAGCCGCCGTGGCCGGGTTCAAATCCGGGAACTCCGTATCATAGTTTCCTTTCTTCTTTTTTTTTCTGGAGGGGGGGGGGCGACCAAAGCTGATTGAACTTATGGGGGTTGGGAAAACAATCTTACGCCCTCACCCGCCAACGTGGCTCAGCGTTTTTGGCGTTGGCTACGAAACCCTAGATCGTGGGATGCATTTCATTCTTTTCTTTTTTCTTTATTTGATTTCTTTCTACAGTGAAAGTGGAGCAGGAGCTTGAGGCACAAGGCCTGACAGAGGCTCCTGCTCGTGGTGGCAATTTCAGCAGAGCGCGCAAAATACATCATGGTAGTAATACTAAAAATACATTGCGGATATATACAGTACAAATGTGTACAAATAGGCAAAAAAAGTTAATTCCATATGCAAAGTGTACGAAAAGTGATCAAATTATTAACAAAACACAAGTTATATGTATATTACTTAAATACGTTCAAATGAACATAGTGGCACTTAAAAGAAAATATGTATATGTATACGTACATACATATAAAGAATACACAACATGGCATCTAATGTAGCACAGAAAATATTAAATATACATATATACATTGTTTATGACAGTCATGGTGGATGGCACTATTAAGGAAAAGAGATGGGGTGGTTCATCAAATATATTTTGACATATTGTTTTAATCTGGGATGTTGAAAGTCGACTTTTCCTGAAATATTATTCAATAAATGCGGTATTTGAAAATTTAAGGTCTGTCGGCCGTAGCTGGTTCTAGTTAATGGTATTGTTCTTTGCTGTTTACGCAGGGAGTACTTTGACATTTATTTATTATTTTATTTATTTACAACATACTGCTAGCCTCATTGTGGAGGCTTTCGCAGAACAAATAATAAATTACATACGCACATAAAAAAACGGTTACGGTCCGGTTTGAACAGGAATGAAAATAGTTATAATTGCTTGCAAAATAACTTGAAAAAAGGAACAAGGCAATGCAATACAATCCGATAAATCATAGTCTGACCTGAAGTAGTAAGGTATAACTTACCGTTGTTTATGTGTTGCAGTAGTTTGTAGTATATCTGTGTGGCTGGAAGCATTGTATGTTTGATAAATAGATTTTCAGTAGGAAGATCGCGTAGCTTCTCAAATATTTTTAATACCTTTTCCTTTAATACTAAGAACAAGTTATAATTATTAGCAGTAGTTATTCCCCATACTGGTGCACAGTATGATAGTTTAGAAAGAAGTTTGTTGTACAATGTTTTTTTCAACCATAGAAGAATAAGTTCACTATTTCTATATATGCATCCAACAGCCTTACCTAATTCTACGGCTAGTTTATGAACATGTGTATTCCATGACATGTCATTTTGAAACCAAACGTCTTAAGAATTTTTGCTCTTTTACCTCTTTTAATATTTTGCAGCAGAACACGATTAAAATTAGCACAGAGTGCCTTGTTTATTGCTTAAATATAACATACTTTGTGTTATTAACGTTTAGTTGCAGCTTATTTATGTGCAACCAATCAGACAGATGCCTTAGGTAATTGTTAATGTCTTCTTCTAAGACTGATAATGATGTATTTGAGAAGAATATGCTTGTATCGTCTGCATACATAATGATTTGGGGTGTCGAAGGTATAGAGGGAAGATCATTGATATATATAGGTTGAATAATAAAACCCCCAATATTGACCCCGGTGGAACACCGTTAAAAAATTTTAATCTTAGCGACGGCTGATTGAGAAGATACATACTGATACCTATTAGTCAGGTAATTCTTTAAGAGTTTGTGGGCGTTTCCGCATATTACATAGCCGTAAAGCTTAGAAAGAAGAACATCATGATTAACGCAGTCAATAGCTTTCCTCAGGTCCAAAAATATACCTACTGTATATAAACGCTTTTCAACATTTTGTAATATTTCATGTTTGATATTCAGTAGTGCATACTCAGACGACTTGTTTCTTGTTTTGTTTTTTTAAATCCATACTGAGCAGCACTCAATGTATTATATTTATCAACAAAGCTTGCTAACCGTTCATCTATAGTAGTTTCAAACACTTTCGAAAAGCCTCGCCACCCACATTTCTTGTTGTAGTTTAACCACAACGTGTGCAGTGTGAGATCGTTTTGCGCCAAACAACCCAATGTAGTTGTCATTATTCCTGTTCATTTCCCTGCGGTGTCTCTGACAGTCCATGTGCAACTTGGTGGGCTTGAATCTGATACACCGTTCTTTCCAGTGTTTCGCCAAGTGAATGTCGTGCTCCTCTCTAAGGAGTAATTATGAAGACCACATTTAAGTCTGGACAAATATCTTAGTTTAGAAACAGCACACAGAAGTACAAGAAGGAGAACATTTACTCATAAAAGACAGATATTACATAAACCGTATAGAAGGAGGTCCCAGAGCTCAAGGCTGTAACGGGGCCTTCTATAAGTTAATGCATAAACTTCTGCAAATATTAGAATAACAGGGAACGTAGCCAAAAGGGGACAATACCCGCGAATACAGTACGGCAAATGAAGGAAAAGACCAGACTAACCTATTCACGCAGTTTCCTTGTGGTTCGTCGCCAACAACTCACGCTAAGAAAAGTCTTGTCTGAGCAGTAGTGTATGAAGTTCTCTAAAACTGCTGTTTATTGAGGCCCCTTCTTAAAGTTATCAACAAACGCCTGTCGCAGTTAATCGCTTCCCTGAATCCTCGTCCATCTTTGTCAACTGCTTGGGCCACATTCTAGGAATGTGGTCTCTGCACACCGCGCCTCGGAAATCGCTTTTCGCACCTCTTGTTGAGTAACAAGTAAAGAACGTCGTATTTTTTAAGGGTAGTACAGTGGGGGCAAAGACGTACACTCTAAACTGAAAGGAGTAAAAAGGGAGTAAGCTGTCCTCTACCGCACTCTCGTTTATAAACGAAGCCGCACTCTTTTTACTCCGTTATAGACCTATTCGTGCTTAGGGTGTAAATATACACTCTAAACAGAAAGGAGTAAAAAGGGAGTAAGCTGTCCTCTACCGCACTCTCGTTTATAAACGAAGCCGCACTCTTTTTACTCCGTTATAGACCTATTCGTGCTTAGGGTGTAAATATACACTCTAAACAGAAAGGAGTAAAAAGGGAGTAAGCTGTCCTCTACCGCACTCTTGTTTATAAACGAAGCCGCACTCTTTTTACTCCGTTATAGACCTATTCGTGCTTAGGGTGTAAATATACACTCTAAACAGAAAGGAGTAAAAAGGGAGTAAGCTGTCCTCTACCGCACTCTCGTTTATAAACGAAGCCGCACTCTTTTTACTCCGTTATAGACCTATTCGTGCTTAGGGTGTAAATATACACTCTAAACAGAAAGGAGTAAAAAGGGAGTAAGCTGTCCTCTACCGCACTCTCGTTTATAAACGAAGCCGCACTCTTTTTACTCCGTTATAGACCTATTCGTGCTTAGGGTGTAAATATACACTCTAAACAGAAAGTAGTAAAAAGGGAGTAAGCTGTCCTCGACCGCACTCTCGTTTATAAACGAAGCCGCACTCTTTTTACTCCGTTATAGACCTATTCGTGCTTAGGGTGTAAATATACACTCTAAACAGAAAGGAGTAAAAAGGGAGTAAGCTGTCCTCTACCGCACTCTCGTTTATAAACGAAGCCGCACTCTTTTTACTCCGTTATAGACCTATTCGTGCTTAGGGTGTAAATATACACTCTAAACAGAAAGTAGTAAAAAGGGAGTAAGCTGTCCTCGACCGCACTCTCGTTTATAAACGAAGCCGCACTCTTTTTACTCCGTTATAGACCTATTCGTGCTTAGGGTGTAAATATACACTCTAAACAGAAAGGAGTAAAAAGGGAGTAAGCTGTCCTCTACCGCACTCTCGTTTATAAACGAAGCCGCACTCTTTTTACTCCGTTATAGACCTATTCGTGCTTAGGGTGTAAATATACACTCTAAACAGAAATGAGTAAAAAGGGAGTAAGCTGTCCTCTACCGCACTCTCGTTTATAAACGAAGCCGCACTCTTTTTACTCCGTTATAGACCTATTCGTGCTTAGGGTGTAAATATACACTCTAAACAGAAAGGAGTAAAAAGGGAGTAAGCTGTCCTCTACCGCACTCTCGTTTATAAACGAAGCCGCACTCTTTTTACTCCGTTATAGACCTATTCGTGCTTAGGGTGTAAATATACACTCTAAACAGAAAGGAGTAAAAAGGGAGTAAGCTGTCCTCTACCGCACTCTCGTTTATAAACGAAGCCGCACTCTTTTTACTCCGTTATAGACCTATTCGTGCTTAGGGTGTAAATATACACTCTAAACAGAAAGGAGTAAAAAGGGAGTAAGCTGTCCTCTACCGCACTCTCGTTTATAAACGAAGCCGCACTCTTTTTACTCCGTTATAGACCTATTCGTGCTTAGGGTGTAAATATACACTCTAAACAGAAAGGAGTAAAAAGGGAGTAAGCTGTCCTCTACCGCACTCTCGTTTATAAACGAAGCCGCACTCTTTTTACTCCGTTATAGACCTATTCGTGCTTAGGGTGTAAATATACACTCTAAACAGAAAGGAGTAAAAAGGGAGTGAGCTGTCCTCTACCGCACTCTCGTTTATAAACGAAGCCGCACTCTTTTTACTCCGTTATAGACCTATTCGTGCTTAGGGTGTAAATATACACTCTAAACAGAAAGGAGTAAAAAGGGAGTAAGCTGTCCTCTACCGCACTCTCGTTTATAAACGAAGCCGCACTCTTTTTACTCCGTTATAGACCTATTCGTGCTTAGGGTGTAAATATACACTCTAAACAGAAAGGAGTAAAAAGGGAGTAAGCTGTCCTCTACCGCACTCGTTTATAAACGAAGCCGCACTCTTTTTACTCCGTTATAGACCTATTCGTGCTTAGGGTGTAAATATACACACTAAACAGAAAGGAGTAAAAAGGGAGTAAGCTGTCCTCTACCGCACTCTCGTTTATAAACGAAGCCGCACTCTTTTTACTCCGTTATAGACCTATTCGTGCTTAGGGTGTAAATATACACTCTAAACAGAAAGGAGTAAAAAGGGAGTAAGCTGTCCTCTACCGCACTCTCGTTTATAAACGAAGCCGCACTCTTTTTACTCTGTTATAGACCTATTCGTGCTTAGGGTGTAAATATACACTCTAAACAGAAAGGAGTAAAAAGGGAGTAAGCTGTCCTCTAGCGTACTCACTTTGATAAAAGGGAGTGAGCTTGAGGACAGCTTACTTTCTTTTTTACTCCCATATAGACGTATTCCTGTTTACACAGTACTTGTCCCCTTTCAGACCTGGTGCGTGCTATTTGCGCTGTTTTGCAAGCATGCCATCAACCGTTTTGTAGTACGCTTATTCTCTCATTCTTATGTCTTGCAACGAACGGTTGCGTTCTGTATGATTAGGCTTCTTTCTGTTTCATGTTCTTTCACTTGGCTACGCAGAGCACAGCGTCAGCGTACCAAGGATTTCCTGCAGTGAAAAGTAAGTGTGGGATTACGTCCTCTTGAGAAGAGCCGTAAAAGAGCCATAAAACATGAACCTTAGAAATGGAATGCTGGTGTCAGCTTTCATTCAGGGTGAGATTAGCTGAGCAGCACGTGAAAATGAGTTTTCTCTGCTCGCGACTTGCAATGAGCTTTGCGCTGTGATGTGACTACGGGCTCAATGCGATCTCAACTTTTCATGGTGCGAAAGTCGATTCCTTAAGCAGGTGTAGGTTCCTCAATTCAGGGATATTAGAGATAGCCGGAGTAAATTCGCGTGTTTCCGAGTTTTTGTTGTACTGTAGCAGCCAAATAATACTCCACTATACTCTAGCATAGGCCCGGTCGCAGACATTCTTCAAAAAGTGTGTCATCAGGCCAGAGCGGCGAATATTTACTTATTATCCCTTACTTGTTTTGCTGAACGCGCCTCTGTTCCCGCCCCATCCCCGCTGTACGCAGCATATACAAGCGGATCCAGAAGGTGCTCATAGTGGGCGTGGCCTACACCTCCATCGTGGCTGGCGAGTGCGGCTTCAAGAGCCGCCTCAGGTTCATCGTCGACGCCTATTATGCTACGTACGTCCGCGCGGCAGCATGTTTATAGGTTGTAGATGTTCGCAGCATCCGCAAATTGACCATTTTCAGAATGAAAACGTTTTAGCGCAAAATTTGGGGACATAGAAAGCAGAAAGACAGGATGAGCGCCATTATCTATCTATAGGATTATCTATAGACAGTATGTCTATAGGATTTCAATTGCCTATAGACTGTTCTCTAGGATTTGTCCATAGAGTCTATAGACTTTATAAACTGAAGTCTATGGACAGTCTATAGACTATCTAAAGAAATTTTTGTAAGGATTGTCGGCCTGCCAGCCAGATCGTTCAAATTGCGTCACAGTGCATGAAAAGTACGAAATGTCCTATGGGCGGTCGTGTGCGTTCAGTGGATTAAATGCGCACGTGTCACTTATATGTTGTGCTGTGCTCTACGATTTGTTTATTGTACGGAAGGTTTATAGCCTGTCTTTTGCGCTTTAATTTTCGAGATTGTGCCAAGTAGCCTAAATACAATATTATTTAAGAGACTCACTCGTTCGCATTCCTGAAAAAACCCAACTCCGTTAGCATAATCTTTAACACACATTTTACTGCGGAAACAAAATTTATTCTGGGAACACGTTTTATTGTGCCAACTAAGTGGTCGTTGTTACGTTGCTCTGTCATTGTCAGAGAAGGCAGGTAAAGCCTCTGTTACACGGGCAGTGACCATTATCGAGGTTTGTAGCTACTGCTAGAGCTCACCGACTGCCGATATTAATAAAGAGCTTATCGAATGGATTCTGCAGGGCCCTATCCAACCTGTAGCTCAGGTATCAAGCGTCTGTCCTCGAGGCGAAGGGAATACACGTGTGCGCATTACAGAAGTTCAGAGCAGACTTTATTACAAAACAAACGCGTGCAGGAGAAAACCAGAGACAAAGCGAGACTAAGAAAATGAGAGAGAGGGGGCGGGGTCGGTGATGATGAAAGGCGTGTAGTTTTTCTCCATATTGTCGTAGTGACACACACAAAGCCGTGACATACCCGTCCGATGCCACGCGCCGAAGACAGTTCCTATAATATCATTCCATTGCAATTTTCATTACAAACTGCCCTGTTTCGATTTGACGTTGCTAAGATGCAGCTCCTCCACAGGTAGGACACTTTGTTTATGCCATAGCCAAAAGCCGGACTCAGTCGAGACAGTCCAACAAATCCAACAAAAGAACGCACGGCTTCCACATTGCTCCCATCTTTTCATATCCGGCCTTGCGTGTACACATCGATCTCCTCGCTTCTTAGATAAAAGCGCAAATTTTGGCCAACATTGGCCGATAATGCCGAGTCTCCTATGCGGCAGAGTCGTCCTTACACTGGGACTGCCGATCTCAGTGGATTCCTGACTTTCTTTGAAAGCTGTGTGGCAGGTAGGCAGGACAGGGCAGGGAAGTTCAGGGAAGGGCAGGCCAGGGCAGGACAATCCAGGGAAGGTCTCTCATTTTAACTGCTACAGCAGTCACCTAGCTGACAAGTACACCCCTAACTCCTGAATTATTGCGCTAGTTTTCTTTTGCTTTTGGGCAAACTACCTTATTTCCTATCAATCCTCTTATCTCTTTGTATTTGATTAATCTTTCGTAACTATGACCCCATCATTGCTGTTTTTTTTTCTTTTTTGGACTGGAAGCTTCTCAGATCTCGTGAGCCTTGATTGCTTGGAACTGGTGGTCCTTGCACTGATAAGGATATTCTCGATTGGCTCCCTCTCCTGCATGCAGTTAGAGTAACCTTCGCCGTGCAATGCTGCCGAACTGCCATTCAAGTCAACGCCATTGACTGACAGGCTGTCAGTCTATGAAGCACGGTCGGAAGGTTCCTCCTATTGGCGATGACTTTAGTAGCGATAGGCGTAGATAATATTGTAACGGAAAACAGGGAGACAGGTCGCTAACCAGCAGAATACAGCAAGCAGCCAGCCAGCCAGCGCGAGACACTTCAACGTCTTCGAAGACACTTCAGCGCCACCTGAGAACACCAGGTTGCATTACTCCCCCTCCAAAAAAAAAAAAACAAAAGCGGGGTTGCAGTATGGGCAGTGGAAAGAGAAAAAAAAAACAGCACAAGCACACAAAAATGTACAAGGGAGGTGGGCGAAGGTGTCCCACGCGAAAACTAGCAGAACACTGAGCGTACTATCCATTACCGCGTGAAGTAGGGTTTCATGCGGACAACGTGCACAACCTCAGAGCGGGGTGGACGACGCTGAGGCTGCACAGTCCCGTCAGGAAGAACTTCGTAGGTCACTTCGGTGACGCGGCGCAAAACTCGGTACGGTCCAAAGTAACGGCACATCAGTTTTTCAGACAAGCCTGGGCGGCGTACCGGGGTCCACACCCAAACTTGGTCTCCCGGATGGTATTCGACGTGCCGATGACGGAGGTTGTAGCGGCGTGCATCCGTGCCCTGCTGCCGCTGAATGTGAAGACGGGCAAGTTGACGTGCTTCCTCGGCGCGCTGAGCGAACTGCTCGGCGTCTGGCGTGAGTGGGTGGTCATCAGTGCTGCATGGAAGCATTGCATCCAGCAGCGTCTGAACGTCACGTCCGTAGACCAGACGAAATGGTGTAAATCGGGTCGTCTCCTGGGTGGCCGTGTTGTAAGCGTATGTGACGTACGGGAGAATCTCGTCCCAGGTTTTGTGCTGCGATTCTATGTACATTGCGATCATGTCGGCGATCGTTCTGTTGAGTCTCTCTGTGAGCCCGTTCGTCTGTGGGTGATAGGCAGTAGTTTTGCGATGGTTCGTGTGACTGAGCTCGAACACGTCGCGCATGAGCTGTGCCGTAAACGCCGTACCTCGATCAGTGATTACGTGGGACGGTGCGCCATGACGCAGCACGATTTGTTGCATAAAAACTGGGCGATCTCAGATGACGTACCGCGCTGCACCGCTTTAGTTTCCGCATACCTTGTTAAATAGTCGGTCGCGACTATGATCCATTTATGACCGGCCGATGACACAGGGAATGGGCCCAGAAGATCGATGCCGACTTGATCAAAAGGCGTCCGAGGGGGTTCAATAGGTTGGAGCAAGCCCGCTGGCTTGAGAGGAGGCGCCTTACGACGTTGGCAATCGCGGCAGCCTCTGACGTAACGCTGGACGGCGTGAGAAAGTTTGGGCCAATAATACGCCTGGCGCACGCGTGCAAGTGTGCGGGCAAAGCCCAAGTGGCCGGAGGTCGGCTCATCGTGACAAGCAAGAAGGATATCGGCGCGGAGATCTGCCGGAACGACGAGGAGGTGCGCTCGGTCAACAGTGCTGGAGTTTTTCTTAAACAAAATGCCGTTCCGGAGACAGAAGGCCGGCAGGTTTCTAGAAAATTGTCGGGGTACGACAGAAGCTCGGCCCTCCAGATAATCAATGATAGGTCGCAGGTCTGGGTCAGCTAAATATGTAAAACCAAAATATGTAACGGAAAACAGGGAGACAGGTCGCTAACCAGCAGAATACAGCAAGCAGCCAGCCAGCCAGCGCGAGACACTTCAACGTCTTCGAAGACACTTCAGCGCCACCTGAGAACACCAGGTGGCAATATGTCTGTTTCTACGTCTCTCTCTCTCTGAAAAAAGAAAGAATAGAAAAACCGATGGACACGAGCCCCGATTGATCTGGCCTAATTCCTGGGCAAAGCTTTGTTAGATTTTACTAAGTGCATTTTTTTGTAGTAAAACTGCTATCGCAGCTGGCTTCGGCACGCGTTTTCGAGACCGGGCTCTCACCGGATGCATAGCATAAAAGTGTTATTTGAAGTTTTTTCTTTTGCAAAGAATTTCTCATTGCTTGTTCTCATTCCCGCAGGATAAAAAAGCCAAGCCCGTTCATGTCTGTATATCTGACTTTCCTGATGCCGGTGACCGTACTTTCGATCGTCCTGTTCTGGGCCTTTATCTATTACATCTACACCCGCGATGAGTACGTTTGCAGTGCTGGTGTCTTTCTTGAATGCTCAACGTTTCAGTTCAAAAAGAGCAAAAATGCTGCTGATTGAGAGTAGCTCAAGTAAGGTGCCTCTCTCTCGCAGCTTTTGAGAAGCCTTTCTAGATTGTCCAAAGGATTGAGTGCATTCGCTTACCGAGAGCAGTCCACATAGGGTGTCCCAAGTCGAATGCGCTCAGATCGATTCAGCGTTGGTGCTATAATAATTTAAGCCTTAAAAAATGATCATGCCGTCGTTTAATATGAGCTGAAGTCCTTATAATTAAACACTGCGGCTAATCTAGTCTACATGTGAACGCACAAATTATTCTTAAGATGTAATTCCCACAAGAACTGACACGAGGTGCTAGTACGTTGTGAAATTCATTATTTTCGCATTACAAGCCCTTTCTTGTCTGGAGATTTTCTTATTGTAAAGACACCTTGTGCCTATATTTTACGCTCTAGTGATCCAAAAGAGAATGCTAATGAAATCCAAAGCTTGTAGTACAAGCAAGTATGGGTGTCAGACTCGTACAACAGCGCTCAAGTGCAGCAAAACGGGGGGAAGTGGCCCCTTAATTGCAGCTGTCGCTTTTTGGCCTACACTCCTGAACACACTAATTGGACGTTTGAACAAAAATTAAAGCGCCCCGCGGTGGTCACGGCGTGATGCAGTCAGGAAGAAAAAACTGGTACACAAAAGGATACGGAATTAGTGGCGCCAAACAGGTGGAACAAGAAAGCTGGCACAGGAGGAGAAATTAATATCTTAACTTTTTGCAACATGAGTTTCTTAACGGCGATTTTTTGTGTGCTGCGCTCTTTGCGCTTTCTTTCTTTGTGTTCAGTAGCAGATCATTATTCTTGACCAGGAACTAGACACTCATGTGTGGTGTGAACACTTTATGTGCGGACATTATGATATGAGCATTCATTTGTCACAACTCCTTCACCTTATCTTAAAGGGGCGAACTTTGCATGTGCACGAAATAATTTGAAATTTCAGTGACCTGGTCGTTATCAAGGAGTGCCGCGTGGTCATTCAAAAGATCATGGAAGAGAAATTGGAGCAGGAAGGTAAAATTACGTAAGTCGCCCTGCTATGATTTTTAGCGTATCCGAAATGAAAGGAAATTGGCTTCCTAGCACTTCCAAATAGCAGTTCCCGCGACAGCTTGGAGCTGTATTGCTGCTATTAAAAAAATCAACAGCAGCCGTTCCATTTTTTTGTGCTAAATGAAGGTTATCGTTCTTGCCGAGCTATAATGCAACTGTCCTTTTTTATTCCTGTAACACTGCTGCTACATTCAACATAACAGTCACCGCACACAGATTTTGCCTAGGAGCACTAGATGTAAGGCACATCCTTTACACGGGAACACCGGTAATTGCGGGAGTGCTGAAGCTCATTTCTCCAACAGACAAATTCGTTTAGAAATGTCATGTGGTCCAAGTACCTAATTTTCAGCGTATAATTCTTACCTCGGAGTCTAGTCAGCGTATGAATGTTGAGATTGCACTACAGGAGCGGTGGCGCTTTAGATTTTTTTAAAGAGCCATGATATTAACTATGCATAAATTATTAGATGCGGTCATCGTGCAAGTTGTCGAGAATTCTGCAACTGTTCCCCGGGAGGCGTCTCTCAAAGCAGTTGTTGGTCGGGACGCGAATTCCGAAGTTATGCTATACACACTGCGTCAGTTACAAGCACTACGCAAACAATGTCAGGTCTTCGGTAAACAATTGTAAACTTGCCTGCCCAGCAGGCTCGTGTTACCATCGCGTATTTATTATTGAATCTGCTAATAGACATATTTTCTTTTTTTCATTTTTGCGCAGATCAAAGGAAGTTCTTGGCGTCCTGATGCTTGCCGCAATTGGCCTCTCTCTTGCAATAAATACAAACAAGTACATTGGGTAGGTGTCGATTCAGAGAGGCGTTGAGAGCTTTTTGCTCGGATGGACGTGTATGCAGTATCACCGCAGAACGCGCGAGCTTTAATTTAATGTCCAAGTTCTCCCTCTGGATATCGGGGTATCCTCTAGAGGGCATTGGGGTAGCCTCTAGAGGACACATACGACCTATTGAAAGACCCATAATCAGCGCATGACTTGGTCGCATGAAAAACGGCAGACAGTGCCATTCCATGCATGTTTACTGCGACCTATTCGAAACCGCATGTGCTACTAATTTGTGGCAACCTCGTCGGTGATCACAAAGACCATTTTTTGCAACAATTTTATGTTTTTCGATTCACGCTCATTTCTCGTTGTTACCATGTTTCACATGACAGCCGACGATTTGCATTGTTCCCTACATCTAGCAGCATTGGGATCATAGCTAATTTAATGGTAGCATTTCGATGGGGGCGAAATGCTGCAGGCCCGTGTGCTTTGTGATGCCAGTGCAGGCTAAAAAACCCAACGTGGTCTAAATGATCCGGAGTTGTGCACTACGGCATCCCTCGCAGTCTGAGTCGCTTTTTGACGTTAAACACTACCCAATACATCGACTAAAATATATGAATTGCTAAGCAAATTCTAAATGTACCACACATTCGTGTTTCCCGGTTCAAGAAAAGTCATATCATTGCTTACTGCGATGCATCATCCTCTGTTATCTGACCACCTGCGACCGTTTTCATGGAACAGATTTGGCGGTAAGATACACTCTAAACACGAGTACGCCTAATCGGAGTAAAATGAGTCTAAGCTGCCCTCTAGCGCACTCTCTTTTTATAATAGGGAGTGCGGCAGAGGCCAGATTAGACCGTTTTTACTCCTTCTATATTTAGAATGTAGAGTGGCGGCCTGTATACGAGCTTTGGTAGATATAGAGAGCCAATGGGGAACGCACCTCCAGAATAGTGAGACACTCTTGCGCTAGATTACCACGGATTTCTACGTTGACGCTTACTGCGACTATATTTGGTCTCGACGGTCGCTTCCAGGTATACATGGCCTCCACCTAGACCATGGTGTTAGGAGGGAAAGAAAGGCGCACGAACTGTCCCACTCAGGGTGGAACCCGAACCGGGCCGCAAGAAGGAGGATGAGCGGGTTAACGTAGCGCAGATATCGATCGCGTACAGTCTGGGGTTTGCACAATTGGTCCATTTCATTTGTGCTCTGCACTGCGGGGTCCCAAACCCCCGTAGGCTTCCCCACGGCAGACGGCCCTGCTGTTTCGCTGCTCCCTACCTGAGCGATCAATCGCCCTCAAGTGAAATAATGAGCTGTTGCAAAAAGCGACTACACCAAGCCACTGCCACGCTTTGAAGAGGAAGGCTACGCTACTTGTTGAATATAGTGCCAGTGTAGGCTAACGGTTGGTCCAGGGCGGGAGCAACTTCGTGCTCGCCAAAAGTGGCTCCCTATATTTAGACGAAGCCTGCCCTCTGCGCCGACGTCCTGCAGGAAAGTGTTCCTCTGTACGCTCGACCTCACTTCAACGTCACTTAGGGCAAGGAATCTTTGAGAACGTGAACTGAAGAGTTGCCTCTCATGCTCGGATGTTTTAATAATAATAATAATAATTGCTTTTTGGGGAAAGTAAATGCGCAGTATCGTCTCATATATCGTTGGACACCTGAACCGCGCCGCAAGGGAAGGGATAAAGGAGGGAGTGAAAGAAGAAAGGAGGAAAGAGGTGCCGTATTGGAGGGCTCCGGAATAAATTCGACCACCTGGGGGTCTTTAACGTGCACTGACATCGCACAGCACACGGACGCCTTAGCGTTTTTCCTCCGTAAAAACGCAGCCGCCGCGGTCGGGTTCGATCCCGGGAAATCCGGATAAGTAGCCGAGCGCCCTAACCACTGAGCCACCGCGGCGGGTAACTGCTCGGATGTTTTCGCTGCACGAGATTGTCCGATGTCAAGATGCATCAATTGTTCTTCACAAAACTCTGCTTGGTCTGTGAGTGAATGGGTTTTCTCGAACTTCTTGGCGCGCCCTTTGAAGTGCGGACGCGACCACCGTGTCATCGCTTTGCGCCCTAGTCGCTGTGGGCGTTCCACCGGAGCTGGGCAATCCGATACTGCGCGGTCACGTGGTCACCTGGCGGCTTGTGCTCCATCGCCTGCCCTGGGAACTCGTTGTGGTGAGACTCGGAGGCGTCGCCCTGGAGCTGCTCGCCAAGGTGCAGATTAACAGAACATTGCTTGATCAATGAGCCTTCTAGGTGGTTAGGTGCCCGGGCATGCGATTCGCAGAGCAGTAGCAGGAATAAAAACATAGCTGAAACCCAGCTTAGTTGACAGCCAAAAGAATAACAGAGGTAAGAAATCGACCCGTCAAACGACCCAGGCACTACTAATCGAACCGGTACCATTCCATTCGACAATTAATTGTGTAGAAGACTGGTGTGTTTCAAGAAGATATGAACTTGACAGCACCGAGGAACAGTATAGGGCACGCGTTTGATGCAGATCAAGTATTATAAAAGGGCAACAGCACTTTTCAAAAGAAAGTGTAAAAAATGTGGAGCTGTAATATTGGAACTTTGACGAAATCGCTTTATAACGTTTGACAGCGGCAGGCGTGAAACGCGCACTTTGGAGATCCGCCTCGCATGCGGGAGGTGCGAGGATCGTTCTCCAGTGCCGCCTTGTTTCCACCGTTGATGCAATGGGTACAAGCTTTCCCCTGTACTGGTGCCCGGCTTCCTAAGGGAGAAATGCTTGCACAATGAGTCTTCTTTAATATTTGTTACTAATGTAGCAAGCATTAACCAAAAACCGAGTCACTCGCTAAAGCAATATCGACTTCCGTAGCGTTCCAACGTGTCCGCGCTGCTGCTGGAGTCTGGGCTGGTGGACAACGACAGGCCCTACAGGCACCCTGTCTGGTGCCAGGTGACGCTGTTGGCCGCAACGGCACTCGTCTCCGAGGTAGACACCACGGACAAAGACCCACGCTTTTTCCGGGAACTGATTGTTCTGGTAAGAGGGTCATATAGCGTCGTAGTCTCGCTAACTAAAAACAAATACAACTTTCCTCTCAATTATTCATCACTTGTTTTCTTAACAACCAGGAACCATATTCTGTTGCTGCTTTTCGTTCTCAATCGCTTTGCCTCCTTGCCACTGGTTGAAACTGCAGTTACTAGTAGTTTTTTATCAACACGCCCTAGGCAGCAGCTATCAGTGGCATAGGGGAAAGGATTAAGTCGGCTAAACGATGGCCGCAAATGGGATCGCTAGTCATCCCCAATTAACCGTCAAGTTGATAACTTATCTTTGAATACGCGTAGAAGTGAGTAGTCTATAAAACCTAAATCGTCGCTATAGTGTCTAAAGGAAGCGTATAGACCGGGGCGTTTGTTGAACTGAAATTAAGTCCGCATGAGAAATAGGGTGAATATGTACATGAAGTTATTAATCTTTCTTTGCAGACCATGTGCAAGGCGCATAACATTCTATCAACCAGGTATAAATACTGCGTCTCACGCTGGTGTGAAAACCGCGCGTTAGGAAAAGAGCACTGCGTGCTATTTCGGCTTCGGACGAAACGGAGCAATGTATCCTTAGAAGCCTCGATCAGCACTTGTAAAACTGGCGTCAAAGGTTTTCGGAGCGCAAGAGTTGCGAAACGCGTAAATTTTCTGGCTCCCAGGGACATATGAATGTAAAGTAGGGAATGACCAAATCCACATACAATGACATTAAATCATTAACGCTATCTCGTCATATCCTTAAGTTGGGGCTTTAGTGTACTCTCCAATTTTTGTTTACAGGTCACAATGCTTCTACCATTGTTTTCGATTAACAATGTGGCTCTGCTTCTACCATTGTTTTCGATTAACAATGTGGCTCGAATGCTTACAAGAGGGCTTACAATGCTTACAAGGATCAGCTTTCAAGGCTTATTTTTACACATCTTTACGCTTGTTGCTTCCTTGATGGCGTGTAGCACTGAACATTTTTGCACAATATGCTTGTGCAGGCTGACCAATTCCAGGAACACCCTCTGTACTTCGCCCTGCCCGTAGTGTTGGAGTCACGCTGGGTGCTGCTCATGCCCTACACGCGCCTGCCGCTCATCTTCCTGCACGTGTACGCCAACATCAGCTCCTCGGAGCTGGTCAGCGGACTCGATTATTTATTTCTCCCCTATATTTCGGTTAAACGCTAAGGATCCTCCAATGTCCGCACGGACCCCCTTGAGTGCCGAGCAAGCCGTGAAATCAAACCTTACTATTCGAAAAAGTTCTGCTGAAATCCTTCCTTTCGAGCGGCGACGATAGAAATCTTGGACGAAGACGCCTCGTAACTTAATCGTGTACATTATCTTTCATTGCGAATGCATTGGTCTGAGGTTTGATAGACAAGTTTTTTTTTTCAGTGCTTATTACGCTATTAAGAACACGAAAGGGATCACAGCGTAGCCCTCTTCAGATTATCCCACTGGCTTGCGATAATTTCAAACGACTATCATGTCTTTTGTCGGTATTTTCGACCGATTCTAGAATACGACAGGCCTCAGGACACAACTTTTAAGTGATCTGGTATTTTTTTTTCATTTATTCCGCTTTTTAGAGCGCAACGCTTAAGCGTCCGTTCCTGCGTTGAGCGGTGTCGCCGTCGTCCCTCGGCGTAACTCAGCGAACGAGGACGTCAGAGGAGAATGAAAGAGAGCGAATGCAGAGCGCAGCAAGGGATGAAAGACAGTGACAGCGAAGACAGCGAGAAAATTAAAGCGGAAAAGGAGGGTGCGGCGGTAGCGTGAAAACAGGCTCCGCCGCGGCACCCCGCGACACCAAATTAGCGCCAAAGTAGCGCGCCACCGTTCGTGAGGCTCAGCGCCGGAGCACTGCTCGGCGCGCCGCCAAAGCTGAAACCCAGAGCAGCCTCCGATCTGCACTGCGTGTTCCGTATGCGCTCGCGAGCGGTTCAAGTACCGCAGCAGCTGCGCTCAAAATTTGCAGCACTGATAAGCGTAATCATCGGCCAATTGTATACTCTTACTTTCTTATTATTCAACCTTCTATTTATTTTTTTTCTGAAATTTACTATGGTTGAGCTTCGTGTGCAGTTGTGTTCCCGAAATAAATGATTCCGCTTTTCGCAGCCTAAATTTCTCAAGTAGAAAACGGCAGTATTAATTTGGTTTATTTTTAACGGTCTGGTATGCGTTTTCTGTTTTCTCCAATTTATTCCTACCCCTCTTTTCCTTTTTCAGGTTGCGGTACTCAAATGCAGTACTGGAATGTGTTACAAGGCGTGCTTTCCACAGCTGCGTCCTATTAGTCTGCAAAGTGCATGTGTTGTATTTAGTGTGAAGAATGAATATCGTTCTACATGTGTTATAATATTCAAGAGTGCTAGAATGCTAGAATTTTACTCATATAATAAAACATTTCAAGTTCTGCAGTGCACGTTGAATACGAAAGATTAGAAATACTGTTGCTGGTGTGAAACCAAGAACTCTGAGTAGAGCAATTTCTAATGCCATTAATGCTAATCTTGTAGTCTCCAGTGGTTCCGGAACGAGTGATCTGTTTAGTGATCAGATGCTTACCTTACTATGTTCTTCATGTTTTGCAGCTCTGGCTTGGTCTCCTGCTCAAGGTCATCTCCTGCGTGACGTCCGTGCTAGTGGCCAATATAGTGCTCGCCCCCTTGTGATCAATCTGTGGACTTAATGCACTCCTCAATTCTTAGCCCTGGGAAAAGCGATCGCATTTGTTGTGACAATCTAAACTCTGACTGCTATATATCAAGCCTCAGCTGCGTGACGAATCAGAAAAACTGGGTCTCTTTGACCTCCGCGCGATCATTGTGTGCTGCATGAGACTAATTTTCGTCATCGACCAAATCCTTATGCTTCCCGAATTAGGTTCATCCCATTGCCTATACGACGAGTCATGTGTGAGCTACGAGCTATGTCGAAGTGTTCCGCAATGTTATCCCGTTTATCTTTGGACCTTGTGGTTCAAGCATTTGTGTTTGTTTTTCAAGCATGGAAGCGCCTCGCCTCCCTCTCCAGCATCACCCCCACTTCGTGGACATACGCATAGACATGCAACATGTTATCCGCGGACGATATGCTGCTCGGTGACCATCTCTATGTGGAGTTAGCGGAGTATGTTTGTGTGACTGCGTGTAATGAGATGTGAACTTCTCATGCATAACGTTGATATAATGCATATCTTTTGGTTGTGCGAACTTTTCGCTTGTATAACAGTGACAGTATTTGATGTCAAAGAGCTCGCGTCCTTGGAGTTCTTACGAAGACAATATTTGCCTAATTTGTTCAGGTGTTAGTTCATTCACGTATTTTGCATCGTGACGTGAAGATAACAGCATTCAAAGGCAAGCAGCTGCCCCTATAAGTTGTGCAAGTTGTGCTGCGCCACTTCAGTGGTGTATTGAGCCTGAGTGTTTAAAGTCGTTGACCGTGCCGGTCACAGCAAAAATAAAGTGGTACAGGCAGCACACAAATTCGGTCTTCCTTTTTTTCAGCGTGAACTGGTAATGATAGCTCTGAAGAGTAATATTTATCCTGTTGCTTCCGCAGACAATTTTAAGTAACCTTGCGTCTGGTGCTTGAATACAATGCAGTGTAACTGCTTAGAGGTAACAATTAAGCGCCTAAGACCCTAAGACGTGAGTACACTGGCTGTTACGCAGCGTAGTGGAATGGATGCAGAGAAGGAAGGGAGCATGCGATTGCGCAGATACAAGCAGAGAATCACATGACCATTCTAGTCTACAAGAAAGCAGCGTTCGCATGCAGTCTTTGTATCTGGGGTCATTAAGCCAATTGAACCACCCGCATGCTTTTTCTTACAGATCTGAAGTTTGTGCTGAGGTAGTCTAAATGTAGCTCAGTCAAATGCAATTGATACTGACCAATTAAAGCTTGGCTGGCAGTTATAATTTTTTAGAGGAATCAATATCTGCTGCGTATTCTAATGTAGACTGCAAGGGAAAAATTGAAATTATTAACGAGACTTTTTTCTTTTGTTGCGTTTTCTGTAGTAAAGAGGCAAGACCCACATTGTTAGCAGCGTTGCTTGTTCGTTTCTTCACAATGGGTTCACTTTATGATGTCTAATCCCCATTTTTAACCTCTGAAGCATGGCTTAGCGGAAGGCTGTGGATAAGGCAAATATCGGCCTCCTGTTGTTCTTTAACGTGCCTCAAAATGTCAGCGTCGCTTTCGCATTTAGCCTCCCACCCCGCCCAGATCGATTCTGCGGCATTGCGCTCAGCAGCCTTACGCCAGAGCAAGCGTGCTACCGTGCGGGGTCGCCACCATAGTCATGGTCATGCATGCACTGCGAGTTGTGTAGAGAGACTGAGTAGTTACGTGCGGTGGAGACTTGTGTTCAAGTTAGTTCGCATATCGTCGTACACGCCACGGGTGACCGGGTGGCAGCGTCATCTTGTTTTGTGATTGATATTTGCAATATCATTTTAGAAAACAGCAGTATGCGCAAATCTTGTGTAAAACCCGCCAGGTCTCCCTCCGATGAGCTGGTGACTTCATTATGCTTTATACAAGGGCCAGAAACCTGTGTTTTCCGAAAACTGCGTTTTTTAATCTCATCGGCTGTTGTATTTTCAGTAATTTTTCCCTTATTTGATTTATTTGCTCATTTTCGCTTATTTTGCTAATTCCTTTCGATTCTTGAGGTTTAGCATTATCAAGTCCACAGTAATTCAGTCGATCCAGAAGCTTCGATTTCCGCGATTTCAGGATTTAATGCCCTAACGTTAGAAGCCTCCTCACAGAAAAAGAAAAATACCGGCGTTTTGTTTCGTCTCATTCTTCGCATCATTCGTCTTTTCGTCCTACTGTGTCCCAGATTTGCACCGTTCACTCCATGACGCTGTCACATAGTTCGTTGATTCATCGAAACAGCTATGACGTCATCAGGACACGTGGCATGCCACCTTCCCCTTTCCCATACCCTCTCTCTCCACCTGCATCGCCGCAAACAGAAGCCTCATCACAGAAAAAAAAAACAGCGTTATGATCTGTAATAAATTCGTTCATTCGAGTGCTACCGCATTTCTCACGTAAAATGTAATTAGGTGTCCCCCCTTTTTTATGAGATGAAAGTGATAAAGAGGTATGTAACGTCACCTCATTCTTATCTATTTTCTTGGGTATGTATAGTATGTTTGAAACCAAGAAAAAATAATAAAATTCGCTTCGTTAAAAATTCGGTGCCGTGAAGTTTGTTAGGGACTCCCAATTTAGTGCACATCCGGCGACCACTGATTGCAATCATTGCAAAAATTGAATCGCACAGGAAACATGTTTTTCCATAACTTACAGAGTACTTGCACAGCCCAGTGGTCACAGCTTAAGAATATTTCCGTCGAGGGCGGTCCCCAATTTACGTCTGTCAAGGCCACCGATAGTGCTCTACAAGAAATCATTGGGGGCAGAAATGCGCACTGAAAACTGTCCCAGCCTTGGTCACAGATTTTGCAGCGCGAAGCTTGGCCATGCTGCAAAGTTAAAGCAGCGGCGAAAAACGAGGACGGTTGAAGGTCCACAAAAACAACCGGACAGCTGTTGTGGACTGTGGTTCGCCTCTGATGACATGGACATCTACGGCGCTAGTGCTGCAGTTTTTGTGTTTCCTCGTCGTCCCCGTTAATCACGCTGCTTTAAATTCTCATGATCAGGAAAAGAGTTGCGCACACTCATATTATAATGAATTTCTTTAAAATATGAGTCAAAAATGACCTTCATGAACTTCATAAACTTAATGAACTTCATTAAAATACGAGGCAAAAATCGAACGCTTCTGTTTTCAGCGCCAATAGCGCGCTTTGCACGCGCTCATGAATGTTATATTAACCTGTTGACATGGCTGTATGTAAAACACTTCTCAAAACGCAATCATACTCTGAAGGCGCGTCAAGTCAGTAAAGAAGTTGGGCGGGAAACGAGGGACCAAGCCTTCCGACGCTATTACCACTCCAGCGGTTCCTGAGACATCCGCGTGGCGGCGAAACCGTACTGCTAATTTAAATTTGTGAACTGACCGACCTCACTGTCGCCCAAAGAAGAAGAAGGAAATCAGAGGATCACGGCGCCCGACTATCTTCTCCGCTGCTGAGCCCCGGCCACTTTCTGCTTTTTCTCAGGCCGTTTTGTATCGTTTTGTATCAGGTAACGAAGGGTGTTTCTATGCCTGTTGACAGTTTAAGTAGCTGCAACTCATTTCAACCTCCGCAGAAACCAGAAACCGGTTAAGTGGTTACTGTCATTGTAGGGTTAGCCGAGCGCGATGCGGGCTGGTGCTTTCCCTGGTTATATATTCGAAGAAAATTGTGGCTATGGTTGCAAATGAAAAGGCTGGTAGATTTACTTGTCCCCCGCGGTAGGAAAGAAGATATGATTGCAGAATAACGTCTTTTTTCTATGAAATCGCATCACCGGAAGGTACGAGTGTTTGACCGAAATTTCACGTAACACCTTGCAGTCGAATATCCACGCAAGAGAAAGTGACTAAACACCAGTCAGTGCACTACTCCCGCTTTTCTTCCTCTTGCCTTCCTCAGCAGTTCACCGTGGTGCCCGGAGTTCGTGGAAGTGCCAATAGGTGGCTCTCATGCCGCTATGACGACCCCAACAGGCACACAGTACAGGGGCATACCAGCGCTTGCTGCCCCGGTCTTGCTAGCCCCACTTCTCCTCTTCGATAGCCTGGTGCGTTCCTTATTACCCTGCATTAATATAGAAAAACAAGAAGAGCAAAAACCTTCGTAAAGCGTGGGAACTGAAAGTTCAAGCAAGTAAGGCACTCCACTCCCCCGTTCACTGTTGATGCGGCTCTTTCATTCCTTATTGTTTACTGCCTTAACCTGCAGATTATTACGAGCCCATCGTTAAGGAAGCGCCCTGCTTCACGCGTCGCTCTGTTATGTTTATACTTCGACATCCAACGAGGTAACACTAGTATAGATACCTGGCGAAGGACTTTTTCTTAGAAACCATTCAGTTGTTAGCACCAAAAGGGTACTCCGTTCCTGCCCCTGCACTCAACGGCTATGTTATTTGCATTTGAATGGAACGAACTTTTTCATATCCGCATCCAATGGCACGCAAACAAAACGTGGTCGTCTTTCACTAATCGCATTTTTCTTGATTCGCCCTCTTTGAACCCACAAGTGCCCTATTCATGCGAGCGAGGGCAATTAAAGAGAAATTGGCTGGCTTGGAAGGGTTAAGACTAGCCTCTTGCGTCAGTCAGTCAGTCTTCTTTATACACAGTACAAGCAGCACGATGAACAGCGCACGAACAGGATCTGTTATCGCGCAGTCGTCGTCGTACACCGTGTTCCTGGTGGCGCTGTTAACGGTTCTCGAGTCCGTCCCGCTGGCCGTTGTGTCCCTGGTTCCCTGGGTGGCCACCGCTTTCCTCAGCGCTTCGACGACGGACTACGGACACCTCATCAAGGAGGGTGCCGCTGTGAGTGGATGTAAAACCTTTTTTTTTCAAAGATTAGTTGAAGTACTCGCTCTTTGGCCGCTTAATTCGCTGCAAATGGCGCCCGTCAATGAGGGGGGTCTACCCTCTTCGGCATGACGTACTGTAAGTAATCTGTTTTCAATCAAGATGCTCCCATTCGCGTAAAGTATAGTAGGAGGGGATCAGAAGACTGTTTATCCGAGGCGGACTTCTCCATGTCGCCGTTATTATAACCAACATAGACGTCATCAACAATGGAAAAAGAGTTCGCGAAGACCTCAATTACTTCTATACGGCGCTGGTCAGGAAGCGCAAAAAACTACGAGCATCAGCCTTGGACGCATATGCACGTTGGTGCATTAAGCTAAGCAAGTAAAATATTTATTAAGCCCAGTCTGCACCGGGCCCCGTACAATTTCTGGACCTTGCTGTTACCCTTAAGTGATGCTACTGACGCCCTCAGCGTGCCGAGAGAAAGGTGCTTCACTTTCTTCTATATATAAGTTTTCTAAGCCAAACGTTCCCCACAGCGGTTCCGAAGCTGTTCCGAGGGCTCTCGAAGTCGATATTTATGCCGACGGTAGCTTTCGGCCGGATGACCCTTTGAGGTGGGAACCAGTAAGTGTGGAATTTTCCTATTCAGTTAACGTAATGCTGCGAAAAAGTGACCAGCGCTGTTTGTGAATAACCTGTGATCACCGGTGGTTATTTTATGCACGCACGGAAATGCTTAGTAATCAGTGAATCGCAGTGCGTGGAGAGAATTTTCCGCAGCAGCGATGTAAATCAGTGCATTGCCTAACATTGCTTATTCGCGGAGTTCGACTTATACAGACCATACGCATAGATATACTTTGAAACAAACCTTCCTATAGCCAGAAGATCTGTAACGTTCACTTTTTCAACTCCGTGATTTGCTCCGCCACAAGAGTACTCTCGCATCATTCTTTTCCTTCAGAAGAGGTGGGTAACCGTGGTGACTGTTTTATGGCCATTTAGACGCCACTACCTTATACATGATATTTGGCGATTTATAGGGGTCGATTGTGCGCTTTTGAGATGTTTTCAGAAAATGAACTCTCTTTCTATTAAATGCTATTAAATTTTATTTAAATATAGCTTGGCCTAATACCTATGATTCCCAGATTATTCCTGATGATTCCCTGATGATGGTATTATTATCTAATACCGATGATTCCCGAGTAACTACCACTAGCTTCCACCGAAGCGCCGCCCCACGCTGCCACAAAGTCAAGCGGGACATCTTTGACAGAATCTTCGTTGTTGAAAAAACATTCGTGCCGGTCCGGGGATACAACCAGGCAACAGCACGAGCTCAGGGCATTCACGCGCCAACTAAGCCGCATATATCAGCAACTGACATTGGCAACTTCGTTTGTCCAAGATGTTTTAGGTAATCTCCCAAAATTGAGTATTCCTTTAAACACCTTGACATGTCCAACACTCTCTGATAAAGATTTTGAAAACTGGAAAATTGTTAGATACTGCTATGGAAACATTGAAGGTAATGGTACATTCTTCGAATATGTAACAAAATCTTTCTTTTAAAGTGTTTCCATCGATAGCATCGGACAATTAAGAGTGCCTTAGAAAACCAATATGGAACGCTTTTGACGATAGCAAGAATGTTAATAAAAAAAAATAATACAAGACTGCCATCGGATGATCTGCGGATATATTGATTGTTATAGCGAAATCTATCATTGTATGCAACAATGGCGTACATAAACGGTTTCGCGCTCGAAGATTCTCCTTGGGGCAATCCTTTAAACACTTTGGACAGATTTCCGAGTGCACGTGTCGAATATTCGCCGCCGAACTCCTTCCGTTCAAGGTGAGAAGTTCGCATAAATGCGTTGTTTATAGTAGGATGTTGTCCCACTTCTCTCCTCGCCTGAGTGTCGTCATGACTGTGTATAGACGCTTTACAGCGCCGTATCATGGGGGCTGCCATCTTTGGTCACGTGAGCACGCCGCCATTGCACGCCTCCTGACTGCTCCGAGCGCGCCTCGTCGCGACGGCTGCCGCGTCTGATGGTTCGGTTCCAACAGGCTGTGTTTCGGCTGACACGGTTGTAAAATAGTGGGAAGGAGACAGTATGGTTTGGCCAAAGATTCGAAGGACACGTGAGAACTCTAATTTGATCTCTTGTGGCCTTGAAAACGGTGTCCGGTTTCATAGCCAGCCAATGGATCGATTTCCTGATACTTGTCTTTGCGTCCGCAGAAGGCTTTGCTGAATGTTTTTTTATTGTTATTATCTTAAACGGCAAGGTTTAATGCTTCTGCGGCAGCGCAGGTCGTTGTAGTATTCTGTGCATGCACGCAGACACCGCTCTAAAACGCTCGCATGCACATCGTACGCATTTGTTTACAACCTGTTAACGGTGCTTAGGAAACCGAAAATATTTTCTATTGGTTTGTTAAGCACACAAAGGTGACAAAAATAAATAGACACACAAATGTTAACTACCATGTATAGCAGTACCATTCATCAAGCAGCCTTCACAATCTGGCGCGCAATCGTTTCGAAGGATTATGCGATATAATTGTTATAACGCGCACAGCAACGCATTCACACTACACGAAGTTCATAATTATGTCAGTCTCACATATGAAATTGCGGTACGCTCCACTCTCGATATGCGGACATGAAAATGCTCGAGGTCTCGTTGGTGGTAAGTAATCAGCTTCTCTCTGAGCGCTGGCCTGCGGGGTAACATTTAGTGGCTGTCTCGCATGGACCGCGAGGAAGTGGCAATCATCCTGCCCAGCAGCCGTAATGCAAATGCTGTATTCCGAATCTGGTCCACGAAAAGCGCTCTACTTGGAGCGAAGTTCAAGAGTAGCACCAAGACGGCATACAATACACGGACGGTAAGCGTTGTCCGTTCGTACGGCTGTGCAGCGCACGATCTACAGTAGCGGCGTGTAGTAGCATAAGTCGTCCTTCTTTTCCGTACCTGATCTGGCCTCCGGCGCTGCTGTTACTACAATTGCCGAACACCTTAACTTACGAGCAATGGGGCCTCACTACACACGTAGGCGCAACTGCACAGCAACTGAAAGCACGAAGTGACGGTTTCGGTGGCGGAACACTTTGATCATGAAGCAATGTTGCGCACTTACCCTCGCAGATTTTCCAAGATCGTAACCTTTCTTTCTATATTGGCCATCTAGCACTGGCGGACGTGTTTGTCGCGTTCGCCCGTTCGGAAATGATGCATGGCAAACGGGCGCGAACAGGGGCAGTACTTCCTTGTGCAGTTCGGTTCCGTGAGGCTCGCAAACGATCGCATCCTGCACCTTTAACTCTCTGTCGCAATTCTTGCAATCCACAATAAAGCACGTATTTCCTCTGCCTTTCCCCATCTTCGCAGAAAGAACACTTCGGCAGCCACCCGCGATATTTCCATTACTGCATCGAGGCGTACACTCCGGCGACTTACGAGGTGCGTAATGGCGCCGTGTTCCGAGCGCGTCTGTGGCGCCATCTGGTCTCAAACGGAAGAACTGCGCGCTGTAAACGGTCTATATGACAATATTTTAAAGCCAACCTGCCGCATCACTGCAAGCGTGTTGCTGCGTCGGCAGGAACTGGCGTGGCTGGCATCCTTCCTGACCGTGTACGTGGTGGTGGACTCTACACGGCTCTGGAAGCGGCTTTCGCTGTTGGTGCTCAGGTGGCACAGCACCCGCGTCAGGTCGCTGTTCGTGTCGCTCATGGCGTTCGCCTTCGTGGCGTCACTGGCGCTGCCGGCCGCCTTCGTCACCTTTCTACTGGCCGCCTTCATCTGGCGCCTCGTGGACAACATGCGGGTACGCACTTCCGGCCTCACTTCTTGTCGTAAAAAAAGCTAAAGCCGGATGTCCAATCTGGATTTGGTGGTATTTCATATTGGCTGCACCGCAGAAGCCTATAAGAGTTGCCCTGTCCCGTAGCTTCATCCTTTCGTAGCATTTTCCTCGAGGGACCAGGATTGGACCTATAGCCTTGAGGTAATTGCGTCTAATTCTGTACAGAGCTAGCCAGAATTTCAAGATTGGTAAGATGAGCCTTAACGTTGGCCGGTTTGGAAGAATGATTTTAAGGCAAGTAAATTTACTCAGAATATCAACATGGATAGTATGACTTTCGCCACACACGAAATGGACAACACATTCCTGAGTTGCACACTACAGGCGAGGTGTTTATGAAAAAAAAAACGAATCGAAAAACCGAAGAAAGGTTCACTATGTAAACCCATCCGCCATAAAAAGAGAGCAAAGACAAAAGAATTGGCATGAGATTGTATAGTATGGTATGGTATGGTATGGTATGGTATGGTATGGTATGGTATGGTATGGTATGGTATGGTATGGTATGGTATGGTATGGTATGGTATGGTATATATGGCATGGCATGGCATGGTATGCTATGGAATGGTATGGTATGGTATGGTATGGTTAAAGTTCTAGAGCAGCACATAGGATAAAGGTACAGAAATAAAGAAACAGGCATGAATCATTGAGTAATACGTATGCCGTCAAGACAGCCAAACTCCTTCCCATGCAGTGCAATATATGGCTAACTATTTACCATCATTGTACCTGTAAACCATGCACGTGGTCTAAAACCGCGGATTTTAACCACACATCACAGCGCACAGTCAAAGGTGAGCTTCATGCTGATTTCCACAATAATGTTCAAGCAGGCGCCTGTTAATGAAAACGCCACTTCCGTCAATGTAAATTCTGTTGGAACTAAGCTGAATTCGACACGCGACGTCAACACTGTACTAACCACATTCTGATTGCAAAGTGTACTAGTGCCGAACTTACCCTTGCTTAAAAATGAACTGGCGTGACCACCATCATTGCAAGGAGCACCGCACTCACACTTAGCTGAGGACTTTGGAGAGTCTGGTTAAAAATATAATTTCAACACAAGCACCAAGTGCACTTATCACGCAAAACTCTCTTTCAAATGACCAAATTCAATGACTGTTGCGTTAGTCAGCTATCTTTCGCTCCGCCTGAAAATTACTTTGCTTTGCCGACTAGCGTGTTACTTGAAACGTGGCTGAAATGGGGCTGAAGGGTGGAGCCTAACGAAAAGGGTCGAAGTTAAATTGAGCGCCAGGTTTAACGCTAAGGGACAGGAAGAGGGCGCAGCGGGTCAAAGAGAAAATGCAGGTTAATAACTTCCTTGACTTCCTAGTCGAAATCAAGAAGAAATATTCTTGGGCAGGGCCTTCAATGCGAAGGCAAGATAACGGATGGTCTTTAAGAGCAACAAAGTGGATTCCAAGGGAAAGGAACCGTAGCAGGGGGCGGCAGAAAATTAGGTGGGCGGATGAGATTAAGAAGTTTGCGAAGATACGGTGGGCGCAGCTGGAAAAGGACAGGGTTAATGGGAGAGACATGGGAGAGGCCTTTGTCCTGCAATGGTGTAGTCAGGCTGATCACGATGATGATGTTACTTGATTTCATGCTTACTTTTCTTCCCGTCCTTGGCGGCGCGCCAGAGCATGGAGACTTTTTTGTGGCCTTTATTTTGCTGCAAAACATTTTCTGGTAAGTCAGCGCCTCTGGTATTCCTTGTCTTTGTGTCTTGTCTAGATCGTGCCGTTCGCAATAACCAAGCTGTGAAGTTAGTACCTCAACGAAATTTCGACTTCTACTCAAGAAAATTTAATGTGCAGTTGAAATAAGTAGATTTTAAATTGATAAACTGCGCTAACACGCAAGGCAGACACAGGAGACGTGGTTCACTCGACGGCGGAAGCGCGAGTCGCATCAAACTCGACTCCAGTGTCTTTCTTGTGTGTTAGCTCAATTAGTTGTAAATTCAAAAGCATGAACCAACTGGCTCTGCAACCAATCATCGCACCCCCAAAAAGTCACGCTATAAAACTTGTAAACTTGTTCGACGAGGGCCCATGCCGGCTATGAAGAAGCTGCGAGCATAATTCTGCCCGCAGATGCTGCATGCGGCATTCATCATATGCGCAGGACGACATGGTCGTGGTGCAGGCGCGCCTTCACCTGCGCGCTGCCGTTACTCCGAAGATGACGGCCCCAAGAAGGCACGAAGTCGCCTCCCGCGATCCGTCGCACCCACCAACGCCTCTTGGACGCAGACATTCGCCGGCCGCCAGGAACCGCGCTGGCTCGAAGGCGAGCCAAGACGCTCAGCTGCCGGAACATCGGTTTCCAGTGGCGCTTCTCCGGATTAATGAGGTTTCGAGGCAGCTCACCAGGGCTTTCCGATCAGCCTGCACCGAGTCGCCCAAGCTGCGAGTTCTACGCGCCAAGAAGCGGTGCCATTCGGTGGACGCTGCGGACAGCCAGACTTCGATCAGCCGGAGCGGCCTGCACTCTGGAGGCACGGACACAAAGAGCGTGACGCCGGCACAAAAGGCAAATAATTGTTGAACCAAGGACAAGGAGCACGGTTTAGACGCAATAATAATAATAATTGGTTTTTGGGGAAAGGAAATGGCGCAGTATCTGTCTCATATATCGTTGGACACCTGAACCGCGCCGTGTGGGAAGGGATAAGGGAGGGAGTGAAAGAAGAAAAGAAGAAAGGGGTGCCGTAGTGGAGGGCTCCGGAATAATTTCGACCACCTGGGGATCTTTAACATGCACTGACATCGCACAGCAAGCGGGCGCCTTGGCGTTTTGCCTCCATAAAAACGTAGCCGCCGCGGTCGGGTTCGAACGCAATCAAAAGGCGTAAAACGCATGATTTGCAGGTTTTTCACTAAAAAAGTGTCCAGATAAAGCACTGCTGTAGATGGCTTTGAAGTGACGTCACGGGTACCATGACGGCGGGTCAAGCGTAACTTCCACAGCGCACATCAGAATAGGATGCTAGAAGCGAATTGAATGCGCGCAACCGTTCAGCGCGCTCATGCCCGTCAACATGGCAGCACCTGTTACGTTAGTGCACGTCATTCTTATGCTTTCCAGCTGCTACAACTGCATGTCGCTGGAATGTTTCCCTTTAGGTAGCAAGAACGAAAAAAATATTTCTTTCGGGTTTACTTTCATAGGCCCACACAGATAGAACAAATGACGTTAGAACGTTCAGTTGGGCTAGTTGGTATATATGCATCTTTTGTAAAACAGCGCGAACAACGTCGGACAAAAACAAGAAGGACACGGGACGAGCACTCGTCCCGTGTCCTTGTCCTTGTCCGACGTTGTTCGCGCTGTTTTACAAGAGATGAGCTTAGCAAGATCTTGGGCCGGCTTATGCACTTGCATGTTATGCCATGAACAACGCGTACTTGCCACACTTTTCCCCAATCTAGCCGAAAATGTTATTCTCGAAGTAGGGTGACACTCCACTGCCTAGCATGATCTCGTGATGAACGGTAACCAAAGGCGATGCCTTCCAATGGCAATAATTCTTCCCCGTGCATTGATATGCAATCCTATGTTGGTCACTCGACGTTTTCTGGGGGTTATTCTATTTTATATACTGATTCCGTCCTCATTATCCTCATTTTCAGGCGCCTAGCGCAGGGCCATCCTCTTCGACAGCGACAATCCACACTATGAAGCGGTCCTCAACGGCGTCACTCACCGATAGGCGGCGCCGTCGCTCTGCGCCACCGCTGAGCGCCAGTTCCGGCAGAGCCATTCACAGGGCTAGCCACTCGTATCCGCGGCTCATCACCCCTGTCCTGGATCATAGGACCGGGTGGTTCACGCCGCAGAGTAAAATTAGCGCTGAGCAGCCGTCCAGGGTACGCACGGGCCCGCCGCCCTTACCCAGCGTGTCGTCCACCTCGGCTCCACACAGCCGGACGACAGCTGCAACAGAGTCAAGTCAGATGCTAACGGCGCGGTCCGCAAGTCTTTCCTCCAAGACAGAAAAGGCTGACAATACAAGGTAACGAGAACACTGATGTTGTTATAGTCGGATACAACACAAGAACGCAGCGGCTTTTCCCCGTCAAAGGACCTCCTTCCAGCCAATGGCGTCGGCTGATTCTCGGGGCCTTGCTAATGTGACTAAGCAGGGTGTGGTATAATCCCTTAGGGATAATCCCTTCTCTCTATGGTCGGGGATAGACCCCTCTCTTAATTGTGGCTCCGCTCCCTGCATTGTCGCGCTAGCAGGGTCATTAGGATCGGCCGACGCCTTTGGCTGGAAGAGGATCCTTTGAAGGAGAAAATTCGTTGTGTTCTTGAAGTTGTATCTGAGTATAGCAGACCAGTGAAAGCAAGCCGCTAATTGTTGTGAAGGAGGTCCGCTTGTGCCAATCTTCGCAAACAACAGCAGCATCGATTTTGTCAAAATATATTTAGATTTACCAATTCATAAGACCAGCATTGATGAGGAGACTGGCTGCATCTGGAAGCTAAGGCGCCTGCTCCAGTTCGAGGCCGGTTGCCCGCCAACTGAACATAGTAAGGGCGATAGTCACCGCCGAAAGACTTTTAGCTCTTAATATATTGGTTGCCTATGTTTATGCAGCTTTCGGTACGAGGTCTTTGTGATACATGGTAAGGCATGGCTTTAGAGCAGGAATTGAACGCTTCTCGATTTAATTTTCAAATCCTTGGCTCTTTACAGAAATGCAGAGCTTATGATTTTAGTGATAACTTCATTTATATGTAGCCGCATATTGTCGTCACTGGCAGGATATAGTCATAAAGATCAAGAGGCTGCTTACGAAAGGGCAGTGGTTATGTTTATACTCTATTTGCCCATGTTTTTACAATCAACAATTTCTGGATAGAACAACCTACTTTCTCAGACCGTGTTTCTTCACGGCTTCTGAGAAGGTAACCCTCACTAGGCACAGCAACTGCCAAAACGAATATGCAGTCATGCAGTGGTCATGCAATCATTGCCAGTGGGACATTGATATTTCTGACAATGAAATTACGTCGATATTTGTGTCATTCTGACATTTTGGTCGATCTCATGGTTTGTTTCATCCCGGAAACTTCAAATTCCAAGCTCGTTAGATTAGGTTTTCAGATCGTGTATGTACATAAAGATGGAAGCCTTTGAGTGAATACCCCGGTAGTTCAATGACGACGGCAAGCTCCTCCGGAGGAAAGCGACAATTACATGAACAACACGAACAACGGTGCGCACATGATTCTGCCCACAGAACCTACCCCAAGCATCACAGAGGAGCAAAAGTTCACCATACCTCGTGAGGTCCGAAATTATGCGAAAACTAAACAGGAAAATAAAGGAGTGGCGGGATGGACATTCCCGACAGCTGCATTCGTCAGACGATACCGGATCCCGCAAAGGACATAAGAAAACAAAGGACGTGGAGATGGGCGCAGGAGATTGGTGCATCGCAGACAGCCTGGAACTGCCGAGACAGCGAAACTTCGTAAATCCCACTGATCACTTCGCGAGTCCTTCTCCAGTTTCCCCTAATAGTTATTGAGAATGTCAGGAATGACCAGAATAATCGCGCACGCAATGTAGAGTTCGTGGCCTAGTCCAGGTGGCGCTTCCAGAATCAACAAAAGTTAACGCATGAGACAAAAAGCAGAGAAACTAAGGATATAGGCTTAGATTTTATTTTTTCTGCTTGTTTCTCGTCGATTTCTCCGATGGTGTTCTTGAAGTACAACTAAGAAACTAGCCCGCCAGCAAGGGTTCCTGGACAGCGGCTTCTGAGTAGATACCGTACGGATACATTTAGCTATTCTCCCCACTTGACTCGCTCAAGTGTATCTCGAATCGAAGAAAGTTAGGTGGGCGGATGGGATTAAGAAGTTTGCGGGGATACGGTACGTGGTCGCAGCTGGCAAAGGACAGGGTTAATTTTGCGAGACATGGGAAGGGCCTTTGCCGTACTGTGGGCGTAGTCACGCTGATGATGATGATGATCTCGAATAAAAAAACTGCTTGTCACTGTATAGATACTGCTGTATCCACTAGAGAAATATATCGATGCGGAGACGTACTAGCGTAGACGTATACCGGCTGCGAGAACACCGGATGCCCATGCGCATTGCCCCCCGCTGGCCGCACCAATGCCACTGTGCGTGCAAAGCCGACGTCTGGTAAGCCGGTATACGTCTACGCTACGCGAAATCTTTCTACTTGCAACACCCATACGGTCACGAATAATGGGTCACATGATTAAGCGGTGGGAGAGGTTTTATGGTGACGTCCTCCTTCTTAACGTCGCAATGAAATCTGACCAATGGTTTCATCATGTGACTTAGTTTTCGTGACCGTACAGCATGAATAAATGAAGTTTCCCACTTGCAACCCAAGACTCAGTGAACGTGCTAATGCTTTGATTTCCACTTGTGCACAGTTGCGGCTAAAAATCACAGTACTTACACAAGGCATACTTCTTGTATAGGCATATCTCTTCGCACATCACATAGGCTGTTTTGACCGACCATTTTAGATATGAGCTTAAAGCGTTGTTGGTGTATGCCCAGCACTTGAAGACGTGAAGACGATGGAAGTAGCCTGAAGTTATCATATGCGAAGGATTACTAGTATATTGTTGCATGCTCCCGGCGCTTGTTGTTCAGGACACATTCCAGCGGAAGCGATGAGTCGAGTTTTCGTTGGACGTCCGCTTCTTCGAGCAAGTGCGAGTTGCCTGACGCCAGCACCATGAAGGAGGCGACATGCTGCGAGCGGACTGTCTTCCAGGCCATTCAGCCGGCGGCAAGGGAAAGACAAGGTATGACATCCGCGAAAGGGTGCCGAAGCACATAAATTTATAAACCGTTTTTAAACTCTATACTTGTTCCTTGTCACGCGTTTATTTTATTCTACCCTCGAGAAAGCAGACTGTTTGGCTTGCACGAGGCTACTGCCATCTACAAATAAGCGCGACTTTGTCGTCAAATTTCAAAATAAGGGTGATTCTACCTACGTTAACCCCAGAAGGAGTCCAGCGTAGCGCCTTGATGGACCACTTGAGACACCCCTTTAGAATGGTGAAAATCGCGCCTTCCGCGCATCGTCACGGCCTGCATGGCGGCGTAGCATGTGTAGCTGCCCCAGTGCACCTGGCATCAGGGTGGAAGCAGCAAATTCGTTGCGCGCAAGCTTTCATCACGATACTTGTCCACCAACATGGCGGACAAGGCTGAATGTCTACTCCTGAGCATATATTTTGACCTGAAAAAATTTTATTTCACGTTTTTCAGGTCACACCTGCGTCAAGTCAAGACATGAGCTCGGTGAAACGTATGTGCTTCCAAACGGCCCCCACTTATCAAGGAATTTTTATTCTGTATAGCACCCCAGGCCGCGATAGCGCGTATGACACCTGCGGAAAGGCTGCATGCGATGCGATGCTTAGCTTCTGAGAATGGCAGACAGTAATTGGCTTAGCCTTTAACCTACTAACAGTTCCTCGAGTGTGCTGGCACTGCATTACGATGTTCACCGCGAGAAGACAAGGCAAGGTTCAGGTGTGACTAACCCTTTTAATGAGCTCCCAAAGTAGTTTAGCCGGCTGATAGGTTACTATAAGTTTACAATGGAGTATAGACTTCAGGATTCAGGCTTCAAAGCCCATTGTTGAATGCAGATTATCGAGGTAGGCGTAATTAGCATTATCCGGATTCGTATTCAGACGTATTGAATAGGCGACGGATCTTTTGAATATTTTTTGCTTATCCTGCGTCTTCGTCCAGCGTATACAGGCGCATCCAGACGATGCTGATGGTCGGCGTGGCCTACACCTCCATCGTGGCCGGCGAGTGCAGCTTCAAAAGCCGAGGCAAGCTCATCATCGACGACTACTACGCCGCGTAAGAAACTCTGTTTCCAAAAGCTGTATTTGGGAGCATTGCGGCCCTCCACCCTCGCCACTCCTTCTCAAAAGTTGCCGTAAGGCGAACCTAACGAAGGCTTAATTCTTCGATATTTGCACACAACACATGGAAATGTGAAACTTTCATTAGCACTGAACTTTCCATCCGCGAGCCTCCTGTTCTCATTTGCATTTCCGGCTGCCACTCCAACATAACAGTAAGCGAGGGTGTTGCTGCGGGCTAGTTGGTATAACACTGCTGAAAAGGGAACAGCGTGAACACAGCGCCTGTGTTGTAGGTTCCTCTCTTCGTCCTTTGTTCGCGCTGTTCCCTTTATAACAGTAAGCTTAGAATTACCACGAGCAGATCACAACGCAGCTTTCAAGAATGAATCTTGGTTTAGAAAAACATTATTTCTGCGCAGTTCTTCGCGGCAGTAGCAGAGATCATAAGGAAGTTTGGGGCCGCTGAAGTCACCCTAAGAGAGAAATGCCATAGCGCTGTGTACTGGATCCATTGGACACGAATGGGAGTTGAAGACGGCGGCATTCGAAGCTCAGCGCGAGAGACTGGCCGTTAAACACAAAGAATGTTCGGCTGGGGTGAGGACGTAGTAGTAGGATACCGGGGTCAACGAAGCTGACCTGTTTATGCCTCTGGGGGTTCGAATCCCGCTAGTGGCTACAGTGTTTTGTTTGTTTAATTTTATGCAATGCGCCGACGTGATACTGACGTCTCGTTCAACGCTTGTCGTCTCCGGTGTACCGGATGACAATACTGTTGCAATCTCCGAGCTCCTACGGTGGTGATGAATGCTCAAATTTGGCCGCGCTGTGACTGGTCCTTCGGAGTCATGCGACGCTTTTGACGTCACCACTGTCTCGACCAATAAGGGAATTTCCTGACGTCAGGTGGAGGGGACTTGGTGTGACGGCAGCTGTAAGCTACTGCATTAAATGTATAAGCAACGGTCACTACAAGACCGTAACTTCCTTTCTTCGTTCTGTCGCAGGAAATTTCGAATCATGTGCCACACAAGTGCCTTTTAAGGACAGAATTGGGAACCTAGAGCAAAAACAAATAGAGAAAAAATCCCAGCCCCATTTTTTTTTTGCGAAAAGAAAATTGTACGATTCCAGCTTCCAGAGAAGTTGCCCCCTCTTTGTGGTTGTTCATTTTCAAAGCTTTTTGTCTGTATATACTCCTTAGGTATTTTGCTCTGAAAAGTCCAACAAATGACACGACTTTTTTACTGAAATTTCTTCCTTGCCATCCCCTCCGCAGGCTGAAGAAGCCGAGCCCGCTCAACATGACCGTGTACCTGCTCATCCTGATTCCCGTACCCCTGATTTCGATCATGGTCTTTTGGTTCTTCGTCTACCATTTCTACCTCAGTGGCAAGTGCGTCATTGTAACTGCTGTCGCAGATCTAAACTCTGAGTAAACTATTTCCTAAACAACCCCTCTACATGGACATACAATTCGTCTCTCAAAAGTTTTTTTCTTTAGTTTACAGCAAGGTTAAACGCTTCTCTGCACCCAGAATTCGCCCCAAAATGGGGCAGCTACACACTATTTGACCTTTGCGCAGTTTCTTAATCCACTATGAATTTTATTGCACGCCACACACACATACGTACAGTCGCAAGTAAAAAAAAATTAGCACAGTGTCGTCACCGGACTGGTGAAAATCGCACCGAGAGGCTGGCGCGGCGCGGTGCTTTGCGAACACACCTGGCACTTTTCTTATCGGCGAGTTCGTAACCGCAGCGCAGAGCGTTGCTATCTGCCGCTCCTGTGGCACATCACTAGTCCTTGTCTTTTTTTTACTTGTGACTGTACCTGATAAGAATGCTAGTAGGTAATGATGCAGAAAGTTTCTGATATGCACTGGGCATAAAAGAAAGATCCTGAACGGCAATTAGTGCAGGTTTGTGGTAATTTAATCTTGCGGTTGTGTAAAGTGCGCACGAAATAAGGCAGACGAACGCAGCGCTGTGTCGTCTGCTTTGTCTTTTTTTAGTCTGCGTTCTTCCTAGGCTGTTCATCCGCCAGAATGGGAGTGTCGATTTTGCGGCGAAACGTTAGTTGATTTTCGATAAAATTCATATATACCCTTGAACTCGTCTCGCTCAAGGCTTCCACAGGAATTATAGATAAAGGGGAAACAGACGTAGTATTATTGCCTTCAATATTTCATTCTATTCCCTGATCACGCGTGTTTCCTAATGTTTCGAAAGGATCAAGAACTAGATACTTCATTATGTTTAAAGTTGGTTCTGACAAGGACAGGAGTCGAGCTGCAAAACAATGATTGCACATGGGAAAGGAGCAAAGTAGAGCTACCTTTACGTGATAAGTTGTTGAACTTACTGTAAAGATATCGACTACTTTAGCTGCTGCTACTTCAAGGCAAGTTTATATATATATATATATATATATATATATATATATATATATATATATATATATATATATATATATATATATATATATATATATATATATATATATATATATATATATACACACTTAGGAAGAGAGCTAACGGTCCCCGAAACCAAGGTGCATAGGGGAATGTTTATTTAATTTTTTTATGTGTAGTGATTAACAGTGGGATAATAGTAGCTAGATTAATCTATCGCTTAAAGAAAATTACTTATAAAGCAACAGGAAAAACAACCATGCCGCCGGTGGGATCCGAACCCACGACATCCAAATACAGCGAGTGCAACGTTCCACGTCACACTCGCGGTAATACAGGACGTGCTACGTCCGCCGCTATGGATGAGGGTGGCGCTGGTGAACACTCTCAAGGTTCGCTTACACCCAATAAACATAAATACCCATGAGAGCAGCAGATTGGACAGCCCTCGCCGTAGCTCAGTTGGCAGAGCACCGAACGCGATATTCGGAGGTCGTGGGTTCGGATCCCACCGGCGGACTGGTTGTATTTTCTGCTCTTTATCAGTAATTTTCTTTAAGCGATAGATTAATCTAACTACTATTATCCCACTGTTAAGCACTGCACAAAAAATTAAACGTTCCCCTATGCACCTTGGCTTCGGTGACGGTTAGCTCCCTTCCTAATTTTGTCAAAGCAGCTCCTTATTTCCTCTACCTTGTCTGCTATATATATATATATATATATATATATATATATATATATATATATATATATATATATATCAGACAAGGTAAAGGAGATGAGGGACTCGTTTTTGACAAACTTATGAAGGGAGCCAACAGTCACCGACACCAAGGTGCATAGGGGAATGTTTATTATTATTATTGCTTTTAATGTGTAGTGCTAATCACTGGGTAAATAATATTTAGATTAATCTATCGCTTAAACAAAATTACTGATAACATTACTTATATATATATATATATATATATATATATATATATATATATATATATGTGTGTGTGTGTGTGTGTGTGTGTGTGTGTGTGTGTGTGTGTGTGTGTGTGTGTGTGTGTGTGTGTGTGTGTGTGTGTGTGTGTGTGTGTGTGTGTGTGTGTGTGTGTGTGTGTGTGTGTGTGTGTGTGTGTGTGTGTGTGTGTGTGTGTGTGTGTGTGTGTGTGTGTGTGTGTGTGTGTGTGTGTGTGTGTGTGTGTGTGTGTGTGTGTGTGTGTGTGTGTGTGTGTGTGTGTGTGTGTGTGTGTGTGTGTGTGTGTGTGTGTGTGTGTGTGTGTGTGTGTGTGTGTGTGTGTGTGTGTGTGTGTGTGTGTGTGTGTGTGTGTGTGTGTGTGTGTGTGTGTGTGTGTGTGTGTGTGTGTGTGTGTGTGTGTGTGTGTGTGTGTGTGTGTGTGTGTGTGTGTGTGTGTGTGTGTGTGTGTGTGTGTGTGTGTGTGTGTGTGTGTGTGTGTGTGTGTGTGTGTGTGTGTGTGTGTGTGTGTGTGTGTGTGTGTGCGCGCGCGCGTGCGCGTGCGCGTGCGCGTGTGTGTGTGTTCAAATAAACGTGAATCGGTGACTATACTGCAAGAACGACCTTTCATCCTTTAACGCTATTGATATGGTGGCATGCTTTGTAACTGCCCAACGTTTTGAACGAAATTTCTTTCTGAGAGCTCTGTCATGTCTTTTTGATTTCCTCCTTGAATGGTAAAAACCTGATGATGCTTCATCGCATTAAAATAAAATTAGGATTTTTAATGAACAGAGGCTTTTAGTAAGGCTAAATATTCACTCCGCACCAATAGATCTTCTCCAGTTACAGTGCAACTATTTAATCATGGCGCTGATTTTGCATTCTTTCTGTGTGACCCTCTATGACTGGCAAGACAATTGATATTTTCTTGAAGGTAATGCATTCTGAATGCAAAAGTGCTCTCATTATGGTAGTTAGAGGACTCACTTCTACACTGGAACAGTTGCTTCTATCCAGCCAGGCCGCTGTCGAATGACAGCTGTACTTAAGTTCATCTCTTTTTGTTAGGCCTCTCTTTCTGCATTACATGTGTATGTCAGAACGTCACGGAGGCGGTGACTTATGTACAGTTAGCTTCAGTGAAAGGGAGCACATTACGAGCAGTGAAGTAATTTGCGCAGTACGTACGAGTTACGTTCACACTTTTTCCTGCTTTCCTAATAGTTTCCTTCTGGGCAAAAATAACCAAAATACTGCCTTAAAATTAGTAGATAAATAAAGACAAAATTTCTTCTTGTGTGCAAACTGGTGTTCCCAATAGTGTGGTCGCTACCTGTATATCGATGTTTTCGTTTAATGAGGAAATTCCCAAATCAAACATGCAAAACGTGGGACAGTACCCAAAGTTTTGTTTGAATCTTGCAGCATTCTGCCAAATGCATCACGAATCTAACATTTCAGAGAGGTGAGCCACGTTGAAGACTACGCCTTTGCCATTCACGAGGTCATCAAGGAGAAACTGACGCGGCAACAAAGAATCACGTATGTGCTTTTGGGGAGGGGTTCTTTTAGCAACATTTCGCATCTATTAGTAAGCGCTAGACTAGCCCCTGCTGTCACTTCCTTTCGGTACTGGTGAATTGATAACGCAGCGATGAGAGCAGTCACATTATTCGAGGTACATTAAAGGTAAAAGTTAACTATAAGTATTCTCGGTAAAGGTAAAAATAGCGTTTTTAAGGACCTTGGATCCCCAAAATGTGAACCGCGTGACTAGAATGTTTAATAAGTTGCCACTGATTAAAGATGGAAGCGAGGGAAGATAGTACGCCACATTAATGAATCATACAAGAGGATTCTAAGCTAAGAAAATGCGTGAAGCATGCTTAGAGGCCTTTGTCTCGGGAGAACGTATAAAGCTCTCCAGCATAGGACACAAATTTTCAATCTGCCATTATGGCCAAGAAGCCCTCTGGCAAATGATTTAGCGTTTTCCTCTATGCTTTTCTTCCGGTTAAGCAGTGTACTAACCAGAAATATCTTCTGTGATGAACCATGTTGCACTGAGTGTTTACCTTGCTTTCAAAAAGGCATTCTTTTCTCTAACCCATTTTTTTCCACGCACAACAATGTCAGTATTGTAGCTGCAGCGAAGACTTTCACAACACTTCGACGGACTATCCCGCCGTCGTAGTTTTTGTACATCAGCACCTAATCAGGATGTTTATATAATTTAGAGCAAAAAGCAAAAGAAAACCCTCAGGATGTTAAAGCTGGAAACTTCTCACCGCTATGCCTCTAAAACATAACTAGTAATTTCATTGTCCCAGCATCAAAGGCAGTTGACAGCAATTAAATTCGAGCACAACTTGGGGGAATACGAAAATCCAGTCTGGAAGTGTTGAAAAAGTGCTGTCATGAAACGCAGAAACGGTAAACTCAACGTTACGTTGTATATCGCTCACGTTACATCTTTTAAACTTTTCCGCAGTGCAAAGGAGGTCGTAGGCATCCTGATGCTGTTAGTAATTGGACTGTCGCTTGCGATCGACACAGACAGGTACTTCAGGTAAGTAGCCCTCGGTGAACGGCCACAGGGCTTCTAGTAAAAACATATTGTAGCGTATATATTGTGCCTTTACTTATCTGCTCTTGGGAACTTGCACTGTAAATTCGAGAAGCGAAACTTATTGGCTCCCCTAACGTAACATCGTGGAGCTGCCTCAAGCGCAATCACTTACGAGCCATGCGCAGCAGACGAGATCTAAAAACACGCACAAAAAAAGGTTTCGGCTCTCGGTCGGTACGTAAATAATGATGGAATTTTGAGACAATTACTGAATACTTGATATCGAAATTTTGAGGAGAGGACAGTGCGAGTAAAATCGTACAGATTCGTTCACACTTGTCTAGAGCGCTTGAGTGGTGTGATGTGGAGCAAATTAAATTAAATCTTATCGCAGCTAGGGATAAGGCACTGGTGCCTGCGTGGTTCACATGTCTATTAGGCTGCTCTCTGACGCAGTTATCGGTGAAAGTCAATACCTACTTCAGAATTTCGCTTTATTTCCACTGGGTGGCACCGCTCGAGGGCTCTAGACAAGTGTGGTCGACTCTGTACGTCCTTCGTCTTGCGGAAACCTAATTAAGAATTGCGAGGTGTCGTTGCTCAAAATAATCGACTAGTGGACAAGGATTCGATACTCGCTCCTAAGACACCTCAAAGGGTGCGTGTTAAGCAACTTCAGATACGAAAAAACAAAAATTAGCGGGGACATTTAAGCTCCGCCTTAAGGGTATGACGCGATAGTGTAATGGGTTAATTACTATATTTGCAAAAGATCATGCTCTACGTTCATATATCCCTGGGAGTCCACATACCCCTCCTAGCGCAGTGGTGCAGCGGTTATGCGATGCGCCACTGCCCTGCGATGGCAGGTGCTTCCGGCGGTGGGCCTTGTGCGACCCAGGGTTGCTCTTCACGAGCGACCAATCATTATTTTAACTGCCAACTGCTCTGGTGGGTATTTGTCTCACTATGCGATGGGCAGGTTGCGATGACGCCACAAGGTCACGTGACCTGGGTGGCCCACCTGCCTTCTAGGTTGCTCCCTGGGGACCACCTGCTGGAGCCAAGCATTTTTTCCTCACTGCGCCGACGACGACAAAGCCAACACAGGATTTTCTGGTGAACCAGACCATTAACGCTTTGGCTTTAAAAAAAGGCTCCGAAATGAAGTCCAGCTTTCTCGGGCAAAACTTTTGAAAATTGGAAAATTGTAACACACTGTTATGGAAATACTGCAGGTAATAATCCGTTCTTCTGATATGTTGCAAATTCTTTCTCTTAACGTGTGTCCAGCGGTCGCCGCATCGAACATGTGGTTTCGCTATTGATTTGAGTTATTTGGTGTGGTAAAGAATTGATTGGGCAGGCGTAGATCGAGGTACTTCTACTATGCCTAGCAGATGCTAAGCGACAGCAAGCGAAAGCATACAAAAGCAAGTGGTCAATGATGCTAACGCATTCTCCTCTCATAAAGTGAATTGTGCGAAGCAGTAATATTTTTATTCAGCTTTCCTATTGTTTAAATGTTCAATTCTTTGAGCACTGGTTTATGGTTTATGGGAATTTAACGTCCCAAAGCGACTCCGGCTATGAGGGACGCCGTAGTGAAGGGCGCCGGGAATTTGGACCACCTGGGGTTCTTTAACGTGCACTGACATCGTACAGTACCGGGTCTCTATAGCATTTCACCTCCATCGAAATTCGACCACCGCGGCCGGGATCGAACCCGCGTCTTTCGGGTCAGCAGCCGAGCGCCGTAACCACTGAGCCACCGCTGCAGGCCAGTTCTTTTAGCGCTATTTTTACTGCTGTTTACTCCAATATTTTCTCTGTTGAACGTTTTCTTCTGTAATGTGTTATGCTCTTTTCACCTGCCCTGCGCTATTTGGCCTTCGGATCGCTTGCGCTGGTTTTCAGTTCTGGCTCGGTTCCTCCAATGATTTTATCGCAAAGCGCTCTTCTATTTTTCTTCTTGTATCTTGCTTACGTGCTCCTGCTAAACCGCATACAATATCGTCGTAATCTTTTGAAAAAAAAAATTGTTCTGTTCAGCGCCTCTGGCCGTTTTATCTATCTTTATGCGCGTATTGTTTCTCGCGCTGGTTCTTGAAAGTATGACAAGGTGACTCGCCTAAAATCCTGCGCGCGCGCAGATTTGACTCCATCACAATGTCCTCGCTTTGTGCTGTGGTGGCCGTGGGCTTCCCGAAGGAACTGGGCAACCCCATGCTGGCCGACAGTCCCGCCAGTTGGCGCCTGGTCCTCCGCTGCTTACCCTGGGACCTGATACTGGTGCGACTAGGGGGAAGCGCCCTGCAGCTGGTTGCCAAGGTGCGCGAAAAATGATGACCCTGTTGAGCTTTTGAGTTGTATTACGTGACTAAGTATGACAGGAAAACGCGAACAACGGATGTTACGCTCCATGCCCCGCTGTTACGAGTTGCTTAATGCGATCATGGTTGCTTTATGCGTTAACAACAAAGACCAATCTATACAAAAAGCCGGAGGGGTCACACACTTCTCACCTGCTAAGGTTGGTACACGAAACAGCCAGCTGCGACCTGCCATGGTTGATAGGGGGAAAAGGCGAGAGAGAAATCCCCTTCCCTTCAAGGGCAGAAGAGGAAGAGACGGGAAGGTGCCTGCCAAGGGAAGAACTTTGTCACCTGCCAAGGTTGGGGCACAGAGGAGCTAGTAAAACCCGACTTAGAAATTAGGTAAAATCAAAGACTTGAATTGTCAGTCGACTTCACATCATAGATGGCACAGAAATTCCCTCCCGCTGGCGCAGATTCAAAGGAGTTTCGAACTGAACCGCTGGAGTAAGGTGGCGCGTCAGTCATCGGTTATCGGCGCTATTGCAATGGTCCTAAAGTTTACACGCTTGTTTAGAATGTGAGTGACTTAGCTATTTAGACCACCGATTAGTCACAGTTGTGAAAGGAACTACTAAGCGTATGTGAAGAGAATTTGTTCTATTCAAAGGCTACGGTTCAAAGGCCGGATAAGGAAAAAAGCATTCGTAGGTTGCAGAAGAGAAATCAATCCCAGTGACTCTATTTACAAAGCGTGTTTCACCAAAGATTTTACATTATTACAACCAAAACGTGCTAACTAAGAGGATAGTTAACCAATTTTGAACAGTTAACTTCTTAACCATTACTGTTAGTCTCCCTAATTATTCAGAGGCGTGTGAGTAAGTAATATTCATATCAGTTTCTGAAATTTCGAAACGCGCTTGGCCTCGGCACTATGACCCAACAAAGTTTGGCTATATCACGACAAATTACTTGCTCTTTCGAGAAGTTCGCAGGCAAGGAAATAGCCAAAATTTGTTGGGCCACGGCTCCGAGGGTAACCGCGATTTTGAAATTTTAGAAACTAATACGGATATCAGTTTCTGTGGGCTACACGCCTCTAAATAAATAAGAAGGCTAGCGGTAATGATTAAAAAGTTAACTTCTAAACATTAGTTTAACAGCCTATTAGCACGTATTAGACGTATAAGCTATATTATGATACGCTGCACAGCTGACAGGTATGCCAAAAAAAAAACGGTCTTCTAACTCCAGTAGCCTATTTTAAAAAATTGCGGAACATCTATGGTTAAACGCCCTTTATGTTTTGTGAGTGGTAGGAGGAAAACTAGCTAATAAATAGATGTAAAGGGGACGAAGGGCAATGAGAGGAGTGAAATAGAACGGACTGGTCACACTTAACGAGCTGTGCACTAGCGGGAACAAAATTGCCGACGACAAGTGAGCTACAACCGAACGTAATAGCTCTGTTGCTAGCACGTGGCTCGAGACTGCAGTTGTAAATGTTAAAAGTCAGGACCACCTTTTCTAACGTGTGGTAGTCAAATGATGTGGTCGTTGGCAGACGTTACATGCTTTTCGGGCGTCCAGAACACATTTTGTTTCCCCGATAGTCCGTGCATTTTGTGTGTTTGACGCACCAAAGAAAAAAAAAGTACGCTTCGCTTGGGTATTATTATCTGCACTACGAGCATAGCGTTCGCGCGAGATTTTTTTGGGCCTAGAGAAACTTCGCTCACTCGTGAATAAACATGGTTAATGCAGCGTTCCAGTGCTTCTTCGTGGCTTTTGGAGACCGCGCTGGTGGACAGAATCAAGCCCGAAGTGCGGCCCGAATTGTGCCTGATTGCGCTGCTCGCCACCACTGCAGTGGTCGCTGAACTGGACACGGCGGACATCGACTCACACCTCATCAGGAGTCTACTGTTTTTGGTTAGGAGGATATATATCTATGACAAACGAAAAGGCTGTGTTGGGAATTGTGGTGTCGTTGCTATGAGTGGGTTGCCTTTAGAAACGAACTAGTAAGCTCACATCAAAGCCATCATATATGTGGGCAGGTCTATACCAAACAGCTATTCGCTAACAAGGGCTTAGACTATTTTCCTTAGGCAGTTATGAGGGCTGATAAGAAACAATAAGGAAAACCTTTCTCGGTGATTATCTCCACTTCATCGGAATGAAGTTCTATAACTGTTTCGAGCACATGATTCACAGAACATTCTTCGCTGCTACTATCCGCAGAACGTATTGTCCACAATGCTTTAGTCAGAATAGCATTAAATACTCCACACTTCTTGTTCTGCACGAGATCTCAGGTACAGCGTACCTGTGAGCTTTTCTGTCATGTCCAGCATTTTTGCAACAAAATTTTGAATATTGCAAAATCGTAAGCAGAATATTTCTTTTACAGTGTTTCCATCGCTCGCATCAAGCAGTTAAGACTGCCATAGAAAACCAATGGGCAATGCTTTTGACGATAGCAAAAACGTTAATAGCAAAATATGCAAGACTGCCGATGGTAGATCTGCGGATGTATTGATTGTTAGAGTGAAATGTTTCAGTATATTGAAGAAATTTCTTTCATAAATTCTTTCCCGCCGAAAAATTCTTTTGTCCAGAAGTGTTGGGTCTGGTATAGCGAGCAGGATATTCTACATTCAAGGATAAAAGTGCCACTGATAATTGACTTTTTGTGCGCACGAGGACTGTGAGAACCCATCGATATCGCGCCGTTCAGTGCCGAATTTTTCTACAAAAGGAATGCTGTGGAGAGACATCGTAAAAATACAAGCAGGTTTTTTTTCCAACCATAGTCAAGCATCAAAATATTTTAGTACAACTCTAAAGTCTAGTTAGTACAACTCTAAAGTCTCCATACGCGAAGTGGTTGGTAACGACGGCGACCGAAGCCCAATAAACTGACAGCGATAAAGTACAACAACATAAAACGCCTTGGTGATCCTTGCTGCCAATCCACTTCCGGTCAACTACTTGCAGTGTTGAGCCCAACAACTTATGACTCTGAAGGTCAGATACTTTTGAACAGACATCCATTCTCTATTCATTAGCTTCCTCTTCGCCAACATATCGTAGGTACAGGCCTGAGCCTATGCAGCCAATGCCATCTGCCGATATAACATAGCAGTTTTACTGAGGGCGTGCAGACACATAAGCTGTGGGCACATAGAGGATATGTTATCTTGACTTTGGGGATCAATGTGTCACACACGTCATCAATACCCATCTAGCAATTCTCGATCAAGTACAGGTGCAGTCAAAACTAAACGAACCCCGCAATCGCCTTCTAGCATATTTCACGCGTTGTCTAATTGAAATTGGCAGCTGTGTGCTGGTAGTGGACACAAGAGCGCTTCGTCCTTATCAAGCCGTGTTTCTTGATTTCCGGCACGAAAAGTTAATTGCACTTAGAACAAAATGGTGGGTACTGTTTACTTTTGTCCACACCGGCACCTGTTACGAAAGGCAAGTTGCCTTTTAGAGGCGCGGTGCATCTCTTTGGGAGCGTTCTCCGTTCTTCTTGTGCGCATGCGCAGGCGGAGAGGTTCGAGCGCCACCCACTCTACTTCGTGCTGCCCGTGGTGATGCAGTCTCGCTACGTGCTGCTCATGCCGTACACACGGCCGTCGCTCATCTTCCTGCGCCTGCACTGCAACGTACGCAGCGCGCAACTTGTGAGTTTGCGTCTGTTCCTTTCGATTTAGCGCGCCAGCATGAAAACCTCCAATATCAGGTTTCGCCGTTGTGTGTCTGTCCGAATCCTCTGGCAGGCGTCCCACCTGACCCATCTAGTTGTAGGTAACCTGCCAGAAGGCTTTATGGCCCGGTATGCAAAAAACTTCATGGCAAGACACACTTTGGGCGTCTTCGTACCCGCGACGGCGCGCACAGGTCAGCTTCATTGGCCACTACATTAGATCACTGTATACGTCATCGCCGCAACCGAACATTCCAAGTGTTTAACTGCCAGTCTCTCGCGCTGTGCTTTGCACGTCAACAAGTTCATCAGCTTCCATCCGTGCGCAGTGAATCCAGAACACACGGCCATCGCATTTCCCTTTTAAACAGAGCCTAGAACCGAAACCGAAACGAAAACCGAAGTGCGAGCGCACCTAGTTAATTGGCATTTGGCCTAACCGCGCTATATCATCATTTTCTTTAGCTTAGTGCCATGAATAATTAGCTACAACCCTAGGGATTTTCTTTTGTGAGGTCATGCTTCGATAGAGCACATTGATGTCCTAGTAAGTCCCAAAAAATGAATAAAAACATATTTTGTGTACAACACTTCCAGGGGACTCCGCCCGAAGAAGATAAAGAATTCGATTGGAATGATTTTCTGGTATCCTGGATTAATATTGTTAGAGAGGTGACAACAAAGAGGAAAGTACGAACCGTGGCCACAGCTGTAGAAAATACATCCCCATAGTAATTATTTTTCTGTCCTTGATGCCCACGTACGGTTTTTACTTGGTGCAACTCCTGATGGTCCTATAAATTCCTGGCGTTCTAGACATATTTCAGGATTGCCATAGTTACAACCAGCTTTCTCTACCATTATGAACGGGAGTACGAAGATGTCTACGCCGCAGGATCCGGACCAGCGAGTACTTGTAGTCCATAAGGAAACCCAGCATACTCCTCGCGTCACCCGACGGCGACGAATATAGTTCACACTTCGAACAAGCGTAGCTTGTTTGGCCAGTTGGTGCATGGTACGCGGAAAACCAGCGGAAAGGGCACGTTCATAAACAGGAGAAGTACACAGCACAATGCTGGAAACACTATTTCAAAGTTCACACTATTTTAAAGATGAAGAAATCTTTGCTTGAGGAAACATGTACCTTAAATAAATAAAGTTGAAATCATGGTGTCACAGCCTCGGCAGCTTTTTGCACCGCAAGTACGCCGTCTCGTGTGGGATACCTCTGCGTAATGGATCTAGAGAGGATCTTGCATTAGCCATTAAGAGCGCCGGCAACACTGTGATGGCGTTCATTTGCCGAATTTCTACATAAAGACGCTAGATGCGTTTTTCTCTTGCTGAATTACATCCACCAGGCGAATTGCATATATTGGACAGCAGTCGCGCGTTTGTGTGTGCGTGTGCGCGTACGTGCGTGCGTGTGTGCGTGCGTGTGTGTGTATGCGTGCGTGCGTGCGTGCGTGTGTATGTGTGTGTGTTAAAAGCGCCTAACTGGGTGCCGTGTCATTGTGCCAAATACTGTGGCTTGGCATTGCGTCCCCAATTTTCACCTCGGTTTTTTTTTTCTTGCAGCTCTGGCTTGGAATCCTGATCAAGGTCGCTTCCTCCGTAGGCTTCGTGATAGCAGCCAACACGCTGCTTGTTGTGTAGTTGTCACATTCCCAGAACTTCGTGCCTTGCTTTACTTTTTCTTTCTTGCACCAACTGGTGGAAGTCTGGATTTCTTTTAATCAGGACTGTTTCTTTCGTTGCTCTGACACTATCTGTTCGTGGTGGTGACCGCGTGAGATTTCAACGTCACACACATTTGGTGCATATTAGGTGAACTGACGGCCCACCATTCGATGTTTGGAGCCGTCAGCTGAAAGCGATCTTTATTATTTTGCAACTGCGTTGGTAGCTCGACTTCTAATACATTGTGCCTTCGATGATTTGATTTTATTTTTATTGCCTTCTAGCTCCGAATCAAAATTTAGAGCGCCCAAGCCACGACCTGACTGATTGTTTTGCCAGAGCATCCAGCACAAAGTTGACAAAAACTCGGGATCTGATTTACAATTGGTACCGAATTTTAGTGGCGTTGTACTATAGATATATACCTCATGCAGAACGAGCATTTCACTTTAGTGCGCCATGTACCCATCGGCGACAGCCCTATTTGATAGATTCAGTGAAGCAATTATCGTTTGGTACGGGTGCCATTTTAAACGCCCAGTGAGCCAACATGTCTCAAGCCATACAGGTTTAAGTACTTGGCAAGACAAGCGGCTGCTCCTTTGTGGCGTATTTTTTTTTCTTCCTTACTCATCTCTTAAAACTGCGGGCAGCGGTACTGGCGCTAAATCAAGGACTTGTAACTATTCATGGGTATAGTACGCGTGTGCAATCTAGAGTGGTAATGGTACACACGTATAGTTTGGTGTGAACCTACAATTGCTTGTTCACTCGACCTTATGTTCTGTAGTACGTGACAATAATGCTGTAACATCCTGTCCTTTCTGCCTCGTGGTTAGTCTTTCGGTCAATTTTGAACACATCTTGCAACTGCGCCCGCGACAGGCGCTTAAATAAACAGCTTCTTGTTGAAAATTAAGCTGTCTTGGCTAAATATATCTGGCTTTATCTGCCCTCCCACTGCTGGCGAGCAGCAACTAGTCTATAAAAGAACTCTGCACACATTGGAAGACCTGTTTGGACACGACTAAATGCCACAAAGATGAATTTGTTTCCTTTCTTCATTAGAATAGCCAGAGAAGCCTTGACTTTGACTGTTCTGCCTAAAAAATTATGACAGAAGCCCTCGTTTGCGTGACTTGCGGTGTACATTTCTTGAAATAATAAGGGGAAGCAATCGGTAGAGTTCACAAGCCGAAACAGTTTTGGAATTGTGAATAAAGACTTGGAACAAGGCCAATGGCGAGACTAAAAATAACTTGAGGGGACATTCAAGCTTTGCCTTAAGGATATGACGCGATAGAGTTAATGGATCCTTTCAGCGACCTTGGATCCTCTTTGCTAATCACTTCACAGACGTCGATACTGCTCTTTGACCAGTACTCCTCCTCTGTCGCCTAAGTGATGTCTACATGCCCATATATATGCGGAATTGTTCATTCCTTCACAATCATAGATCGCGGGGAGTCCTCACCAATCCTGGCGCAGTGGTGCAGCGGTTAAGCAATACGCCACTGACCCGATAGGTGGCTGTTATACAGCAACCGGAGGGGGGGGGGGGGGGGGGGGGGAGGTTTCGTCAGACCCAGATTTCTCGTCTCGAACCTCTCGCGACCACTCATTTAAGTGCTACCTGCCACGGTGGGCAGGTTGTGATAACGTCACAAGGTCACGTGACCTAGGTGGTGGGTGGGCCAATTGCTTTTCCGCTCACAACGCTGACGACGACGGGTTTTCTGGAGAACCGGAGCCATAACGCTGCCGCGTTGATATCGGCCATTCTCTCTGTGTGTAGTACCTCACACGCAAATTCCTACCGCTCCCGCGTACCTTATTCCTGCAGATTAGCTGGGCCGTTCCTTCTGCTACACTACGCCCAACGCTATAACCCCCTACAGTGTCACACGTCACCCTCATGATGGGCCACCATCACACCACGCCGGCGCTGCAGTTTCAACCCACCCGCTTGAACTGCGACTTGGACGAACATGTATACAATTCCCACTGGTCTCCTTGCTCTTGGGGTTCGCAACGCGTTTTCGGAAATCCAGGATGCTGTTCTGAACTCCCAACGCACTCGTATCCTCACACATCGGCGGATAGGGCCACCCTTTCCCGAATAGGTGACCCGCAAGCCACCAAGACACTGGCCTGACCGGGATTCTCCCTACTGCTATCTGCTACCACCTGCACACGGACCACGTCCCTCGTCCCACGAACCACGAGTCCCAGGCCCCACGCCGTCAGGCCGGTGTTCGCAGCCTCCGTAGGCGGTACACGGCCGAGGCACCACTGCCATGTATGTGGGTGTGACTTCGTAAGCACAGCACCATAGATACGCCAGCGCTGCTGCAGATCACGCCAACACCCTCTATCTTGGAGCGTCCTTCACGGCTCCGAACCCGCCGGCCGCAGAAGTCATCGCTATAGCCATCACCATCAAAATGCACACCCAACACCGCAGCTCCCACTTTTTACAGACTCCCAAGCCACCCAAGACACGACAAGTGGTCGTGGCTCACGCACAACTCTCACGTTCTGGATGTCCATCTCCAACATGACCACGTCATCACTTTGGTCTCGATGGCAATATTAGGGCCGATGCCCTAGCTCGAGAATATGCCTACCGAGCAGGGCACACCGACTATCCGCTCTACCCCCTATGAATCCGTTTGCCACCCCCCTAGATGCCCTTCCCCTTAATCGACATCTCTAGCCCCCGCCGCATAAGCAACTTTCCCCGCGGACTCCTCTACAATCTAAGACGCATTTACCTCCAACACTCACTTTCCCCAATCTCTTCCACCTACACCGCATTCACCCATCATTATACGCAGATACATGTCCCTGGCGTAGTGATATCTCTACAATTGCACAAGCTACATGGGCGTGCATGGACACCTAAATTCAACCACTTAGGGCCGCCCAACGCAGCGCTGGAGCAGTGAGAGGTGACTGTGGCCAGCGGCGCCCTGGGTTACCAGGAGGCGATAGTCGCCGTCGCCAAAGCGCTCGTGGAAGCTACTGGAGTCCTTTGTCCTGGAGTCATCACAAGGTGCCCAAGAACCTTACGGAGTTGAAGTGACTGTTGGTGCTCTGGTGATACATCCCCACTAGTCCTGTCATTATTTGGCAGTTTGGCATGAAAACAAAATAGCACTTAGGCCAACTCTGGCGGTCTGGAGGGGTCCGTACTGGGCTCGCACGAATCCAGCGAATCAAAAGGGGGCAAAAATTCAAAAATCGATTTTTTTGCATATTGCACATTACCTCCCTCATGGACAGAAGGGCGCACCACAAAGCCGCGGCGCTTTGCGGCTTGGCGAAACATGCCAGAGTTTTGATGAAATCTCCTTTGAATGGAATCGCCGAAAAGGACTTGTATATTAGTGATACGCGAGGACCCGCAAACCCCGAAGCTTGGCACTGTCACAGCTGTAAATAGGTCCGGCGAAAGTCTCATGTGGACGATAACCTGTACGTAGCAAGAGCGTTCGTCAACACTTTAGGTACACAATTCCAAAAGGACTCTCGCACCTCTGTAGGTGCGGGAGAGAAGTCAGGGCATAATAAAACAGCCACGGAGTCTGATCTAGGCTGTATGTTTTGCTCTGCTCTGAAGGCGGTCTGTCTATGCTGTGTCCGAAGCACCCTCGGCTCGAGCGGAAACTGGGCTCTCTATCAGTCTAGGACGGTTAGGGTGAGGAATCCTTGGTTCCCTGCCCCTGGAGGTTACTCAGTCTAGGAGGGTCAGAAAATAAGGTATGGAATTAAGTTTGGAAACCGAAGGCCGCCTGTTAGGCGAATGGCGAGTGCTCCCCACCTGCGCAGATCAGAGGAGGTCAATGTTATTCCGATCAATTTCTAAATTTCATGCTATCCCCAACCCCGCCCTAATTCCCATACCTCAAGCCTGACAGCCAACATGCCAACTCGCAAATCCCATCCTTACCCACTATTTTCCAGGGGAGGGAGGGTCGCTAAAGTGGCGTTCTTCCCCAAATATTTCATCTCCACCTTCGGGAGTGTAAAATCTAGCTATTTGCTCGTTCTCAGGCGATATCCGTTATATTGTAATCAGGCTTAACCCCGCAATGCAGTAGAGGGGCAGCAGGTTTTTTTTACTTATTCATTTATCATGCCTGGACTTGCAATGCATCTTCGAAGAGCTGAGTGTAGTGAGCGACGCCTTAGTTTGTATCGCTATTAAAATTCATCCCGCTTACATGTCTAGAAATGTTGCGCATACAGGCATAACTGCCCAGGTATATTCTGACGCTTGAAACGAGTGGGGCTATCACATCAGCGAAACCTACGCTAGTGTTTCCGACCTGCGTGTCCACGTATCGAAGCATTCTGTGTGACCGAGGTGAGGTCAACGGCAGTCTAACAAAAGTTTACGCTTGCTGTCTGGGCCGCGCTTGATTGATGCAGCCTTCCAGCGAAGATTTCTTCGTCAACACAAACACAGCGACAGGAGTTTGTTCAGGCCGTGGTGAACAAGGTCGAACTGATTCCTTCGCCTGGGTCAATTTTATGCTTCATGATGAATGTCATCTGCCCCATTTCGCGTGCCTCATACTCTCCTGGCCAAACAGAAGGCAACGACAACGGTAGCTGATATGAGAAAGTTGCATTGATTCAGACCAACATCACCGGCCGCTTTGATGAAGTTACAATGCAGCTGCTTAAGTGGTTTGCAGAAACCTTCGGGCTGTTAACCATTTTATTATTAGTAACAGCAGCGCCAGAGGACGTCTGCCAGAAGCAGCCTGGTTAGTATCAATAATTTTTATGCCCATATGAACGAAGAAATTAACGGATATCCCAAAATAATTTTCCCCACAAGAAGTGATCAGAGATGGCTGAGAAGAGTAGCTACATAATATTTATATTCCACTCAGATGCTTTTCTGCTAGACTGTGTTGTAGTGTGCTTCTTGTTGGCAATCTTTTAGTTTATTGAGCTGCAGTACTGGAAGGCAAAACCTTGTTCTACATAGCCCAGCAAGCTCCTAGCGCTCTTAATAATAAAATAACTATAACAATTCTTTGTTACATTCGAAATTGTAACATCATTTTGTAAATATATTGCTTATATCAATGAAGAACCGTTAAGGGCTTTCGGCAGAGGGCTCCCAAGGTAACAAAAAGAAGTAAAAGATGTTAGAAGAGAGAGGGCGTCGCCGCCCCGCACCTGGCCCACTATTTTAGTAGCCATAGCAACCAGGTTACTGCTGGTAAAGATGGTGAAACGGGCGAGAATGCGTGCGTGCCCACGAAACGCGTGGAGCTTTCAGCCTTCTTCGCTTTGTCACATGGCACTGGACAACAGTTTGTTCGACGCTCGCGTGATCTTGTTAAAAAATTCGCTTGCTATATATTTAAAGACGTGGAAAAAGCTCATTTGTTTCGTCCTTCAAGCAAGCAAACAAACGTTGTTGGTTTTTTTGTGCTTGGCGCGGAAAAAACTGGAGTAGCTTTTTTCTTTCCGAGGTATAAGATAAGAATACTTGTCATCGTGTCGACATCTTATCGTGTCGTGTCGACATCTTGTTATTGTGTCGCGTGCGGATCTCGGAGGCTCCTCATCACCTGCATTTACATCAAAACGGTTGCAACCTGTCCCGTTCGGCAAGGACGGCACAAGTTTGAATTGGCTAGTGGCAAGATTTGTAAATTCGATTTTCTCGCCGATAAAACATCTTCTGCTACCAATCAAACGTCTATATAGAGCCATATAGAGCCAGAAACTCAATTTTTACAGAGAACAATAACTTCATGAAGTTGTCCTGAGGGTCCAGTTAAGCTTGAATGCTTGCAATAGAAGCACTAGCGGTTTAATGATGCCTGCAAGAGGCAAACCTTTCAGCTAAAAAATTTAGGATAAAAATCTTTGAATCTGCAGTATATCTTCACTAACACACATCGCACACTGTGCTTTAAGCTCTGCACTTTGAATTATTAATATGTAAACACAGTTCGAAAATCGTGATTTATTGTAATCTTTAACCACACCAGGTTGTATGCAAATTATGGATTTCAATTTATTCAGATCCAGAAGTGATGCTGGCAGTGTTGAAACCATGCGCAAAAGTTTTCGTCGACTGTATTGCCAAGTATTTGATTACCTATAAGCCAAACCGTCAAGCTGTCACGCAGGTAAGGCAATTGTTGTGTTTCAAATTAGTCGGATTGCTGCAATTTCTTGTTAACTATATTCCCCTTCCCATCAAAGATCAAAGAGACGTAACCCGGACAACAAAACATAATTTATTGTACAGTATAATTTTCTCTTGTTTGAGCTATTATGAACTGTGCGATAGCCAGAGCTCTCTGTTTGAATAATGTTCTCTGCTTTTTTCTGCTAAACGAAGCGAAAAGAGACAGCGAGAAATACTTTCCTATTAATAATAGTCCGGGCAGTGCTGCATCGCATGTATCTCCAGTTCGTGGACGCGACATATTAATCTTCGGAGAGCTTATCATTACAAAAACAAAATTTTTTAACGCTAAGGTCACATTACACAGCACAGATTAAGTAAAAGATTCCAACTTACATAAACTTACGCGAATGTTAGGATGCTACCTCATACCCCAATCTTCTTAGGGCCGTTTCTTGTAGGCCCCCTGTGATCTACTGTTCAGTCCTAGAGCTCTTTCCTCACTCTGCCCTGCCTACACACATGGCTTCATGGCGTACGTCCAACCAAATTCCAGCTCTTTTACTCTTTCAGTTCGTGAAGGCCATTTGCAAAGCCATACCAACTTGTACAACCGGGAGCGGTGCCTGGGCAACGGTATTTAAACCCTTCAGACATGCTTACTCGGTGTTTCGGAAACTTCAAAATAGCACCGATAGTGCTTGAAAGAAGCTTCCTTGTTAACGCATGATTTATGTCTACAAATGAATACTGCTGTATTTTGCGTTCAGCGTATTGCGCTTTACACAATTTCTTTAATTTCCCCTAGATATTTTGCTACTACTCAAGCGCTATATGTTTGCACGTACAGAATTGCCGCAAATGATATCCACGTTGTATGATCCTCATAATCGCTGCACAAGACATGCGGTAATCAAATGATATAAATCAGTCATGAACAGCAAAGCTTTTCCTGAATCTTCGAGAGCTCTAAGGCTGCCTCTAAGGCTGCCGGTCCATTGGGTTAGATCTTTGTGGGCTGATAGTACGAGTTTATCTAGAAATTTTAACAGAGAGTAACAAAATGAGACCGAAATGAGCGCTTGCGCCATCCCGGCTCACATATTTGTCCGATGTTCCGGAAACTAATCTTTCCATTTGGTTGGTGGAACAAGTTTATCTCTCTAATATTCCTTCTGTCGTTTACAGAACAAACGTTTGACATCTAGCCTCACTCCCGTATCGAAGCGAAATGTTCGCTCCAGTTAATTTAATCCTATTCAGAGCTCAAGAACCAGGATAATCATGCGAGTTACAACAACCCGAAGCTGTACGTTTGCTATGAGAGACGCCGTAGTGTAGTGATTAGGAAAGGCAGCGGAAATTTATTTTTATAATGTGCACTGACATCGCACTGTAGACAGGTGGGTTTTCGTTTTGTTTCCATCGAAATGCAACCGCCGAGGCTGGGATGCATTCGCGTAAGCTCAAACTCAGTAGCGCAACGTCTACGAAAGACGGTTAATATGAAAGACGGTTATAAACACGATAGCTTTAAGTGCACCGTTCAGCAGAGAAACCAGTGGTGTAATCCGAGAAAATCGGATTGGACGGGAGGTCGTGACGTTACAATCACATGAACTCTCACGGGTAATTCAAACACCGCACAAAGATCACACTATACAATAGCGATGACATCACTACTGAATTCCCCATTGGTTTACAGGGTCGTGACGGCATTCCCCATCCATTACGTAGTGTCTCTGAAGAAAAGCAATTGCGTTGAAAGGAAAAAATAATAGAGCCCGGATTCGAACCACTGACATTTGGGTCGTGACCCGAGAACTCTACCCCGACGCACTCAGGAACTTTCCGTCAGTGCGATAGTTTAAAGGTTTATGGGACTAACATACTGTACACCGCATAGTTAGCAACGCTATCGAATACATTCTTAAGGACAATAAAATGTCCCAGAGTTTTTTTTTTTTCATGGTACTTTTAAAACACCTTTTTTCACGATACTTCAAGATACTTTTTTATGGTACTTTTTTTCATACTTTTTTCACAGAACAATGGAAAAAAAAATTACTGGTCACACAATGATGTTACTGAACGCAGTCACCCTTCTGTTTTCAGGATGAGCAGCGCACTAGAGAAGTAACAAGATGCATTTCTCAAAAGATAATGAGTCAACAAGTGAGTACAACGGATTTTACCTTTTATATCCGTTTATAAGCCTCAAAAACGGGTCACAGTCGGCCTTCACAGCTCATGGCGGATTTTATAGCTTAGACGAATCAACGGCACGTCTAACGAGGGATAGGCCTGGTACGCATATTCAAGGACCTTTTCCCTCAAAATCTGAGCACCAGGCCGGGGGGATCGCTTGTACCCATTGAAAAACCGGTTGGTACCAACTCGCACTGCGTATCAAACCCAACACCTTCTGCATGCGGGGCGGATGCTTTACCACATGGCCCCCGGTGAAGTTAGTTGTGTTTGGAAAAAGAAGGTTCTATTTCAAAACGCTTTACCCTTCGGCAGGAGTTGTATGATCCACTTGTTGACCGATGTTGACGTGGGGAAGGGGCCGAGCAGATGCATTCCAATCCGTTGAAAGGGCTTGCTCGGTGATGGTATGGGCTTCAATAGTCCAGCTAGCCTGATCGGTGGCGTCGTTCGTATAGTTGACACTCAGGGCCTGTTTTGACGTACCGTGCGACATCGGTGGAAAGGTGTGGCCTGTAATATGTACATCTGGAATGCGACGTAGAGTGCGAGTAAAGCCGAGGTGCCTAGCTGCTGGGCCGTGGTGCAAAGCCTGCAGAATATTGCCACGAATATTTGTAGTGTTCGTTCATTCTTCAAAGCTGCCGGAACGCCGCTTTGTCGCTTTGTTCGCGATGCAAGAAGAGGCCAGACTTATCTCGATCGATCGCATCCAGGTTGAACCGATTTTACGTTGTTCCAGAATGTTCTATAGTAACTTTGCACGCTTTATCTCGAAAGTTCGCTATCAGCTTTAAATTGAGCACGGCCGAGAGCGGCGGGCATTCTGTTCGACGACCGCCGAGCACGCTTGCTGCTACGCTGCTACCGAGTGATTCAGTGGATTGTGGGCGGAAGTCAGGCTAATAAAGAGTTTCGTTCGGAAACCCTCTTCGCTGTCTTCCTGCACGCCGGACTGCCGTCACTAATTCGTGACAATATCTTCTCGCAAGCTGTTCGGAACAACGAGAAGGTATACGCAGCCATATTGGGGGCGAAGTTCTTCACGAGGATGCCATTTTCAGAGAGAAAGAGGAGAAATCCCGGTTGAATGCTGCCGTGGGTGAAGAACTTGCCTCTCAAGTACTGGCTGAGACGCTGCAGGTCGGAGTCCGAGCGTTGGTGTAGCGCGAAGTCGCTGGTGCTCGCCGGCCCCGAAAGGGCGTCCTCATCGTGCTCTTCCGGCGGCTTCTCGACAGGTGCTCGAGATAGGCAGCACGCATCGGCACGCTTCCGTCCAAATTTGCAGACGATGGTGATGTCGAACCCCTGGAAGAACTCTGAGCAAGGCAGCCGGAGGAAGAGAGAGGATAAATAGAAAAGCTAGAAAAATAATTGCTAAATGCGTTCGCTATTACCTGGGAATGGGCTAAAAGATCACCGTCGTGAAAAATAGATTTGACAACACTTGGTGATTTGCCAGTGTTCAGAAATTCATCAAGGAGCTGCCATTTTTGTTTAAAATTGTTAGCATGTTTGAACAATTTGTTCTCGCAATAGCTTCGTTTAGCTTCCTAGAACAGACGTTAGTGTACTGGAATACCTAATGTATCGAGATTTAAGGCGAAGATTGAACGGCTGCCGTTTAGTCTTCCTATACACGTCATCTTTTTTCGGCAGTGAATTCAAGAGAGCGGTAGTTATCCATGGAGAAAAGGGGGTGTCAGATTATCACGCGCCACACAACAACCGCGGTAACCGCGATAGAACAGGAACCGCAGTTGAAGAGGGCGAGGCTCAAGACGTGCGAATAACATTCGTTTGGCTGCCTGCTCCGTTTCCCCTAGTCCGCCCAGCATATATCTGTAAAAAAATTGGCAGTGCCTTAACTTGGCTAACCATGGAATTCAGCGAAAAGCAAGCACGCTTGCTGAGCGTCTGAGGCTCGTCCATGGCAGCTCCGCTACACGCTCGAGACAGCCGTTCTATATATACCGACACGACCCCGTGGCTATGACGTAACACATGGTCTTACGGCAGCCCCACGAGATGTCATCACGTGGCTTCACATCACCCCCTCGGATGTTCTTAAGGTCAAAGGTCAACCCAAAGGTAACGCAATGTGAAAGGTCAGAGGTTAACCCAAGGTCAAGGGAATGTGAAAGGTCAGAGGTCAACCCAAGGTCAAGGGTCAAGGTCAGGTGTCAAGAGTTAGACACCAAAACTGTACCACATATATGGACATACACGGTCAACATGGTTGGGTTGAAGGTCGTCCAAGGTCATTCTCTGGCATACGCGACGACTGCTTTACCTAGCGTAGTGAAGCTTTTTGCTTCAATAAACCGACGCCATCCGTAGCAATATTTTCGAGTGGATTATCGAAGTGATGAGCATTTATTAATTGCTAATAGAATCACTTTCCACAGTTCGTGAACAGGCACTTGGGGATTCGAGAGACCAAAGATGTACGAAAGATCTGTGTTAGACATGGTTTCATTCTATTTTTCACTATCAAAAATTGATTTCTTTGATAATTGTAAAAGTGGTGACAGCCCTTAAGGTTAACCGAAGGGCTGTCCTCACTCTCCTCGTGATCACTAGATGGCCTCACCGGAGCGTGGCTTATAAATAAAACGTGCCCACTGTACACGTAGACATAGCACCACCGCTGGCGGTAGATCTCAACATCATATAGCTATTTTGTAATAATATGAAGCAATTCTATTTGTGCCCAAATGATCGAAACGGTCGGGTCCGCCTTTCCATAGAGGAAGCAGTGTGGTCCAAACATTCTAAAAATAAAGCGATCAGTATATTACTCAAACGGCTCATTCAAATACCTGACTGCAGACGTTTTTTTTTTTTTCAGGCAGACTTAATAGCGGCTCACGAAAGTAATCCAGACGCCGTGCTGCAGGAAGGCTTGGTAAATTCGGCTGAATTCCTGCTTGCAAATAGTATTTACCGCGCCCACAGTGGGATGTGTGTGTGTGTGGGGGGGGGGGGGGGGTCATGTAGTACTACTGCCTCCATGTATTCTTCGCCCCGGATAAGTGTGCTTAAAGTCCAGGAGCTTTTGTTGTTTTGATATACCTTTATATTTGTCGAAGCAGGAAAACACACGCAACTTAGCTCTTGTTCCTTTAATCGGCTAGCGGCACACATCGATTCGTTCTCTTTATTCTAACACTTGTTTTTTTCGTCTGAATAAAAGCTAGCGTCTAGTCAGACAGTAGCGGAAACACTGCGGAACGGAAGAAAACACGGTCCTAGTAAATTAAAGATGATTCGTTGGGTTCATCAGAAGGACTCAATCGCTTGGAAACGTGGTTGATTCGGCTGTGGTGTAGGAGGAGCGATCGATGATGCAGAAGATTAAACGTCGAAAAATATTGACGGAATTTACAACACTGAAAGCTTCAAGTTACATAAGCATGGCGTATTGAGCAAACTGTAACTTAAAGGCATTGATCTCACACAGAGAAACCGAACTCGAACGCCGTACTTATCGATCGATGGTCACGGCTAAACCATAGGTATTTTTGAAGTACGTGCTAAGCACGAAGCTGCTGTCCAGTGCTTTGTGCATTTTTATACGTATCGCAAATAAAGAAATTAGGGCGATTATATTTGACAAGCTGCCCTAAACTTCGAAGACCAATGGTGTTTTAATACAAGGCCGCCACAGCTCCTGAAGGTTGGGCACAACGTCAAGCCCAGGGCTTGGCTAAAAAAGCAAAAGAAAAGCAACAGCAGGGAAACATCGACGATACCCTCTCCCCCTGACCTTATCGCGTGGTGCTCTTTCTCCCTTTCCCCTTTCGCCACCGCACCTGCGTGTCCCTTCTCGAAGGATGACGAGTTCTGCTAGCTAACTGACAGGGCGAGTAATATGCTGGCTCATCGCGGAAGTGTCGGATGGCGGAGGCAGGAAACGAGCCTCACGACGCCTCGGTTCGCGCTGGAGTGAATTCCCGCAAACGAAAGGGGCCCCTCGCGAAACGCTTTGCAGGTCCACATGTTTCCGAGTAAGTGGTACGCGGATCCGCTGGCCAGTGTTCCCGAATCGTTGGAAATTTCCCATAACGTGGGAAAACCAAGCAACAGAGAGAAAAACGAAATTTTGTTTGATAACCCACTGAAAACATGGGGAATTTTGGTTTCGCTAAAGACCGGTAATCTAAATGTGCTTTCTCGGGAAAATGTGAAGAGATGAAGGGAAAATGCTGTTATCATGGCGGCCTGACTAGTGTCGCGAGAAGAAATTTGGCTTGATGTTTCCCTTTAATTTGCTGCCTAGCCTTGGATACAGAGCCTTGGTCCATTCAGGTTCATTCAGGCTTCGAGTGCTGCGTCCTTGGATTTCTTCCAGCTGTAAGGGCAGTGACCCTTCCATTAATTGCTTCCAACCTCTCCCAACTCTTTAGTCACACAAGCCACTACGTATGTCGTTGTAAAGGAATTCCTGAAAATTTCTACGGTCTATACAGGAGAGGCTAGAAAGGAAACAGAAGTAGCCGAGCTGGTCACCGTCCCAATGCAAAAACTAATAAAAACGAAGCGGTGATTGACGATTATGTGATCAAGAACAATCCAGCCCTGATGTTCATTCTTAATGGGCTTTTTATTTACTTTATTTCACTCATTCTTATATTTTTTACCTTAGCTGTATTCAGTAAAAAATTACTATATATATATATTGTGGGGAAAAAATTGGAAATTTTTAGCCTCCAACAGAAAAAAACCAACTGGCCAATGCGGCAACACTGCCGTTGGCGCGCTTTCCCGGTGGCCCGGCGGATTCCCGCGGTCAACAATGCTAGGAGTCCACGGCCGTTGTAGCGACGCTGTTAAACCGAGAATGACTTCAGTGCTTTTGTGTGTGCGGGGGACGCTTGGGTGGGAGCTCCGAGAACTCTCCGCGTAGACCGGAGGCGTACAATGAACTTGAGCTAAATTAATTACAAAGGTAAGGAGGCCTTAACGAAGTACGGCCTTACAATCTTATCTTCTAATAGAACTAATATCATTCAAAGGGGGTGCCTCTTTTCAGAACTGCTGCATACCGGGCAAGTACAGCACTCATTAGTCATGCCTGGCCTGCCGGATAGCTGCATTGAAGGTTCAAACGACAGAGGAATGTTATGAGCCTTACTTTGTGGAAGGATCATGGCAGAGTGCCACAGCAGCCGAGGCATCCCCGAAAAGAGGGAAAAAACCAATTCACGTTGGCGTAGCATAAAAAGCTACTCGCGCTGGAGTCTTTGTTGTACCCTTTTCCACAGATTAGTTCAAGAATTTTGCATCAAAAAGAATGGGCCTGTCGAGCATCTTAATGAGCACATGCTACACCTGTATTTTGTGCCCTACAATTTCATCGTTTATGTTAAACGACTGAAGTCGAGGTAAGTACCACACAGTCAAAATTTGGGAGTGAAGTCGGACTAAGTGCAAGTATGTAAGAAATACAATACTACGGTGAGATTAAGAAAAAGTGTTCCGGCCCATGCAACTAAGTATAGCGGGCTTAACTCAATACGAAGTAAAAGAACAAATAACAATAAAAAGACCTTTACATAGCAGAAATTAAAAGAAGAAGAGAAGACAAATTATTGACGCCGTCAGAGTAAAACCATTGGAACGGCTGTTAAGGACAGTTATTGAACGATGAAAGTAAATAATGACTTTTTTTGTGGATGGCTAAGATGTGATTAAGAGATATAATAAGCATGATGAGAAGCCAGGGCCCCGGTATGTTCGCTTCTGGTGAGCAGATCACGAAGAATTTCGAAAAGGTGGAGGTAAAATTATATTTGAGAATCTTGAGTGCTGCTCCTGTCTCTTGCGGTATTGGGGATATATGACTGGAGGTTGTTCTGAAAAAGTACATTTAAAGGGCCACAGAAAGGGGTGTCTGAGCTTGGCTTTAAAATGCACGCACTATGTAAAGAACAGGCCACCGAGCGTCCATGCCGCGTACGAGACCTCAAAAGCGAGCGGAAAATTTAAATACATTTTTAAAAATTCCCGCTTTCGCACCTCGCGGCGACGCGCGGTGCCGGGCTTTCGCACGAAAACCTGGCATACGACGTCACGTCTTGCAAAGGACGTCAGCAGCCGGGCGTAATCATCGGTTCACAGCGCCAAATTCTTGCAGACGTCACGCGCTACCGCGGCCGAGGCCGCTCCGCGCGCGCCGCAGCCGGCGGAGGTAGGGGAGAGGCTGAATGAGGGGGGACGGCGGAGGAGCGCCGCCGTTTTGGCGTGCGAGAGGACAGGGAAAGGCGTGAAGACGCGGAAGTTCAAATTTCGTCTGCATATAACTCAGCTTCCACAAAACGCATTAAAATCATTCTTGCGGGGGGATAATTATGAACCGTCGTCTTTCCACAACCCAGACATATCGCACCTTCATTGAGACCCCCTTTCTGCGTCCCTTTAGGAAAATAATAAGTGCCTCACCCCCCCTTCCTGTGCATTGATGATAGCTGCGAATACTATGTTCTGGCTGGGAATTATCTGGCTGCAAACTTCAAGTGATTGTTGCTTGACTTATTGTCTACATGGGTCCTTGCTGTTTTGAGAAAGATTTGAAGCTTCGGTTGTGATATGGACGAATTACGCAAAGGTGGTCTAATCGTTTGAAGGTAGTTTCCGCTGATAAATGGGGTAATGGTCTCGCGTTGTGAGCGTTTGGAAAAGGCGCGTTATTTTGTTGGTTTATTTTGAATTACGGCGTTGGATATTTGTGCTGATTATCATTTGTTCAACGGTTTGAGATGTACGGCGTATAAATTTATAAGTGAAAGTGAAGTGAGGATAAAAGTGCAATTCGCATTGAACTTCGGATCAACTGGATAGGTTAGAATAAGCACTTAAATCAATATGTTGGAGAATTTTTATAGATATAAGAGTCAGATTCGGCTACTGGTAAATTGAGCTTTATTGCTAGGGAGGCCGCTTTAAATTTGCACACACACACACACACACACACACACACACACACACACACACACACACACACACACACACACACACACACACACACACACACACACACACACATATATATATATATATATATATATATATATATATATATATATATATATATATATATATATATATATATATATATATATATATAGTGACTATAAACTGACTTTTTTAGGGCGCGGTGCTAAGGATTTTGTTTTTTACCTTTACTTTTTTGGGGGTGAGAGGATTGGAAGCTAGAAACTGATTGTAGATACGATTTCCAAGATGATAGAGGGGATGATTAGACAGGAAGGCCTCTCCTATGTAAAGGGACGCTAAATGGCCAACATAAGTACGAGAACGTTTAAATACCTGACGGTAACCTAAAATAAAGTGTTGAACTTGGTAAGCGTACTTCCTGAGAGGAAACACAGTGCATAAAGAATTTACCACTTCGAATCAGCGTAAACTGTAACACTAACTATGCGAGCTGGGAAAGTAGCATACGAAAAATGTAGCGACCTTTCGAATTTTAGCTAAAACATCGAGCTAGAAAATATTTTATCGCGTTGAAAATGACTGCATCTGTTATCGAAGTGCCTGATTGAGAAATGGAAACAACTGCTGCGAGTGCTTTCTTACTAGCTGCCTTGTAAGAATGTAAACTTCCTTTTGTCGAGTGAGAGAGAGAAAACTGTATTTAACGGGAGCGGTCCTCTTGTTACAAAATCCCTAAGCTGGCCGCAATCTCCACCGCTAGGCAGGGGCCAGCAGAAGCTGGTGGCCGGGCAAGAAATTGGACAGCCAGCTGTCCTACGAGGTCCTTGAGAGTTGGCGCATTGGCGGTGGGAGGGTGCTTGCACATTTGCAGGCCATCTGGTAGAGTGAAAGAGGGGCCTGTGCGAAAACAGCATGTCGGAGAGGTGAAGGGTATGTGGATTTTCATATGAGCGGAAGGTGTCTCTCTGTAGCCGTGGATATAGGACAGCTTCCTCCCTGATAACGTGCAGTAAGGCAAGGGGTGAATGCGGAGGTCCTCATGGCGCCCATGTAAATCTCCTACCTAGGTAAAATGCGCGCTCAAAACTCGCCCCGCATTCTGGGACGAACCACTAACTGTCCCGAAGTGACCTGGTTCCGTTACTCGCAGGGGAGCACCTGAGCGCGCTCATTTCCAGGGCAAGACGAGTTTTCTGGGACCGAGACGATGCGCTATACGGCAGGCAGAGGCGGCGACTGCGCGATTTGTTACTCGGGCTGCTGTGCAGTTGAGCCTGCCTTCTCTGAAGCGCCGTTACTGTTCCTGCGATTCTCTAATGAATATAAGTTAGAACTGACTGTTTAGCATAATCGTTCCGTGTAGTGCGTTGCATAGCCTATAGTACTTGCTATGGCGGGGTTCTCCAGGTCTGGGGTGGCACGAGCGTTATGTTCAGTGGCAATGAGTATCCGAGATCCGTTGCCCTCGCCTACCGCAGTGGTTCATGCCTCGTATTCTGCCAACGGAGATGCATCTTTGTATGGCATGTACTCGGGGCCGTCTCCTCGACCATTTTGTAGAAAAGACCCTCTCAAAGCAAGACGACATTTTTCAGGCGATCGTATGCTGAACTTAATATATCTTATCTCAGCTCCCGCTGTCAGTTTCGCTGTTAAGTGTGCGCGCACAAAATGTGCCTTCTTTTCTTTTTCTGAGACCTAAACTTTCGCTGGCTTCAGTTCTACAAGATGTATTGCTGGCATCGAATTAAGCACTAGGCCCGAGAGGAATCGAAGAAGTCTCCTCGAGTTTTTGTTGTGTGTTTCACGGATACAACCCCCAGAACCTGAAAGGAGGTTCCACGAAGCACCAGCATAAATAAAATCCGAGTTCCTTTTTAACGCTTAGTTCGTGAAGACCTTCGCAACAAGGAATTTCAGGCTGAATCTCTGTATCACAAAAAATTAAAAAAAAAACATTCTGTCGGGTTACCTACATCAATACATTACTGCAAATGCGCGTCATGATGTTCTCACAACTAGCGAGTGGTAAAAGCGTCACCTCATGCATTTCAGACCATTTCGGGGCACTTACCTTTCAGGACTGCGCTAAGCCGTACATCGAGTCCTTGTTTGATACCGAGGAAAAAACAAGCGCAGTGCTTCAATGGCTTTTTGAAGCCCTTCGACAAGTGGACACTTGACAAGAACTACTCATACACTGTGAAGAATGTACGGCGCAAAAATAAAGATAGACTTATAAAACACCAACGCTGGAGTACGTGCTTAATAACTGCACTGTGCTGCACCTGCTTTTTCCCTGTTTCCTTTTTAATGCGAAAGCAGTGTTGGCCTCATTACCTGGAAAAGGCCGGTGTGCGGCGAAGCCTTTAGTCTGAAGTTAGTCACGTAATGCGGGAAATGGCGAGAAATAAACGAGACTGAAAGAGGGTTACTTTGCCCAGTGTGGAGAAATAAACGTTGCCTCGACTGGATTTCTAACCCACTGCGGCGCGAACAGATCAATTTCGCTGGCCACTGCGCGAGAGCACTATGCTATCGTCGCAGCTGATCACGCCTCGTGTTGAACTGCAACACACTATCGCACTGTGCATTGCACGTCGTCGTCTTCACCAGCTTCCATCTGTGCGCAAATCAACAAAATGGCTGCGGTTTAGCTCTGGTTAAACCTGGAGTGGCGCGATAGCTACAGCTGGCCGCGTGGAATTCGCTCAGTCGAACTTTTTAATTTTTAATTGGTTTTTGGGGAAAGGAAGTGACGCAGTATCTGTCTCGCGTATCGTTGGACACCTGAACTGCGCCGTAAGGGAAGGGTTAAAGGAGGGAGAGAAAGAAGAAGGGAAGAAAGGGGTGCCGTAGTGGAGGGCTCCGGAATAATTTTGACCACCTGGGGATCTAACATGCACTGACATCGCACAGCACACGGGCGCCTTAGCGTTTTTCCTCCATCAAAACGCAGCCGCCGCAGCCGGGTTCGAACCCGGGAAATCCGGATGAGTAGCCGAGCGCCCTAACTAACCACTGAGCCACCGCGGCGGGTCGCAGTCGAACTGCAAAGTAAGTTTTTCGCCGCTCCGTTTCGCTGGGCGTTCCTTCTTCATCTTTGTCCCTGAACGTGGATTCACTCTCTCCTCCCTCCCCCCCCCCCCCCCCCCCCCACATGGTTTCGCCGGCGCGCCGCGCCGCCGGCAGCAGCAGCTGCTCTGCCTCACGTGACCAACCACGTAACCAGCCACGGCGCCGCCACGGAGCTCAAGGGATGCCACGCTGAAGGCTCGAAGTTCTAGAGTAGTGTAGCTCTCGCTACAAAAAGAAAGAAAACACGCTTTCAGGTCCGTGGCGTTGGTGTCCACCTGCAAAAATCTGCCTTCGCACAATATTTCCTAGATTAACAATGTTAAACCGCCTGCAATTTTTTTGTTTGTTGATGTACTTTTCGTTCAGTCTTTCGTTTATTAAGAAGGGTATGTGCAAGCGGAAATGGCGGCCGCCGTCTATCAGTATTCAGAGGCAGGTGGCCCACCTGCCACGGTGGGCAGGTTGCCACCTGCCCACCGGTCTACGAACGAAATTAGTATACCACCTATACAAACTAAGTACAGTGTGTCCCACCTAAGATCTTACACAATTTTAAAAATAGGCTCTTTGATTTAGAAGAGCGCTTTTTTTCGGCATAGCATTGTCAGCGGGGTGGTACATCAGGATACAGCTAACACTTGCTAACAAGCAGGCTGGTTAACTAATATTGAATAGTTAACTTTTTAACTATTACTCTTAATCCTTAATAATTGAGAATCGTGTAGCCCGTCATAAGTAATATCAATATAAGTTTTTAAAAATTTCTAAAACGAGGTTACCATGGGCACTCTGGCCCTCCCAAAACGAATTTCGGCTTCATTGCGCTGAAATACATGCGCTTTCGAGAAGCTTGCAGGCAAAGCAACCTGTCCAGTCTACCTAACTCGTCGAAAGAGCCAAAATTTGTTGGGCTGAGCGCGGAGGGGAATCGCGTTCCCGAGATTCTAAAACTGATATGGATATTACTTACACGAGCTATACACGTCTCTCAATAAGTAAGGAGATTAACAGCAGCAGTTAAAGGTTGCCCATTCAATATTACTTCATGAGCCTCTTATTTAGCGCATCTTAGCTGTATCCTGATGCGCTACGATGCTCACAATGGTATGCCAAGAAAATCGCTATTTTCACTCAAAAAGCCTTTTGTTAAAAATTGCAGAACATCTTAGGCGAAACGCCCGGTATAAGAAATTTTCGCCTATTAACGGAATAGCTTCGAGTAGCGCCTGCCTCCTGCCAACGTGCTAATGCGAAGATAGGGAGCAGTGGCCCCTCGTTACTTCGTTCCTGTGGCGTTTGTCGATTGCCCCTCCCGCCCTCGTGTAGTCAGAAATTTACTGGTTTACTCTGTGCCGCCTGTCGCAAGGCCTTCGTCGCTCTGACGACAATATTCAGTGGCTCATCTCTCAGCACATGTGAGTCAGCAGGCACACATGTCAGGAATAAGACCTGCGCCGTTAAAGGAACACTTCGAGATTGTAATATGCAAGCGCTACACATCGACCCTTGCTCTCTATGAAGCCCTTCGAAACGAAATCTTCGCTCCTTCCCTTAACCGCATGCGGCCTTGAGCCATCCGCATGCAATGAAGTTACCGCCTGCTCCTCCAGGCCCTACCCCCTCCCCCTGTCCTCACCATCTGTTTGCTCGTAACCGTCGTCGTTGGCAGCCGGTCTGACGTCACTACGACACTAACGAAAGACGAAAAAAAGTTAGGCAGGATTCAACCGCGGTTATGCCCAAAGATCGAGCGATAGCATTTTCTCAATTTCCCGGGCCAAATTCAGAGGTTGCCGTCGAGTCGGGGATAGGTTTGGATGCTGGCCCTGCTGGCTAATTCGAGTTCAGTTAGAGAGGCCCTGGCCCTGCAATGGACCTCGATTGGCCGATGGTGACGACGATGAATGACCTCCGCTATACTCACTTGAGTCATCATAATCTGTGCTTAAAGGGACACTGAGGAGAACTCTATCATTTTTTTTTGTTGGCAAAATCTGATAGTTCGGCATTTCATGGCTTTGTTGCCGCTTGTCCGGGCGCCAAAGATTCATTTATTTCAAAAAAATTTGGATTCCAAGTTGAGAAAGTTTTTCCCGCCGCTCTGATTCAAACTCGAGAACTCTTATGACGTCACAGAACGGAGTGACGTGATACGTGACGTAAACGCAGACTCCGTGATTTCTGACGGCTAGCGGTGCGGCGCGCAACCTTCCTTTGCCAGCCTCAGAGATTCGTTGTTTCCATGAAGTAAGGAAAATTCCTCCAAGGTGGCGCCTTTTGCTCTAGGAAGTCATCACGCTTGTACTTGCGAGATTGGCCTGTGGCGGCGACACCTGTATTTTGGTTCTTGCTATTTCCTACATTACAAGAGCTTTGTTTTCAGTAAGAGTGGCGTTTTTGTGATCAGGAGCTGCTATTCTATCGATACAAGCCAACTTCAATTTCTTCTCAGTGTCCCTTTAAAGGGGAGCAGAGAATCTGTACAAAATGAAGCATTCAGAAGAGGTTGCTTTTAGATCAGTTCTGAGGTCGTAGGGGTCGGCATGATAGACCATGCAAGTTCAGGGCATATCAACTGTTTATCCAAAACGCTTATCACGATTTGCTCCGTCGTGTGCTGTGATGCGCGGACCAGCATCATGGCATTCGTGACGCCACGAGCGACCCGTCTACAAGAGGTTTGTGTGTTAAGCGCAGCCTCCTTAAATTATGTAGGTATAGAAAAGAAGAGAGAAAAGTAGGTGCTGTTTATTTTCTCGAGCTCCGTGATTTCATCTCGTCAAGGCGTCATTATCTTGCTTCTCGTGCCTGCGTCAGAGTAGACACCGCGACAAGCGCTCAGATGGCGTGCTATTCTTGTCTTTTAGGAAATCTTCTTGACATAAGTGGCCTCGTACAACCAGTGATACACAGCGTTCATCTTCTTTGCGTCGAGCAGAGGCACGTCCAGTTGATTTGCGTAGCACGACTGAAACAGAAATGTGGAATTAGAGACGCCGAGACCGACAGAACCTAGTACGATTCAGGAGTCCTCTTGCAGTGCTTCGTTGCTAAATACCATCCCGCTATGATAAGATTTCCTTATTTAGCTACTGTATCAAGTAGAAATTTTAATTTTTTTTTGTTTTCCTTTTAGCGCGATGAAGTCAACAACAAACTAATGTGGCGGTTTCTTCTGATTACAACATCACTCTTTGAGTGACACTGCTAGACTTTAACATGATTCGATCGGCGTTTCACCGCAGAGAATAGGTTTATATGCGCTTCATGTGATCTTTATTGTGCACGTGCCCTAGAACCATCAACTGTTATACAGAGTAATGTATTTTCCATGTTATGCAGACACTGCTGTACTGTTCACCTGCTTGCTGCAATGATACTTTTTGACGCAAGACATCACGCAATGTAACATTTGCTGTGTTATTACGAAATGTTGTTCTTATAATACTTAACAAAGACCGACAACCTCAATGCCATCAGCCGAGTGAAAGTTCGTCTCTTGCTTGCGAAATTAACGTGCTTACAGCTATTAGTGCAATGTAGTAATGAGTGCACACATACTACGAGCATTGCCGTCACTGCATCGTTGTCGAAAGTTTGACTTCGTACACGTTGAGGCTGCAAAGGAAAAGAGCGGAATCAACTCAGTATTTCACTTTGGTCAGCACAGTGCATGGATTTCGGCTCACATGTGGTTGGTACTTGCAACATGCGCACGTAAGGAACACCACAAATACCGCGGCCCTGAAGCAGTCACAGTTCTCCCAGAGGCGTTGCAAAGTGCCTCACTCAACGAGAACCAAAGACTGAAGAAGTACTCTTTCTTGTGGTGCTGAGCAAGGAGGAGCAGAGTTTAACTCCACATTAGCTAGTCAGTACTCAGAGATAAGCAGTTAGTGCCTTCGAGACAGACAATAAACTTTAGCTAGCTATAACCCCTAGAAGCTCTCGTAAGCCAGCTTGTCCCCATTCTTTTAAGAGCGTTACTACATACGTTTGTCAAGGACGCATCTGTCTGCAATGAAGGTCAAATTGGCCAAAGCAGTTACCACGTGACCACGCTATATCACATAGCAACAGTGAGCGCGTAGCGGCGTAGCGCCTCAATTGATACCTATACTTTTGACCCGTTATATATGTGCCAGTATAGCCGCCATTGAAGTGGGACCCCCCCCACCAGGGACAACGATTTGTATAAAAATTGAGAGCCACCCGATTGACGCAGAATGTTCTAAGTGGTGTCAAATCACTAGGCATGTTTCTGAGGATTAAATTACTAATTGAGATGAAGCCCCAAATATGTGCAAAATTCGCAACGACGACGTTTCGGCCCCCAAACCGTGCATCCCGAGGACCTCCAGACGGCCATTACGGCCGAGCCGTTTGTGGTGGTGGTGATTAAAACATTTATCAGGAAGGGACAGGAGGTATGTTTGAATCAGCCCGTAAGGGACCGATCTTTACAAGCACTAGGTGGAGGTTCCTAGTTTGGGACCAGTGGCGGTGGCCGCCGCCCGGGCGCGCCCGACGAAGGCTTGTTGGGCCTGTAAGTCGTGGCAGCCGAGCAGGGTCTCCTCCCAGTCCTCCCAGGTTGGGTTGGAGATGTCTGTCGCAGGGGGTTCGGATGGTGTCAAACGATTCGTCGTGTTGCGAAGCACATGTTTGAAAAATTTATTAACTCATAAAACGAGGAAATATACCGGACATAGCGAAGGTGGCTGTAAATCGCAATAGTGGTGCAGAATCTATGAGGTAGATGGCGCTGCTTGTGTCTTAGAAGGGATGTTTGGATTTGGCCTTCTCCACGTTTGCTGAGCGCACCGATGTAAACACTTGAAGCTCCCGTAGCTAACGCTCGTAAATCCAACACTGAGGCAATGTTAGCGGTGAATTTTTTTCAGCTCTTCCACTTCGTGACGACTGGCTGTGCACTTGCATATTTTCCTGCGATGCGCTTAGTTGGTGCCGGGGTACCTGTTTGTGGTGAAGCGTACTCTCTTGTCCGAGACAACAAGGTGCATCAACGTCCGGACAAAACCGCACACTTCATGATTAACGGGCACTCCGGGCACCAGCTTATCGCTGCGCTGCGAAATATCCAAACTACGCACGGGCACAGCTTACCTTCATCAAGTGGAAGTACTGAAAAAAGAATGGAGACAGGCTGACTAGGGAAATCTCAGAAGCATAACCCATATGTACAACATATTCTGTTTGATTGCCCAGCGTATGCAGACGAGCGCGCGTATTATGAACACTGTATGGAGCCGCTCATCCAGGTTCCTCTAACAGTGAACTGCGTTTTAGGTCCCTTAGCCTCCTTTACGCAGCAATGATGGGCAATCAACTTTTTATTCGCATATTTGGACGAGGTAGGTCAACTCGACAAGCTCTAATGTTTCCGTAAATTTTATTTATGCACTGAACTATGTCGCTCCCTTTGTAGCACACTGAACATCACCATTTAATGTCTTGTAGCACTGCTCGTTGATGCACCTCAGCCCAAAATCAGTGCAGATTCATTTATTTTTCCTATTGTTTTTGTCTTTTCTCTTCTTTTAATGCTTTATAATTTTGCGCGCCTGTTTCCTTCCGTTTTTCTATCACCAATTCCCTTACCGTACTCAGAGTAGCATGTCAGCGAATTTTTCATGCTGGCTAAAATCTTAGCTTTTCAATAAAGGTTCTCTCTCTCTCTTTCTCTCTCTCTCTCCGTGAGGGATGGAACTAACTCCTCAGAAGGCCAGATAAGACCGTCCAACTGGCACTCGTTTCGTGGACTCAGGAAGTCGCCCCCACCCGGAGGGCCACACCAAGCTCACCTGCCATATATCCCGACATACTATGACAATAAAGTTGCTCTCTCTCTCTCCACCTCTGCGGCCTTACCCAATAAAGAACGGCCTTTTCGCGCGATTCTTCAAGTAGATAAACAGGTGGATACAGATAATGTTTAATTCTCTGCTATAAATGCGCAGAAGTTTGAAATAAAAGTTCACCTAACAGTGCAACATCTCTCCCATCGTTATTGTTGCCTCTGAAGCAGTGGCACATACCCACTTTGGGGGATTGGCGGGTTTGGTGCAGATCCAAAGAGGCGAAGAATTCACGGAGGCTTATCTCAAACGCTTCGTAAATTAAAATTGATGAATCTGGCAAAGCGAAGTAACGAATATTGAGAGATTTTGAAACGCCTTGCATGAAAATCGAGGAACCAAAGAGATGGGGGTTAAAATAAATCATTGAAAAAGTAGTATAATGAATAATTAAATTCTTATATAAAAGCAAAGTAAAAAAATGTCAACACAAAAATATCACATATTCGTTCCTTCTGCGTCGTTTTCGAATTCACTGCTGGGTATGCTACACATGCGGAATAAATAGTGACCACTTGTGAAGGATTGGATGTCTGGGCAAGTAAGCGGGGGGAGGGAGAATAAAAAGGGGGAAAATATGTTTTGGGGAGCGATCTAAGGCTCCGATTACTGGCGTTGCCTTACACACATGATGAATTACCACCTACTATGAGTGGTGCTGAAAGAGGTGGCCAGTCATCGGTATGCTGGAAAGGTCTTGCTTTCTGCACCTCATTCACCAGGCGGGTGCTATCGCACCAGAAGCCCACTTCCATACCTGAGAGCCCGAATGCATTCTGTCGCATAATTAGCATTGTACAAGGATTGAATGAATCGGTCGTGGTGGTGAAAAAACATTTATTTTTGATTATTTAAAAGAAGTGGGAACTGGCCTTAAGGGCCAGCCCCTTACAAATAATAGGAGGGGTACCTAGTCCGGGACCTCTGTGACTTCCGCGACAGCTTGGGCCCTAGCGACGAGAGCTCTTTGACTCTCTAACGTATAGCAGCCGGCACCTTAAGAGATGGTCCAATCATACCTCAATCCACGTACTCTTTTCGAGGCAATAAAAGTCTTTCACCACCGCCACCTATGCCCTTCGTAAGCTTGTCGAAAAAACTTTAGGACTAGAAACGTACCATGCCCTCTGTGATGCGCTGCACGAAGCACTCTTCCGAGGTTTTGAGCGTCTCTTGTGTCTGCAGATGAAAGCGGGCCAATCGACAGTAGTCATGCTTCCCTTCCGGTGTGGACGTTACCTTTGCACGAAAAATAGCGCTTGCCACATGTCTTTATTTCATCACTGGTTCAAAACAAATAAAAAGCCATCGCCTTTGCTTCTACCGTTCGCTACGTCGCAAGAATTACGGCTATACATGAGCATGCTGTCGAAAAGCAAGTCCTGCGCGCCTGTCGCAGGTCTCGCGTGGTTCATGAACAAAAACCACGGCTCATACAGCCTGTAACATATCCATTATTAATATTTTACCTCCAGCTATACCACAAACCTACCCCGTAATTATGATCGCCTCAACCGGGGCCACGGTGTAAGACCACTTTTCGGAATGGGCTGCCATCTGCAATCGAGGTGCACAAATGAGCCCTGGTCACAGTGTAAGAACCTCACCCCGTGACCAGGGCTCATTTGTGCACCTCGATTGCAGATAAGTGCCCACATGTCCCTCACGTGACCGGCCCGCCTGCTCACCTGCACGGCACCGTCTCTAGACTGCAGGTGAATGCCATGCATTTTAGTGCAGTAGCACTACTCGGAAAAACATGAAGAAAAAAATGGTTTTTGAGGAAAAGAAATTGCGCAGCAACATATATCGGCGGACACCAGAACCACACCGTAATGGAAGTGATAAAGGAGGGAGTGAAATAAAAAAGGAAAAAGATATGCCGTAGTGGAGGGCTCCGGAATAATTTAGACCAGCTTGAGATATTTAACTAGCACTGACATCGCACAGCACACGGGCGCCTATGCGTTTCGCCTCCATCGAAACTTGGCCGCCGCGGTAAGGTTCGAACCCGGGTACTCCGGCTCAGTAGCCGAGTGTCCTAACCACTGAGCCACCGCGGCATGAGTATACACGTCCTTGAAGCCTGCTTTGTGGCAGGCGACCCATCTGGCCACCGGGTTGTGGGTAACCTGCCATGTGTTGCACACCTGGCAACCAAGCAGCCTGGCAATCAGACAGGCTGTGCACCTGGCAGGCCTTCACCTTTAGGCCTTTACCCGAGTCTTTACCCGAAGGTCTTTAGCGTACATGCCTATAGGTAAGGCGTTTACAGTGAAGGCCTTCAATGTAAATGCCTTCCGGGTAAGGACCTTTAGTTAGAAGGTCTTTAGGCCAAATGCCTTTATAGTAAAGGTGCATAGGTCAAATGTCTTTAGCCCGTAAGGACCTTAAGTGCCTACCGCAACTAGTGCTACCGCACGATGTTCCGCGCTTAGCCATGCTAAACCATCCGCATTTTTTTTCTTTTATGATGCAAAGTGCACATGCCTGTGAGCACAGCAAGATGCACTGAAGTAAAGAGCAGTTCTGGAAACGGGGCGCATCAGCACATGGTGACACAGTCATACATTTGAGACACCTTGCCAATTTTATTTGAACTACCATTTAAACGTGTTTTCGTTTATGAAACGCTACATCGATGCCGGCACGGGCGCCAATGGCAGCATCGTTTCGGCGAACAAAAAAAAATTCTCATACACTTGTTGCAATATATGCAGCGTCCGCTAAAGCTGTAAGCGAACCTGCACACCTTTAAGTTCGTTGTGGGCACTGAGCACCCACTTTTTTTTACCATTCGAATTCCAATGTCTTTTCTGAAAAATCTTACGGGTTCCAGTATCAAACCCTTTTCAGTTGTTGGCACTTAAGGTGCTTGTGGTGCTTTCTCAGCAGTTGATCAGCCGTTTACAGGGCACCTAACTAAAATTTTGTGGAGCTGACACAAATTTCGTCTACAACGATCTGTGCAGCTTGAAAGGCGCATCCCTATTTGCCAATCAAGTAAAGCATCTTTACTCAGCGGCTAAGCGCCACTCGCTCTCTCGGAAGCTGGCATGTCGCCATCTTCATCACTGACCCAAATTACGTCTACTGATGGACAGGGGCCTCTTCGACATCCATTCAACTAACCCTGTCATGCGCCAACTGAGGCCCCCTTGCCCCCGCAAAGTTACTAATCTCATTCGTCCATGCCACCCTTGCTACGTTTACGTTCTATTGGAACCCGCTCAACATGCACAGCTCGCATGTAAAAGGACTATAAACTCGAATAATGTGTATGCTTTATCAATACGTACATAGTAACCAGGCGTAAGGTAACACTTGCCTCGCTAGCTTTTCCCCGACCTGCCCAATGATGGCCCGGTCAGCGCAGTTTTTCACCCATGGCGAGCGGATGAAGTGACGACACAGTGTGCTAAATAGACTTCGCAAACAAAGAAGTTGCGAAGGTGCCGTTTTGCGTATCGACAATTGGCTTCGACGTTGTGGTTCTGCGTCGCGTCCGCTTAGGTTATGTAAAGCTTTATTCTGAGACTAAGTGAATAGATGCTCAATTATACCACTGGCTAAAAGTTAAGAAAAACAGATTGAAAATTCCTCTGGCCTTAACCAAAAGGGAGTAAAAAAAAAGCATGCAGGAAGAGGGAGGTGGCCCACGAGCTCCAAATTTAACGTGTTGCCCACTGGTAGCAAGGACAGAATAGAGGATTCACATACACACTACAATAATCAGAATTTATGAAACCCCGTTTAAAAAATACAATTTTAAATCATATCTTGAGAAGTTATGCACACTCAGCCGATTGGATATGTAGCTGTTAAGAACATCAGATAGAATGAAAATAAGTGTCTGCCACGATTTGTTTTGGTACGTGGAAGTGACTGTCAGTGGATCGGGTTTGGACATAGTTTTTCTTTGACTTTAAATTTGCAATACTGAGCAGAAAATTACAAATGAATGGTGAAGAAAATTTTAGGTCGTACAATATACGTTTCTCGAGAAAAAACATTCACTCTGATTAATTCATATATCCCTGCGGGATGTGAAACGTGCGCATCTGTGCACTTTTCAATCTAGTTAGTCGTCGTAGAAGTCAGTTTCTGCTTAGTCTACTCTTAGGAAGGATAGGAGGTCGTGCTCTGGCTTTCTCCGTGTTCTAGGCGGCGTTGTGTAACCATTGTCTGTGGAGAGGAGAGCGCCACTTGTGGAAGCCGGGAGCACAGAGCATGTAGTGACAGGCGGGGTTTATGGAAAGAGGAGTGACAAATACGCAATCCACTTGCAGTCAGGCTTGGCTGGGGATTGGCCGCTATCTACATTGTACATGTGTGGGGGGGGGGGGGGGGCATCAATAATTTGGGATAAACCGGCTTCATAACGTTTCCTCTCTCAAACACGATAGCAAAGCTAGTGATAACAGACCCTGCCGCACAATCGTGACGTTTTCAACGTCTCCAGCAGTCGTGGAATTTCGCGACGCATTAGTGTAACCATGCAGTAAAAGTTTTATAACTGCGAAGGGCGAACACACAGACACATCGAAACGAACCAGTGAATGTCAACGAAAATAGAGACTTATGGTTTAAGGGGGAAAATTTATGATTTAATCATAAGTTACTTTTCTTGTCGAGAGCAATGCGTGGTTACCAGAAACTATATCTCCGCTCCTCAAAAAATCACACTTGGCGTGCCGCAGGGCGCTGTACTCGGGCCCCTCCTTTTTTCGTTATACATCGACTTTCCAGTATTTCTGAACTATTCTGAAGATGTTATATCCGCTGATGACACTACGCTATTTTTTACAGGAGATACATTAGAGGATCTGGAGGGCAAAATTAACGAGGAACTTAAGTAAAATTTCCCAGTGATTCATAAACAATCGCCTCACCCTTAACACTGAGAAAACAAAGTATACTTTATTTCACTCAAGGAAAAAGAATATTAGCTGTGATAACTTATTTCTAACCTTAAACGGTACGCATTTGCTTAATGTCTCCCAAACCAAGTACTTGGGTGTAGTCTTTGAATCGGACATGCATTGGAAGCAGCAAATTAAAAATGTTTGCTCTAAATTAGCTTATGGCTGTCATATTTTATTAAGGGCGAGGGAATGTTTTCGTGCACCGATTTTACGCATATTGTACTCCGCGTTTGTCCATAGTCATTTATGTTACTGCCTAGAGTCATGGGGCGGTACCTATAAAACGTATTTAGAATCAATCTTACGCCTGCAGAAGCGTGCTGTTCGTACCGTAACTTTCGCAAAGACAATCGAACCTAGCCGACCACTCTTTCAAGAACTGCGAATACTACCGGTATCAGTTGCATACAAACTAAAGATAGCTCAAATAATAAACACAGTAATAAGGACTAATGATCCAATTCCTCAGACTGTTTAGATCGCCGCTGAAACAAACAAGAGCCGCCACTAATAATAGATTTAACCTACCGCCTTGTCATAACACTTACGGTCATAGGTTATTAGAGTACAATGGTGCCCAGATATGGAAAGATTCACGATGACATCAAACTCAAACATAATATTTCCGCCTTATTGAAAAACATTTTTCATGTCTGCCCAGAACTGTGGGACTGAATGCGTTTGTGCTTGGTTTTGTGCATTCATAAACCTATTTTTTGTTGTTTTTCAGAATATGTATGTGCTTAACATATTTGCAATGCCGCTATTGTAGCATCTCACGTCCTTTTGTACATGTATTTTGAATGTCTGCCATTCTTTAGTGGATATTATGTATTTGGACCTTTCACTAGCCGAGCTGGCTATGGGTCCAATCAAGTTTTGATGTATTGGTTTTATAAAATACAATGATGATGATGATGAAGATGAAAAAAACTGTATAAATTAACCAACTTCTGTGAGTAATCATGACGCCTTGGGTTTTCAGCCAAGCGCGAGCTGCTCAAGGTGAAAGTTACCGAAAACCCCCAGTCAAGCTCACCCGATTCATACGGTAAGGTTGCATGCAGACAGTGTGATATCTACACATGCCTTCCAGCATCTGAAAAGGAAAGAGAATATCACTTCATCACATATCAAGCATATGCGAGAACCTGACCAAAGGCACGCGATTTAATTACTTCCCGCTTTGTTCAGACAGTAGTTTTTGGAAGAAATGTGTAACTCTGCAGTCAAATTTTCATATTACTCTGGAGCACTATGACTGCCACGCTGCCAAACATTTACCCAAGGTTTGTGCATAATCAATGAATGGCTTGTTTACACCTGTTAGTGCACATAGCCAGCAATTCTGGACAAAAGGATTTTTGAACGAGAAAGAGTTTATGACCGCGATTTTTTCTTCATATATTGCAAGATTTCAGTATAAAAATCAATATATCCGCAGATCTCCCATTGGCAGGCAGTGATGTTTTTGCTATTAACATTTTTGTTATCGTCAAAAGCGTTGCCCATTGGTTTTTTAAGGCAGTCTTAAGTGCTCGATTCGAGCGAAGGAAACACTACAAAAGAAAGATTTCGCTTCATATCGGAAGAATTGACCATTACCTTTAATATTTCTATACCTGTACCTTAAAGTTTTCCAATATTCAAAATTTTCATCCAAGAAAGTTGGACGTGCTCTAAACATTTCCGTTCCATATCCGTTTCTCTAATCTGTTTGTCATTTTGGCAGACATCAATCAAAATTATTGCTATTTTAGATGGTTGAAATATACTCGCTTGGTGTCTTGAAAAGCCTCTAATTTTTCTTCGACGCTCCCCCCCTTTTGTCGAATAGAAGAAGTAGGACTACGGCACCCCTGTTTCCCGCCGCCTGGCCTTTTACGAGAGTGTTCACTCCCGAACACACTCATAACTTCGAACATCACTATAGTGCTGAGTTAGCTGCTGCATTGTTCCGACAGGATCAGCTGAACGCGCGCCTTAACCATGAAAGCCAAGTGAAACAAACAAAAAGAGTGAATATGAGCAGTGCTCACCAGGCGAAATTTTCTCGCGCATTATAGTTCGGAAGGTAGAAACAGGTAAAAATTTGCTTACGTTGGTGACGAATCTCGACCGGATCCGGTTTCGAATTACGATGCCCGCTACGCAGTCAACAAGCAACTTCGACATCGGTCTCAACACTGCTACCATGTCCGCGGAGGCTGGAATGCGAAATACAGAGATTATCAAGCTGTTTGATTGCGTGAAACAAAACCGTGCTTCAATAAGAGATGCATTGAAAGTGACGAGAAGCCTTCAAGAGCGGTATTATCTTTTATTCGGTATGCCGACACCATCAGTAAGGCATTATTGTGCGTGTGTGTGTGTGTGTGTGGGGGGGGGGGGGGGGTTGAATACAGAAGGTTCATGTACTGGTAAAAAGTTCGCGGTAAATCACACATTCGGAATACATGAGTTAATGCAGCAACGAATAAACACTGAAAGCAACACTACTCAGAAACGAAAGAGTATCATAACTTGCAGAAATATAAAACTGGAAATACGTATCAAACAGTGCACGCCATAGTACGGGTTGATCAATGAATCAACATCGTCAGAAACAAAGCAAAAATCTAATTGAATTTGGGTCTCAATAGAATTAAAAAACAACATCGTCAAAAACAACAGCATTCTTTTTTTTATTTCGCAAATGTGCTCTTCAGCATAAGAGGGTTATAGGTACATGTGCAGACCGGTATCGGGTATGCATGCCAACAGGACCCAGTATTGGGGCCCATGGGTCCAGATTCTAGTGTCCTGCGGTCGGCTGGGGTGGTAACCCTGAATGGCGAGGTGTCGCTTGCGTGGCTCCCGAAGTCTAGGGCAAATCAGAATAAATTGAGGTAACGTCGCCTCTTTAGCAGAAGCAGGGTAGAACGTGCAGTTCAAAAGCGGGGTCCGTGATGTCCAGGAGGCCCTGACCGCAGCGTCAGCGCAGCAACCACCCGTATTCTCCTCAACACCATCTCCTCACGGCGAGTTGAACCGCCGGGAAGATTGGATCCACGCGGTGGAAATAAAGCACGCGATGAGCGGCGGAGAAATTCCTTTTTAGGCAGTAAGGCGTCTCTTGCGGATAATTTCTGTAGAGGAAGCGTGTATGACACTTGCAGTGGGTATGACGCACTGTCCGCTTCCCTAGGATAGTACGCTTAATCAAACACGTTGCGGGGCCAGTTGGTGATGCATTTTTCTTCTCTTGAAATGCGCTATTTAATTTCAACCTAAGATAGTAAGTATTCCGCCGAGACCATACAACTCTGACAGGACACGAGTACGATTCCACGGTGGAGCACACATCGACAACAATACCCAGGGACAAGCTGCGCGCCGTAGAGCCCCTACTGCTTGTGTTGAGTCGGTATATAGGAGAATACAGCTCGGTGGAGTAAGGAAGAGGTCCTTTAAAGTGGACAAGCAGTCTCGAATGGTAGTGAGCTCTGCTATCACAGAGGGAAGCGGCGCCTCTGTGATGTAGGAACATGTCTGGCGTGCATTGGGTAGAGCTGGACAGAGAAGACTGGTGTGCAACAGAAGATTTTTTTGTGCTTGCGTCCACGTAAGCTTGAAGTGCGCCTATGGAGTCTGCTGGGAGAGGAGGCTCTGTTTCTCTCGCTGAACGATGGCGTTGCGCATTACACGTAGGGCTCGGTTGCGGTGACCTGGGGATGCTGCCAAGGAGGATGATGATTAGGAAGGATGAACAACAGCATTCGATGGCCCTACTACTCATATTTACTGGTCATGGTTAGTAAAGAAAGCACGCAACTACAGTTTCTTCAATTAACATCTCCGTACGAGGAAACGAAATTTCACACAGTCCCAGCCTTTACACCACACGCACTCTTTCATGCATCTATGCCGTAACTCTTCTCATCCGAAATAAATGTTTTTTACTACTACTACTACTACTACTACTACTACTACTACTACTACTACTACTACTACTACTACTACTACTACTACTACTACCACTTCTACCGCTACTACTACTACTACTACTACTACTCAGCGTTAAGGGCCGGTTTAACCACTGCTCGTATTCCCCCTAAGTAATGCATACTGTTCCTGTAATTTCATGATAATTAACATTGGCAACGTTCATTGAGGAAAGAACCAAAGAACCTCCTAACGAATCTGGCAGCCACAATGCGTTTGGCCAGCATAACTTGCGTTGCAGGACTGGTTTGGTGCTTCGGATAAGAAGATAACGTACCAGCAAGTGATGCACATGAGATGTTCTCGTCTGACAGTTCCAGATTTTGAGAAAAAGTAAAGCACCCTCTTGACGAAATAGCTTTCGCCATCTTAATAACTGCATTTGCAAACATAAAAAAATACAAAGGAAGAAATAACAGGATGACAACAGCCACCAGCAGGATATAAGGGCAAATCGTAGTTCTACTTCTACAGCCCATGAGACCGGCTCTGCAGGTCGGACTATAGCCATTCGAAGTTGGAGATATTTCAGCCTACAAGAGATGTTGCCTTAAGGTGAACAATAATCGGCCACCCGCTCAGCGTTGGCCCTAATCTGCTACATACATAGCTTTTACAGCCATAACACACGTGTACATCTCACAAACTCGATTTCAGAACTACTCTAGACCATAACTACCGCGCCCCTACGCAGGCAGGACCCTGAGATGTTGCCGAAGAAATTGAGTCTAAAACATCTTTTAATTGCCGCAAAACTGGCTGAAAGGTGAATAAAATGGCTGCGTCAAGCATATTAATGCATAGTTAAAAAACCGAGAACACGTTTTTTCCAACTCTTCTTTACTTCCTCTCTTTTATGCTTAGGTTCTTCAAGATCAGATTGGACCTTTCCGCGAACAACCCTGAGTGTGCTGCTTGCAAGTCCTTTAAGGAAGTCACATTACAGTGAGCTGAGCTCAGGGGGTCGATTAACATGGCGACGGCTCTGGTATATCATGGACCAACTTCGCAGAACATGCACCTTTGGAAGCAACTATACTAACCATTTTTCTTTTTTTCACAAACACCGTCCAGCTCTAGGTTGAGATGCCACTGCCTATTGTGCTGTACCGACAGAATAAGCAAGCCTAATTCCACCTGTAGCGTTCAAAAACTTAACTCAACAACTCAGCTATTGTGCTGTGCTTTTTATCACAACTTCGACGCTTCGATTTCAGGCCGCAGAGGCAGGATATCGACTGAGGCCAACTGCGAAAAGGCTCATGTATCAAGATTTCAGTGCGTTGTAAATAACGTTACAGAATAATTTTGAGGGTTTATAATTTAGTGTGACCCCGCTGTGCACCTCAGCGCCCATATATTTTATTTATTTCTTTAAAGCCTGAATCCGTCTATTCATAGTTTCTCAAACGCGTTTAATGAAGAGACACTCTCTCTGGCATACACTCTCTCTGGCATACACTCTCTGATGAAATAAAAAAAGACTTAAGGGTGATCATCACTTCAACAAGACATGCGGCTCGAGACTTCTGCCTGCTGAATCCTAATTACCTTGTCGCCTGATCTGCAATAGTTGTGGTAACGCGTATTAACCACGTATTGCAAAAATGTTGAACATAATAAACACTATTGTCCGAGTCCGTATTATTTCTTCCGCAGCTCCGCAGTACGAAAATAGAATATGCTCAAAACATGCGTTATGGCGTCCCTCATAGCTTGAGTCGTTTTGGGACTTTAAACCCTTTAAACCACCCTGAACCATAAACCAAAACAGAATGAAGCTGATAGCTCTCTGGTGATGGATAGATGTTCGAACATCGTCAGCCTGCGCCGTTTGGCTCCAATGACCCCATCGAAGCAACATTATGTTGAGAGGCAAGGTTAATGCATGCTCCTCAGCCTCTTCATATAGTACAGAACGCATTAAACTCCCTAATCGTTCCTTTAGCTCTTCGTTGATATTGTCTTTCGTCGGGGAAAAAACTAAATGGGCTGTTAACTGCTCGAAAGCTACAAGGATCATAGTACAGAGTACATTAACCTTAAAACATAGTATAATTATCTCACTAGTCTCCTAAGAACTACACTGAGCACCTTGTTTGGAGTAAGTATTTGGAAAGCGAAACAATTACTGTTTACCTGGCACCTTCCTACAGATATCCGTCGGAGCCTGGTTTTGTGCACAAACGGCCACTGCGGCCAAGACCACTGCGTATATTTGCACTTTCATAGTTGTGAGTGAAGAGTGTTCGCCTGGGGAGACCCTAGGAGGTGCGCGTGACGCACGCCACGTGTTTTTGGAGCGTACCACGTTCGGAGAGATCGATTGATCCCCGAGTTGCGCAGGTGCTAAAACATTAGCGAAATCGGGGCCAAAAAGATTGAGCACCGGTCCAGGTTCCCGTCGTCCGACGTCGTGCTCTGCCGGACGGGCACGGATAGTTGGGACAGGCAGCCGAGAGCACGCACGGCTCACCAAAAAATATGCAATAAAGCTTCCTCTTTTTTTTGTTGCAATTTATTCAAAAAGTACCCTTAAAGGCCCTCTATCGAGGGTACTAAATAAAGGGGGCAGTAAAAGAGTAATAGTAGTCACAACATAACACTAAAAAAAAGCAGACGAAGACAAACAACAATAACTAAACAGAAATATACGCACAATATTCTACTTAATTTTGCAAAAAAAAATATTGAAGTTACAACGCGAGCATTATTACAAGATTATGCAATAATAAATACTTGTAAATGGCTAAAAGTGAACAAATGCATGCCAACAGAATTTTAGGGTGACTAATGAATCATCGCAACAGGCGCATCTTCAGGCCAGAAAGGGAAAAAAGGAATGCGAGAAAGAAAGGGTGGCACCATTAGGATTGCGGGTTAAGTTATATGTAAATCAAACCACGGATTAGCTCTTGATATTTAGTTGTGTCAGATTGGGTAGCGATATTTGATGGTAAATGGCTCCATTTGATGATCGTGCGTGGAATGAATGACTTCGCGAAAAGGTATTAACTTTGCAAGGTTGATCAAGGCGTGGAAAATTGGCGGCTGGTTTCTGAACGAAATCGTCATGAATCGATGAGTTATGATAAGGCTTATGAAAAAGTGAAAGACGTGAAGGTTTGCGGCGGAAGACAGTTAATTCCGGTAACTGAGCGCGTGCTTTTAAAGCTGTGACACTAGTACGGTGTGAATAGTAGGAATAAATGAAACGTACTGCACGGTTTTGCAACACTTCTATCTTCTTTATGGTGCGGGTTTGGACGGTATCCCATATGGCAGATGCGTACTGTAATTTAGGACGGATCAAAGTGGTGAAGGAAAGTTTGCGCAAGTCAGCAGGAGCGTGGTGAAGATTCCGTTTAAGAAAGCCCAGGGAGCGGTTAGCTGTTGTAAGCGTGAGATTAATGTGTGATCCCAGGACGAGTCTGACTGCAAATGGAGTCCAAGGTACTTGTATGTATTTGTAAGTTCTACTGGCTCATTGTTAATCTTGTAGGAACTTTAAAACTGGGTTACATGATTGGTAAAGGACATGGTTTTAGTTTTAGATAGATTTAAAGACATTAACCTGGAAGAACACCATTCACGAGTTGCAGTTAGACTACTGTAAGGCCGTGCAGTGAGTTTCACTGGAAACATTACGATACAGCAACACAATCGGTGAATTGTCTAATACGGGAAAAAACAAATGCAGGCAAATCATTAACGAAAATTAAGAACAGCAAGGAACCAATCATAATGTCTTCAGGTACACGAGACGTTACAGAGCCAAAATCAACGTTATAGACGTTAACAGAGGTGAACTGCATTCGAGATGAAAGTCTATATCCAATCAAGCACGTCACTGTGAAGGTTAAGGCTTGTTAATTTTTTTAGCAGTCGGTGTTGTGGGTATAATAGAGAGAGACGGGCTAGTTGGTGACTATTATTAGAGTGCATCTTGAAGCCGCGCAAAAAAAAGACAAGGGACGAGGAAGAAACCAGAAGGACTGAGCGCGGAACTTCAACTGGTTTATTACAACAATGCGTCACATTTATACAATCATCGTAATCAAAATCGTAATCATTGGTGTTGTGGGGCGGGTTCAAATGCATTGGGGAAGTCTAGAAATATAGCATCAACTTGGAAGCCAGCATATATTGATGAAAATAAGTCATGAAGAAATCCCGCGTGCACATGGTGTTTCATGCGAATAACCTTTCCGAAAACCGTGCTGGTACTTACGCATGATATTATGTTCTTCTAAGTAGTGTATTACCTGAATATGTATTATGTGCTCTAAAAGCCAGCATATATTGATGAAAAGAAGTCATGAAGAAACCCCGCGAGCTGTTTCATGCGAATAACCTTTCCGAAAACAGTGCTGGTAATAACGTATGATATGTTCTTCTAAGTAGTGTATTACCTGAATATGTATTATGTGCTCTAGTATATAGCTTGCATACGGTGCTTGTTAAGGATATTGGGCGGTAGTTCACCACCAGACTTGAAGATGAGTATGACCTTAGCAACGCGCCAATCATGTGAGATAATGGTTGTTAGACTGTGCATGGTTAGTTATGCCCGAAAGTACTATCTCAAAATGAATTATACTAAACAAGTCCGATATCCTAAAATGACCAACAAAATCATGGCATACAACGAATGTTTTATTTTGCAGTCAGTAATTTTCTTCGGGGCTAGATGCCATGAATTTGGTGTTCGCATTTGAAATTATTTAGGACACATATGAAGTTCAACCAGACATCAGTGGTAAGTTTGAATTCCTGCAGGTTCGCTCCGGTGAGGAGAGGCACTCGGGTCATATACATACAAAGTGATATAAACCGCATACATGCACAATATCCAACAAGATGCAAACATATAGCCTTCAGAAGAGCCGTAAGTATATGGGTGCGGCCAAAGTATTACAGACCACGCTTCGGAGTTTATGCTTTCTATTTTTATTTAGTTACTTTTGTTCATATTTTTGCGTAGTTGAAAACCATCCCTTGATCTTTCCGGGTTTCTTGATTCTTACGGCATTGTGTTTTCGGCCATCACCAGCCGGGACAGTGCTTTTAGAAGAGAGCTGCTTTCATCGCCTCTCCTTTATTTACGCTGTTATTGCAGTGGGATAAGGCACTGCCTTGCTGGCGATTTGTAATAAAGGCCGTCACAAAAAGATACCTAGCCCTCTTGACAGTAGATAAAGTACTCATATATTTGCTGGACTAAGTATTACTCCAGTTTCGCGAATACGCTCGAAAAGTCTACGCACGCTTGAGAACTGCGACAACGTTCGTTTAAAACGTGAGATTTTATACTACGTCAACTAGGCGTTAAATAACACGTGCACATCTGGTGTCTTCCTGCGGTGGGCCCACTTGCTGTATACATACACATAGATTAACAGGCTTCAAACTTAACTTATAAAAATACTGATCTTTTGAGCACTTGTTTCATCTCTTGCATCAATGCATCACATGACCTGCCCTTCCAGAACCTCTTACAAAGTAAAAAAACTAACATCCGCATGTCCGCAAGTTTAAAACATTCCCAACTGCTCGTTTCATCTTGCCGAATAAATCTGCACTAGAGGCGCGATTCTAAAATACCACGTGACATTAAGCGCGACTCAAAAAAGTAATCGAGCTACCAGACCAGTAATACACTAACGTAGCGTCGGTGTAGCTAAAATAAAACATTTTCCTTGCAGCCTTTTCCCTTGTAAAGCAGCAAGAGCTCACTGTCAGGGGTCGTTGAATGTTCTTTCGTAGTTTCCGTTGTTTCTGGTGGAGTAACAGCGCGCGCACAAAAGCTGTGCGTACGTCATAACAATGTGAATATGAATGTTCGTCAGCGGAAAGTAGAAATGTGTTCAGAAGCTGGTCGCTAGACGAACAACACAGTGTTGGCCGCTATCACAAATGCCACGCAGATGAAGACCTTGAGCAGCAGTCCGAGCCAGAGCTGTGGAAAACGAGAAAATGTTTAAAAAAACTCACAGGAATGTAGTCACTGCGTAACGCTATATTCAGCGAACTCTGTTTTCGGTACTAAATATAATATTTATTTCCTATTATTCGTCCGCTCTGAGAGAGAGCGCGTGACGTCACTACACTGTCATTCTTGACGCCACTGAGTTCAGACCTTGAGAGTGTTCACTCATGACGTCACTGTATTAGAGTCACGTCACTGTATCGCGGCGCGTTCCATTAACGGCATGCATGACGTCACCGCACGCTTGCCAATCAGCATGGCGCGATTTTATGCCAACTCCGCAATAGTTGGAAACGTGCCTTTAACAGCTCTCGCTGTAAAAAGGATTCACTAAGCACGAGCAGTATATTAGCTTATGAGGCGCTAGCCTTGACTTCACTGGCATGACAGTGGCTCAGACTGGAAAGTAATTCACTTTCTTCAGTCTTGTGTAGTGATCACGGTTTCATCACGACTTATTTGACTGGCAGAGTTGACTCAAACACTATTCCGTTGATACTGTCGCATTAGTCCAATAGTGCCCATGCAAGATCATGACGCCGTATTTTTGTTATTGCAAGACAAAGAACAGAATATATCATAAATTGTAAAAGGGGCGCGATTTCCTAACCATGCTTTTTATGGGCGAAAAGTCTTAACAAGGTAAAACTTTTCTTAAAAGAAACGAAATCAGTTCATTATTTATTGTCAGCGATATAACCAACATGCGAACATATATTTTAACGTTTCGCAGCACGTTCTCTTCGTCTCAAGCCCCTGCGACTGGCTAGCAGCTGGTGACAGGCGGTTACTCCATGTTCAAAAAGCACAACTAAATTTGCACAATAACCGTCGCACTAATCCTGAGAGGAAGCGATGGAAGCCGGCATTCGACGATGTCCGACAGCGGCTTCCTGCCCGTAATTTTCTTCTCGCAGTGCGTCCGAGTGTTACATACGTTAGAAAGGGCTTATAAAAAAGAAAGAAAAATAAAAGTGCCCTGCCTGCACCACCGGATGGCACAACGGGCTTTATCCAACTATAACATAAAAGAATGAAGACGAGTGTCAATAATAAAATCAGAAGAAAGGAAAAGAGGGAAAAGAAAGAAAAAATGGGAAAACGAAAAAGGGGTATGAAAAAAAAGAATAAAGGTGGGGGGTGGAGGCTGGCTGAAAAGTTTTTTTTTTTTTTTGCAGCGATGTCAGAAAAAGCAACATTTTCCAACGATGAGAGAGCGTCGATTGCCAGCGCAAAGAAAAAATGACGTCACCGACACGTGACGTCACTTCACTTGTGATGCCACCAATCTCACGCATGCGCTCTGACGTAGCAGCCCCTGTCTTGAGAAACGCGGTGTTTTGAAGGGCCTGACAAATGTTACAAGATTGCACTTACGTCTTCTTAATAGCGGTAATGCGAAAGCCTTTCCCTGTCCTCTCTTTCTCCCTTCATTTTTAATTTTATTTCCTTTAATTTCTATTGTTTTATTTTATTTTATTTTTCGTTCGTTTCACTTCTAATTTTTTTTTAATTTTAATTATTTAATATTTTTATGTTTTATTATTTTTTGTTGCTGTTTCTTTTTATTCCATTATATATATGTTGCTTATTAACTGTTGCCTAATCTACTTTTACGTTTGTTTTATTTACCGTACAACTTATGACTGACAGTCAATGCGGACAACTTCCGTCCACAAACTTCCGTCCACGCCACTCATGGGCCAAGAAAGGCTTACGCCTTAAAAGTTGCGTGTGCGAGGACTGACACACGTACGCTGTCACCTCATTGCGCATTAACTGAAGTAAAAGCCGCCTACAGTATTTTTTCTGTTGATCGAAAGTTATCAGTCCCTCACATGTTACGGCGCTAGTCTGCGCAGAAGCGCGGGAAGACGGAGGAAGGCGCTCACCAGTTCTGCGCCGCGCACGTTGCCGTACAGGTGTAGGAAGATGAGCGGTGTGTTCGTGTACGGCAGCAGCAGCACGCAGCGGGACTGCATCGCCACGGGCAGCGCGAAGTACAGCTGGTTCATCTGGAAGCGCTCCGCCTGCGTCGTGTTGCGTCGTTGGATCAGCTCCTCGCATTCCTCGTAAACACCTCGGCCGAGGGAGAGCCTCGATCGCCGTAAAGACACTCACACTTAAACAATCGCCACCTTCGAGCTATTGAAACTCTGCTGCTGTGTAAAAGAGTGGTAGGGTTTTAACGTAATTAGACCGAATCGACGTTCGCAAGTGTGTTTATATCCTTGTTGGCACATAATCTTGCTTTGCTGGGTCGTTAGCACATCTGGCGACGAGATAAGTTCGATAGTAGTATTGGTTGATGAAGACAACCACGCGCAATGCACATCGCGAGAGTGTGTTGCAAACACGATGAGGAAAACAACAACAACAACAGGTGTGATGGGCTGCGGCAATAGCATAGTGATCTGGTGCAGTGGCCAGCGAAGCTAATCTGTTCGCGCCGCCGCGGGTTCGAAAGCCAGTCGCAGCGATGTTTGCTTTATTTATTTATTTATTTATTTATTTATTTATTTATTTATTTATTTATTTATTTATTTATTTATTTATTTATTTATTTAAGCTTTCAAGGTCAATTCAAGGTCAGGCTTCGGCGATGAAACGGCTGTTGCAGCTTTGGTCGTGAAGTAGAGTTTTCGCTCTAAAAAATTCCGTTATGAAAAAATCCCTGGTGCCGTTTATTTCGAGAATGATATAACCGTTTGCAAATCACATAGTGCGCTGGTTCCGATTCAGAAGCAGAGCGGGCTAAGGAGTTTTCTGAAATTACGATAAGAAATATATCTCCTTCGGCCCGGTACTTTACACATCTGTCGCATCCCTGCAACATCCTTTGGCCTCTGCTGGGCTTTTTTTTCGGGAGAGAACGGCGCCATGCGGTGATTTACCAAACCGTTCCTTCGAAACACCTTTGCTTAGGTTTACACCCAGTAAGCATCAACTGTGCAAGTCAACACCTGCGAATTATACTATATTTTTTGCCTGGGTCAATATTGTTCAGTGCTAGAAGCTGTTTACCGCCTTTCCGGATTTTATCTACTGACATCTCCACTTTTGCAAATGATCACACGAGCCATTGACTACCAAAACATACAATCAGTGTGTATCATTTTATCAGACACTGAAATTGTGGACCAGCACGTTTGTCAATGGGCAGTTTTTAAGAATGCTGGTTTTCGCATATCGCGAGACTGCACCATAATAATCAGTATGTCCACAGATCCCCCTTGGGAAGCCTGTAGTTTTTTGCTATTCAATGTCAAAAATGCTCCCAATTCGTTTTTTTATGGCAATCCCTACTCAGTGCGAGCGCAGTACGGACTTTAAAATGTAGATGTTGTTACGCATCTGAACATTCGACTATTCACATCAGTATGTTTACCACAGCAGTTAACGATATTCTGCAGTTTCGTCGCAATTAAATGTGATATCCAAGAAAGAACCGAGAACAAGAACCTAGAAAGCTGTACTTGGGCATCTTATAATGATTATAATTAATTCGTATCATGTATTAGGTGGAACAGAGAAGCAATACGTTTGCATAGAAACGGCTATTAAGGGAACATATGAAATGCCACGTTTGCCCTCATTGTAGGTTTAAGGCCTTATTATATCCATCAGTTCTGCAGACATGGACACCGTCAATCGGGGTAGATTAGTGGTGGCGCCTATAAAACTTTATGAGAAACAGTACTTGTCAAATTGTGGCCAGTCGACATGGTACCTCCTTGCTATGTGCAACTTGTGTAAGGCATTCCCTGAGGCGGTCAGAAAATGTCTTACACATCGTTTCAGAAAGTGTAGTATGAGCAACGGTTGTGAGAAGTATTCATATTTACTGCATCTCTGCAGTTACTTTCGACGCATTTATATTTGTTTTGGATGCAGTTTAATGATCACCGGTTTAAAAAATTTGTGTTCGGCAGATGAATCTATGCAGGAAATTTACATGGTAGAGACAAGAAGGCCGAGAGACAAATATCGTTAATTTGGTAGTCTTGAATTTTTGCGCAGAAACTTATGCTTCATTATTTAACTGACTTGTGCTTGATGCGATAGGTGACTTTTCGCTGAAGTCAGTGGTTCACGCCCTGGGAGTTTTCTTTCTTTACTTGACCTAAACAGCAGCCAGAAAAAGACGTCTATACTAGTACCACTCTACCAGGTGTTTAACCCAGGATCTTCCGCGATTTTTAAAAATAGGCTATTTGAGTAAGAGGACCGTTTTTTTATTGGGATACCATTGTCAGCGGTGTGGCGTACCAGAATACAGCTAATACGTGCTAACTAATAGGCCGATTAACTAATATTTAGTGGTTAACTTTTAATTACTACCGTTAGTCTCCCTATTTATTGAGAGGCATGTAACCCACCTTAAGTAATATCCACATCAGTTTCTCGAATTTCGAATATGCAGTCACCCTCCGCGCTGCGGCCCAATAAATTCTGGCTTAATCGCGCCAAAAGGCACGTGCTTTTGAGAAGCTTGCAGGGAAAGCAGCCTCTCCAATGCACGTAACTCGTCGAAATAAACGAAATTTGTTGGGCTACAGTGTCCAGGGCGACTGCGTTTTCGAAATTCTAAAAAACTGATGTGGATATTACTTATAGGAGGCAGGGGGGTACATGCCTCTCAGTAAATAAGAGACTAAGAGAATATACAGAAAAAAGCGCCCTTATAACTGAAAAAGCCTTTTCTTTATTTCAGGACCTCTTAAACGTGGCACCTGGTATAGGGCATAGGACTTGTTTCAACCCCTCGCTGACCGTTTATTTTTTCATCCTGGCTAAAACTAAACGCCAAATTCCTGGAAAAGCTAAAAGCGATGTGAACTCGTAGTTGCTGCACGAGCATACTCGGCTACACCACATTCGCAGCTGCACAATGAAAGCGATGCTTGCGCCATGGGTGCAAAGGCGGCTCCAGAAACACTTGCGTAAATTGGCAGTACTTCATCGTGGCAGACTGGCGTGTATGGGGCGAGGTACCTCGTATAGAATGCTTAAGCATGATTAATTAATGGCCATGACATAAATTTTGCATTCGCGCTGGTGGCGTATGGTCCAGGATATCGCTTCCCAGTGCCCGCTAATTTGTTTTCGGTAAGCTGTCCGGTGCTCTGTAATGGATTATGTCGGACGAAGCACAGAGGCGTGGGGCTAAAGCGAAATGGATGGTCTGGCTGTCATGGGCGAGCCGTGCGTCCATTATAGCAGGGCAGCAGCCTCCTCAAAGAGGTCGTTTAGTGCGATAATGCGTCATTGTCCCTGCCTGTAGGTCTATAAAATGAATTAATGTCAATAATTGGGCAAATCAGTAAGGATATATATACACTGGGCAAAGCACAAAGCTTGACACGCACACGAGAAGAGGGCGACGTTGGAAAAACGCTACTCGCCTCCAGTATTTTTTTTTAGACATGAACCCCCATGCACAAAAACAAAAATAAAAATGGAACCCAGCACAAATTCCGGTGCTATCCATAAAGAAAGCAATTTCAGCACTGGTAAGAACCAGCTAGGGGTTACTAATGCAATCATCTCCTGGTTTTGCAATGTAAGGCCTCAATCATGAGGACACAGAGAGGGTCAGCCTACTTGCATAACTTGCAATGCATGAAAGCCTGACAGAGGCGATGTGATTCCAAGGCTTTCATGTGTTCTCTGAGCCGAACATACTAAGGTATGGAGTCTCACAGTCTTACAGGTTGAGGGATGGCCATAGGTATGGTAATATATCTGTTTCCACCTGCGCAGTTGAATACCTTGGCTATGTGTCCCTATTAGGTGAAGCTAGGCTTCGCTATATTAAGGGGAAATTGTTGCGCCTGTGGGCTGTAGCTGATTACCGAGGGTGTGAACCGTTCTGTACAGTATGAGACGGACAAGAGACTCACTCCTCCTCTCCGCATCCCATTTCCCCACGTACAAATAGCACTACCTTGGCGTAATAATCTGTTTCTTGAGCAATCCGAGGGGACTGTTTTCTCCGGAAGTAACGCATGGGTAGATGAATCCACAAATGTCACGCGCATACGTCGAGCCTAAAGGTAGATGCTTGTCTCGCCGTCCCGGATATCCCTTTCTGTCGTGCTTACTGATTCAATTCCATTATTCTGACTGATGAGGTCGAAAGGAAGCTTGGTGGACCGCACTGTGTTTCAACCCAGAGTATTTGTATGACCGTCTGCCGACACAGGCGGCTTACCCAATGCCTAAAATACGGTACTCGTTCCCAATCAGGCATGTTTCGTGACCGTGGAATGCGGCACTACAGCTTCCGAAGGCGGCAGTACAGCGCCTTCAGCTCATCTCGTTCGTTTGAACACAATGAGCACTCTAAGCAGCCAATTTATCATTCTGGGAGTACATCTATGGCAAGGACTACCTGTATTCTTCGCTGTAAACAGCATGCGGTTAGTTACACCCTGCCCAACCATTTACTCACCAGGCGGGTCATTATGTCGACGTTGCGCCAGCTGACGGCAGTGGTGTCCAGCTCAGAGACCAGCGCAGTCACAGCCATCAGCGCCACCAAGCACCAAGCCGGGTGCACGTGGGGACCCATGTTAGACAGCAGCCCAGTCAGCACCCACGTCGACGCACTGGAACGCTGCGCGTGGCACTCATTCTATATAGCACCATGGTTAATCCAACCTTCATTGCATTTACTTGCCTACAGTCTTATATGGCAGACCTCTTCACACTTTTGTAAGTACTGTAAACTGGAGACCTACTCGATGGGGTTCAAGTCTGTGATCGCCAATATGGAGAGCAACATAAAAAAATAAAATCACTAAAAATATTCGCCCGTTTGATCATATGACTGTGATTGCTAACTTGTTATCATAAACCGTCAAGCCCAACATACATCCAGTAAAAGCAGTGCTGTTGAAATATTTAGCGCTTCTGGAAGACAACAGAAGAACGCAGATAAACGATAGATATGCACAAGACATAGCGCTACTAACAAGACAAACATTTTAGGATACGCATTCATTACTTATGCGAGCACCCAGTTCAAGGTCAAAAATAAACAGTACCGCTCCGTCCTGCGCATGCAGCCGTGTACCTCTCCGTTCCTATCATGTCTTTCCCGAGCAATAAAGACTTCAAACACAAAGTACCGACTGTTCTTAGTGATTGCTCTTTCGAGGGCAGCATACACCTGACAGTCATGGGTATTTTTTAAAAAACGCGCAAATATGTTTCTGAATCACCTTCTACTTTGTGTAAAGGCGTGGTCCTCATGGCTTGGTTACAAGCTCCACAAGGTTTACCTTTTAGGCTCTCCTAAGGACCCAGAAGCACTTAAAAGGTAAAGATGAGGGTTCTTCTCAACCTGTCATCTTTATCATCAGCTTGACTACGCCCACTGCAGGGCAAAGGCCTCTCCCATGTCTCTCCAATCAACCTTGACTGCGCCAGCTGCGCCCACCGTCTGCCCGCAAACTTCTTAGTCTCATCCGCTCACCTAACTTTCTGCCGCCCCCTGCTATGCTTGCCTTCTCTTGGAATACACTCTGTTACCCTCACTGGCACTTCTCTTGCCTTCGCATTACATGCCCTACCCAAGCCCATTTCTTCTTCTGGATTTCCACTAGGATGTCATGAACCTGTGCCTAGATTTATAGCTTCGGCAGTCCGCAGCCTCTCCACTACACGGCTAAGAAGCAAACTTTGTGCACTGTATAGACTCTTGAGCGAGGGCGTAAAATGTGCATGCGCCTACCTCAGCCACCAGCTGCAGGGCGCTTCCGCCAAGCCGTACCAGAACCAGGTCCCAGGGAAGGCAGCGCATCACCAGTCGCCAGCTGATACCGTCGTCGGTTATCATCGGTATGCTCATGTCGCGCACGAGAAACGTCAGGGCCAGGGCGCACAAGCAGGACGCTGTGGTTGAAACGCTCCTGCGTGCGCGTGCGAGAACAACACTCAGCGGTGGCAGAAAGTCTTTACTAATGCACGTGTGGGGTTCCTGACTGAAAGGACGTGCTAAAGGCGAGGAAATTAAAAAAAGGAAGAAGCAAGGAATGAGTGAGTTCGAATGTTCTGGCGCTCTCTCTTTGTAAACATCAGCCAACATCACACTTCCAATAATAAATTAATCGCCGATTTTAAAATTTCCTCTTTTCAATCGTAAAGATAACTGTTGCTTAGATTTTCCGTGCCCCCCTCCCCTTCCCCGTGAATCACTATGTAATAAAGTAAGCTTAAGGTCTATGAAAGGTGTTCATGTTACCATAAAAAAATGTACGTTAAGCTGCAAGTTGAAAAAAGTTTCCACTTTAAAATGTACTTGGCTTTGTTATCGACGCATAGTTGCCGCAAACCTTGCATCAACCAATTACTAACGTATGCGTGCAGTTATCAAGAGGATGCCAACTTGACTCACCCGTTGATTATGTCACCTTCCATCGTAAGTGAGAGGCCGATTACAACAAGCGACACGATGGCAATGACTTCCTTAATCCTGCAAAAATACCAGCAAGAAGTTGTGTATGCAAAAAGACAGACTTCTGCTTTTCTTTAAAAACCTTCTACTACCAGGCGCTTTTTTCACCAAAGCATTCCGAGCAGAATTCCAAGTCAGTCAGTGCAAACCCCTTTGCTAAAGAGCATTTCACGGCACTACGCTCTGAACGCCTTAAAAGAAAGGCTTGTTTTGCCCCAGGCGAAGACCGCGGTTAAAGCAGACGGCAGCAGTGAAGTGCGCAGTTCAGTGTAGCTATTCGCAAAGGTGTTTCCTTGCTGCTCGTCCCTCTGCCCTGGATTTTTGTTACAACATAAAATATGCCGAGTGCTATTTCATGCATGGTTGCCAATAACGACCATGTATAAACAATCGCACACTCATCAGTCCTGTCTCAAGCGAACTTCATGCTCATGCACCTTAATTATATCGCCTGCGGTTACAGCAAACCACCTGCGCTGTTTTACGCCAGCTTGCAATAAACTAATACCGTAGCATTGAGACACATCCTGGACTGGCCGCATCACAGTGGTTCTGAGCGGAACACTCCGAATGCAATCAGTGTATGTGTATTATTCTCGGGTCACGAGATGCAAAAGAGAGCCAAACTTTTGTTGCATGCCGACCGTGTTTCTACAAGCCCGAATACAACAGAAATGACCCAGTATCTATAGTAGGATGAAGAGCGGAGTGATACGCAACGCCGCCTATACTTCAGTAAAACTTCTATTTGGGCTAGTTGGTGCATTTTTTAACCAAGGGAACGGAGCAGCGCAAAAACAAGCAATATCACACAAGAAGGACAAGACACGACACGAGCGCTGACTGACAACTGAATTTTATTGAGCGGAGGCACGCCTTAAATAAGGCGAGCAACACAGGTGAAAAAGGAGGAGAGCGGACAATCAATAAGGATACCAGCAAGCACTCAAACGTTAGCTGCTTCCAAAAAGTCTATTTCAGCTACAAAAAGAGATAACGATGGAGTGCTGATGCAAGTGTCTGCATATTTCTTGATATAGTAGGCTTCCAGGCTAACACGCGCAGTCTTGTCGGCACTCTTGCCTAGAATCCTAGTCTCAGCCAAACGAGCCACACATTTTATACTACAGTATAAAATAAAGGCATCAAGATAAGAGGTTAGCTGACTGTCACGCCCCTTGTGGCATTCAGATGAGCTGCCCCGATTGCAGAAAGAATTACACAGTGAAGAAGTAGACAGGACGAGCGCTCGTCCTGTCTACTTCTTCCCTGTGTATCGTCCTTTGCGTGGTTTCGTTCTTAGTTCATGGATTACCAACTAGCCCCCCATCGTACACTCCTTCAATTACACAGCGTTATCGAACGCACGTATATCAGGCGGAGGAGACAGGTTGGCTCGTGCGATTCTATTGCTTTCACTTGCAACCAGGGAAGAGGTCGCGGCAGCTTGTTTTAATAACTTTCACTTGCAATCAGAGAAGAGTTCGTGGCAGCTTGTTTTCGGCTGCGCACAATAAAAGTTACTAAAAAATAGCAGCAATGTACCACCCTTCATGTTCAGGAACTTCGCACCTTAAGTGACGGCCGGAAGCTGAACCGATGTACTACCATAGTCAAAAGTATCTGAACCCCCCCCCCCCTCCACTCTAACTTCTGAACTGTGCAATTACACCTCGCATCGTGGCGGCAATACAAGGAGAATGTTGGCTGCAATCCTCAAAAGCCACAACTGCAGCATGTTTCACTTTTATTGTGTTTAGGCGTCCACGTGGTAGTAAATTTACGAGTAAAGTTTCCGTTAAAGGAGTACAAGTCAAGCTAAGGGGCCAATGAGTCTAGCCCCCTTCGCTTGTAGGAAGATCAGAAGCTGTGTGGAGGGCTCAGAACTGCCGACGTGAAGCACGATACCGTTGTGTAATTGACAGCGATGTAGCATGCGCAACGTCAGAGGACAGAGTAGCAACGGCATGTCATAATCGGAGCTCTATGGTAAGAGGTGAAAGCCTCATTTCATACCGCTTCACTGTGTCCGCTCTGCTGCACTTGCCATTGTTACACAGTTGTTGTGTAGCTGTCGGAAGCGCATACGACGTCCGCTTCTAACTGATAACACAAGGCCCAAGGCAAGTTCTTTGCCCTCAGAACAATAGCACAGCGTGAGAGTAAACATGCCGACGGCGCGACAAGCTGCAGGGAACACGCAGCCGCACTTGTGACATGACTGCGTACGACGGCATTGAACAGAGGGAGTGCCGTAGGACGGCTCTTTAACGCTAAGAGTGCCGTCGGGTGGCGCTCTGGAAGAAGCCTTTCACGTAAGGTGGTAGAGTTCCTTCGGCGAAGCGCAGGCTGCAGCCATAATGTGTTCAGCGAATACGGCCAAGCGTTATATCACGCGCATACGGACTATCATCTGCAATGCTGTGATAGCTGATTGGCATAATTATTTGGCCAGAGTCTATGTTCGCTGGTCCAACTACAATATACCGTCAATTGATTGATTGGTTGATTGATTGGCTGATTGATTGATTGATTGATTGATTGATTGATTGATTGATTGATTGATTGATTGATTGATTGATTGATTGATTGATTGATTGATTGATTGATCGACAGATCGGTCGATTTATTGATTGACCGAGCTTGGATGTGCAGGACCATTTGCTACAGCCCTATGGGAGCACCATGGTTCCCCATGGCAGTGGGAAGAGAATTGGAAGGTCTAGGACCGGCATATTTGCGAAGATTACTGACGAAAACAGTGCAGCTGAAGCCAGATAACAAAGGCACACAAAATAAAGGGCGGACGCTCTGCCGACGCAGCAAATGTCAACAACACCGGAACAGGTGAGTGCCAAGCAGAAAACTGACACAGTGAACAAAAAAAAATACTCCATTTACCAAAGTTACCAAACAATCGAAATATTCTTTTCTAGAATTTCATTCCGTACGAAGGAGCGCCGTCGAGGAAAACGTGAACGCTTAGGCTAACGCGATCACACAACGTCACAATGTGATACACCAAGTGTGAGCAAGTGCTGAAGTTCTCTCAGTCGCTAGCGCCCAAGAAGCTGCTTCTCCGCTCGCCGAGCACACTGGGTTGCCTGCCGCCTCGTCTTCCACCTATCGCTTGGGCCGGAAGATCAGACAAGTCAGCGCGCTTGATAATTGGTTTTGGGGGAAAGGAAATGGCGCAGTATCTGTCTCATATATCGTTGGACACCTGAACCGCGCCGTAAGGGAAGGGATAAAGGAGGGAGTTAAAAAAGAAAGGAAGAATAGGTGCCGTAGTGGAGGGCTCCGGAATAATTTCGACCACCTGGGGATCTTTAACGTGCACTGACATCGCACAGCACACGCGCGCCTTAGCGTTTTTCCTCCATAAAAACGCAGCCGCCGTGGTCGGGTTCGAACCCGGGAACTCCGGATCAGTAGTCGAGCGCCCTAACCACTGAGCCACCGCGGCGGGGCTCCGCGCGCTTGAAGACGAAGGAAAACTGAGCAAGTGCGTGGCAGTGGCCCTTTTGTGGGTCGTCGGCTCCACCTTGTCGTTCGTGCTGAAAATTCCCAGGAGCACCAGCGCTGGAGGCCTTGCGCAGCTGCTCCCTCACGCGCAGAACCAACACCCCTCCCCGCGTGCTGCTGCCAATAGTGGCTGATGATAAGCGGTGGCGGCCGGATAACGCTATCACGTTCTACATTTAAAGGCTAAGCTTGAGTATCCTCCAAGTTTTTTGTGCTGCGCTTTACGGGTGGCATGACTTGAGGGCATCTGATCTGATACGAATATCAGTACCACTGTAATTAATATTAGTAGTCGCAATATAAGCGCCAGTGTTGATTATAGGGAGTATTCACGGACGTCACAGCGGCCGCCATTTTGTTGTCCGTGAAGCACTGCGAAAGGCTGCGCGCCTGTCTGATGAGATCATCGCTTTCTGCTTCGACCAGCACTACTGTAGCCGCACCCTGGACCACAAAATGGCGCCCGTGACGTACGTTATCATCATCATCAGACTGAATAAGCCCACTGCAGGACAAAAACCTCTCCAATATCTTTCCAATGAACCCTGTCGTGTGCCAGCTGCGCCCACCGTATGCCCGCAAAGTTCTTAATCTCGTCAGCCAGCCTGATTTTTCGCCTCCCGCTGCTACACTTGCCTTCTCTTGGAATTCACTCCGTTACCCTTAAGGACCATCCGTTATCTTGCCTTCACATTACGTGCCCTGCCCAAGCCCATTTCTTCCACTTGACTTCCACTAGGGTGTCATTAACCTACGTTTGTTCCTTCACCTATTCTGCCCACCTCCGGGCTCTTAAAGTTACATATATCATTATTATTTCCATAGATCGCTGCGTTGTCCTTAACCTGAACCCTTTTCGTTAGCCTCTATGTTTCTGCATCAAAGGTGAGTACCGGTAAGATACGTCTGTTACATACTTTTCTCTTGAGGAATATTGGTAATCTGCCTTTCATTATCTGAGAGAACCTGCCAAATGCGCTCCACCCCATTCTTATCCTTCTAGTTATTTAACTCTCGTGATCCGGATGTGCGGTCACTACCTGCCCTAAGTAGACGCATTCCCTTACCCCTTCCAACGCCTCGCTACCAATTGTAAACTGCTGTTCCCTCCCGAGACTGTTGAAAATTACTTTGGATTTCTGCATATTCATTTTCGACACAAGGTTCTAACACCCTATAATATTGAAATTTTATTGTTTACTTTATAGAGTACAATGGTAGCTTTGCAGTCGTTATATGACGCCACCTGAATAGCCCAAATAGGGATTTATGACAGCCGCCTAAGTAGCAAAAGCGGTAGTAGAGATAGGTGTAGTAAATGTAGAGGTATTACTTGGAACTAGGTCAGCAATTACGTCTAACAGATCTTTCAATACTATCAATCAGGCCAGTTGGTGGTGAGCAGTTCGAAAATCTAAAAGCAACTCGAAAAACGAAAAGAAAAACAACGAAGGACGACTCATAGATGAACATCCATCTTTGTATATATCGAGAGATTCTACTGCGCCTTGCTTATTTACAACACTAAGTCTGATTCGAATTACGGTCTTGTTCGCTGTAACGCGCGGGCATTGCCATTTCACAAGTGACGAGACATTCCAGAAGCACAACTCACGATATTCGGCCTTCTTGCTGCCATCTCTCCCTTGTGATCTCGCGGATGGCCATGCGATACTTCGGGCTGTGGCCCACGTCCCTGCAAACGCACATTTCCTTACAGTGCATCGACATGCGAAAGTTTTTCAAGTAGCAAGCAAGTGGCAGGAGCAATGAACGACAGTAAAAGTGTGGCTAAAAATTCTGCTCGGAAGATGGCGAAACTTAGCGAAAATATTTTTTAGAGAGGCACATTCTTCTCGGTGCGCCGCTAGGGCATATGCCCCGCACCGGAAAGCTAAAGGAACGGTTTTGTTGAGTTAGCTGGAGTGAATCAGTTCCTGGAAAGAAAGCAGAGTCTTTTTCGATTGCTGCTGTAATCAAGACACAAGCACGCATGGTGATGTCCACATGTGTACAAATAAGTGTGAGTGACCCCTTATGAGCCCTGGCAAGCCAGCTGTTTCCAAGCTGTAGCGCTTCAAAAGACAAGGGACGGTGAGCGAGAAGCACCCTCCCTAGTCTTTTGACGCGCTACAGCTTGGAAACGTGAACCAACAATCCCATGTTTCGGCGCTATCTGTTTCCCTCAACTTACAGGTCCTTGAGGTAGAAGTGGTAGATGAAGACCAAGAAGAGCAGGATCGAGATCAGGGAGACGGGGATCATGCACGACACGAAGACGACCACGTTCAACGGGCTGGCTTTCTTCTGCCTACAGGCGAGCAGAAGACAACAAGAAACTCGCATGAGAATCTCTCCGAGTGTCTTTGTGCGCTTGTACGCTTCTGTGTGGAGAAGGAGGCGGTTTGTGTCTTTTCCGCCATCCTCGCTTTTACGCGCAGTTTATCTGAATTGCCAGACATCTGCATCCTGCGCTGCTACGCTACACGTCCTGCAGACGGGTGGCTTCATTAGCGGCACTGGTGCCTGACCGACATTGCTTCTCTCAATGTCGCTCAATCCAGGTCACGAGTTTGTCGTATTGCACCACAATGCATCTTCGTCTTCGGGTTACATTTAGGCCTTTCAACGTCACCTATATGCACCTGATTTCAGAGTTTCTTTCAAATCGCACATTTTTTTTCTGTCTTTGTTCCAACATCTTAAGAGGTCACGCCATTCGCCTCGCTGACAAGTGCTCCAGGAACACCGAGGGGATTTGCACCAGAGGTCTGAGGCATGTATGGAAAAGTGGTCCTCATGAACAGGTTTCCTCGTTGACATGAAAGTTTTTAACTATAACCGGCACTGTTCCCGCAGCGATGGACGCATCATGACCGTGCTCGACTGTCTTCTTGGCTGCTTCAAGAAGAGAGGGACTCTTTCGCGACCTAGAGTACCGTTGTCGAGGAAGAGCGTTGCGAATTACAGCCCGCCTCGAAGCATATATGGCCTTTGTTGTTCATTGAACGAGTCGTGAACGATCGGCAAAAAGTTCCTGCATCTTCATAGCAGCTATTCTTTGCCTGTACGTCTTCTTAGTGGGGATGCATGGAGGGGGGAGGTGGGATGTAGACCTGAAATATATAGTTTATCAAATAGACGCAATGTATCGCAACTTGTTCACTTCAAAAAGAGTCTCGAATAACTTTTCGGCAGGATTGTACGCAGTCTGTAAGGATGGCAAGGCATTGACGTCAATGAATAAGCAAGAAAAGTCGCATGACCTTAGGAGAGCTCTTCCATAAGAAGTCGTCACTATACCGCTGCGACTTCGGGCCACGCTGCGGCGTGCACTAGTCTAAACTGAACGCCAAGCAAAAAAAAATGGAGTGTCATCGAAGAGTAACGCTAAAAAGGAACATGTGTCGCCATCTGTGAGGCTGCACTGACGTACGAGGCATGGTAGGCGTCGATGACAACCCTGGCCTGGCTCTTGAGACCGCACTCGCCGGCCACGATGGAGGTGTAGGCCACGCCGACTATAAGCACCTTCTGGATCCGCTTGTACATGCTACACGTGAGGAGTACGTTGGGAGGAAATATCAGCAACGATTCGGTAAGGGCAAATGAATTACTCTTCCCTCAACACGCGATGCAGACGTAATGCGGTAAGACTGAAAGAACTATGCTTCACGTGGCTAGCTCCAAGGTGATCCGTAGCAACACCGAGCAAGCGGTTTTAACTGGAAACGAAGGGCCCTGTGAACCTATCTTTGTAGACGTACTGCACGTTACGCCTCGAAGGTGATGGACCAGAAAAGGTCGGTTCTTTTGAATCGTGGGGCATAGGATAATTGCTTACGTTTCACAGGGTTCAGTTCTTGTCTCGGTCACTGTAATATCTGAAAATACGTGCAAATTATAAGCAAAGTGCAAAATAAACACGAAAACAATATTACCTCAAAGCCTCACACCTCGCGCCTTCGGTGTTATGCATATTTTTATGTGCGGCGCCGTAAGTAGCTGCCGAAACAGGTCATTACACATTCTGGAAAGCGCGTGTAAGCATGCATCTGAAAAGGGGAGGAGTAAAAACATAAACAAGTGTTGTGCCAATGAGCCGCGATGAATATTTTTTTTTTTTAGCTAGCTCCTTTCGCAGGCGCTGGTGTCTCCTCGGTCGGAAGCGAGCTACACGGGGTTTGTATGGCTTAACAGCGAGAAATTCCCCCGCTGCTTCACTCTTTCATGAAGAAACAAAAAAAGATGGCCGCAATGTATTTCGTTTCAAACTGAGCTCAGCAGTTTTCAGCAAGTTCTTGTATATCTGCGTTTTCAAGACACATGGCCAGGAATCGGGGCAAGACATTGTTCTGTGCTGTTTTTATACACCCAAGTCCGGACTATGTTTCTTGAGAAGCGCGAACATCGAATAGCCTGCAGTGTTTTGTGTTTCTCCACCTTTCCCGTCCGTAAACTCTCGGCTGCCAAGTCTTTTGGATTATGAAACACCATGCCGAAATAGAAGTTTTCCTGTATTGACTGTTTCGTTGAACATGCGTCCGGGTACGTATGTACCCGGCCACAAACCTGCCTTTGGCGTCGTACTTGCATGCAGACCTGACAGCCTCCCTTACCTTGTCTTGCATGCGGCAAAGGTTGGTTAAACTGTTCGCGGGTGCTTTTAGGACGACCGCCTCCATCTGGAGAGTCCGATCCGGTGGAACGAGCCGACCCCCAGTGTTCAAGAAATGGCCGCTCCACATCGCTACCGTACGACCTGCAGGAACCAAACCGACGTCCATGAGGGTCGTTTACGTGGCGGCTCGTCAGTGTGAGAATCCGCTAGCCCACCTAGTCAGCTGGCAGTACTAATCAGAGTTATGTGCTGCTGAGCTTGGCCAGTGGCGCTTGTAAAAAAAAAAACACCGAGGGCAACTGAACCTTGGCCTGCATTGATAGATTACTGAGTTCCCATGACAAGAAAGGTAGTTTCACTAAAAACCAAGCTAGTGAAATGCAGGTACCGCCTCCACCATCCGTTTCCATAAGCGAACTGCGATGACGTCAAGATACCTTTTTAACGCAGATCTCTGAGGCTATAGATTATATCGCCATTCACTCCATAATGGTTTTAATGCAACAGCATTAGGAGGGTCATAACGGCGAAAACTGTCTGGCATCCGGCGCCTGGGCAAGGCCTCCCCCTGCATAATGTGACACGTGGCAGGTGGCGTTTAGAGGCCGTCCCGCCCTCCACCCGCCACTCACCATAACACCGCTTATAAAGAAGCACTGGCTCTAATGACACATTGGTGATAGCAGCTGGTAAGTACACTTCAGGGACAGGTGATAGTGATTGGGTTCTAGTGATGACAGTGGCTTAGTAAATTTATATCTATCGGTATAGTCGTAGAGATACAGCTTATGCTTCAGGCTGCAGAACGATAGCAGGAAGTACGGGAACGTAGAAGAGAGTACTGTCGCATATCCTAGGCATAAACCCAACTGATTACCCCTCATTTTTTTATCGTTACGTCACGTGTTCGAATCGAGTGGCGGGAAAATTTTGGGGAGGGCGATCACCGTGAGTGGGCTGCGAATGAAGGTAATGGTCTTTGAGTAAAAGAAATGGCGCAGTAACTATCTCGCCCACGGGAAGGTGCGAGTGAAATAAATAGTATAAGAGGTGCCGTGATGGAGGGCTCCGGAGTAATTTCGACCAACTAGGGATCTTTAAAAGGGCAGCGAAAGAGGCTCTAATAAAGTTGCGGTATGCCTGGGATGTTAAAGGACGCCGCTTCACGAATACTCTCCAGGAAAAATTTTTTTAAAGTGCTTTGTAGAAGTTTATTTATCGGTAGTCAAAATTTGAATTTCAGCGTCTTCGCGCATTTCCCTCTCATCTCGTCACTTCTTGCACACTGAAAGGCAGGCGCTCCTTTGCCGGCCCCGCCACCGGGAGCGGAGATTCCTGGTCCGCCGAAGCTACGCCGCTTATTAGCCGCAGCCACGGTAGCTGCCTGACGACTGAAAGATTCTAACCAATAGCCATCTCTCAACTTGTATACGCAGGAGCGGTGCGACGGAGGAGGGTACGAGCACGAAAAAGTTACCGGGAAGGGCTCGCCATCTTTCGCGTGTGATTGTGTGTTCTCTGCTGCGTGTAGAAGAGTATTATTTCGCTCAAGTGTGCAGGACAACACAATGCAGTGATTGAACGAGTTGATATGCTCTCCTCGTAAGGTGCTTCAGAGCCCTTTTAACGTCTATTGACATCGCACAGTACACGGGCCCCGGTTATTTTGCCTAGATCGAAATGCGACCTCCGCGTCCCGAATCGAACGCGCATCTTTCAGGTCAGCAGCCGATCACCGTAACCACTTTGCCACCGCAAGCGAAAAATTGGGTGGACTAGGGGGGCCCAGGTGGCCACCTTCCGGAAAAGCAACCAAGGTTGGCCACCCTGATCCCGTGACCTCGTGGCGTCATGACAATTTGTTCACCGGATAGTGAGCGAACTGACTACCGTGGCAGCCGGCAGTTAATGAATGATCGCGAGCGGTAGCTCGGAAAGAGCAACTTGGGTCGCACAAGCCCCACAGGTGGCAGCACCTGTCATCACAGGGCAGTGGCGCATCCCTTAACTGCTGCACCAGTGCGCAAGGAGTATTTTATGAGGACTCCCAGGGATATGAATTTAAAGTTGAGAACGGCGAATTCTGAGTATATGAGCATTAATGCTATCGCGTCACACACTTAAGACAGAGCTTAGTGTCCCCTCCAATTTTATTTCCTGTTTATTTATATTTAATCTTTTCTCTTCCTTTCCAACGACACGCCTACCCAATAACATACAGTCGTACGTCAAAGCATATACTAGGCGCACCTTTGTTAGACAGTAAATAGCCCGGTTTTGTGACCTATGAGTTACGTGCTCACCTCGCAATGTGAATGTCCTGGGCTCAGTTCCTCTCACCTTCGGGAGCATTTTTTTTTCTTTGATAGCACGATGACGTCACCTGGGATTTTCGGGACCACTGCTGCTGGTCAACGACAGCGCCGGCTTTCGGCGCCGATGAACTATATAGCTATAGTGATTTCGCATTATGACACAGCAGAAATGAAACGAATGGGGCTCACCTCGAAACTTCCAGCCTAGGCAGCACAGCAGACGAGGGCGGCGCCGGCAGCCAGCTGTCCGCAGTACTTGCCGAGGTCTTGCTTCTAGCCGAGGACGCGCCCGTCGGCACTGACGGTGAGCCTGGAGAAGACCTCTTGGACTCCGGTCTGGTGCTGGTAGGCAGCAGAGAAACGTTATTACGACATTATTACTTGATTTCGGTCAAGCGTTAACAAAATGCGTTAATGTCCTCCTTGTCTGGCGTTTCGGAGACGTTACAAGCAATAAAGTAATCTTTCCTAACCTTCATTAAACATTTTAAAAAACGTATTTGCAGCTCTCGCTATACTTGTAAAGTATTCCTGCAGGACATGGACCGCCAACTGATAACACAGTTCCGTTCAGCACTTTCAAAGCAGCAGAGGGTAACGAGAGCGATGGCAGGGCATAATGATCCAGCACAACTAATGCATGCAACTCATGCACTCGCCTTCGAACTGATTCCACACAGTCATTCTTATTACAACCAGGCATGAAGAGTGGCCAACAAGTGTCAGGGATTAGTGGGTAATAAGCAACGGTTTTAATGAAATTCTGGGTGGATACATGCAATCTGTGTCAGGCACAATCAAAGAGCTGCAAAATTCTCCTAGTTGAAGAACATCATTACTGTACAAAGAGTGTAAACACCTACAGGACACACGATTGAAATAAGCCTCCATGTAATATCCTTTCACAGGTATGATCTGAACATTATATCAACATTTCGAGCACAACTTTACCTTTACGTTTTAGGCCCTAAACCAATGCTTCGGATGTAACATAAACTTTGTGTGTTAAGCGCTATCGTTTCAATACCCACCATGCAACGCTAATGAAACTGGGACAGCATGTGTGCAACATTGCTGTAATGTTCATCATCATCATCATCATCATCGTCATTTATTTTCCCTTAAGGACCCCTAGGTGGGGCATTACATAAGGGGGGAGCAAAAATACGAAATCACAAACAATAGGAACATTTGAAATATAACAGTGAAGAAGGCAAAACAATTGTTAAAAGAGCATTGAAAAATGAAAAAGGGAACAATCACAGGTACACTGTGGCCATCACGCTATATATACAGGAAGAAAACGGGAAAACTGATTAGCAGACAAGGGTTCAAAAATGTAACATGTGCAGAGGTGGTACTGAAAATTGTCGGGCATTACACTGTAAGTGCGCTAACGAAAAAGATGTGTTAAAAGCAGGGTTTTGAATTTATTTGCATCGCGCTCAGTTACAACGGCATCAGGCAGCTCATTCCACAGTTCAATGGCGGATGGCAGGAAGGATTTTTGGAAGGCATTGGTGGAACCATGTAAGCGCTGTAGGCTCAGGCTGTTAAAAAGACGACGAGATGTTCTATTGGGAGGGAGTAGAAATGTGCAGTGCAATTGAGGAAAACTGTAGTATAACTTGTGGAAAAGGCAGAGTTGGGAAATTTTACGGCGAAAAGACAGTGGCGGTATGTCAAGCGATGATTTTATGCCAGAAACACTGGTTCTGCGATCGTAACATGAAGTAATAAATCGGGCTGAACGAATTTGTACTGATTCTAATGCTTCAATTAGGTATGACTGGTGCGGGTTCCAAATGGGTGAGGCATATTCTAGTTTAGTACGAATGAATGTTTCATAAGCGAGTTTGCGGATGAATGGAGGGGACACGGCTAGGTACCTTCTCAGTCTGTTGAGCGATTTTGAACTTTCAGCTACTATGTTTAAAATATGCTCGGACCATGAAAGTTTGCTAGTGATTGTTATTCCTAGGTACCGGTAGGACTCGACTTGTGTTAGGGGGATTGACCTTAAAGAATACTGGTAATTTAAGCTATTGCGTTTACGTGATACTGTCATGTACTTGCATTTTGAAACGTTTAACGTCATCAGCCACCGGGTGCACCAGTTGGTTATTTCGTTGAGGTCATTTTGGAGGAGGACTTGATCGTTGTTAGATGATATGCGTCGATACAGAATGCAGTCGTCTGCGAACAGGCGAATTGACGATGATATGTTGCAAGGAAGGTCGTTAATAAATACCAAAAAAAGAAGAGGGCCGAGCACAGAGCCCTGAGGAACACCCGAAATGACGTTTGTAGCTGAAGAATGGTGGTTGTCTATTACAGTGCGTTGCGAACGGTTAGAGAGGAAACAGTGGATCCACGATAAAACCAGCGGGTCAAGATGAAGGCTCGAAAGTTTGGCCATGAGGCGACGATGGGGTACGCAGTCAAATGCTTTAGAAAAGTCCAGATAAATTACGTCAGTTTGAAAGCCGGAGTCGAGATTAAGGTGAAGGTCTGTTGTGAATTCGAATAGCTGTGTTTCGCATGAAAGGCCTCGACGGAAACCGTGCTGACTCGGAAAAAAAAAAGAATTGGCGTCAAGGTGGGATGCAATGGCTGAATACAGTACATGTTCTAGCAGTTTGCAAGAGATGCACGTCAAAGAAATGGGGCGGTAATTCGAAGTGTCAGAACGGCTGCCAGATTTGTGTACAGGGGTTACGGTGCTATTTTTCCAGTCACTTGGAATTGATGTTGTGGCGATAGACTGATTGAAAATTATCTGTAAAATCAAACTGGAAACCAGTTTGGTACCTTTTAGAATTTTAGGCGATATGTTGTCAGGGCCTGGACTGCTACAGATCTTAAGGTTATCTATTAGTTTCGCTATGCCTTCAGATGTGGTTGTGACCGGCTGCATTTCGGAGTAGTTAAAACACGGTTGGAAGGGAACGTCGGAAGTGGGTTCATGAGTGAACACAGAAGCGAAATACGAATTCATGACTTCAGCGCACTGGTCAACTGGTACATGCGAGCCATCAGAATGGGTCAATGACATGTGTGGCGGGCAGCGTTTCGGGGTTAATATGCTCCAAAATTTTTGCCGTTTGTCGCGTAGAATAGTTACCTACCTGGGACCCTGGCTGCCCTGCGGCGAGGATGTGCCCACGAGTGACTTGGAGCTCGTCTCCGGCGGGAGTTGCATCGCGGCGACCGCCACTGGGGAGGAGCGCACGTCGCGAGAAGACTTATTGGATGGTCGTTCGACACTGCTCCTGCCAAGGCTGCCGTGCGGCGTGTACGAAGTCACCGGTGACTTCGAGGATGACTGCGGCTCTGCCGACTGGCGGACACCAGCCATCCGCAATGCCTTGGAAAGAGGGGAGGTGCTTTCGGATGCCGGCGCGTTGCCACTTCCTGCACGGATGCCTTGTGACGTCGATGAGCTGGCGACCGTTCTTAAGCTCGAATGTGGCTGGTACTGACGACGAGTTCTCGCGGGACTAGTTCTCATGGGAGACGCGGAGCGAGAGGAACGAACTCTGGATGGCTGTCTGCTACGGTTGACCTGCGACGAAGGTGAGCACAACAGTGATGACTTGACACTTTCTTGCGCATGGGCGGACTGCGGAGGAGTGGCCGCCCTTTGAGATCTCAGGCCAGAGGTCCACCCTCTGGACGCTGGTTCTAGGTTGTCTAAGGCCTGACTGCGCTCCGGTGTGGAAGAACTCTGTGGGGACTTGGGGTGTGACAGCAGTTGGCTGGATGACGGTACTGGAGGCTCGTCGCTGCCTGGCGACGTGGCTGCGTTCGGACTGTCTCCGCACCGTGGCGCACGGGAACGTCTGCGGGCAGCCAGCGCCTCTAGAGGATACCGTGCTAATTGTAGTGCCCGGGATGGCGGAGAGGATTTTGAAATACTGAGCTGTAAATAAAGGTTATGAAAAAAATAAGTAATATTAAACGACCGAAAAAAAGTCTGCATCCCGTCGCGCCTATCTGTTGTTGCGACAAGCACTCGTTCCGGACAGGAAAATGCGTGTGCTGTAGATACCGTATGGCTTCACTGAGTAGAAAAGTTGTGTGGTATGTACTGCGCGTCGTTTCCACAGGCTCCGAATTATGACAAATTTTCGAAAAGAAGCAAAATAAAATGTGGGATGGCGCTGTATTTGGGAACGTTATTCTGGCGACCATTAAAACTGCATTTATTGTTTGTGAGCGTGAATACGTCCTCAGTTGTTGCTGTCCGAGCCAGCTCTACCCTGTTTCATAAACAGTCGGCTCATTCTATTTACACTAACAGGAAGGCGCTACGTGCGCATCACGCTTAAGTCTATAGGTCTATTGGGGCTATATTCATCCAAGTGCGCGGACATAGTTGCCTATGATCGGCAGCAGATTTTTCTTGGCAGTGAAAAGAAAGGTAGAGGGGCTGAGACTCTGTAACTGTGTCACTCCGCCAACAGTTCGGCCGCTGGACGGCCGTCTCGAACACTGTGCTTGATGCCCGGTTTTTCGGTTTTTCACTCAGTCGTTGGAACAACTTGCGCCCTCTAACGTTTATAATGTTCCTTTATGTTAGAAACATGCCTTAAATAACCAATGTAACCAATAAACTATGATTTAATAGAAAACTAATAACTCAAACCAGAGACTATATTCGCTGCTTTGAAAGAGAAGGCGTGTCTCGGCTGTGTAGCCTCGGCTCCATTGCCAAGAACAGTTGTCTTCAAATTCAAGGATTCCACAGAGAGGCAAAAAATCTCTGACGAATAAGAATTCACCGGATGAAGGAAAAAATGCGAAAGGTAAAAAATTCCAGCCAAAATGTTCCGGCAACTGATTGATGAAATTTCGTATATCCGAGGAGAAATCACAGAAGAGTCTGAAGAATTGAAAGCCCCCCATTTACCTCAGAGAACAGCCCGTGTTAAACCATGAGAAAGAATTTGTGGGAGGCGCCTGACGCATTATACTGTACGCTGGTGAATTTCATCAATAAATTACACAAAGAGTTCGCCTAAGATATTTTTTTTGCGTCTGCCTTGACAAGACAGGTAAACCATAGCTTTATCTACAGTCTATAATCGCTCCAGTGCAACGCTTCGCGGAAGCGTAGATGAATTTGAAAAAGACGAAGAGTCAGGCCAGTGTGCTTAGAGGATACTCCTGTATGGGTTTTAATAAGCACATTAGCACTCACAGATGCTCTAATGGCCGGATGTTAACTGATAATTATACCCCCTCATTTCAAGACGAAGAGTCGATACTGTAAATGTGAATACGCCGAGGGCTTTGCGACTTATTCGACGGGAATGCATACGGCAAGCTTTATTCTGGCCTTAGCAGCCAGCGAGCTCACCTCCAGTGGCGGCGTACTTGTTGTCACTGTGACGCTGATCGCTTGCAGCATGGTCGCGTCTACCGAGGTCGGCATCTCGGCCAAAGAGCCGGTGGGCCCAGAGCGCCTCCTCAAGCGCAGAAGCCTCAGTCTGGGAGAATCGGTGCACGCCGATCGGAGCGCTGCCACCAGTTGCTTGGAAACGTCGTCGATCCCCACGAGAGCCGCCGCCGGTTTCATTTCGGGCACAGCCGCGGTTTGTGCCGCCGCCCTCTTGGACTGCGCCTTGGCCTGAGGGTTGCGTTGACGGGCCGTCAGAGGCCGCTGCAGGGAACGGTATCCGCGGAGCAAGGAACCACTCTTTCTTGCGGTCGACAGCCACGGTGTGTGCACAGTGTGCAATTCCATGCGTGCCTGCAGCGCCGCGATGTCATCCTGCGCGCATGCGCAGATGGGCGTTGAGCTGGCGTTAAAGTGGCCCTGCATCACTATTCAGTAAAGTTAAGGTATTCCTGGGATCTGCAACGACGCCGCTTCACAAATATCCTCTAGAAAGATTTTTCTAATATGTTTTGTAGAACAGAAGTTATCTGCAGTAAAAACTTGAATTTCAACGTCTTCGCTCTTTTCACTCTCATCTTGCCACTTTTTGCACGCTCAAAGATCAGCGCTCCTCCGCTGGCCGTACCCACCCCGCCCCTTCGCTGGCTTCGTCGTCTTTGTGAGCGAGAAATACCCGGAGAACCAAGCTAGGTGGGACACCTAGGTCACGTGAGTTTGCGGTGTCATCGCAACCTGCCCACGGGATTGTGAGCAAACTGAACGCCGTGGCAGGTGACTTAAATTTATGATTGGTCGCGTGAGGTTACTGGGGAAGAGTAACCTCAGTCGCACAAGCCTCGCCGGTGGCAGCACCTGCCGTCGCAGGGGCAGTGGCGTATCGCCTAGCCGCTGCACCACTGTGCCAGGAGGGACATGAGGACTTCCAGGGACCTATGAATTTAAATTTGAGAACGACCAATTGCGCATATATGGGCATTAACTCTTAACGCTATCGCGTCATACCCTTAAGCCGGAGCTCTAGTGTCACCTTCAATTTTCGCTCCGACAGTTCTGGGAAAGAGGCCACCCGGCTACTTAAAAATATGCTGGCGGTTCAGAATTGCTAACTACGAAATATTGTGCGAAAGCAGGTTTTGTAGCGAAAGCTACATTGGCTACGAACTCAGTCTCACCGTGCTCGCATTCCCACCGTGGTTGCACCGCACCACGTGACCAACCACGTGACTGGTCACGTGACCAAACGCGTGACAAGCCACGTGACAACAACTAGCCAGAGAACCAGGCTAACCTGGACTTGCAATCAGGATTAACAAAGGCTAACCAAGATATGCCTTAACTTTCGCTACGTATATCCTGGCCAGCCGAGCTAAGCCACTGCCAATTTTTTTCAGGTAGACACCAACGCTACATACCTGAAAGAGCAATTGAAAGCGCGTTTCCTTTCCTTTCGTGACTTGCGCACAGATGTAAATTTATGAAGACGACGACATGCAGTGCACAGCGCGAGAGTGTGTTGCAGTTTAACACGAGGCGTGATCGGCTGCGGCGATAGCATATTGCTCTCCTGCAGTGGCCAGCAAAGCTGATCTGTTCGCGCCGTGGCGTCTTCAAAACCCAGTCGCGGCAGTATCTCTTTTGTTTCTCCAGGTTGGGCAACGTCACCCTCAAAGTCTCACTTATTTCCCGCCATTTCCCGCATCATGTGACTTAACTTCGGAGGCTTCACCACACACTGGCATTTTCAAGGTTAGGAGGCCAATAGTGTTTTCGCAATAAAACTGCAACTATCGCCCCAATGGAGCTCCACGGTGACGCGCAAGGCGTCGCATTTGCTTGCCTTTATGTTCTCAATGTGGCGGCAGATAAAGGCGACCAGCAGAAGAGTGACGAAGGTGGCCGGCAACACAAGTGACGCCAGGAAGGCGACCAGCATCAGCAACGCGAACAGGGGCCCCACGCGGTCTCCCTTCCACTGCAGCAGCAGCGCCGACAGCCGCGTCCACAGCCGTGTAGAGTCCACCAGCACATACGCTATCAGGAAGCCGGCTAGTGATGCCAGCTCCTGCACGCGCCGTCATCATCTTCATCATCATCATCATGAGTTTCACGCACCGTCAAACAAGTGCGGCTAAGCCGTAGCGGCCTATCAGGTTCTGTTCGGTAGCTACTAGGTCATTCTCTGTCTTATACGCCACGGATAATGTCAACGCGCTATTTTTTTAATTTTCAAAGCCATGCGCCACATGGTGGCAGCCAAGGGAACTAGACACGTTTGTCCCGAATTCCTGGTAATGTAATTACTTACAGAGACTCTCAGCCGAAACTCAAGCGACTACACCACGCAGCCTTTAGGATAGAAGGAAACTAAAAGCAGCCTGCTTTTATCTCGTATAGCCAGTCGTTTAAAGTTTAGAGCTATATTTCATCAAGAAGCACTAGGTGTGCACGTCAGCGGTCATTCAAAACAAACTAAAAGCAGCCTGCTTTTATCTCGTATAGCCAGTCGTTTAAAGTTTAGAGCTATATTTCATCAAGAAGCACTAGGTGTGCACGTCAGCGGTCATTCAAAACAAATTAATTTAGAAAAGTTTCTTTTTCAATCTATCGCGGGATGAAAATTGCTTCCGCAGTAATTTCTCACTATAGGAGCCTCAACGAAGGCTGGGAAGAGCGTTACCTTCATGAATTTGTAATGATTTTTTAATACGCTTTAAATTTGTCTGGTGCTGCTGAATTATGCCACTGTTCTTTGTTTTTTTTTTTGCTGAACTGCAAGATTATTTGTGTTTTGTTAATATCTTCGTTTCACTATTCGCTGTTCTTCGCTGTTTTGATGCCGAATAAAAGATTTCTATAATGTGTTATCTAATTATTACTGAAACATTGTTTATTTGCCTGTTGGCATTGAGCACTAATTTTCATTCGGTTGCTTTTAGCATTTTTAAATGTTATATTTAAAAGTAGCATGAAATACTCTGCGTATTACGAAACATACGCCTTCTGCTAGAGCCACTAAGGCCTTCATAATCTTGAAATAAATACTTAAGATAAATAAAATTAATATGCCACTGCCTCTGTCGTTCTTGGAGGCTAAATGTTTCATTTGTATAGCGTGTAGAGCCCGGCTGTACGCTTCGATGTATACTGTTCTTGCCGCAAAGTGTTCTCCCGAAAGCTCTAGATTGAGTATGCACTGTACAGCATGATTTTAAATGTAATGGCTACAATCAACAAAATCTCATGATTCTAAAACTACGGTTAGTTCCTTGCGCTGACGCAATGTGATTACTTAAAGTTTGACTCCGTGAACAGACGAGGCAGCCAATTCCAATCATACCCAACAATTCTGTACAAAAACATTTCTGCGCGGGAAACCTTTTATGAACGCAATTTTTTCATATAATGTAAGATTTAACTATAACAATCAATATATCCGCAGATCATCCGACGGCAGGCTGAAATTTTTTTGCTATTAACGTTTTTGTTATTGTCAAAAGCGTTGCCCATTGGTTTTCTAGGGCAGTCTTAACTGCTAGATGCGAGCGAAGGAAACAGTATATTAAAAAAAAAAGATTTTGCTACATATCATAAAAATGGACCATTGCCTTCATTATTTTCGTAAAAGTATCTTACAACTTTCCAATTTGCAGAACTCTTGTCCGAAACTGCTGGACATGAAGCTCGACTCGAAACAGTAATGGCCCATTTTCATGCATATTTTATATATTGCGAAAAAAAAAAGACGGACAGAAGGAACGCCTATGGTCAGGACATTCGGAGATGACAAAGACAGAAAGAAGACGAACAGGTACGTTCTATCCGCATTCCTTCTGTTTAGCCGCCGCGGTGTCTCAGCGGTTATGGCACTCGTCTGCTGACCCGAAAGACGCGGGTTCGATCCCGGCCGCGGCGGTCAAATTTAGATGGAGGCGAAATTCTAGAGGTCCGCGTACTGCGCGATGTCAGTGCACGTTGAAGAACCTCAGGTGGTCGAAATTTTCAGAGCCCTTCACTAAGGCGTCCCTCATAGCCTGAGTCGCTTTGGGACGTTAAACCACCATACGCCATTCCTTTCGTTTTTATGCCTTAATTGCCCACCCACGGCCCACTCAGCAAAGCACTTCAGAAGACACTGCGAAACCGCAAGACGAAAGGCTCTGCTAGCTTGCCGGGGCGCTTTTCTTGAAGGCGTCGTCGTAGCTGGATGCTGAGGTGCCCTGCAGGCCTGTGGCCACCCACGGGACCAGAGACACGACGGTCAGGGGGAGCGTCTCGAAGACCGTGAACAGCGCCACCAGGAGCACGGCATACGACAGCGACTGCAGCAGGAAAAAAGTTGAAAGGGTGTCGTCGAATAGTGAGCATAGTGTGCGCATCGCACGCATTGAGTACTGTGCGCCGTGCACCACGTGACCAGTTAAGAGGCCCTTAAACTTAGTTTCAGTTTCTGTCAGTGCCAACGCGCAACTTCGGCATGACGTCATTTTCGATCCGCTGCAGCGTTAGTCATTACGTAAGCTCGGAAATCTCTGGCGTAAGTAGTACTTGGTCTGCTCGGACATATTTAGCGCTCATTTCCAGGGCATATTTACCCCTCATTTCAAAAAAAAAAAATCCCTAAATAAGAGACAAAGCATTTTTACAGGTCTTATCTCGAATTTCGACCACCTGGGGATCTTTAACGCGCACTGACATCGCACAGCTAAGGCGCCCGTGTGCTGTGCGATGTCTGTGTACGTTAAAGATAATAATAATAATAATAATAATAATCATAATAATAATAATAATAATAATAATATTGGTTTTCGGGGAAAGGAAATGGCGCAGTATCTGTCTCATATATCGTTGGACACCTGAACCGCACCGTAAGGGAAGGGATAAGGGAGGGAGTGAAAGAAGAAAGGAAGAAGGAGGTGCCGTAGTGGAAGGCTCCGGAATAATTTCGACCGCCTGGGGATCTTTAACGTGCGCTGACATCGCACAGCACACGGGCGCCTTAGCGTTTTTCCTTCATAAAAACGCAGCCTTGGTCGGGTTCGAACCCGGGAACTCCGGATCAGTAGTCGAGCGCCCTAACCACTGAGCCACCGCGGCGTGTGTTAAAGATCCCCAGGTGGTCGAAATTATTCCGGAGCCCTCCACTACGGCACCTCTTTCTTCCTTTCTTCTTTCACTCCCTCCTTTATCCCTCCCCTTACGGCGCGGTTCAGGTGTCCAACGATATATGAGACAGATACTGCGCCATTTCCTTTCCCCCAAAAAAACCAATTATTAATTTTAACACGCAAGCATCAACCAAGACAACTCATAATTCTCATATTCATTTCTAAGTTCCTAAATATTTCTGGCGTTTTAAATAAGCTATCATTTTCGGAAACAAATTGAGTACTTTATTACTCCAACAAGCATTTTTTTATCCTTGTGTTTGGTGCATGGCAGCCTTAGTTGCTTCGCCTGAAACGAGATAGAACTAAACTTTGTCTGTACCCCTTTGACCATGACTATACCGCGTTTCAGGAAAATTAATTAAAGGAGTGGGTGCGCCTTTCACCGGTTAATTTACAGCACACGAGAAATGATACGACCAACATGTTCGAGCACTATTATGAACGGGAACACTAAGCTGACGCTCAAATTTATTCTTACTTCAGCATCGAACTTGGAAAAGACGATAGTGCGACCAGACTAAAACTACTTGAAAAAAAAGGGTAAATTTTGTGCAAATTTTCGATTGACTCCATGCTATCGAAGTCAACTTCGTGGTCGGCGTTTGTGCTTTACATGTATATGTGCGCGTATTATAAGGCCGAAACAAGTGGTACCTTTGTAACTTTTCTTCCAATGTAATGCCTAAAATTATTGGTGCCCGTAAGCACCCATTCTTAGAGTATTCAAAAATACCTTAAAAAAAATGAGAAAACGCCATACCTCGAAAATGCTTTTTCTTTTAATGATGGATTCATGCCTGCTCATTACTAGACAGCGATATGTGGAAGATGGCTTAAAGTTTTAAAAAGAGAAAAATGTTTGCTACCTGCCCTACAAAGCGAATTTTTTTTTTCGGTGCGATGAAAATATTTTATGAAATTGTGTGCGTTCGCGTGCGTTAAATCATTCGCCATGATGCAAGCCATATTGAGAGCCCAGGATTAGTTTCGATTCATCGGTTTTTTAACAAACACAGAAATCTTCACGGCAGGTTTTTTTTTTTTCAATTTTACCGCCTTTGCAACGGTGCTTCCGCTGTGGTTTGACTTTAATTTCGAGAAAACGCAGCAACACTTTGGCGCGCACACTTTGAGGCGCACACTTTGGGCCGCTTTATTCCGCTAAGAAACTATTTCAAATGTACTGTGGCACCATACAAGAATTAACGGTATCAAGAAGCAACAAAAAGCTTCTGTTCTGTTTACTCAGCCACGTTATCACCCGGCCTTCAAAAGATCAATACCTTTTTTCTCTCAGTGTTATGTTTTGTCCTGTGCCGCTCTACCTCTGTGGCTTCTCGTTAACTTCATAGCGACAGCCCCTGCATAATATGGGACACCGACTAGCCCAGATATCAGGCTTACTGCCCAGGGTTGAGCCCGTGGGCACCATTTAAGGAGTGCAACGCAATAGCCACTGGAGTTTCGCGGCATTTGCGTATGATAAAAATGGGAAGCCGATGTTGCATACCAAACTCTTGGAGAATAGCAGCGGTGCCAGGTACACGGGAGCGCCGATGCCGACGATGTTCCAGGCGTGTAGACTTTTCTTGGCCATAGAAAAGATATGTCGACCTCCCCACGAGAGTTCCAGAGACGGCCACGGCGCGTAGCTCGCAGCGTTCCCTGCTGTAAAGGGAAAATTGAACGCCATCGGAGTCTAAATAATGGGTAAACGGATGTGCCCGAAATATCGCATTTCTGAAGAGAGAAACAGAAGGATGAAAATGCAGGGAGGTTAACCAGGCGATGCCCAGCAGGCTACCTATACACGTGGGGAGGGGAACATAGGGAAAAAAAGGGAAGAGCTGCAACGAACTAAGTGTTCACGTGTTCATCGACCACTATGACAAGGGGGCCGAGGGCGCACACTTAAAGCGCGAAGTTTACAGTCGGGAACTCAACCCCGAGTCCTTTAAGAACTTCAGGAGCGCCTTCACCGCTGTCCTTTGTGATGAAGGTTTGGACCAAGGGCCCAGAACCTTGAAAAAGGCAACACTCTGACGCAAGATGGCGAAAAGGCATACGCAACTTGAAACTCTCGATGGTAACAGCGTTCAATATCTAGAGTATGTGCGTCCATACCTGCATATCTCGTCAATGTGCTTATTTTGCATGCGGACGGCACAGGGTAGCTGTTTTATTGAGGCTCATCTCAGTCCTGCTTTGGTACTAGCGTAATCTTGCTTTAATGCGAGGGCTTTAAAAGCCTAATCGGGGAAAAAAAATGTGTCGCCGGTCACAAAATTTGCCGATTCGCCGGAGGGAAGTGGCCGGGAATGACTTAATTTGCAGTTAATGTATCGAGCTTCTAATGCTGTGGCATTGCGAACACACAAGGTAATTAGGTGTCCACGTGAATTTTTTTTTTAGTACGCATATGTGTCCAAATGACTGAAAATTGAAAATTGGTTTTTGGGGAAGGGAAATGGCGGAGTATCTGTCTCACATCTCGGTGGACATCTGAACCGCGCCGTAAGGGAAGGGATAAAGGAGGGAGGGAAAGAAGAAAGGAAGAAGAGGTGTCGTAGTGGAGGGCTCTGGAATAATTTCAACCACCTGGGGATCTTTAACGTGCACTGGCATCGCACAACACACGGGTGTCTTTGCGTTTCGCCTCCATCGAAACGCGGCCGCCGCGGTCGAGTTCGAAGCCGGGAACTCCGGATCAGTCGCCGAGCACCTTAACCACTGAGCCACCGAGGCAGGCCATGACTGAGAAAGCGCGATTTTGCTATAAAGCGTAAATTGCTGAGGCCACGGCTTATTTTCGTATCCCTTTCTCATGTCGTGATAAACACCGTATTTGAAGACACCTTTTTAAAGGCAGGCAATACGCAAAGTGTTGGAACAACCCCAACAAACACCTCATACTAAAAACCGTCTTTCTTGCCTTGGTAAAATTCCTATGCCTGCACTCATTGAGCCTATAGGCTGTTCCGGAACGACACTTTTAGGTGGGCGATGAATGCGGAGAAAACTGTGGAAAATCCAGTGACTCACTCGCGGACGAAATGATTGATGATCGCCAGGATCCTAAAATCAAGGCTGACAGCGGCGGTGACAGAGAACGACCCGCACAACTGCCTTCTTCATCTTGTTCAGAACGTGGGATTCTCCCGCGCGTGCCTGCGGTAAAGCACGGACTCGGGAAGAACAACGTATTTTATGAGAACATTCCATAAATAAATCTATAATTAAAGTGCATTTCGCACAGAATTATGGTCTCATTACTAAATCAGCTTGTTTCAAAACTATGCGACCCGATTCATTTCGTCAACAAACCTGCTCATGGATGCAGGGGCATATCTGGGTCCTTTCTAAATTCAAGTCCTCCGTTCCACGCATGAGATCACTGTGAACGAATATGGCTGGCGAGAATGATGGCATGGATTATTCTTGTCTGCATTCAACAAAATCGTCATATTTGCAGTTTTTCTTATCACTTCAGTGCTGAGATGCAGATTGTACGCAAATGTTTACATGAGTCTTCAACCTTCTTTACTGCTTGGCAATAGTGATGAACCTCCTGACATTGTTTTAGCAGTCTCATGATATGCTCCTCAGATCAAATAAGCCCGCTTTTGCGAACACGGTACTGCCATAATTCGCTAATCATGCTGCATTTGAAGCTAGCAATTTACGTGTGAATCCGTGTTCTTTCATCTTACTGATTGCTGCCTGCCAGAGATGAGATGTCATTTACATCACTGATGTTTTCTTTATGCCAGATAAAGGTTTCCAAGAAATACGCTTGGAGAAGGGAAGTATGTATATGTTCTTTTAGGGAGACAGTCATTCTGCAGCATCTGTATAGCTAGGTCGCAATTTCGGCCCATGCTTTGCCTAATATGTATTACGACCATACATAGTCAGTATATAGCGCATCTGGCCTGGTCGTTGTGAAACCTCAGTATATAGCTCATTCAAGCTGGCTCAATTCGGAAACAGTAAAGTATAAGCATTTCCAGGATGTGAGCAAGGTGCGGATTTATACGGGACGGCACCAGCCGGCGTCAAGCCATCGGGATAAATTCACGCTTCCTGCCACGGCAACGTTCACTGACAGTCGACTATCGGCTTTAGTTAGCTTGAACGTGGTTTACTACAGTCGCATTGTATATTGCCTGCGCTGCGCGAGAAACACAGGCACAAGATACAAAGAACGACAAGGACTGGCGCCTTGCTACCAGTTGTCTTTATTCGTGCACATATACCGAGTGTTTTATTCCAAAATGCGATATTCCAAAATGATCGGCATGCTTCCACTATTTAGAGTTGTGTGTGTGTGTGTGAGTTGTTTGGGAAAGGGGGGGGGGGGTGAAGGCAAGTGTGTGAATGCGTGTTCATGCACGTGTTTCGTGCTTTATGGTATTCTGTCTTTTCTTTTTTTTAGTTGGGTGCGATCGTCAAGGACAGGTGTTTTCTGGCATGCATGCGAGCCGCGACAAGGGTCGTCGAGAGCACGTGTACATTTTTCTTATTTGCAACTCACTTTAGGTGATCCGTGCTTTTTTGTTCTAAAAAAAGGGGCGGAGGGGGAACAATTGAAACAAAACGCAACCATAGTAACGTGACACCTCACGCTACCGAGAAATGTTAACGTAAGTACGTTGCCCGTTACAGTTCCGAAATGGTAACGAGTAGGTTACTAAGTTACCGAAAAAAGTAACGCGTTACCACCAACACTGTTCTCAACCAGTGGATTTGGTGTGGTGGAACCACAGCTTTTGGCTTCCAAGGTCGCCCGATTTATCATACTTGGATTTCTTCCTGTGGGGATACGTTAAAATGAGATTTAATGAGGTTAAAATGCGTTAAAATGAGCCAGCCTCCAAGATCTGAAGCAACCTGTAAGAACATCACTTGTAAACATACCCAGAAGATGCTTTTATCTGCCGTGAACGCCATGAAATATCGCCTTCTTCTGTGGATCGCGATGGAGAGAAAGCAATTTGAGCCCATTATGTCAAAATTGTGTGTTGTCGTCCCAAATGGTCATATTTCATTCTTGAGGAAGTGCTCGAATCGGACTGCAACCAACTGAAATATTGAACTATACAAATTTTGCTCATTCATGTTTGTTCTACGACTCAGAACTCATAAACGTCAGTGGACAAAATTTCCTAATCATGAGCTGCCACTTCTTACAACAAATGAGACACGTCTTATTCTTCACGCGGTACCAGAATTTGGGCATTGGGTAGGAAGCAACGTCTCGCTAAAATGACAAAAAGCTGTCAGCCACGGTGTCATTCTCGTCTATTTTAGCTGCCATGCTAATACAGTGTAAAAGCAATAAACGTTTAACAGAAATTATACAATGCATTTCAAGAAACCGGCACCGCTAAGCAGACATCTCTCACAGATGCGTGACTTTATTCTTTAACGAAGCTAGCGTGATGCAAAAGAAAGAAAAAAAAAATGTTTGGGTTTTAACGTAGTTATACCGAGTTGGAAGTGCGAAAGCACTGGAGGCAACACCACCTCAAAGGCAACTGCATGCATGATCTTATCGTCGGCGTTATCCGCATCTGCGCGCGGGAAGTGGGGTGCGGTCCCGCGCGTTGATGAGCAGCTGCGCAAAGCCTCCGCCGTTGGCACTCCGTCAAAGGTTGAGGCTTCACACATACCCCGGGTTCTTCAGTTTTGCTAGTGAAGTAGTGCCTCGGCTTTTACCCCCGGAAGCAGCTGAACTGCATGCGCGAGGTCAGTGCCTAACAGAGTTATCAAAATCGACGGCCGCGTATAGTTGGCGATGACTAGCAGACTGAAAGCGCGTCTTTGTATATCTTGTCCGTCTGCGTTTTGCGCCATGGAGTCAATATGACAGTTCTAGTTGGCCCGAGCCAGACTCGTTATTCTCGGCTCTTGGCAACACAGAAGAGGAGCACCACTGGCCCAGTCAGCAGATACGGCGCAGCAGTTCCAGTTACGTGCACAACACGTGGCACGAGAATCTACACGATGGTGCAGACTTGCCACAGTTCCAAGCGTAGTGACTTATTTACAGGTTTTCCGGGTTACTCGAGTACCAACCACACCTGCAGGACGAACGCCTCGTTCTTATCGTGGCTAGGAGCAGCCATACATTTCAAAGCGGCCTCCACAAAGCCGACCCTAGGAAAGAGGCTGAGGCGCCAACAACCAACGAAAAGAGCACGCTGCGATCAGGAGAAGCGGCAACTGACGCGGTGCATAACGCAAGTGTTTATGCAGTCAACAAGTGAAAAGCACGGTGGAGGTATATCCATGGGCTGCTACACCACTGCAGTGTCGTCTGCTCTTTTATTACACTGAGTCTTTATTTAATTTACTTAGGTCACATAGATTACACGTAATAACCTCAACAAAAACATTTATGTCGTCGTCAAGGTTAAAAAATTTACGCTGTTAACGCGAAGTATGTTGAACACACCTGAACGGAAGTCATTCATAGCCGAGCCGAGTCATCTCAAAAGCTGCCCAGTCAGTGACGTAGGCGTGTTGCTACGCTGGCTTCGTAAATGTGTAAAAAGCAGACGCAAAAAGCGGATAGAAACTACCGTTTGCACAGCACTTATAGTTATCGACCCAGATGTTATCACATCGGAATTTTAAATTGTTCGTACGATGATGTTTTTATAGTAATCACAATCACCCGTTGTGCTAAGACTGGTTAGGAGAAGCGGCATCACGCGCAGCCGCATCCCGTGCACTATTTCTACAATGCGCATTGACGCCGTGCGCGAAAGTCGTGGTTTCGTCTGATCCGTACGCACAGCACTGCACATGCCGTTTCCGATGCCACCAGTGCACCGCAGACTTTCGACGTTGATCTTGCACCATCGCACGAAATGTGAACGGATAAGCGAACAGATAATGTTAGCGAAACGCGATCACGCGTGGCGTGCATAGACGAAACCGCGACTTGACTTGAAACCAGTGACAACCGTCATGGCTGACGAAGTTGGTGTGGAAGCCGAAGAGGATGTGCAAACGCCTCCCCAAGGTTTGAACTTCTTGCCTTCTGCGATCTAGTCGTTAGGGGGTGGTGTCAGATCGGCGAACTTGTGCATCTCTTGATCGCTGGTCGTGCAGTTCGCTATTTCGTGTCTGGCGTGGCCGACCGTTTCGCGAATACTGACAATATGCCGCGCGAATCAGCTGACTCCGATCAGTGACATACGTTCGAGAGCGCGGTTTGCACCGTGAACGGTTTTGACGCGCTCAGGCATCGCGGCGATCTTTTGTGCTGCACGTTTGTATCCATTGGACGACGGAGAGATGAAGTCCATATGGTAGCCGTTTGACCTCTGACCAGAACTTTTAATTGCGTGCACCTTTCGCAATATTTCTTTACGGTAGCACTTGATGACGCGATGTGCAGCAGCTGACTGCACCTTTCACGCGTGGTTTATGTGTCCGCGTGCTTATAGCGGTCTAATGAAAAATGTCCCCTTTTTCATTGTTTTTCGCCCAGCAGTTTCAGTTCCGCATCGACTTGGGAGGCCGCTGCAAAACATTTTGGGAGATGCCGGCTTGTACTCCTACTGTGCCATCTGCGCCCTTTCGCTTCACGACCTTTTCCCCGACGAATGGGACCGGTACGCGTGCATGTTTACTTTAAACTGAGAGCGGAAGCCAGCCAGCTGCTTCCATATGCCGTCTGTGTGCAAGAAAAATAAACGCATAGTGTGACACTTAGGAGGATTATTTTTTTCCTCTGAGCAGTTACCTTGCCAACCAGATTTGGATATTTGTTTTGCTCCGTGAAACAATGTTTTATTTGTTATATACAACTGCCTTACACGCATAATTGCTTAAGGACTGTCAACAGGACTGTTCAGTTCGAGCATTGTCATTTGCCCGCACAAAAATTTTATGAAATTGTGTCCGCGTGAAATGGAGAAACATGCCATCTTGCCGAGGAAAGTGCAAGTAACTTAGTGCCCTACCTTTCATTTGCAGACCACATCTTCCCCACACTGTGTGATTCACGTTCCTTAAAATCGACAGAAAGGAATAATTTTTGGATGCATAGCAGGGACATTAAAATGAAAATAAAGATCAATATCAGAGTATCCTGCAGCTCTTGAAACACATAGATGTCGTGGAGTATGGTTAGATGCTTTTAGCAGCACTTAACCGTACACCATCAGCACTTGAAATATGCCATGACATGAAAAATGTGCCTAAATTGCATCACCAAAGTTGAGTTCGTAGAATTTTGCTGGGATGTTTGCTTTAATTCTTTCATTGACAAGTTCTTAAAAGGATTGACAGGAGAAAATAGGAAATGACAAGCAACTCTACATTCTGACTTGAATCTTTGTCCAACTTATTATTCAAGCTTGCTATGTGTATCGTGTTCACAGAATCATGTAGGGGTTTGAAAAATATGCATACTTTAATAACACAAGTGTGTTTCTTTTGTTTAGTGAGTCATAATAATAGAGGAGCGCGTATCAAAACAGGGCTACAGGAGGAACACAGAATGACACGAGCGCTCGTGTCGTTCTGTGTTCCTCCTGTTGTCCTGTTTTGATACGTGCTCCTCTATTATTATGGATCACCAACTCGCCCAACAAGCAACACTTCTAGCAAGTCAACCGTTTCCTAAACTGGTAATTTCTTCTCCTATGTTGAGAAGTGTTTTTTCATTTGGTGCTGTTTTCTGTGTGGGGTTATAATGATCATTTCTTTGTCATACTTTTTGCTTTATTTAATTTGAAACACATTATTCTGTTTTTTTGGGCATTTATTTCCTTTATCAGTCATTCAGCACTGACAGCTTTCTCTTCACCCTAATCCTGGAGGTTGGTTTCTTCAAGAGGAACCGTGCCCAGATTTTAAGAGCTTATTCAGAATGTGATTTTATAGGAAGGACGTTATTAACTTCTGCAGTGCTATTGTGACTGTGTGCTTTTTTTTTACAATCCTTCATAAATCTAGTTCCACACCATTTCTTTTCACTGTTTTTGTTTCAGAGAATTCTGCGAAAAATGTCTCCTGCAGCTGATTCAGCACCTGGGCCTGCCTTCACAAGTAGAAATTTTGCTATGGTTTTATTATTGACATCATGCTTTTTTTGTTTCGTCATCAGCAGCACTATGAACATCAAATGAAGCATTAACTAGTCATTCGAAACACAAACAGCAAAATGAGGAAATCTGAGTTAAGGGAGGCAGAACTCTAGTGCTGGTGATTTTCATTTCAGAGGCTTGATGACCACATATTGGACGTGTTGATTGACCCCACCGGTGTTTGCTCTCCAGTAGCTAATACTTTTTTGTTTTTGAGGTCATGTTTCAGTTGTCCATTCCTGTTTCATTTGAGGCTGATATGGTACATCTGAAATTAGCTTTTGATGGGCAAATTTTTCTTTTTTTTTTGCAAGAAAGACGGTGTGAATCTGAGTAACTGAGGCATATCTTGAATCAATGTTGAAGGAAATGTTTAAATCCATTCATTTATGTCACACGGTATATTTATAATGCATTGTTTCAGAGTTGTCGGTGCATGCCGGTGTTATGTGCGAGTTGTGGGCAGTTTTCCGTGGATTCCATGAGGCTTGGGTTTTGTGGCAGATGCATAAGTGCCTCGTAAAGCCAATACTGAGATAGTTTTTTGGTGAAGTCACCCTCACAAGGTTAGGATTTCGGCATGTGTGGCTGACTCGTGTTTTTTTTTTTTTCCAAAAAGAATGGACCAACCTACCTATGAACTGTGTGGAGATCTACTTTCAGTTTTATGCATGTTAATTGCTGTCTCATGAATCAGAGCATCAATTTTTTTAACAATATTTACTGAAAATGCCCTACATATGTCACTCAGTATTTTTACCCTGTGATGAATCACTAATTTCATGCAAATGGTAATTATTTTCTTCGTGACTTTGGCATCTTTCATTCATTTCAGTTACTTCTTGGACACCTGCCTATACTGTAGCCTCTATATTTTACACTAAGGTTTCAGACCTTCAAATTTAATCACCATAAGTAACTAGTATCACCTTGTGTTTGGCACATCATGGGCTCGGCTGCTGCAATGCCATTAAACCACTGATACTACTACTACTACCTCTAACTTGTTCATGCCTCTGATAGCTATGCTTGTGTCTTGGATGGTTGTGCTTAGTAGTCTTGCACTGTGTGTCTTATATCTTACACATTGCTGTGGCTGTCACTCCTAAATTTTTTAATGAGCATGAGGAAGGTAGTTTTGCATTTTCTAGCTGATGCATGAATGTCGTTGTGCTCAAACAGTGTTTAGACATAACTGTGATCATCCTATCTTGGATTGTTGCTTATCTCTTGTAAACACATATTAGCTCAAGGTAGTCACATATATATTGTAGTTGTGAGTCATGAGTTTACTAACTAAGCCTTTCCGAGTTTGGATTTTTTTTGCTTAGTATATGGCGCACACTTGAACAAAGGGAGGGAAGAGAACCTGTTTTTATTTCTCTGACTTCGTCATGATTTGGAGGCATGCTCAACAGCTCAGTGGATCAATTACAGGAAATGATTGAGGATCCAAACATGTGATTTACATGGTGGACTTTAAGAGTGATATGAAGGAAACTAAAGTAATGATCAGCAGTTTTGGTGAAAGAGCAACTTAATACATTCAGCCATGAGATGCATAAATTGACAACGAGTTTTAAAGCCGTGAGCAGGCCTGTCTAGAGTCTTGGGGAGTGGTGTGCTTCTGAACATACAAAGCAAAATCTTTTCGCAGTTGCTTAATTTGAGGCATAATGCTCTTTTCTTTGTTGCTTTTATGCCAACATAGATATGCTTGGGTGCATGGATTGTTACCTGGTTCAAAATTTTGCTTCATTTGCTCCACAAAGTACTGCTTAAGCATTCTAAGCAATTCTGTTCGTAGTTGTTCGTCGGTCTTGACCAATCCATTTTAGTGAGTCAGGACCATGAGTGAGAAATAAGCAGGAGAGTAACAGAGGGTTAAAGTTGATTTGGCAGCCACTGTTGCGCCACGAATTGAAGGCTATTTGTATTCCTCAAAAGGAAAGTTTATAATTCGTGTATCCTGTATGTAATTGCCTACAGTGCTCAGACTTCGAGGCTAATGATAAAGCTTGAAAGGAGTGCAAGGAAAATACTGCAAGCAGTAGAAAGGAAAATTACCAGCTTAGCATCAAGAGACATGAAACGAGCTCCGTATGTTAGAGAACAAATCAGTTGATGGTATTCTGCAGTTCACTCTTGGTAAGGCGAACTTAAAGGGGACTGAAAGTTTGTTTGAATTATCCGGAGTTTCAATTGAGGAGAGCCTTTTTTAATTCACGTTATTTTGATAAGATGAAAGCACCAGTTTGAATAAACCAGGAGTTCAAATGAACTAAGCTTTAATTAATAAGAGTCTGCTTTGTGTGAATTAGACATGAGCTCTGTGTGAAACCAAGATGAAGAAACCTGGGTTTGTTTTGACAGTGACATCATTAACGAGTACAGAGAAACATAGGCAGGGGTGGTGGAGGATCAGATTGAGTGATTAGATTAAATTTTATGGAGTAGGCAGAGCCACTACTGGTACAGAAAAGTACTAGTCGAACATCACTAGAAGAGAGGCTCATCCTGTTGTGATTTCAACTAAGGTGATTATGATGATGCTTTTATGGTTTTGCAGGTGATTTTTTTCTTTTTTATAGTTCTAGCTTTGAGCTCAGTCATCTCATTAACGTGTTGCTCTTCCTACAGGTGCAGCCTGTAATGAACGCTCTGATGATGGGTGAAGGTGGTGAACTAGAGCCCTTCATACATGTTCTGAAGGATGAACCTGGCCTGAATGGCAATTGCCTGCGTGTCGTTGAAGACCTCATCTTATTTGCTGTTCAGGGAGGTGAGAATGGCACTTGTTCTTTATTTGTAGAGGTTGGTCAGTTGTTTAGGCATTACTAAGGATGAAAGGCAGAAATAAGACAAAAGTAAAATTTTTTGGGTATCTGCAGTTTGGTTACAGTGTATGGCATGTTTCTTGCTTTGTTCTATCTTCAGGAACTATGCATTGCTGCACAGGCTGAACATTTATTAAACAGCGTGATAAGGCTTAGGTCCTATGACTCCATCAATGGCACAGAAATTAGAAGCTGTGCTGTAATGCATTTACTAGTTAATTTTCAGTAAATTAATGGTTAATTAGTGGTTAAGTGGTTAATTTTCAGCATATGTATTGAGCAAGTATTGAAAACATTCATGTCTGTGTTTTCATGACATTCATGAAGTGTGTTTTCACTGTTGAAAACACATGTCAGTCTGCACATTTTGTTGAGGAAAATAAGAAAATTGTGGTGTAATCGCCTTTCTATTCTTACGTTTTTAACTGTTACATCTCTTAGCTGTGTTTCTTATTTCGAACTGCTTTCATTTGTCTAGTTGCCTTAGGATGCCACGCTCTGGTCAGGTGCTTTTTTCGAAATATCTCGATTGTGCCAATTCTTTACTGAAGTGACGTTCTTCTTCTCTTTTTCTCCTTTGGGCACAAAAAGGACTGGCTACAGGTGTGACAGGTTGCAGTAGCATGCATTTTCTACCAACATTACACCTTATGATTGCACTTCGCATGTAATACATGCACATGCTGTAGTGTCTCTTAGAACTTGGTTGTTTCTAACCTGTTATGCACGCTGTTTTCTTGTGTCTGAGATGCTACATATATGAAAACTTCCCCTGTATGTTTGAGCATGTGAGTGGGGACAAGTGCCCAAACAGCCTAGTGTTGCAATGACTCCATTCATAGGTCTGAAGTTGAAGGCTGTGCTATAACACATTTGTTAGTATTTCAGAGGGCTATTAAGTTCTAGTGTACAATTCCTCTAAAAAGTGCTTTAGTCAGAGTAGAATTTGCATGGTAGTCATGCTGCTAGTGGTATTCTGCTTCTGGGATCAGTGTAGGTTGTTTTTTATGAGCATGGCAGTCATGCAATGTATGCCTTGAAAACATTTGTTGCTATTTGGAGCAATATGATGTTAAACTTGCACAAGAATTGTAATAAGCCGACTGCAATTTTTTTGGACCGTAATGGGCTTATCTCATGTGAATATCATGTGAATCTCATTTGAATGTTATTTTTTACTCATCTTCATTAGAAGTTTTCTCAGCATGCCAGATACATTATAGTTTACTTCAAAAATTTTGTTGAAATTTTTATTACTGCTTTTGAAGGAATGAGCTCTCTGACAGCATGAATTTGTACCAGTTCTTGCCATTGCCATTGCAGCTTACAGTTGAACTACTTTCCTTGCAGGTATCTACGATGCTCGAACACGTGTGTTCATCTTTTACGTTGCCTGGAGGTTAAGAGTTTCACGGTCACTCGTCGAAATGTACGAAGAGTCTGTTGTTGAAATGCTGTCCCAGGAGGTTCACGAACAGTCGGAGTGAGGCTTGGTGTTTTTTTCGTGCTGCATGCATTTTCTGTTTGCAGATGCCTTGATATACTGAGGTCTGCTATTAACTCCGATTGCATGGAGGCGTTTTCCTGGGCTTCTATTTACGTTCACATTCCTTGTTTTTCAGGGAGGAACGAAAGGAAATTGCTAAGAGACAGCGCAACAAGAAGCTCAAGCGTTTCCTTATGATTGGTCTTGCCACTGTTGGAGGAGGGGCCGTCATTGGTCAGTGTTTCATCTCTGTTCCTTGTGCCTATTTTTGCAGAACTGTGTGAGGGACTTTCTTCAGTGTGTTGCTGTGTCACAGACATCAGTGTCAAAGCACCACCTTTGTCCATGAAGCTAAGTTTTGTTTTCAGTTTGCTGTTCTTGAATTGCTTTGCTTGACATTTTAAAAATTATTTGCCGTAACAAAGAGAGGGGACTGCCAGAGTAGGGCGTGTGCCAACTAGCCTACACCTTTGCGTTCATGCTGTTGTGCCAGCGGTTTTTACTGTAATAATTGAATTGACAATTATCTTTAGGTGTTTCTGGAGGTGTCTGTTCGTAGTTGAAGTGAGCATAGCGTTTCTAGGAACTTATTCTACATGTAAACTGGCTCTGTCGGAGGTGCAGTTACACTCACGGTATAACCTGCAGCACACAAGATGCACCCTGAGCTCAGTTCATGAAGCAGTGTGAACTTGGCAGTGCTTAGAAGTTATTCACTTAGCATGCCGCTTGAAAGAGTTCTACAGAAGAACCCCGCTATAGTAAACTCGGGTATAGTAAAATTAATCTGTGGTCCCATTTTGCCTCCCATAGATGACTAGATGACTGTACATTTTTTTTTCGGTTGTAGTAAAAATTTTTGTCGAAAAAAAAAAACGGTTATAGTAAAGAGCGTCTGACCATGGCGACGCACTTCCCGCAGAGTGGTGACAACGCAGCACGCTGAGGCCAACATTCGGAGGCAAATTGAGACCAGACGACGAATGGTGCTCTTTGAGATAGCTTCACCAACAAGATCTGTGGCTGTGAGGAAAAGCCAACTGCTTAACTCCAATAGGGCTTTTTGGCGGGCTGGTTGGTCCATGAAGTCAAGTGAAGGAAACAGCACAAACGACAAGGACGTAACACGACAGCACAGGCACTGAACTAACAACTCTCTCAGTTGTTAGTTCAGCGCCTGTGTTGTCGTGTTACGTCCTTGTCGTTTGTGCTGTTTCCTTCACTTGACTTTTTAACGTCCTTGGGGCCGTGAGGGAAAGCGCGCGGCGTGCATAGAAAGAAAGACGTAAAGCTGACTAGGAACGCAGAAACAAGGAGGCGCAGGTCGCTGAGAAAGGGAAGACAGTAAAAATGCAGTGGAGAGTAGGAAAGGGAAGGAAAGGGCAAACATTCGCAGCACAGGCATGTGAAGTACAGGGGAGCAGTGGCAAGAAATGGAGGTGTGGCGGCACTGCGTGAGCGGTACCACCGTGCATAGACTCTGTCGCGCGTTTAACTCTTGCCTCTTAAACAGCGCTGAGGCTGCTGAAAATGATGCCATGTTCATGCAAAATTTCTGTTTTCACATGAAATCAAACTCGTGTTACAATTATAGCAGAATTATATTTGCGCAAAGGCAGTACTTCCTCAGGACGTAAACAAAATCAAAAACATGGTAACATGAAATGTGATTACTGAAAATAAATAATTATCACATAAATGGACAATAAGAGCATGATGGAAGGTATTTGTGTTTCTTTTATAAACCAGTACTGTGTTTAGTAAGTAGTCAATCAATTACCAGAGAGCATCCTCAGTGCCATATGCCTTCACCAAAAACTGATATAGTAAAGACCCTGATGTGTAGTAAAGGCTTTTGCTGGTCTGAGTCTCCTCACTGTTGAGAGGTTCTATGGTACTGTGTGCAGTATTTTCATGTTTGGAGCTGTGTAGCGCAGCACATAAGTTGCCATGATACACAAGCATCTTCATGGTCACATCTGTGGTGTTGCAGCTCGTATTGAGCCTGACTGCACGTGTCTAATCTCACTGACTGTGCAGAGGCATTCCAACATATGGAGCACGAGAGAGAGGTTCTATCGGCAGTGCACTCATTTTTTGTGCAGGCCTAACCGGAGGGCTAGCAGCGCCACTGATGGCTGCTGGGGCCGGGGCTATCATAGGGGGCGCAGGAGCTGCAGCCTTGGGTTCTGCCACCGGCATCGCAGTCATTGGTTCACTCATTGGGATTGCCGGAGCCGGCCTTACTGGTAAGGAGATGCAAGGTTGTGCTTGATTGACTGTACAACCCCTCCGTTGAGTTGCAGCATTAGTGAGCAGTGGAGACTACAGCCATCTTAGACTTCATCCTTTCTTATCCAAAAATAATGAAAGCCTTTGAGAAGGCTCTACATGAGGTCTGCATAATTTTAGTCCTAGCTGCCTAAAATAGAGCTTACACGCATTGTTTGAAGCATTTGTTCAGAAAGCATTGGTTTTAAGGCAGTATCTTCATCTTTATTTAGGAATGTGATGCTTTGCTTACTGGGAACTTTTTTGAATTTATTGAGCCTTACTAACTTGTTTCTCCTAGCATTATAGTGCTGGTTATATGACATACCTTGCTGGCTGCTGCATATCCACTTTTGCATATCTGCTTGCATGACCAATGCATTTGAATAAACTGCAGTCTTAAGTTGCTTGTTGTTCCAGAACAAATTGGTCTGCGTGCTGCATAAATATAGACCAGGAAATACATGCATGGAAGGAATTGTGATGCCCAGGCTGCAAATTCTCTTCTTCCATTGCACCCGCTGCATGCAGTTTGTGTGAACTTAGTCAGTCTTCATGCATGGCAATTCTGTGTGCAGTGCTTTGTGCTCAGAGTACTTTCGTTTTTTGCTGCCAGGTTACAAGATGAAGAAGAGAGTTGGTGAAATTGAGGAGTTTGCCTTCGACACACTGACCGAGGGCAAAGGACTACACATCACTTTGGCCATTTCAGGCTGGCTATCAGATGAAGACCCAGGTAATCTTTCTTCGCTTATTGTTTCAAATGTGCTTCTTTTATTTTCGCAGCATTATGAACGAGCTGCTTTTAGTGATAGCTACTATTGGAACTTACCTTATGTGATGACGAGTGAATCTAATTATCCTGAGCTCGGATAATTCTTGGATAATTATAACAATTGTGCAACCAATCCTATTCCATTTTTGTGTTTCCCAAGCTTTTTATCACTGGTCGGAGTGATGCCACACCCCATGTTCGGTCTTCGTTATGGTGTCGAGCCCAGCAGTAGTGAGGGCTTGGCATCACTAAAGGGGTAAAGCAAAATAATTGTCATGGAATTGCGACAGGATTGCTATATAATACCTGGCCAGTGGTTATTAGTCACCTAATACTTCCAGGCCCTATTGCTTGTGTAGTCCTGAAAGTCTATACTCATTTTCATATATACCAGTGAGCCCTGCAGAGGCTGCAGAGGTTGTAGGCCCACAAAACCATAATACTCCACTATGCATCATCCGTTTTTCTCAAAGCCTCGGTGAGAACTTGGACGAAAACAAAGAGCAGTATAAAACGAAGTGCTAGCATTGTCGGTCGAAGCTCTTAGACAGTCAGTGTTTGGACTTTGTGGCTATAATCTGCGCTGAGTGTGAACCACTTTGTAGGCACAGATAGAGTGACTCACCCTACCAGCCATGTATCATACTGCCATATGTCATTTTTACTTCTCAAAGTATCAGTGGGTCTCGGGACAGAAACGTGGCAAGAGGTAAAGCGAAATGCACGAGGCTGCCTGTCGTGGTACTTGAGATATTTTGCAGCCAAGTATGCCTGTGTTCACTTTGGTTGTATGGAAAATTGATTTTTAAAGGAAATGGCGCAATAGCTGTCTCACATCTCAGAGGACACCTAAACTGTGCCGTAAGGGAAGGGATAGAGGAGGGAGTGAGGTGAACTACTTTTTGGGCATGGACTTAGCCTGTGCGAACAGGTGTGCTAGCTTTGGCAACGTTGACTGCTCTGTATGAAATGAAGTATAGGTTTTTCTGCTCATTCCTCAGTACTTGCTCTGAAGCATGCACAGTGACTGTGAAACAGTCAGTCGCATGTGCACATTGTGTATACCTTTTTTTGCTGATCACACCGGTGCTGTTATCGCCTGGCAACATGCAGGTGCTCTGAAGCGGCCATGGCGCACACTAATGAACTCGCGGGAGCAGTACGTCCTGCGTTATGAGTCCTCCTACCTGCTGGAGCTGGGCCATGCCATCGATTACCTGTTCAGCTTTGCAGTCTCCATGGCCGCACAGGAGGCACTGAAGTACACCATCCTCTCAGGTTGTGACTCCTGCCTCTGGCTCGTCATTTTTTTTTTTTGCCTGCGGGCTTCTGAAGCAGTGCTTCCTCCCCGATTTCAATGCTGGCCAGATCATCCTCATGCAGCTCCTAGTGCCCTTTCTAATGCTGTCTATTTGGAAGCCTTCGTGCCTGCTCTGCACATGTGATGAGAGGGAGGGAGAGCACTCCTCACTAATTATGTGCCTCAAGAATTGGGCAAATTTTCGTTCTTTTTTTTTCTCAAGGCAACACTTTATAGAAGTTCCGCCAACTATGCCAGCAGGTCGCGCTGCGACATATGCCACCGCCACCGATGAGCAAACAAACAGAGCTTCCAAAGGGGTACCACTGCAATGTGGCTGGCATTGAAATGGTGGATGGAGGAATTGCCTGAAGGCAGTTTTAACGGAACATAAAGGCATTGAAGCTTCAACCCTTGCTTTCATTGTTTTTTTTTTGCTTAGAGTAGTGGAAGCACCATTTCTAGTGAAGGAACGTTATGCTACACTTTCAAATGCAGTAGTTTTTCAAATGAAGCTTTACACGCTCATTCTGTTGGCAGGTCTGATCACAGCCATCACGTGGCCAGCCACCCTGGTCATGGTGGCCGGTGTCATTGACAACCCCTGGGGAGTTTGCAACCGGAGGTCTGCCGAGGTGGGGAGGCATCTGGCTGAGATCCTTTTGGCTCGGCAGCAGGTCAGCATGAGTGAAACTCTTGTTTTTGTGAGCATCTATGTGCCCACATGTGTTGGTGCCTTTGATCTTCCTGATGACATCAATCTTGAGCCTAACCTGGGCATTTGGTGTGGCAAAGTGCAGCTATACATTTTGCGTCAATTCTTTCTTATGCATTATACATTTTTTATTTCATTCTATTTTTCATTACTTTTCATTTTACTTCAAAATCAATGGTACTGTATCTTTTTCACTCGAATGTGATGCATTTTTTTTTCCTTTTCTGCATTTAAAACATTTCATTTTGTATTGAGTGTTTGCCTTATGCTGTTCTGTAAATAACTGTGTCTATTAGCACCGTTGCTTATGCTTCTAATGTTGTGTTATTGACCTAGTACAGTAAAAGCTCGTTAATTTGACCCCTGTGAATTCGGAAATTCGGATTATTAAAACTACTGGCTCGTTCCTGGCCAATGCCCATCTAAGTTTATAGTGTTGTACGCTTAATTTCGGGCGCTACAGGTCTAGCAACGGTTAATTCGAACGGGCTTCCGAGTGGAGGCCATGACCAGGTATGACTCACACGGCACATGATTGTCGAAATAGCCCCACTGAAAACCTGAATTTCATGCTCCAGAGTCGCTCTCGGCCTGCTCACCTCTGGCAATAGCAGAGGTGACAACGAGCAGTGGCCCAGTCTCCTGTGAACAGTCCAACCGCTTTTCAGTTTTACTTTTCCAAGCTTCGTGCCAGTCCCCAGCAAGGGCAGCTCAACCAACCAGCATCAGCCAACTGGCATGAGCCTACCGGTGTTTCGGATGTTGCTGATTTGCGCATCGCTGGTGTTATGCACCCCCCCCTCTCTCCCTCTCATTTATCTTTTCTCCGCTTCAGAGCCACCAAGCGTTTCCTTCGCTTCTGCTCTCGTGGTTCCGTTGTGCGCCACTCAAAAACTGCGTGCTTGTCTCATGCTATTTGTAGTTCATACGATGAAGCCTCCTCACATGCGGCGGTGCCTTCAAGTTCAATTTAACAAGCTTTTACTGCATTTGTGCTTTTATGTTGTTGCTACTCTTTCTGCACCAGGTGTTTCTGACCTTGTACATGAGTTATAAGTTTTTGAGGTAGTTGCAAAACCCCTATTGGCACACTAGTAGCCTTGTAATGTATTTAAGGAAATAACTAAAGAAATAACTTTTAGATACAAGGGGCTGTCAAATGCTTGTCTGGGTCAACTGAACTTTGTTTCGAAGTTCTCAGAGATTTATTATGAGGAGAAATGCTGGAGCAAGAATAGTGAGGCACAGTGGGCAAAAATGGAGAGGGAAGCATACAAGTGACATGCAAGTCAAGGTAATGCATGAGAAGTCCTTATATTGACATTTAATGCATGTTAAAGAGCTCCAAGGTGTTCAAAATCAGGTTTTCTTTTACTGCAGTATTTCTTGAGACCAACATTTGACCTTTGGATGTCAAGAAATTATTTATTCTTCTATGCATTAAATTCTCATACATTCTGCACATGTCCTTATGTGCCATCAATCTGCTTATTACTCATTTTATTCCGTCACTCTTTCGGAATCTGGAAGGGCGGACAACCAGCCGTTTTGGTTGTCCTGTTGAAACCCTGTTGCTGATTGTGCTGACAATTTGCAGGCTGATTCGAAACATGAGTTCTCAGATTTACTGTGAACACTGAACACACGGTGAGTGAGTCTCTGAGAAACAGTGGTACATATTTTAAAATGTGGCACTTCCTTTGTTTCTCTGACACGCTAAATGTGGCATCTTCACACTCGGAAAACATTAGCACTCATCATAGTATATACTGCCCCGCGTTTCAGATCCTTTTGTTGGTTTCTTCATTTTCACTTTCTTTTTTTTAGGGCAAGCGTCCTGTCACTCTAGTCGGCTTCAGCCTCGGTGCCCGTGTCATCTTCTACTGTCTCAAAGAGATGGCCAAGCGAAAAGGTATGCAAGATATCATTAGACCTTCATTGCAAGTGCGTTTTTTATGACTGGACAGCAGCCTAGTATTCTAATGCACTCATACCTTGCCACTTGGATGGCCCTTCAAAGTAATGATGAAGGAGTGATGTGGTATAACTTGTGTAACTTGGTATAACCAGTATAACTTGTGACCTCAAAAAGTAAAAGAAGAACGAAAGAATTAAGTGCCTTTTTAGTCTCTGAAAGCATACAATTCTTGCTGTGGCAATAACCAGTAGACAGTATACTTTTATTTTTAAAAAAAATTAAAATTGGTTTTTTGGAGAAAGGAAATGACGCAGTATCTGTCTCATATCTGTGGCAACCTGAACTGTGCTGTAAGGGAAGGGATAGAGGAGGGAGTGAAAGAAGAAAGGAAGAAAGAGGTGCCGTAGTGGAGGGCTCCAGAATAATTTTGACCACCCTTTTACGTGCACAGCACATAGGGGTGCCTTTGCGTTTTGCCTCCATCTGGGGGGGGGGGTTCGATCATGCGACGGGTTTTCTTTTCTATGCAGAAGCGTATTTGAGGCTTTGCGCGCCTAATTTTTGCCAACTTTTTCACCTACCTTTGCGACAGCACTGTAGAGCTTGCCTATATAACTGTAAATGTCACGTTAGTCTTCAACAGCGGCTCACTGTCTATGTGCCCAGTTATAATGTATACTGCATTAGTGGACTCATAGGTAGGGAGATGTATTATCCTTGATGACTCGGTGAACTTGGGAGAATGGGATGATGAAGAAAAGGAAGCAATAGACTAAGAAGGAAAAGCTGGCTTTGCCAGGATAGGGGAGCTTCTATGGGCAACCGGTGGGCATACATTTGTGCGGCAGTTGCAGCCAGAATTTTGCCTTTGTATCTGCATATTTTCTTTTTATTTCTTTTGCGCATCGCATGGGCAAATGAGATTAGGCAGTCTGTGGGGATAGGATGTCCACAACTGGTGCAAGGCAGGGTTGATTGGAGATCAGAGGTAGAGAAGCCTTCATTCTTCATTGGATGCAGTTGGGCTGTTGGTGACAGTGATGAGACCTTTACGGTGTCTGGCCACCACATGTTACTGGAAGAGCGATTTAAAATGTGCTTTCTCTCGTGAACATGAAGAGCTGTTGTGTTGTTTGTTATCGCTCTTAATCTAAGCCTGTGCTTCTGCATTTGCCTTTTTTTTCTGCCAGGGTGTGAAGGAATCATTGAGGATGCAATCCTCCTGGGAGCTCCAGTTCCAGCACACAAGGAGGAATGGAAGCCGATGGCTCGTGTTGTTGGGGGAAGAATAGTCAATGGCTACTGTAGGTGAGCGGCGAGAGTGTACTGAGGAGGTGCACCCTGAAGTGGCATGGGGCTGCTTGCTGAAAATTCAAGTTTGCATATCGGCCACTGCTCACTCCCTTTTCCTCTCCTGTGCTGTCATGATGTCCAGGGGCACTCATGGGATCACAGGCAATGCGTTTGTTGCTGTGCGTACTTAATATAGTCATTGATGCAAAATTTCAGACGAAGGAACCAGCTGCTCATGATTTTGCATGTGGTAACCTGGCTTCACAAAGAAGCGAAAACGGCACCTTTTTGACAAGATGTGGTGCCACCTGCTTAATGCGCAAAAATTCATCTGCTCATGAGGAAGCTGGTTGAAAACGAATGCACATGGGCAACTCAGGTGGATCTGCTTCCGCGAGGCACGCAGCTATGCATGCGAAGTGGCAGGTGCATGCTTGACAACTGCTGCTAGCTGTCACTTGCACCTGTCACCAGTGTGAACTGCGCATATGGGTTAGAACCTGGCAGTTTGTTTTCAACCAGTGGAGCTCAGAAGAGGGCAGAGGAGGAGAGGAGCACATGCACATGTGTGTAGCAGCCATGTGAAAAATACGGATGGGTGACTGATTGGGATTAACAGTCTTTGAAGTCCTGCTCGGCTTAGTCTCAACACTGGTGATGTGGAGTTTATCTAAGTCTAGGTCCTAGGAAGGTATCTGAAATGATGGTAGTGAGAGAGTTGCTGAGAATTGTGTTTGCTTTGTGAGGAAAGCTACTGGAGGGGCACATTGTGGGCCCAGAGGACTTGCCTCGAGGGAGCTTTGAACAAAATGAGATGAGATCTGATCTGCTTTGGCAGCTGAATGAGTTCTGATTTTACAATGAATAGCAGAACCCTAGGTGGTCGCAGTTAATTCAGAGTTCTCCAAAGTAGCATCAAGGGCTGCCATTTTTTAAATATGCTAGCTACTTTAGCAGCCCATCATCAAGGTGTCAGTAAGGGATCGAGTGTTAAAAGGCCACTGACCAGGGGTCTGGACATTTTAGACAAACAATCCCAGTGCATAGATGAGGCATTGAAGATAACCTCTGCGAAATACTACAGCCATGCGTGCCCCGAAAAGCAGTAAAAATTCAAATCAAAGTCCGTTCGCTCTTTCCTTCGAGAAGCCAACCTCCTTATTTCTACTCTGGCTCCCGAGCCTTCAAGTTGACGTCATCGTGAAGACCCTCGCGAAAGGCATTCCATTGGTGTGTCATTTTGACTGACAAGCGAAGGGTGGGCGTAGCCAGTTCGTCGCGTCGTCTGCTTGTTGCACGCACGCTTTCCGTAGCGCCTTCCGTTTTTGCGCTCACATACAACACCCTCCTCCCCCCCAACAAGGTTTTTACTCGTGCCAGTGCATGCATGCTTCAGCGTGTTATGTGCGTGTGTCGTGTCGTAGAGCCTTTCGCTCTCTCGCACTCTCGACCGCTCCGCACACACACACTGCTTCTCGCTCGTCCATCTTGTCTACACTGCCACTGTCCTGGTTTTTCTCAGCTCTGTTGAAAGAGGGGAAGTTTAGGAGCAGAGAAAAGACACAAATGCACAGAACACATAAACACCCACAGAAAAGTGAAAACATGCAATTCCAAGAAATACCGGAGTGTTCCTGAGTCCGCCCTTCGCCATGCGTTTCGAACAAAAGCGACTCCCACCCCTCCGGTCGTAAAACAGGTAAAAGGCCTGTCTCGCACACAAACACACACACAAAAAAACATAGTCATGAAAAGCAAGCTCGCTAACTGGGTATGTCACTGAAAAAAAACACAGATATATGAAAGTATGCGCTTGCTAACATGTTGAGGTGGTCGAGCCGATCGCGTCTCTCGATCATTCGGAGAAAATGCAACGACGCTGTTTCATCGTTGGATGTGCACATAGCGACTGGAGTCGAACCACGATCCAGTACAAATTGCCAGAAGACTAAGCCTTGAGTCGTGTCTGGTTCCAACGAATCGGCCTTCCAGACACAGCAGTCAGGAATGTCGTGGTTTGCGGAAGACACTTCACTCCAGACGACTACGTCCACGACCCAAGGCTACTTCAGGCAATGAACAGTCTCCTTCAGCCACGGCTGAAGTCAGGCACACTACCGACAATAACATTGAAGACGCGCAGTGCAGAAAAACATCTGTGAGCACAGCGGAGCAAGGCCACCAAGGCACGCGATGCGCCAAGTAATGCGCAATGACGGTGGTGAAGCGGGGGATGAACACAGGTCGGGAAAAGACAGGGGTCAAGCTGTTTTGTTGCGCACCCAACCAGGAAGGCAGGGTAGGGAGTGGAGAACTTGAAAAAAGTCCTGAAACAAACAAAAATGACTGGGGCGAGGAAAGACAAAGAAACAAAGAACGAGGAAACATGCAAAATAGAGAGGGTGTTGGGAGACATTACCGCTCCACCCTTCAACCCCCCCCCCCCCCCCCCCCGGCCATGAAATATGAAATATCCGGGTAGGAAAAAGGAAGAAAAGAATTCTTTTCAAGGCGAGGCCATGACATAGCATGTGGCCTACTCCACAAGACACCGGGCCTCTGGCTAACATCAGAGGTGAAAGGGCGAATTTCACTAGCGGAGCCTACTTGACGAGGTGCGAGAGAGAAAGATCTTCGGGAGGGAACGGAAGGAGAGGAGCATGGCAAAGTAGCTTGATTTCGATGGCTGTAACTACGCTATTAATGAGTCTTGTCAAAAAATATTTGCGGCCATGCCATCCGGGGATGATGCCTCACTACCAGAGAGGTAGAAAATATTTTCGACCAGAGGGTGGTCAGTGGCCCTTTAAGAAATTTAGGCAAGCTGAACTGTGGCTGGCTAGTCGTGAAATCTGGTGGATGATGTCTGCTTATGTGGATGATTGGGTGCATTGTGATGATTTGCACTTACTTTCTACGTTCAAACCCTAACGTAGTTTCATCATCTGTGCGAAGTAGAGAGCTCAGTGTTCGGTAAACACCTGGCTACTTTGAAAAAGCAACTGTCTTGTAGCGGTATGCAAGTACTTATCATGATTAGCAATTTAATACTTTTTTATACTTTGCTGTATTTTTGTCCTACCCCTCACCAAGCATCAATAAATAGGAGTGACACACGCAGTGATGTTTTTACATGGTCACTACTCTTGTATCTTCCACAGCATTTTACAATAGAAGTGGGTTTTACAAACACCACGAACCATTAGCCAGGGAACTTTTCACTGATATGCTCATTCTGCACGTTTCTTGGATTTTCTAGTTTTATTGCATTCCATGAGCATAATTCACTACTAAGCGGCTTAATTCAGGATTATTCTTCAAAAAGTGTGGAACTGGCTCTTTTTTCTTTATTTTGCATTGCCACATATGCTACCTAGTATGCTACCTAGTACTCTGTGACTTGAAATTCAAAGCACCAAAGCTGTGTGCTTAAGCTATTTTTGTGTCGACTTTTTAATAGCTCACTATTATTCCTCCCTGCTGTTAGGTAAAAGCAACTAATGTTTTATCGTGCAAAGGAAATGTAAATGGGCTGGCCTTTTTGTTTTTAGCCTGTTTGGTATGGGTTTACTGTACGTGCCCTAGACATGGTATGTACTGAATAGAAAAATATGTGTACAATGACATGTAATGAATATCTTTTTCTTGGCACTAGGGGAGACTGGCTGCTTAAGTTTCTGCACCGAACGTCATCAGCAACTCTCAAGATAGCCGGACTCCAGGCAATCAGATGGAACGACAGACGGATGTGCAATGTTGACCTCAGTGATGTGGTCAGTACCTGCCATGAAATTCAATTTGTTGCGCTCTTTTTTATAAGTTGGCTTGTAACCAGTTGTTTATGTAGTGATAGCAGGTTACGGTACCAGCCCTTATATGATGAGAGAAATGCTAGTAGCAGTGTGTATAAATGTAGTCACATTGAAGAGGTTGTGAATAGAAACACTGCTTCCACAAACTACTTTTCTACCGTATGCTTAGTGTTGGCAACCGTTCTTCAGAAGTGCTCAGAGAGGTTGGTAGCAACAGGTTTAGTATTCCAACTGCTGTCTACTGGAGTGCATCAGAGGCTGGAAATTGTCCTTGTTCCTTTGTAAGTGGGTGATTTGTCAGCCTGTTCGCTCACAGGTTTCTGGGCACACGGATTACGTAAAGAAGATGGATATCATTCTCAAGGCTGTCGGCATCCAGACGTGTGATGATGTGCTGGAGGCAGATCCAAGCATGCGCAAGTCAAGGTCCTACGCCCCAGCAGACAGGGGCGAGAATTTCCGCAGCCAACAGCTACATCGTTCAAGGTCCGACTCTGCACTGTATGCCAGGAAAACTGTTAACGTGGTGAGTTTCTCACATTTTGTCTCCATTTGCTTATGGGCTTTGCTTTGTGTTAGTCGTATCTGACTTGTTTGTTATATTTTATTGCATGAAGCAGGCTTCTTCATAAAAATGCCATACATATTGCAACTCTCTTTTGCCAGCAACCTAGTGATGGTCCTAGTGGTGGTCGAAAAGCTGTCGACGTCGTAGTACTATTTGTAGTTGTAGTAGTAGTTGTCAGCACCGCGCGTGGGAAATATTTGGGGGCTGCGTAAAAATCAGAGGGCATGCACACTCAATAAATAAAAAAACCTTGGTCAAGGCTGGGAATCGAACCAGGGTCTTTGGCATTCGAGATGGGGACGCCTCCACGCTGCCACAGCGGTTTGCCGTTTGGACATCATTGAACGCGCGTCTAGTGAATGCACGGGTTTCTTAGAAGCGTATCTTCGAGATCTGTACTGAGGCATACAGGAGTAATTATGAGCATGTAAATTAGAGATGGCTGAATTAAGAGAGTACCATGCATTTCCGGTAAATTTCCTCCGGGCTTAGTGTGCAGTCATAGCACCATCGTATGGGACCCATTGAAACCCCCCTTCGCCATGCATGGCGCTGGCCCAGCAGATGGTGCGCGCGTAGGCGACCTTTCTGCATCGGAGTAGTGTTTTTCATTTCTGAACAGGTGTGATAGAACTGCAGCCATCTGTGAGTGCTAGTGTGGAGCATCTGTGTTTTGAGAGAGTCACCGAAAAAAGGCTTGCAGTGACTCTAGCGATGTTGTTCCATGGACTCCTTGGCAACGCTGCAACACGATGTTGTGTCCCACTCTTTAAGACGAAGTTAAGCGTCCTCGAATTTTTTAATCTATTCTTAGGCTGCAGTAAGAGAAGTGATCTGTGCGCTCATCTACTTAGAGAAACTGTCATCCTTACAACATGTTAGTTGGGGCCACTTGGGGTCACTGAATAAAAACTTATTTCAGCTACCGCATTACTTTGGTACACAACCATAGTTTTCTTTGCACACTGCGGCAGGTAGCAGCACCAGTCAGCGTGATAAAGTTCAGTTCTGTCTCCCTCTACAACAGACAGTGCATGTAGTAAATGTGAAATTTCAATACAACAGCTGGCTTCTGTCACATTACAAAGCTTCTCTAGAAAATTACATGTGCCTTGCGTACATAGCTTGTGATGGTTCGGGTCGAAATTATTCGCTTGTTCAGTGTAACAGACAGGTATGCTGAATTTTTGGGTGACCCTGCTGTTTTAAGAATGCTCAATTCATGCAGTGCTTGGTTTCTTTCCTTTTTCATGCTATTTGGATGATGCTTTCTTCAGCCAGAAGTTGCTGAACAGAGACATCCATATAGCACTACATGCAAGCAGAATAAGACTTGGCTTGACATTGGAGCATAAAATGCTCAACAGAAATCTGGAACAGTGTGACAGCCCTAACCATGTGACCGTGTCAAGCCACTTCTTATTGTCGTCTGACTACTTTTGCACCTTTGCACTCATTAGTAGGTTCAAACTGGTGTTAGAGAGTAGCTGTTCTAGGATTATGTTGAGCACTCTCTGCCATGATTTTTTTGCGCCTGTCCAACCTGTAAATGTGCAGCTCTTTATTATTTTACTTATTCATACCCTCAACGCACACCTTATTTTAGAGGAAAGTGGAGTGCATAGCATTAGGTATTTCACATTTGGTACAGACAAAGGGTAGTAAACAGTTATGCGTACACAAAGGCAACAGTAAAAAAAAAAAGTCTGGCCCGAATACTACAATATTATGGCATTTTAGTGCATTATGTTGTGCAAAGCATTTCTACGAGTTAATAGTTAGTAGTAATCGTAGCCATTGAAGAGGGAAGGTAGTTCCCATGTATTTAACATGTGTAGGATAAATGAATCCAAGCAAGTGTTAGTGTCACATCATGCTTTGATCAAGATTCCACTCAGCAGACCTTTAGTGTGGTCATGCTCTGCATACATTTTTGCAGTTTTTTTTTCTTGCCGTTACTTGCCTTTAGCTTCCCTAACAGCCTCCTACGCTCTGTCTTCCGTGCTCGACAGGCTTGTGCTCCAAGAGAGAACCGCCACCTGTCGGTCAATGACCGGCCAATGAGCTACTCCCTCGAGAGCGTCCTGAGCAGGAGCAGCTCAGCCTTTGGTGGAAGCAGCAGCGTGACGGCCGATGGCCATCGACGCTGGTCGCCCCGTGGTTTCCTACAGTCGACGCGAAACCTCCTGAGGCCCCGTGCCGCACCAAGCACCACAGCGGCAAACGATGATGATGCAACGAGTGGCGTTGCCTCGACAACCGACAGCTGGGAGTGGTCGACATGGGACGACGAATCAAGCCCTCATACTGCTGCCGGCAGTGTGTCGCACAACAAGTCTCAGGCCTGACTTGGCGGCGTTGTTTGACGCAGGAAAAAAAAAAAACAGGAAAAAGTGGGAATGTTGAGCTAGTCAGTGCATGTTGCGTTAAGAAGTGAACAGTGAAAGGAGGACACCGCTCTGTCTGTGCCCTTCTTCTCCCATCCTTGTTTGTGCTATTTGTTTTTCATAGGCGGGAACATTGTTTTGAAAGAGATGTGTTCGTTGGGACATGTGCGTTGGAGACAGCTTGTCGGGAACGGTGGTGTTCGACCAATGAAATGATCACAAAAAAGACCTTCAGCCGAGGCTATAAAATGTTTTTGCACAGTTAAAAGGGGTTAATTATATGTCTTGTGACAAAAATTAGCACCTTGAAGGCCCCAACATGTGCACAAGAATAGTCAACTTCCCAGGCACCAGGGGCTGCCCAGGAGCGATTAGCTCCTAGCTACCCGAAGCATTGGAGGCACTAATGTGTTGTGCCTGACAGCTGAATTTTCTGGTCTTTATATTCTTGTACTATACCCCAAATATTTGTTCTCGTTCACATTACTCAGGAAACGGGCTGCTGTGACTACAGTTTGTAAAATGTAGTTTGCCAGAATTTGTGACATGTTTAATGTTATCCGGAGGATGCTGAGCCACATTCTGCTAACTGCTGTTTAAAGGAAAACTTACACTTCATTGTTTGTTGGAACGATTGTGCCACTTTCTGAATGTTTTTCTTGAGGCCAGTTAAGTGTTAGCTGCACAGCAAAAGTATTGGTGCCTACTAAAGGTCCAGGCATCACAGCCTTCAGTTTTTATGACTATAGACTGCATTGGTTCTTTTGCATTCAAGGTACAACCACGGAAGGCAGTCTAGGGGCTCTATTTTTTTTGTGTGTTTGTGTGCCATTGGAGTGAGTGGCTGTCGACACCTGTTTAAAACAGTTGTGCAGAGCTGCAGTCACTTTACAAAAACGTCCTAGACCTTCCATTTTGTCACAAACATAAACCAAACCCACATATGGAGTTTGAAATGAGCAGCCTGAATTCGAGTGCAGGCCCCGCTATGCACCACTGAGTTTCAGATTGCATGCCCAGGCTGTGAGGAAACTAGGAAAAGGGGGGGAGGGGGTTCCAGCCACCTTCCAGATACACATTATATTGTATGTATACAACATTACAGTGTGTGTCATAGTGTGATATTGAGCATTGCTTGGTTCTTGTAGACTAGCGAGCATGCATGGGAGGGCAGTTCATTTGCTTTTGAGAGCATGGATTTGTCAGTTGGTATGACTGCACTCCCTAGATCCTTGATTTTTTGCCGGTGCAAGCTGTATTGCAAATTTTTGCGCCGAATACGCTTTCCAGCGGGGACTGTATTTTTGAAAAAGCTATGATTACTGTCATGTACAGCTTTGAGAGGGTTGCTTTGAGCTATGATGGTCCTTGAAAGAACAGTTTAGAAAAGAGGAAAGGAAAAAAAATGAGAAGAAAACAAAAGAGCTTATATTTTAATGCACCTAGTTTATTTTACATGCAAATTACTATAATTACCGGTACAGGTATTGCACAGTTGGCACTTACTGCTTGTTGTCTGTGGCTAAGCATCGCTGTTCACCTTATGCATTCATTTACGTTTCCTTGCATTGTGGACACTCCTTTTTTTTTCTTTCATTTACACTATATATATATATATATATATATATATATATATATATATTCCATCTTTGTACTTTTGGAATGAAAGTAGTATAATGATATGTATATAGTGGCAACTACATTCAGAAATGAATCAGTCAAGAAATGAAAGATGGTATGCACACCGATTTTATCTGTCCCAGTTACAACAAAGTTGCAAACAAAACTTGTCTCAAAGTCACAAAGGATTCTACTAACTGTAGAATCAGCTCAATTTCTCCCATCAAATTGTTGTAGTCTGCTGTTCATTACTGCCAAATACTTATCTGATCTCACAACTTTATAAACAGTCCTTGCCGTGAAAATTTTCAGTGGCAGATTGCTAAAAAATAATGGCTTCCGAGTATTAGGGAATGTTGTGTTTACACTGACAGGTATTATCTTTTTTTGTCCTTAACATGTTTAAATTGCACAGTGTTAACACTGCTTGCTGCCGGTTAGCAGTATGCGTAATCCATTCATTGGTACTAATCTGCAGAATTAGGTTTGAAAGTCAGGTGGGCGAGTAATGATTTGAAATACTAAAACCATAGCACAGAAGAACTTGTTATACGAAGGAGGAAGCAAGCATGCATAAGCTCTTACACTTGATAGAGCTTGTTTCAAAAGGCCTGGAATCGGGTAGCAGCAAGATTATGTTGGGCTTGAATATGTCGGAGCACAATGCTGACACGCAAGATGAGAGAGCTAAGGAGCTTCTTCCGACTCACTGCTTGCTTGAAACCACAAAAATTTCATGACACATTTAATGTGGTGCCCAGAGCTCTTTGTATTTTGGATGTGAAAGGATTCAGAAAGTTTGCATGGCTGTATGTCTTTCTGTTCAAAGAAACTTTAAGCATGTCAGAAGTTCTTATTTGGCTGCAGGTCAGCTCTTCTGGGCATTTCCGTCATTTTTGTTGACATATTTTTATTCGGCGATGAAATGTTGCACTTGAGGCTTCACAAAAAAAAATATATATATACCATCTGCAACTTGCATGCTTGAAAAAAAGACGAAATGGAAATGTAATTCATACAATGGAGTGTTATTTAGTGAATGGATGTGAACCGTGTGCTTGCAGGACTGTGCAATTTTCATCTCTCCTGAACCTTGTTGCAGCAAAACTTCTCAGATGTTTTGACAAAATACGAGCAAATGTACTGTAGGCTTCATGCATCCTGAGTCACTTAAAGGGCAACTCCAGAGGTTTTTTCTGCTACCACATTCTAATGAAACATGTACTGTAGATATTTCTCATTTCCCTGATTACTTCCATCAAGTTTGGCAGCCATGCGACATTTCTTTCCGGTGGAAATCGATTTTAAAGTTTGACGTTTTCGTGGCCTCCGTTCAGATTTTTTAACGGGCAACACTGAATTTTTGACGTTGCAAGCACTGTGTTCATGTTAATGCCCGTTTCACAAAAAATATTTTCACGCTTGTATTGGGTCTTCTCAGGCATTTTATGAAAAGACGCATCATTTTCAGTCGTTACTTCAGCCAATCAATGCACTTGCCATTGTTTTTAGAGTAGTGTTTGTGCCATAATCATCTCGTGAGGCATATTCTTTGGCCACAGACTGGGTCTCAGTTTCATTTTGCTGTTTTAAAATCATTCCACTCGGCGTTTTTAAAAATGGTTTGTTGCGGCAGAGAGAGAAGACTTGAAGGTATGTGATGACCGAACTATCAGCTCAAAATATTTGAAAAAACTCCTGGATTTGCCCTTCAAGTAGCAGTAGATATCTATTATTTCATGCATGTTGATGATAAGATCACAATACTCTATCCTCTTTCGGCACCATTTTAGATGTATCTAAATTCTTCCTTTGCTGTGCTAACATCCTCTCTGTTTTGACAGCATAGGCATGGGCTTTTTTTGCATTATGCAAATACCTCCATGTTTCTAGAGGAAAGGAGGGGAGGATGAGCCTTTTTTGCCCCCCTATGTTGCTGTAATTTTCAGTTTGTCTTCGAAAGGTTGTCTTCAATATACATGTTTTTAGTGATTGCATCTTATGGCACCTCTTGCCTTTCTAGTCGAGGCATGGCCACAATAGAAGCAAGATTAGAAATACTATAATCTTCAGTTTTTTAGTCGGGTTCAGTGTGCGCTTAGGTGTTTTGCGAATATCTTAGTGTATTGTTTGCAGTGACGTTGTATTCGTGCTGCTCTTTATTATTATATTTTTACCCTAACATTTGGAATACTTGCAGATGGTGGTGGTTTTAATCGGTATCAGCCAATGGTGGAAATGTGCTCTACATGTCAAACTTTGGGATGTCAGAATTCAGCTGAAATTGTGACGTCATTTTAAGGAGAGCTAATACTTGGGAGTAGTTGGTAGCTCTGTTTCATCATAGCTTTAAGGCTGCACTAAGATGATATAAAGGGCACCAAAATGTGCACATTGTCATTTATCTCCGTAGGTTTTTATGTCCTCTGTATCATCCTAGCGCGACCTTCAAGCTGTTGCAATGTGTTGCCGTACAACAGGAGGATTTGAGTGCAGAAATGTGCAGCAGTGAAGGACATGCTCAGCACTGGCTCTGATTTAAGACAAGTAATTGTGAAAGTCGCCATTTCTTTTAAGCAGACTGTCTTATTGTGCACAAATTTTACTGCGATTGCAGATTTTGTTCTGCCATTGTGTCTTTTCTTGTGCTTTCAACAATTTTGGACTACTTTGCTTTATTGGTTTACACTTTTGACTGTGCAAGGATATTTATTGATGTTAGGATGATGATGTGCTCGTTATATTTTGTTTATTATGCAGTGTAAATATTTATCCTGTTCGCACTTTTGTGCGTATCAGTTATTGGAGGAACACTTATTCTCCTGGACTACTTTTCACTGAAGTGGCAGTGTGCAGGTGAATGTTTATGGAACCTACAAACAAACTAAATGTTTTTGTTTTACTCTGTGTTTTTTACTTGGTTAAACACTCTTGCACATACTTCACTGAATAGCCCAGAATTTAACACCTTACAAGAATAAATGAGAATGTATTTTAACAGCACATTTGTAAGGAGTTTTCAGGAAGTCTGCTTATTAGCGTGCACATGCTTTTTCCAAAACATTCTGAATCTCTTGGCAAAGAAAGGTCAGTTATCGGCATTCAAGATGCTAGCATTGAGTTGCAGAAATGTCCAAAGTATGACAGACTGTTAACACTTCATTTGTACAAATTGTTTCAAAGTTGGGTGACTTTCTGTACAAGTTTTTCTATTTTGTGTGGTATTGTACAGTAGGAGCTGTGTTACTGTTAAGCTCAAGAGACTCAAGACAAGTTTTTCTTTGTAGTCTTCCTGCATTCCACAGTTGTGTACAAAATATTTCTCATAAGTAAGTAGCTTTGCTCTTCTTCGACCTTTACAGATTCAGGTGCTGAATGTCATACATGTCATTTACTGTACTAAAGGGCCAGAAGAAAAAGCAGTTTATCTAAACCGTAACACTCACTCATTAGCAGTCAAAGAACTCGTGTGATTCCAGTCTCGACGTGAATTAATGCCATGGCATGTGCACATTCACAAGTTCACTGTGTCGTGGGCCACCGGTGGGGCATGTTGGGTTTGCAAGCTGTGCAGCCACTAATACCGAGTCACGTGATGAAGCCATGGGATAGCTCGCGATGTTTCAAAGAGCCCACGAAAAGCACACATGAGATGTTGCTATTGCCATCTATTGGCAGCCCTAAGAAGGTGTTTTCGCCAGTAACCCAGTGGTGGGTCACGCCACACCCAAGAAAGTTTAAGGGTGGCCCACCAGGTGGGCCACAGCGAGGCAGTGATTGGGGCTCCAAAAATTGCTGCCACAGCGAACATGTTAAGCAACTAGACCCACATTGGTGAGCCCTTACGAAACCAAGTAGTAATGCCTAAAGTCCTTTCGCATATCATTCTGGCCTAATAATAGTGCTTCACTGCTGCGACTGGAAGCACAAATTTAGCCGCTCATAAAACTTATGCCCTATGCATAGTCCATGCTTGTACAATCCTGTTGAAAGCAGCTTCCTATATGTTCTCCTGCAAGCTATTCCTGTTATTTGTCCCTGTTTGGCTCCTGCTGTACGCAGTGTGGCACTGTTGGTGTGTATATTTGTTACAGGAGTACGGGCACCAGATTTTGGTAGTGTGTTTCTTCTTTGAAACGATAAACAAGACATCGGTAACCGTGGATCACCATGTGAAATTTGCCTATGCCTGGCTAACAGTTTATAGTTAAATTTCTTCTCCTGTGTTGTTTCGGCGTCAATGACTGAATGATGGCTATGGCATCAAAGTCGACTTCAGTTCATGTGAAACAAGAACAGTGGCATTATAGCTGTTTTTTCATTCATTCTAATTCTGGCCCTTGGGGCACGCTAATGGGAGAGTTGTAGCAAAAAAGCCAGGATGCAGCAGTGATACTGCATTGTTTCTTTGCCTCGTACGTCCTCAAGTCAACCTTGACGTTATACTGCTTGGCTACTGAAACCAGAACAGCATAACAGAAGAAATTTGATTTTAAATTATTTGTAGGTGTAGGCAAATTTCACATGATGATCCACATATACTAACAAAATCTTAAGCATCATTCCAAAAGAAGAAAACATTCAAATGAATATTTGGTGTCCATACTCCTTTGGTGTATTCAGCAGCTGGTGTGGCTGCTTAAGATCACAGTGTCCCTTTTGTGGCAAACGAGCCTTATACGCGACAATCATTTTTCAAGTGCATCGGGGTGCATCATTGGTGTTGCATTTAAGTGGCAGCAATGGAGTTGCTGTTGTTGTTGGTGATGGTACCTAGTATTGTGGTAGTGGTAAGCGAAGCACTGCTTTCAATGGATAGGAAGAAATGTGGTGTTGATGTCTGTGTAATGTTGCTTGTTGCCAAATGTGACTTGTGTTGTTTGTCCATCGTAGCTGTTGGTTGTCCAAGGTGAACTAAATCTAGACAGTAGCTTCCAGGAGTTGCTGTGAAGTGAGTAGGAAGCCAGAGAAACAATCTGTGGGTAGTAGCACACTCCCATGTGCGGCTTTCCTGTAACCTGAGTTGCTATGAATGATCTGCATTTTTTTTTTACATCTTAAGCTTTTGCTTGATTTTGTTAGGTAATGTAGTAGGGTTACATTTTTAGGGTCACATATTTAAGAATTTGGCACAAAGGATCATTTTTGAACGTATGAACACTATAAAATAAGTTTCATAGTTACTAAAAGGTTCCATTTATCAAGCTTGTGCATTTGAGACACGAGTGTTGAAAGCATGTACTAGAATTTAATTTATTTGCACAGCTTTAGGCATGGAGCCAATGTTCTTCCATTTATCAACTGCCCAGCATTAGAGAGCTTAATGGGTGCTTGAGTTTATGGGACCTGCAGGGCACTTGTTGGTGTGGTACAATGTGATGTTGCTGAACTCTAAACGGGCATATTCTAGCGTAAATGTTGTCTCATGGCAGGATTGTTTCAGTTTCTTTATTAATATGATGTGGCAGCTAATTTGTGTGGAGGTATTGATTACATAAGCATATGTAAAATTTAGCTGCTGCCGTGCAACATTATAACAAAAACCTATTTACTTGTCAGCCTGTGGAAGAGAAACGAAATAATTTCATTCAGGTTAAGTGGAGACACACTTCAGCTTCCAGCAAGGCTGCAGTAGTTCATAAGCTTGTGTTTCATGGTGTGGCCACAAGGTGGAGATAGTTGCCATTCTGCTTGAAACCATGTAGTGTAAGCTATGCGCACATTACAGCAGTGCAATCCTGCATCAGCACACATCTTAATATCATGTGCATGATGGTGACTTGATGCATGTTTCACAAACATCTTCAGTATTGCAAGTTAATGCTACTAGTATTTTGGGGGTGAGCTACTTTTATACACAGAGCAGAGCTTGTATCAAGCAATGCCTTAAGTCTTCATTTTATTATATGAAACAGGATTCAAAGTCTTCTTTTTCCTTGTCTTGGAACATGCCATATCACTTGAAACAGTGTCTTCAGGGTCCATGCTTTGAGTGGAAAGGGTTAATGAAACTAAGATGGTCTGTAAGGCTCCTGCTTCCATCTCTAGACTGTTGATGCTGATATTTAGCTTGTATCTCTCTCTACATATCATCATCGGAAGTGGAACGGGATGCCGACCTGATGTGACCATTAAGACGCCTTTCATTCAGGAGACAACGAGATTTCTAGGAATGCGGTTGAGCTTGTTAGTGAAAGGGATGATTGCAATCCCCTAGAGAGATGATTCTATTATTCTAGTTTCATTGAGAAATGAGTAGTGGTCTCTTAATCGCATTCCATTTGTTAGTTTTTCTCACTTCTGAAACAGGAGCAGCAAAAGCATTCAGTCACTAGCTTGTCGTGTTCTGCCAAGTACAATGGCAGGATGACATCAGTGCTGCTTGTCTGCAGTCTTCAGACAGCTGTTTTAAAAGCACCTTTGGTTTATACAATGTCACAAAAACTGAGAAAACAGCCATTTTAACCTTGCCGCACTTTCTAGCCAAGTTGTTGTAATGGTGTCTTATGCCCAAAATGTAGAGTGTACTCCTACTGTAGTCTTGTAGAGTGCAGTCGGTGTAAGCTTCAATCAAAGTAGACACTTACTCAACTGTTGTCATGTGTAGTCAGTTGTCTGTCTTGTTGGTAGAGTTTTGTGACAGCCCAGCGTTTCATAGCACCGTTGCCCGAACGTGCACCTCAGCGTTTTGCACTAGCTGTGTGAAACCTGTCTGGACGTATGCGCATTAGGTGCTCTAGCCGTTGATATTACAACGCCAATGGTAGTACAAAATAGGAAAATTGTGGCAGCTTGTGTTTTCAGCTTGTTTTGTTTTGAGCTCACTTTGGAAATGTGGGAGAAGATTTAGGCGACTGTGCTGTCGCATGGCTACCACATGGAAATCTCCTTAATTCATATTGCAGCGCCTGTGCTCTGAATTATTTACTGACATGAAGCACTGGCCAAGCTTGGCACCTGTGGAGTTAGCACAAACATGCAGTTTCTTCCTCAGCACGGTACAGCGTTACGAGATTTGTGCTCGGGGTTTGGTGGTAAAACAGAGCCTTCTGTCGTGCACCTGCCGGAATGTAGACTTCTTCAGCTTTTGAGCATCCGAGTCGCCCAGCACATTGTGCGTCTGCGTTTGGATTGAGTACTTTGGAGGGAACGTTGGAAACGTCTGGCTGGGTGCTGATAGAGCTTCGTTGTTTCTTCCAACCTTGTTCCGTCGTTTTTTTATCTGTGGCTACTGTCGTTTTCGATTTGGTGGAAGCACAGTGCTGTGATCTTTTCCACGGTATCGACTTGTTCTCCATTTCCGCAAGTATAAATGGCAACCCGAGATCGGCCTTGACGCACCTTCATAGTTTCGTTTTTGCACGAGCTCAGGGTTGTCGAGCCTCGCTGTGAGAGCTTGCGTAAGATGCATTCGGATGTACCTTCATGTAGTTCTTGATTTCCTTGTGTGCTCACCTTTTAAAGTGAGAGCTATTTATGAGAAGTCCTCCGCAACTGGCGACACGTAACCCCGTTCTGTGCGGGTGAGAGAAAATGGATGATAACAGAAGCTGGGAGGGAAGGGCAACTTGCAGCACCAGCACACTTGACCTCTGCCTACCTCTGCTGGCTCGGCTCACTGTAGTCCTCGCAGGCGAGGATGGAAGTCTGTTCTTCTAGCAGGTGCGGGAAAACGCAATGAAAGCTGGGAGGGGAGGGCGAGGTTGTGTAGCCAATTTTAGCATAGGCAGCTTTCGTAAATGTCACGCCGAACAGCAAAAAGTGATACAGCGTGCACGTGCATCATAGCTCTTGCCGAGTTTAGGGCATTATGCGAATAGCATAAACATTGATAATTTTGAATGCAGCATCATTGAAGCCTCGTCACGGAAAAAACATGGCGCAGTTGGTCAGAATTCGCTGATTGGTCGAGATTGATGCATAACAAAGTCACGTGACATGTTTGAGCGGTGATTGATCAACGGGACCTGTGACGTCATGAGACCCACGTGACAGGGCTTGGTGCTGACTGGTTGCCTTGTGACATCATGAGACCACGTAACATCTCCATGTTGGCTGGTAGTCAAAAACACGTCATGAGGAGTTAAAAAAGCACCGCATGGCTAGTCATAAAATTCGCTAGTCAAATGTTTTTATGGAAATCCCCCAAGGTGGACTTGATTTGTAATAAGGAAGTAATTACTCAGTCAGTCATATATTTCAGTTTGTACATACGAACTGGGGATGGCTAGGAAAAGCAGCGAATTATATACCGCTTGACTGGCCTCGCCACCCCTCCACCCAAGCGCTGCCATACGGTTGCAGAAGAAAACTATGCAGCTTCCACAGATACTTTTCAGGTAAAGAAAAACTCGTCCTGGCCAGGGTTCGAACTTGGGACAACCGCTTTAAGGAGTAGTCGCTCTAGCAACTGAGCTAACCTGGATGGCTCCCTTATAAAATTCACTGATTGGTCGAGGCAGTGATACATCACAGGGTCACGTGACTTGCTCAAGAGCTGATTGGTCGACGGGGTGCGTGAAGTCATCGCTGAGTTGGCTGGTAGTTAGTCAAAAATAGGTCGTGATGCATCATAACAAAGCACTGCATGGTTAGTCACAAAATCGCCGATTGGTCGAGACAGTAATAAATCACTGTGTCACGCGACACGTCTGCTGATTGATCGATGGGACGTGCGGCATCAAGATACCATGTGACATAGCCGAGCGCAGTGGCTGGCTCAGCAGCAGTTTGCACGCTTGCATGGCTGAGTGCAGACATGCCTAGACTGCTCCGTGTAACAGGTGGGAAATGAGCTGAATCAATAGGGCGACCATTGAAGTATGTAGCTGAAGATGGAGCATTGGCGGCTGCACAGGCTCAGCGCATGTGATGAGCAGCAGTGCCGGAGGAGAAGCATGCCGAGCGGTCTTCAGATTTTAATGCTATCGCGTTCTCAACGTGTAATGTGATTAAGGGTCCCCTGGTTTTTTTTCCTCTCTTTTAGAAGACTTGTCGCATATGGCACATATTGGGCAGCGAATTTAGTGACTATGAAGTCCATTATAATGCCGGAACTTGGGCAAGCTCTTTAATAATACTGTTATTGTCCGCCATCCGCCTGAATTGGTCTTCCTCTCTGCTGGCCATGAGCTCGATTTTCTGCGATGTTCTGATTCATGAGGCCTTTGTCGCTATGCGCTTCCAGAGCATGTGCCGTACGTCCACATCAGCGGCCGGCGTTGAATATTTCGGGCACGTGCTGGGCCCTATACTTTGTCATCCTTGTGCCATTCGCTACATGTGGATCTTGACCTGCAGTCAAAGCTTCATGAGTATAATAATTCTGTAAGCTCCGTCGAGTCGCACTATCACGTATGGCACAGGTAATTTACGCTTTTGTCTTGCTCTGGCCATGTCTGCGCCCGATCGCCGCTGTGCTTTTTTTTTTCACGTTAATATAGGTATTATCCGTGAAGCACACACGTGATGTCACAGGCTCGGATCTCGCATGGCCTTGATCTTGCTCAGCAGTGCGGCGGCTTGGGTTGATGCTGGCATGGATCTCTTACTGGCGCACACACAACGCCGCAGAAACATGCCTGTTGTCGTGCTGTCTACTCATACCAAGGTGGCCAGAGCGTCCCTGCCAGTTAATGATCGGCGCGACGTCATTAATGACGTCACAAAAGTTAGAATTAGCAGGCGATACGGGACAGCAGAATGTCACTGCTTATGTATTCGGTTTCCATGTGGTGGCCCTGCATATGAGCAGCATATATCTCCCAAATTTTTCACAATTGGTACGCAGTTGACAAGGTTGTGCTGCATTTATTTGCTGATCTCTTACTTCACCGATAAGAATTATACAGTCCAGGTGCCGTGCAAGGGCGTTTTTCGCCTGCACGCGATTGCATGGTTGCTTTTGCTTGTACCTGCAGGTTTTGTGCTACTTTTTTCTCTTCATAAAGTGCATTATAAGGCATAAGAAATTTTGAATGGTTTCTCTGTGGTCGGGGTATTGTTTAGCGAGCATACGATTTGAAGCAAAAGAAAAACTCTCTCCTTTTTGTGTGTCCTCAAGGTGTTTTAAATGCTCAGCTTTAATGGGAAGTTTCCGGAAGCTGTAGTGTCTTTGTCAAAAGTAACCAGGCAGGCGCGAACGGCCCAGGAGCGTGGTCGTGGGGTGGCACTGCATTCGACTACGCTTGCTGGTGAGCGCTTGCTCCGAGGTTACCGTTGATAACATTGCTATGCGCCCTCACGCTTGCTGCGTGGAGCATGAGGCATTGCATTCGGCAGCGAATACAATGCCACCTCATGACTGCCCTCCCGCTCCTTAGGCATTTGTGCCTGCCTGGTTACTTTTGACGAAAACTGTACATATGTGAAACTGTTGGAGCGTTCTGAGCAGATGTGAGGACATACATTTAGACTTCGAAAGTGTCTGTTTAAAAATCTTCTTGAATTATATAGTTTCATTCTGGTACCCCTGTTCTTTTCCAATCTGCTCCTCATGTGTATTCTCTCCGGGCTTTTTTGTTATTATTCTTATCTTCTTCCATGGTCACCTGGACAGCCTATGTGGTCGAGGCTATACACATCAGGCTATCGGGAAAGCACCAAGGGTTGGCTGCATAAATGCCGAACATTTAGAACGAAAACTGAGAATATTGATTTGCGTTATGCATTGGAGGGTGATGGGTGCCGTTATTTGGGGAAAGGTGTGAGGGGCTAGTGATGATGACAATGATCGAGAGTGCTCTCTTGTACACGCTAAACAAAACTTTGTCCCAACTACAATCATGCTGTCGCTTTTACATTGCAGTAAGCTTGAAGATACTAGTTGCATAGACGTGAACTCTGTAAGTATTTCGTCAATTTGGCATTGGTGATTGCTAATCTTTGATGTCCGCTGTTTGTTGGCGAGTGTATCGAAGGCTGTGGCCTTGCATCAAAGTTATTTTAAAAGGTTCGCTTTGCCGTCCATGCTAACAGAGGACGGAAATATATGTGCTTCTTTGTTACACGGAAGCCTGTTCTGTTTTCCTCACACGTACGGGTCCTGCATATCCTCATGATGCCGTTCAGAAACGCATTTGTGTTCCGTTGGAGAACAATCCGATTGTTAATCCCAGTTTCGCTGTAGCGTTTACAAACACGACGAAATAAATTGCAGTGAAGTGCCTCCTCGGTGGATTATAGGTCGGCTCAGTTTCTTTGACACGTAAGGCAAACTGAATGCGATGATGTCTCCTCTGGTTGTGTTTGCTCGTGTGTATACATGTATTCAGCAATCATAACCTGAAAAGAAAAAATACTGATTTTGAAGAAAAGAAAGGTGCAGTATCTGTCTCACTTCTCAGTGGATACCTCAACTGTGTCCTGAGGGAAGGAAGGAAGCTGGGAAGAAAGAGGGGGCCATAGTGAAGGGCTCCAGAATAATTTCGACCACCTGGGAATTTTAACGTGCACTAGCTGATATCCCACCGCACGTGGACACCTTTTGCGTTTTGCCTACATCTGACTGTGGCCGGCCATCGCAGTTTGGTTGTGCAGTTATTGCATCGTTCTGAAAAAAAAATTATTGCTGGTTTTTTGAGGAAAGGAAACATGGCCCAATATACTGTGTCACATCTTAGTAAACACCCGATCTGCACTGTAAGAGAAGGGAGGAAGGTGGGAGTGAAAGAGGTGTCATAGTGGAGAGCTCTGGCATAATTTAGAATAATTTTATTGGTGCGAAAGCACTCGTACAATATTTCTTGCTTGTGCATCGCTTGTTGTCATATAGTAACTGTGATGCCAAGCGGCAAGAATTTGGCCCGGGGCACCCCAGAAATTTTACCTTGGCCAATTTGGACCAAAATCGATGCCCACTATATCTGGGCGTGCCCGGCACGATGGCGGCCTCCAAATTTGGCCCGGGTCATTTCCAAAATTTGACCCGAGCCACACTCAAAAATTAACCTTAGCAGACTTGGACCTAAATCGATGTCCAACGATAGTTGTGCGCGCACGACGCGATGACGACCTTTAAATTTGACCTTGATGTCTAAAAAATTTGGTCCGGGCCGCCTCCCGAATAGTAGTTCGCAGCTTTGAGATATACGCCACCTCGTTTCTGTGGTATCGCTTGTGGCGTCACCATTTACGTCGTCGCGCTTTCGCACATCACACATTGGTTTGGGCGCAGTTAAACCCCCGACAAATTTTTGTAGCGATAGCTACACTACACCAGCCACTTCGCGAGGGCTGCGTGGCTGCGCGATGAGCCGTGGCACCACCGCTCCGCCAGCTGTGCGCGTGCGCAGAGTGACGTCATAGCCCGCAGCTATTGTACGCGCCGCGCCACTGCGCCGACGGCAGAGCTGACGCCGCCCGCCTCAGTTGTGCGCATGCGCGGAGTGACGTCAGAGCACGCAGCTGGTGTGCGCGCCTACATTACGCTAGCATTTCGAGCCTTCAGCGTGGCGGCGCCGTGGCAGCTGCCGGCGGCGAAACCGAGTTGCGGAGAAGTGGAGAGAGTGAGTCCACGTCCACGGACGAAGATGAAGAACGAACGCCCAGCGAAAGACTGCAAATCGACTGAACGAGTTCCACTCGGCCAGCTGTAGCTATCGCGTCACTCCAGGTTTAACCACAGCTAAACCAGAGCCATTGTATTTCATATATGAATGTGCTAACGGCATCGACCGCGCGTCCTACATACGCGATGACAACAAAGGTGGCACCGACCTTATTGGGTGGCACATAGCGTGAGGTTTAACGCGGTGGCACCTACGGCTTTTCGGGGGTCGTCGCAGATACGGCTATAGCTGTGAAAAGCTGGAAAGTTTTCAAGGAGTCTCACTTTCGCCACCCCATGAGGATATTGTGCATTCGATAAGCGATAAAATTTCTATCGCACGGTGTCTTTTATATACATTCTTGCTTTCCTCCTTGTGCTTTGCTGTGTCAGAAATTAGCGCCAGCAACGACCTGCATGCGAGGTCAAAGGATTTTTTTCCCCGTGGTGCGGACGGACGAACAACCTGCGGTAAAAATAGAGGTAAAAATGTAGCCTTTAAATGCATTCCTGCACTAAAAGAACTGAAAGGAGGTGACGAAAAGACTACACACTAAACAGGAAAGAGTAAAAAGAGAGTAAGCTGTCTTGTAGCACTCTCCATTTTAAAAATGGATCGCGCTAAAGGAAATTTTACTCCCATATAGGCGTATTCGTGTTTATAGTACACAGACGCGAGTCGCAGCTATCGTGTGCACCGAAGTTCGTTGCCTGCAATAACACCGAAGTTCGTTGCCTGCAATAAGTTAATTCGGCTTCTTAGCATGGTCACCCTCAGTGCAGTGAAACAACATTTACAGGCAAACAAAAACGGATGAGGGTGTTACTAGCCGGAGTTCCCGGAATCAGACCTGATCGAAATTATTCTGTAGCCCTCCACTACAGCACCTTTCTTCTTTCATTCCCTCCTTTATCCCTTCCCTTACGGCGCGGTTCGTGTGTCCGCCGATATGAGAGACAATTTCTGCGCCACTTTCTTTTCTAAACCAATTTTTGACCAGTTGCTTGCTGAGGCTGGCAAGAGACAAGCTTGCATACGTGCATTTGCGATGTGTGAAGGACGGATTGCGGGGGAAGAGAGAAACGAGCAAGAAGAAGAGGTGTTGAAGCTGTGCAGTACCGAGCCAGGATGTGAGACTGATCCAGGACAACAAAGAGGGATCATCCAACGGTTTCTAGTGCGTGGAGGTCGGAGCTTGTGCATCCAACTTGAAAAGACTTTATTGGAGTCGTGAGTCTTCAGAAAACCTGCTTCGAAAGCAAGCAGTATGCTTCTCATGTAAACAGCTGGGCTTCAGAAGTTTACTCTTTGGTATTAGTGTTTCTCTTCACGGTACTGCGACTTGGACGTACGTGGCGGAGTATTAGAGCGAAAGCTCTACTACGCTAGTCCGAACCAAAGTTTCGCTGCGTGTTGCCGGTGGTTAGCAACGGCGTCCCTAGCAACCGGATCTGCGTCTAGAAACAGGTGGTCGCTGCGCCGAGCTCCGTGCTTTGCCGCGGAGGCGTGTACTTCTTCGTGTGATTAGCCATAATGATGTCATAGTATAGTAATGAGCACAATAAGTAGCAAACATAAGAATGTCCACATGTAATACATCACTGGCAATTGGAAGCTTAGCCTAATTAAACAACACAAATCAAACATTAATAATCATAATTAAGTAAATTAATTGGAGACATGGGAGAGGTATCTGCCCTGCAGTGGGCGTAGTCAGGCTGATGATGATCAAAATTAGTTATGTACGTTGCATAGCAACGGATAACTACGAGTGCTAAACACGTGACGCGAACTTCAGCTTGATCTTGAAAAAGAATTTAGTGAAATGCAAGAATAACAACAGGTGAATGGGCGATGTCGTAAGTGGTATAATGCAATGAGTCATGTGACTTAGCATGACGTCAATCAGCGCGTTAAAAAGGCGCCTAGCAAAGCTGCTCTCGCAACAGATGGCAGCGACATGGACGGGAATGAAGACCCAGTCGCTGCGACGAGCTCCGGTGCTGGCAGTTGTCCGGAATGCATTCAGAGTTACATATGCCAAGCCGCGAGCTATTTGCCTGATATACCATAGCTTTTGCTCTCTAACCAGGTTCTACAGTAGTTAAGCCACAGCTAATTTTTTCTTCTAGACACACACTCATTTCAAATCCCATATGTGTTGACAGTACGAGGACAAAGAGTTCTGAACATTGCATGCGTCAAATTCTTGGCAACACTTTCCGTGAATTAGGTCCGCTGGCAGGAAGTACATGCATTACATATGTCTTCTCAGTTGTCCTTGTTACGGCTAAGGAACTAACAAGAGCTTGTAGGTGAAAGAACCGCAGTAAGAAAAAAATTGTACCACAAAATTCGAACTTGCTACTACAAGGTCCCTTTCACGGCGCATTTACTTGCTGCATTATACCAGTGAACAGAACCTATAGCAAGACTTCTTAAATGGCGCAGATAACAAGGATTTATAGCTGATCTGTCACTAATGTTTTAACATACGTCGTGGATAAGCTAGAACGATTTTGGATGTCTTGCGCACCATTTCAAACAAAACACACACCAATAATTTTGATGTTCACAGTACTTCTACTTCACTGACACAAACAGATTTACTATACATTTAGGTGCCATGTTGCAAGTGCAACTATCCGGAACCAGAAATCCAGCATAACATCCCAAAGAGTTACCGGAGGAAAATCTTCCAGATTTGAGCATATATATATATGCACGTGTTATTCATGCTACTGTTGCCTGCTTTTCTCCGTATTCCATTCACAAAAAGCACAGTGTGCTGTGCAATGAGAAAAAGGTTGGCACCTGCAAACTTAAAACTCGCATCTGTGGCATGTGCAAAAGCTGGCATAATTTTTGGTTTTATGGGGTTTAACGTCCCAAAGCAACTAAGGCTATGAGGGACTCCGTAGTGGAGAGCTTTGCATAATCTCAACCACCCCGGGTTCTTTAGCATGCACTGACATCGCACAGTACATGGGCGTCTATCTAGCATTCCGCCTTCATCGAAATGCAACCACCGCAGCCGGGATCGAACCCATGTCTTTCGTGTCAGCAGCCAAGTGCCATAACCACCGAGCCACCGTGGTGGCCATAACTTTTGGACAGAGTGCTTGGGCGGCATACCACTCTGCAAATGAAGACACCTGGCTGCAGCTGGTAGGTTCAGGAGAGAACACTTGCGCGAAAATACAGCCACACAGAACCAAAAAGCCAGCTGGGCTCGAGTCCGTTGTCAGAAAGCGATCATCTGCTGTCAGTTTAATTTTCTTAGTCTACTGTGCACTGCTCGAGTTGCTCACAGAAGTGAGATGCCAACTGTAAATTCTAAAATGCAGTAGCGACAAGTGATTTAATGATGCTTTACTCCAGGAACCTCAAAGGCATCATGACACCCTGAACAGCTGCAACCTGCATCTGAGCTACAGCCACTATATTGGCCCTCATCACAGTCATTGCCAACGAAGCAGACCTTTCAGGTCATGCTCGGCATACCAGATTCAGCAAGTGTGGAGCGCGCTTTTCGAAAAAAAAATCAGCGGCTGCAGTAAAATGGAAATAAAACACGTGCGGTTCTACCACATCATTTATTTACTCAACAAAATAAATGCAGTCATTGTCTCCAGAGAGTCAGAACTAAAAGAACACTAATGCATGTCAAAGTGTTCACCACCTTTAACACCTAGACATTGAAAAGAGAATGTCAAGAAAAACGGTGCATCACAAGTAATCAGAAATGGTGTCGAAATCTAAATGTTAAAAACGACTAAATAACAGTAAACATATACACTCAGTAAGGCCTGCTGTTAGTAGGCTAAACATTTATGTTCTAAGTTATAACTAAAAGCAGGCTGGACAAACCTGTGCACAAAAAAGACTGTGGTATTTATGTACACCAACACATTCCTCCACCTTTTCATCGCACGTGGGCCAGGTGCTCACCCAAAGTAAGTGACGAAGTTAAAGTTTTTGCCCTCTTGACAACAAAACTGAAACTACAGCTATGCTTTAACTGACTAGGTACATTCTCCATTTAGCCCCTTGCATCTATTTACATAAGAAAAGCAGTAATAACTGAGCACAACCAAGATCATGTAGTGTGGAACTTTCACAGTAGCTATATGTAATGTGGGAAGGAAGGCTGTAGATCTTCATGCTTGAAAGACCAGTCAAGAAACATGGTAAAGAAAAAAAGATTCACGCTTCAGGCTACTCCACAACACTGTGCTAAATATACAATACAAATGAAAGCATAAACACATAGTAGTAAAATTATGGAAACACTAGGCCGATATCTTTGCTAAAAAAATACAAGTCGTGCAAAAAAAAAGACAAGTCCATAAGAAATGCTGAAATGTTTGCATGCATGCATGCATGCAATGTCCTCAGGGCAAACTACATTGTCGGTAGGGAGTTGGGGAATGCTTAGAGCTGCTTTCACATTTGTGAAACTGGCAGTGCGGTTATAGGTAGCAGATATAAAATGGATTGACCGAGTCTATACAAGACAATTAAACGATAGGCTACAAGATGCATTACTTTCTAAGCCATTTACTGCAAACTCGATGCATGAAAGCGCAATGCCTTTCTCTAAAAGGAGGAATTGCACAACACTTATGGGCATCAATCTATTTCGAAAATCTAACACGTTTGCTAATAATAGCGAATAAAATACAGTTTTTAAAATCTAAGCAGGTTTGCTAAGAATAGTGAATAAAAACTGCAGTGTACACTGAAAAAAAAAAAATTAAAAAGCTGCGACTACGTTCATGGTGACATCGTCACCACCAATGATTGATTAAAAATTCATCCGTTCAGTCAGGGAACCAACTAAAGGCGCTGTCAGTGATAAAGGGGGGGGGGGGGGGGGCTAGAAAATTAAAGTCTGCCACAGGAGTTGTCAATGCACTAAAAAAGTCGCCAAAAACTGGTCAAGCTATGATGGCATCCAGGCTCAGGAAGGATGCGCCGGGAGCATCACTAGCAATGGTGGTGGCAAAAATCCTTCCCCTTGAGGCAGGTCGCCCTGCACGGAGCACCAGACTTGCTTGAGCCAGTGCAGCGACGCCGAGATGAGTTGCTCGTGGTGGATGCATTTGACGCAAAGCTGGAAGGTGAGAAGAGGAAAGCCGTGTGTTCATGTACAGTTAGTCTGGAGAGAGTGAGACAGAGGAATAGAAAGAAAAAAAGAGGGAAAATGAAAGAACAAGAAGAAAAGAGGCACAAAAAAGTTCACGAACACTCGAAATCCACTCACCTCTCGTCTGGAGAACGAGCGAAGCTCCTGCGGGATCGTGCATTGAAAGAAGAGAGCAGGTTGTGCCTCGTCATGCTGATGTCCTGAGGCGAGGAAAAAAAAAACCTGTTATGAACTAACAAGAGTTGGGGATGACAGGCCTCAGTCAAGCAGATATTTTTGAACAGGCAACAGGTGTTCTTAATTCTTGAACAGATGTTGAAAAAGTCCAAAGTGAAGAAATTAAAATTACGGCGCTTCTTCTATAACAAATTATAGCATAGCAAAAATATAATTTTGCAACTATTACTGCAAAAAAGTTTTTAAACTGATTCAATGTCGGAAACCCTGTGACAAGCAAGACTTCCTTGCTGTAATATTAAAATGGCATGCGATGGTGATGCCCGTGTAATATCCTCCAAATAATGAACTATCAAATGCTGGCTTCTAATAACTGAGGGCAAGGGAATAATTGCGTCTGAAAGGTGTCAGTTTCCATGTAAAAATATCTCAACCAGAAATGGAGGGGAAAGCGGGCTGCATGCTAAGCATCATGTGCATTATCTATCCATAAAGCTATGGCTTCTAGGCTGTGGATGTTATTTAAAAAACAAACTGCACATACAGCTGTCAATTAAAACAGCCATTAGTATAGACAGAATCTGTTTTCTAGAAGAAAAAAAACGAATGCAATGACAACGCAAGGAAGTGCAATCCAACAAAATGTGCGCTCATACATGCAGCAAAGTAGTGATTACATGGAACTTGTTAATGTCACTTTAAATGTATATTTTTACTTTTGAAGGAATAACTGCAATCTAGACAAAATCAGAGTCAAGCACCAAATGAAGTAACAAAGCTTGCCTTCCTGGAGGCCTGCAAAAAGGGCTTCTCTGGACTGGCCATGGGAGTTGATGTGGCTGGAACTGTGTCCGATGCGCTGCAAACTTCTGGGCTTTCAGACAACCAACGCGATACTTCAGCTGCGCGTTCATCTGCCTCGCTAGTGCTGGCCAGAGACGTTGATCTTGGCTCTTCGAGCAGAGGAGTGCTGCTGCGCGAGCTTGGAGATAACACATGACTGTGCTGTCCTGAAGATCCTGCAGAGAGGTGAGGAGTGGAAAGGGAAACAGATAAAAAAAAGCAAATGTGTCCAATGAAATTGTTGCTGGTAATGTCTTTGGGGTTGCTTCTTCTACTAACACAAGGTGACTGCTATATGCATGCAGCAAGCCCATGACAACAGGTGTCCCAATTCTCATTTGGGTTGGGGAGGGAGGGCAGTGCCTGAGGAGGCAAAAGTGAACAAGTAGAATAAAAAGCAATCGTATAAAATTGTAGCAGAACTAGTATGTTATGTAGCAAAAAGAAAGCTAGTCATGATATGTTGCACATGAATTACAGAGATCTTTGCATGAGGTGACTTCACTTTGAATGGTTTGTGGAATAGTACTGTAACGGAAAACAGGGAGACAGGTCGCTAACCAGCAGAATACAGCAAGCAGCCAGCCAGCCAGCGCGAGACACTTCAACGTCTTCGAAGACACTTCAGCGCCACCTGAGAACACCAGGTGGCATTACTCCCCCTCCAAAAAAAAAGGAAAACAAAAACGGGGTTGCAGTATGGGCAGTGGAAAGAGAAAAAAAAAAAACAGCACAAGCACACAAAAATGTACAAGGGAGGTGGGCGACGGTGTCCCACGCGAAAACTAGCAGAACACTGAGCGTACTATCCATTACCGCGTGAAGTAGGGTTTCATGCGGACAACGTGCACAACCTCAGAGCGGGGTGGACGACGCTGAGGCTGCACAGTCCCGTCAGGAAGAACTTCGTAGGTCACTTCGGTGACGCGGCGCAAAACTCGGTACGGTCCAAAGTAACGGCACATCAGTTTTTCAGACAAGCCTGGGCGGCGTACCGGGGTCCACACCCAAACTTGGTCTCCCGGATGGTATTCGACGTGCCGATGACGGAGGTTGTAGCGGCGTGCATCCGTGCCCTGCTGCCGCTGAATGTGAAGACGGGCAAGTTGACGTGCTTCCTCGGCGCGCTGAGCGAACTGCTCGGCGTCTGGCGTGAGTGGGTGGTCATCAGTGCTGCATGGAAGCATTGCATCCAGCATCGTCTGAACGTCACGTCCGTAGACCAGACGAAATGGTGTAAATCGGGTCGTCTCCTGGGTGGCCGTGTTGTAAGCGTATGTGACGTACGGGAGAATCTCGTCCCAGGTTTTGTGCTGCGAGTCTATGTACATTGCGATCATGTCGGCGATCGTTCTGTTGAGTCTCTCTGTGAGCCCGTTCGTCTGTGGGTGATAGGCAGTAGTTTTGCGATGGTTCGTGTGACTGAGCTCGAACACGTCGCGCATGAGCTGTGCCGTAAACGCCGTACCTCGATCAGTGATTACGTGGGACGGTGCGCCATGACGCAGCACGATTTGTTGCATAAAAAACTGGGCGATCTCAGATGACGTACCGCGCTGCACCGCTTTAGTTTCTGCATACCTTGTTAAATAGTCGGTCGCGACTATGATCCATTTATGACCGGCCGATGACACAGGGAATGGGCCCAGAAGATCGATGCCGACTGGATCAAAAGGCGTCCGAGGGGGTTCAATAGGTTGGAGCAAGCCCGCTGGCTTGAGAGGAGGCGCCTTACGACGTTGGCAATCGCGGCAGCCTCTGACGTAACGCTGGACGGCGTGAGAAAGTTTGGGCCAATAATACGCCTGGCGCACGCGTGCAAGTGTGCGGGCAAAGCCCAAGTGGCCGGAGGTCGGCTCATCGTGACAAGCAAGAAGGATATCGGCGCGGAGATCTGCCGGAACGACGAGGAGGTGCGCTCGGTCAACAGTGCTGGAGTTTTTCTTAAACAAAATGCCGTTCCGGAGACAGAAGGCCGGCAGGTTTCTAGAAAATTGTCGGGGTACGACAGAAGCTCGGCCCTCCAGATAATCAATGATAGGTCGCAGGTCTGGGTCAGCTCGCTGGCGGGTCATTAGGTCTAAGGCGCTGACAACTCCAATAAAACCACTCTCGTCCTCTATGCTATCATCCGCTAACCCGACGGGCGCGCGAGAGAGTGCGTCAGTGTCTTCGTGCGTCTGGCCAGATTTGTGCACAATGGTGTAATCGAATTCTTGGAGGCGGAGGCTCCATCGGGCTAGGCGCCCCGATGGGTCGCGAAGATTTGCAAGCCAGCACAACGAATGGTGGTCGGTAACTACTTTGAACGGGCGGCCGTAGAGGTACGGACGAAATTTCATGGTTGCCCACATAACCGCAAGGCATTCTTTTTCTGTGGTCGAATAGTTTGTTTCAGCGCGAGAAAGCGTGCGGCTTGCATACGCGATGACCCTTTCCACGCCACCTTGGTGTTGGACGAGTACGGCGCCGAGGCCGACGTTGCTCGCGTCGGTGTGGACTTCGGTTTCAGCCTCTTCATCAAAGTGCGCAAGAACAGGGGATGTTAGCAGTCGTCTGCGCAGCTCGGCAAAAGCCTCCTGCTGCTCGGCAGCCCACACGAACTGTGTATCATTGCGCGTGAGGTGGTACAGGGGTGCGGCAATCTTTGAAAAGTCGGCGATGAAGCGGCGGTAATATGCGCACAGACCCAAAAAACGTTGCACACTTTTCTTTGTTGCAGGAACAGGAAAGTTGGCGACGGCAGCAGTTTTCTCGGGGTCGGGCTTAACGCCATCGGCACTCACGAGGTGACCGAGAAACTTCAACTCTTTGTACCCAAAGTGGCACTTCTCGGGCTTTAGCGTTAAGTCGGCCGATCGGAGGGCATCTAATACTGTCCTCAGGCGTTCAAGGTGTTCGGCAAAGGTTTCGGAAAATACGACGACATCATCGAGATAAACCAAACAAGTTTGCCATTTTAGTCCAGCGAGAACGGTATCCATCATCCGCTGGAAAGTTGCCGGCGCTGAACATAGCCCAAAAGGTAGCACTTTAAATTCGTACAGTCCGTCGGGTGTCACGAACGCCGTTTTTTCGCGGTCCCGCTCGTCGACCTCTATCTGCCAGTACCCACTCTTTAAATCAATGGAGGAGAAGTACTGGGCGCGACGAAGTCTGTCGAGCGAGTCGTCGATACGAGGCAGCGGGTAGACGTCTTTTTTGGTGATGTTGTTCAGTTTCCGATAATCCACGCAGAAGCGGAGTGTCCCATCCTTTTTCTTCACCAGCACGACAGGTGAAGACCAGGGGCTGCTGGAAGGTTGAATGATTCCATCTGAAAGCATCTCCTTCACCTGCGTTTGGATCGCCTCACGCTCCTTCGGTGAGATACGGTACGGCTGCTGATGGATGGGGCGGGCATCGTCGGGCGTAATGATGCGGTGCTTGAGAAGAGCCGTTTGCCGGACTTTCGACGAAGAAGCGAAACAGGAGGAGTATTCAAGTAGGAGGGCACGTAGTTCTCGCTGTTGAGTCACCGAAAGGTCCGGGCTGATGTCAAGGGATGGGCGCACAGGTCTAACAGCTTCGAACGCGAAACATTCAGAAACCTCCGCTAAGGGGTCGGCGAATGCGATGGCAGTAGCACGAAAAAGGTGCCGGGGCTCGTTAGAGAAGTTAGTCACCAGGAGCTCAGAGCAGCCGTCGCGGAGATGGATGAGACCTCGCGCTGAGCAGATGCCGTGGGTGAGCAAAAGGGACAGGTTGCCCTCTGCGACCGCTGTCCCTTCACGTAGTCCGTCGCAGTGAACACTCACAAAAACGCTGGCGCGTGGCGGAATCCAAACGCTCTCGGCGGATATTCTAAGGGCGGCGCGGCGTGGACAGTCCTCGGAGTAAACATCAGCTTTCTCGGTAGAAAATGTGACAGTGCGCTTTCGGAGGTCAATAATAGGAGGTCAATAATAGAGGTACTGGGATCGATACCCAGCACCTCCACCAAAATATGTAACGGAAAACAGGGAGACAGGTCGCTAACCAGCAGAATACAGCAAGCAGCCAGCCAGCCAGCGCGAGACACTTCAACGTCTTCGAAGACACTTCAGCGCCACCTGAGAACACCAGGTGGCAGTACGAAGGCAAATAAGACAGCAGCAAGAATGGAGGTTTTTAAATGCATATGGATAGAGAGCATGTAAACAGTGACAGAAGAAGAAAGCTTTAGGTAGTGAAGAGAACCTTTAGTCAGAATTCTGGAGAAAAAAAAAATGTGTAGAATGTACAAGGTACAACGAGGCATAGTGGATAGTGACCACCAATATAACTACTATGTACCCGAACCACTCATCGTTGCCTCATCTGGTTTTGAGACTGACATGAGAGCAATATTAAGAACGAAGGTAATTCTGTTGTCCCTGTGTTCTTGGAACGTGATGTCTCCCTGAAATATGGGATGCAGTGCTGTTGCAATGGCCATGACACATACACATCTGCTACATGTCTGCAATAGTAGCCTTCTCACATGCATTTTTCAGCAAGCGTACGTGACCTCAGACCAAAATGAGCTTCTGTTCAACTTGCCTTCCATTTCCTTTTCACCTCAGCAATGTGTGTTCAAAAGTTTGCAAGTGGTGTCTATCGCAGATGCTCACCGCTGAAGGTTAACCCGGGACAGTTCTAGAACAAGTATCGCATCATAAAAAATGGTGGCAAGACTTGCAATCGCAGCCAGATGTGCATGCAATCTTCTTGGTCTTAAAAGACCAACAATCCTATGGAAGATGCCACAAAGATGCCATTCCACTGGAGCTCATCATCCTTAAAGATACACGTTTGCAATAGGTCGTGTGCACACACATGCAAGCAGCATGTCCATGTTGGTAGCATGGCAGTATTTAACAAGTTACGTAAGCAGAGACATGAACAGGGGCTATCAAATATTTTCTACAGTGGACTTTTGTTAGCAATTCGAACTGCCAGTTTATCAGAATAGACACTTTCATCTGTTAACAACAACGATATTAAAAAGGGCTCGATCCCCTTAATTCAAATCAATTTTCAGTCTCCTTTGAGCTCAAATTACTGAAAGTTGATTGTAAATGAAAAAATGAAAACTGCAAGCTAGAGAAACTGCAAGATGCATTTCAGGCGGTGACAGGCAACTACAATATGGTTGGATACACAGGATAACCTGTGTTTACATCTAAATACCATCTAAAGCTGCAAGAACGTGCGCCAAAAGAAAGATTGCAGAGGTGCAATATACTCTCGGCCTAGAATGTGTTACATCTATAAAACGAAATAATAAATGAAGGGTTCACAAACAGACAATCAAGTATAAAAATAAGCCCTGTTGTTCTTGTGTCGCCAGATGTGACGTCATCAGTCATGATCTGAAGAGTGGTGTGGTGGAGTATAAAGTCAATGATTAAACAATATTGAGTCAACAGCATTAGTCATCAGGAATTAACATTAGTAATTAATGAGTGGCCACAATAGTGATCACCATTAATTATCACAATTAATGACACTGACTAATGAGATTGGTCAGTAATGTAAATTGATGGCACTAATTATATAGGATAACTGATTGGTTTGTTTAATGTGGCTAATTATAACTAGTGCGACCATGTGACGCCATAAGAGTGACATCCGTATGTCTGATGACGTCAAGCCTACAGCCAATCAGAGTGCAGCAACAAAAATGTACACATCATCAAGTGGTAGCATTGGAGATCGAAGAGTGGCGGTCAGATCTTAATGGAGTCGGTAATTAGGTATAGAAAGGTGTCGACTAGGGGCCACCAACTTCACAGCAAGCGCTAATGCTTTTGCATTTCTCCAGTGCAGTCTCTGCAGTTTTTATGGTTTATAGGGTTTAACGTCCCAAAGCGACTCAGGCTATGAGGGATGCCATAGTAAAGGGCTCCGGAAATTTCGACCACCTGGGGTTCTTAAACGTGCACTGACATCGCACAGTACATGGGTCTCTAGAATTTTGCCTCCATCGAAATTCGACTGCCACGGCCGGGATCGAACCTGCGTCTTTCGGGCTAGCAGCCGAGCACCATAACCACTCAGTCACCGCGGCGGCTCTCTGCAGTTTTTAGCTAAACAAGAAATGCTTCCTTTGACGAGATAAGTTAAATCTTCGGACAGCAGGGCTAATAGCTCGAACAGACAGAGCATGACGTCAGTGCCAGTCTTGTGCCCTTTCTATGCATTGCCCATTCAAGCTGCTGGTCGCTGCATAATACAGTAAGTAGCCGAATCAATGACGATTCAAGGGAAGCACAGGCTTGTGCTCTTCGCCAGTTACAGAAATGCACCTGTAACCCATCTGCACCATACAGGATAGAATAAGCAGAATGCAGTTAGCGAGGCTGGAGCAACCCTGCATACAGCTGTACTGCGTGCAAGAACCGGATGCAGCATTTGCCATTGAAAAGGCCGCGGAATCAACTTCGAAATAACTTACTTTGGCCAAAGCTGTCGGCTGACAGCACTCCTGGGTCAGCTGAAAGGCAGCCGTTTACAAGTGATTCATTGTGGCCATTATGCAAGGCTTCCCTGCAAGAAAGAAAGAAAAAGAAAGGAAGGAATGATGTGAAATTTTTCCACCCTCCGCTGCGGTTAGAATTCTTTAGGTGAGTTACAAAAGATGCAACCAAGGAAGCACGAGTAAATATACTTGCCGCAACGAAGTGGAGCCTTTTGTGGCATTGTGCCAGTCACGATAAGACATTGTGTCGAGTGCGGGGTATCCAGAGCAGCGCCGCCGGTACAGGCCTCTAATGGCACGGAACGCAATGTCACCTGCTCAAGAGATGAATGAAAAAGTTCCATAATTTGAAAAAATGCATATGTGAAGCTTCCTATAAAGAGCTTCGACAGAGTCTTCCTCATCATTCCTGTCACTGCAGAGGACCTTGGGGAGGGAGGGGGAGGAAAACATATTCCAACTTTTCTGCGCTTTCAAAGCTTCAGGGATGCCATAAGGAATTGATAATTTGGCTCAAAAGCAAACTGTGGCCACAAGAATTTTAGCCAAGGCTGTACCACGAAACAAAACAGGGCCGAAAATGCAAGCAGTGCACTGCTCACAGCACAAAGGAAACAAGCCATGCACGATAGAAAAAAAAATGCCATCCATAACCCTCTTCAGAAGTATAGTAATATACATTGCAGCAGTATAGCAGCGTGAAGTGGAGAGATGACCAAAAACTTCCAGAGGTTCTGTGCAGTCAGAAGAACATGCACTGTTAGGCAAGAAGAGGAGTGTACCTTAATGCCTGACTCCTACACACTGTCCTCGAGCACTTTCTTCTATCCCCCAAATTTTTATTAGTACATTTTTCTTCCATCAGTTTGGAATTTGTGCCTAGATGAACGTTATCACCACAGGGTCATTATAATCCACTGCCAGATTCAGGCTGCTGGCATGGAGGTAGCCTCCCCTCCCCAGCAAGCAGTTTTATTAAAAACATGTTTTTGATGAAGAGAGTCCAAAAAATGCATTGTACTAATCAGATCCCCCCCCACAAATGCCTTCTTTAAGAGTCGCCCATAAATCCGCCCCTGTCCAGCGATTCTCAACCTGTCCTATAGAACCCATGGGTTCCTTGAGTGTTGAGTCCCCTCACCGAGCACGACGCAAATTCGTTCATGCCTAAGCTCCCATCTTTCCTTCATCTCAAAAGGATTGTAACGTAGTTGATTCTGCAAGTTTACTTCAGTTCATAGTTGGTCAATATTACTGAACATATTTTTTTGGTTTATGTATTTGCAAGCTGTTCACTGCATAGCCAGGAAGGGATGGAGACCAACACACATACGGTTCCTCGCCAGCCATTGAAAAGCGCTAGGGTCTTCCAAGGCCGAAAAGACTGAAAACTCCCGTTTCTATACTGAAAGAAATGCAGACAGCACTCATGTATTTATCACTGTTGCTGTATGCTGTGTAGCTGCACAGAGCCACTGGTATTTTTTAGACATCTGCTCAATCATTTCAGAATGGCTTGCCCTTAACTTTCGATCATACTGCCAGTAAGTACCAGAAAAATAAGGAATAAAAAAAGAGGCAACAAACATGCAGAACACATTCCATTCAAGAGTTGCAGCCTTTTCGTAGAAGCATATCAAGCCCATCAGCAAGAAGCATTGTTTGTACCACTACAAAAGCACCACTGTATCTCAGGAAGACAAATTTATATGCATCATGAAGTGAAATGTTTTTCAGCAAGAGAACATTTTGTTGCAACAAAAGAAAAAAAAACTGCACCACTGATGAAGGTATGATTGAGGATATATACTACTGTGTATATTGCATATATAGCTCATGTACAGACCTGAGATGAAGACAGCCAGCAGAATGGACAGTGGCCCGAAGCCAAGGCTGCAGCCTTCCTGAAACTCGGCAACAGCATTCATGGGCACGATGAAGAGCAGGAACATTCGCGACGCCATGGAGAATTGGAGAAATGCAGCGAGAAACATGGCCACCAAGAGGTAGCCACAGTGCAGCACACAGCAGTAGATGGAACTCAGCTGGTCACCTGGACAGGGAAGCAAGAAGTTCCCAGTGATGGCAGAAGACAAAATGCGCTGGCCTCTCCAAGAACGTCACAAACAGGTGCAAAGAACAGCTAGATATTCAGCCCAAGAAGATTTTCATTAACCACATCTGCTTGACCACTGTTGTTTTGCATGGTATGCTTCTGCAATTTCGGGGTTCAGCTCTGCATGGCAGTGTAGTGCACTTTGAAACCTCAAGGCAGTAAACAGCTTGCGAGTGATGACAAGCAACAGCACAGGAATGTATCTAGAAGAGGAGTAACTGACATGCGGTCAGTTTCTTCTGCGTGCCAGTGTCGCTGCTTGGCTCAGTTGACGCGAGGAACAGGAGGCCAGAACATGACAAAAAACAGTGTCATGTGCATAAGACAAGCTTTTTTGCTCTCTTCCTCAACGATGAGGATGCATGCACAAGTATGTATGTGGACAAGAGTAGGACTTTCCACTGCTCTGCTTCTGTCATCCAAGATTGCTTTCAAGTTTTTTTCTCGATTAGCGCAGGCAGTGTTTAACATGAGTGTTCCTTCTAATCCAGTTGCAAGCTGGCACTGGTGTTGTGTCCTTTCTTTGTCCACCACCCTAATGCAATATTCCTTTTCAAGATGCTGAACCGAATAGCCCGACAAGTCATTCATACCTGTAGAAAATGTTATAGCATAGACATCTTAATAAAAGCATAGATCTAAAAAACAACAAAAACAAAACAGTTATGCTCAATTTATGTAGCAGCACCTGTGATGGGGAAAAAGAAGCATAAAAGACAGAAGTGAAAGTTATTTTAATTCTTTTGCATTCCTGAAATATACAATACCAGGTTTATAATGTTGTATGTTACTCTCAATGGCTAGAAAGGAGTGCAGCACCGTCTGCATGTGATTAACTTAACAGAGCATTATAAACTGAGTAAACGTAAAACCAGCCATTGAAAATTGTGGTCCCCATTTCTTTGCCAGAACAGTTGAATATCAAGAAGAGGAAACACTAACGAGATGAAAACTTGGGATGATTTAATAAGCAACACAAAATAAGCAGATAACCGTATGTCTATTAGATCAAAAACTGCCCCTGTAGTACCATAAAAAGCAGAAAGAAACACCAGCTGAGGGGAGACAAAGAAAAAAAAAAAGAGCCAACCTGTGCTATGCAGAAATTTGAGCAGCCAGCCAAACTTGCTATCGACATCTTTCCGCATCGTCTCGATCGTCTGTTGTACGTAGCCAATGCTTGCGTTGATCTTGCCGAGATTGTTGAGGGTCTCGTCAAAACGTTCAGCAGCAGTTTCTTGGCGAGACAGCATCTCTTGAGCAGTTTGCTCTGAAATGCACGCATAGCAGGGACTCAAACATTAATAGATCCGTCAAGAGGCAGACAGTATGCCACCAATACAGGCCACATACCTGTGATTACTCGAGTTGAAAAGGAGCAGCACATTTGAATATTCCGATACTCATTTTAACTTTTGCTTTAACACTACAAAAAAAGGCATAAATAGAGTGCAGATCTAGCTCTACTTAAAAAGTCATAAGGAGACTTGAAGCAGGAAAACAAATTATTTTAAAGCCAGACACTGCAGCGCTACCTGCCAACATTAGCACATGCAAATAAACGAGAACAAGTTGAAGCAAATGTAGAACGTCACAGCCTATTCAGTGCAAGAAGACTGGGCTTGTGGGAATGAAGAAGCATGCAAAGGATACCTAGCCTTTGTTGCAAAAACTTGGCATAGTCATGCACAGCAGACAAGTCTTTCAGCAACTCCCGATGGTTTGTCTGGCGCTGCTGTTCATTGGTAAGCATCGTCGTGCTGGCAGCATCTTGGGGAGAAAAAAACAAACAAAAAAGACAGCAGCAAAGCACATCATCACACTGATCAAAGAAGGCTGCCGCATGTGTTAGTCTAAGTCAACAAGACCATGATTGAACATGCATTTCATTTCAGGTTTTTCTTGTTCATGCCATAACCGCAAGCATGGCACACAAAGGTTTATGATTTATGGGGGTCTAACGTCTCAAAACGACTCCGGCTATGAGGGAGACTGTAGTGAAAGGCTCCGGATAATTTCGACCACCTGAGGTTCCTTAACATGCACTGACATTGCGCAGTCCACGGGCCTCTAGAATATTGCCTTCACCGAAATTAGACCGCCGCGGCCGGGATCGAACGTGTGTATTTCAAGTCAGCAGCTGTGCGCCATAACCACTAATCCACCACAACAGCTCTGAAACAAAGGTCAGCAACAAAAAACACCTGGTGAAACCGAGCAGAAAGAATGGGCCATTTCTCGCAAGGCAATTAAAAAAAAAAAGGCCACATTTAAATTTCATGAAGCACACCAGACAGGACCATGGCAGTTGCTACGAGCTTGAAAAGAAAGTTTGAAATGCAGAAATGAGCAAAATAAAAAATTAACTCCCATTTACTTCTTTAAACTAAACGCGATGTAGGTGTGCTAGCACAGTCACTATGCTTAAATTTGTATCTTTGTTAATCTTGGAGATTGTGCTGTCGGGGTTAAATCAAGGGTTAAATTTAGGGCGATCAATTTTGTTGATGCAGAGGAAATGGGCAAGCATGTGTCCTTTCGAATCTGCTGAAGCGGTAATGAAGAGCACATCAAAGCCTTTCGTTATACCCGAGTCTTGTCTCTCCCACCACGCCCCTACAAGACAAAAGGGAAGATTTCCCTCTATTTTGCCACTGTCAACTCTGGCAGGTGGCTCTTCCATTAATTAACCCCCGACAAGACTGCTTTTTTTGAGAGTGAGGCACTTCCAATTCCAATTCGAATTCAGTGTGCATGCACTTCATTTTTAACTTCAGTTTCAGTTTTCGGATCCATTGCACATGAATAGAAGTTGACGCATGAAAAGCACACCACGAGAGACTTTCAGTTTAGGTCGCAGGATGTTCGGCTGCGGCGATAATGCAGTGGTCTAATGCAGTGGTCAGCAAAGCAGATCTGTTCGTGCCTTCCTATGTTCACCTACACGCAGCCGTAAAGTGTTTTATTTCAATTCATTTGTGCTCTGAGGCTTCATCCCTAGACAAGACTGCTTTTTCGTTAGTGAGGCACTTAGTGCTTGCGCACTAAAACTTTTTAGCAGGGCCTTGGTGCAATGTAGCTGTCGACTGGCTGCAAGCTACAACAAATTTTCGCGCTTCAAAGAGGTGCACTAGTGTACTAACATACTTCCATGAAATAAGCACTTGAGAAAATTATCGAAAGCTTGGGAAACAGCTTTGCATTGCAGAATACAGTAGAAACTGTGCGATACCATCAGGGCTGATAAAACTTGCTGTACGATAAGAATTGGTCAAGTTCCTTGGCCATAGTGCATCAAGCATAATATGCAGGATTTCAGGCATTCCGAAAACTCTTGCGCTCTTCTACGGTTGATACAAACCTGGGAGCTGCGACCACACTCGTGAGTACTTAGCACCATCCACACATTGCTAACGCCATCACTGCCAGTTGTGCAGTATGCACTGCGAGCATGGAGCAGTGGCAAGTGTCTAAATAAATCCTGTCAGTCTTAAATAGACTTGCATGAATGTATTCCCTATGCTTCAGGATACTCATGCTTTTGTTTCCCCCCCGATTATATGAATTTCGGGTGATACACATGTTTTTCACTAAATTGCGAGATTCAAGTCATCGAGGTTCTACTGTCCTATTTAAAAATGCAAGAACTGGTGTTTAACATCCCAACGCGAAACATGAGATATGAGGGACATCGTAGTACATCGAGGGCTCCAGATTAATTTAGACCACCAGGGATTATTTAATGTGCACCGACATCGCACAGTGCACGGGCATTTTTTGTGTTTCACCTTCATCGAAATGCAGTCAGGTTTGAACCCAGGTCTAGCAGAGCGCCCCAACCACTGAGCCACCATGGTAGGCTAAAAAGAAACTAAGCTACATGTAAGCAGACTAAGCTACATATAAGCCGATTTCTCCTTGTATACTTCAATACCCACTGTGCTAGCATTATAAGCTTTTGCTTGCAACCGCACTTTTACTGCTCTGTAATTGTTAACCCAATGGCTTCATAAATACATAACTAAAAGCTGGCACACTCAAGCAGCTCCAGTTTAAAGACAACAGAAAGAACTTTAAAAACTGCTTCTTTACCTCTCTTTGCAAAGGCTAAAAATAACAGGAAAACAGTGCTTACCCAGTTTCTTGCGAATGGTGATGGTCATCTGAGCCAGTTCCCTCTGGCCGGCAGCAATAAGAGCCTTCTCAAGCATAAGCTCCTTGAGGTTCTGTGCGACAAAGTTCTGCACGGTCTGCTGGGAACTTTTCAGCACCTCTTGCTGCTGCATCAAAGCCTTCTGGCCCGACGACATGGTCTCCAATGTCTGACTCGTCAGTGTGCTCACTTTCTGCTGCTCTTCCTCCAGCTTAGACATGGATTTCACCTTTTGAAAGAAAGGATAGTCAGAACAAGCAATTCATGTGGTGAGAAAAGAAATGGTTGATATAACTAATCATGTCTTCTTGGCATGTATAGTCACTGTAGTGAGTTGGTGTCAAGAAGTACTTTTGAGTAGTGTGGATCGATGGGCTTCTTGGTGGATCACTTCTAAAACTCTGCAGCACAACAAAGAACAAAAGACACAGAAAAAAGAATAGCATGAGCACTAACTTCCAAAGAGGCTTAATGTGGCAGACTGTCACAATATACCACCACATGACATGTGCAACCAAGGCCAATATCTCAAGAAAGCAAGCTCTTAATCACATAAGCTGGTCTATGTCACTATGCTCTGGGATGTATATTATGCGTAATTCTCAAAAACAAACACTGTTGAAAGTCAGTGCTCATGCTGTACTTTAGGTTGCTAAGTCATCTTTTTTGTCCTACAGTGTTTTAAAACAGTACCTATTGTCAACCATACACAGAAAGCACCCTTTGCTGCATACCTGTTGGTCCGTGGTCCAAACCAACTTGTTGACAGTCATTTCAGTCTTGGCATAGAACTGCTGCTGCCGAATGTTGTAGCAGACTGCTCTGGCACGATTGCTGATCAAGTGATAAGTGTTCCAGGTGTGCTGATCCATACCCTTGGTGCAATCACGCAGTGACTGAAAGGAAGTGTGAATCTGTGTTAGTAACAGCATGGCTTCTTCATACAGTGTGCCCACTATTTTGGGGAACATAGAAGCAAAATGACGCTCAATAGTCTGGGCTAATAGAAAAGAAGATGTGTGCAACGTCAAGTCACCGTGTTGAGAGAGAGAGAGAGGGCAGAATGAAAACAGGCCCACCTAAAAAAAAAGGTAATAATAAAAATGCAAGACACACAAAGTGTAGAAAGAAAGAATAAGACAGGGAAACAGGTCACTGTGAAAGCATTGTATGAGAGAACAGCAATACCACTGTTGCCCATGGAACAAAAGAAGGAGTTAGGGGGCAAGGGCAGCTTATTACAGCGATGTTTCAATCAGGGAAGTTTCCCTTTTTCAGAGAATTTAAGGAGTAAAATTTGGCAAAAAAGAGCTATTTTTATGTAGTTTCAGGAATTTTTAAGAACCAAAATTATCTCGCTTTTTCTAAATTGCTAGATTTTTCAAGATGCTGCAGAAGAAAAGAGCTTGAAATAGGAGTTTTTGGGTCTAATTGGTTTGGTTTGGTTTATGAGGGTTTAATATCCCAAAGCGACTCAGGCTATGAGGGACGCCATAGTGAAGGGCTCCGGAAATTTCGACCACCTGGGGTTCTTTAACATGCACTGACATCGCACAGTACACGGGCTTTTTGGGTCTAATTAACGGCATTTTCGGTTATGACATGAAACATCACTGGTTTATGGTGCAAGGAATACAAAGCAAACCAGCACATTTCTGTGAATGTTGCTTCAGATTATAATGTGACCTTCAGTGTCAGGGGGAAAAGGAAGGCTCAAGTCCAGAAACAGAGCCTTTGCCTTTGATGAGAAAGAAGGAGAGAGAGGGAGTGTTGTATATCATCTTTTTACTTATTGAAAAAGTGCAATGGCAGCTCAGAGGTATCAATGGCTTAAGTAAAGAGAATGCACAAATCTGGTTAACCTCGAGTTCGACCGGGAGTTCGAGGCATCCCAGCTCATGAGGTGCTCCACAATTCCATCACCTAATGTGGTCTTGCACTACGACATTAGACTTTTGAGTAAACTTTTCCACAGGTACGGTGCACGTCCATGAACTCCCTGACCTAGAGCAGCTCTCATGCATGGAGAGGAGCACGATACCAGCAGGTGCAAACGTGCATTGAGGTTAAATGAACGAATGTGGGTCAAACAATTTATTTTGGAGCATAGCATCAGCATAAATGATGGAGAAGAGCAGACAGGACCAATCAATTGTCTTGTCTACTCCTCGTCTATGTCTCTGCACTTTATGTTTGCGCTAGGTTCCAAAATTTGAATCCCCCAACAACTTTCACCTTTCTGCTTTCAATGAAGCAAGCGGAAAGGGACTGGTGCCTCACATATTTAAGAGCAATATCAGGCCATTTATAATCAGTGGTGGCAAGATTCTTGAGGAACATTGGTGCTCTGCAGCAGACAGCCTGTACGCAATACTTTGGGCACCATGATAGCGTACCACATGTAGCTTCCATGGTGCACCTTGGAGGAGGCGGAGTTAAGTAGTTCATAGAAAGGTTCTCTTTGTGCTCCTAGTTCACCAACATGGCTGCTGCTATGATGGTGCAAGCTGCATATTTTGAGCTTTCTCAATGAAGACAAATTTCATGGTGAGGGGAGGTGGCTTCTATGGAAGCACCCCTGGGCATAAAGGAACACAGAAAAAAAAAGAGGAAGGCTTCAACAGCAAGGCTTTTGTAGCAAACGGGAATATGTTATGCCTTCACAATTACGAATCAAGATATTGAAATTAACAATGTTGCGATTTGGGCTTGTTGGTTACTGGCAGCAATATTTGAAACAGCACATCATGATATGAATATGGAAAAAAAAAAACAGCGCTCGTGGTGTCTCCTTACTGTGTCCTATCCTTGCGCTGTTTCAAATATGATTGAAATTAACAATACTGCAGCTGGCTATTGTGAATTAAGTCAGTGTAGTAATTTAAAAATATGACAATGCTTTTACCAAAGTGTTGCAGTAGTTACAATTTGATGAATGGGCACTTAACTCTGAGGCAGTTGATTCCAAAGGAAAATTTCCATACTGCACGAGATTATAAATGCGGGTATAGATTATGGACAGCACAAGTGACCTCACCATGTTGGTGTACTGAAACTCTTAGCTCTTGAAAACCGTTGAAAACCTTGCAGCTACTATCGTATATAGAAAAATTTGTTCTTCATACTTAATAATCTTAGTTCAACAAAACTAAAGACAACAGCGGGATATACGCATCAGTGCATCGATTGCAATAAAGGTGAAACAACATTACCATTTCGTCAGTGCAAGGGTATGTGGGCCGGCCTTCAACAGCCGACTGACAGTTCAGCAACCTCACGCTCAGCTTTCCAAGCTCCTCTTCGTTCAGCTGCGAGCAAGAGGTCTTGAGACCAAGGAGAACCTACAACACACAAAGTTTGTTACTACGACACAGCAGACAGCAACAGGAGATTTGTAGAAGCGACAGTGCAAAGAAGTGACGTCGTGTCTCGCTTCCAAGTTCCTACCTCCACATATTGCATTCCGTTTAGTATGCATTTAATATTGTTTAACAGACATTCGACCCTAATCGCCTGTCAAGTGGTCCTTGCTGCGAAAGCTGAATTTGCAGGGATTGATTTAGGCAGGAGGAGGGGAGAAGGTGGGGTGGGTGCAGAGAGATCTTTGAAACTACAGCAAGCCCTTTTTTGCGACGAAGTAAAAAAAAAAATGAGCACACAGGAACATCAGATTACCCCCCCCCCCCCCCCCCCCCCTAACCGCCCCTCAGAAGTCACCCGTTAATCCGCAAGGCATGCATGTCCTAACATGGTTTGCCGCCCCCCGTTTACCGAATTTTGATACCACGTCAGCCCTTCGTGGTGATTAGCACCACATGAGGCAACGCACCAATTTTTTAGCGTGATTACGATATATCAAAACATGCCAAGGATCCAAATGTTATATTTCCAGTTCCTGCCTTATCAGGCCGTTTATCCGCCTGGAGACGACAAGACACGAGAATTTTCTCAAAACCTGACTCACCTTGTGATGGCATACGTCCAACGTCGACGTTTGAAGGCCGTATTTTTTCCCTTCCTGGATGAATTCGTCGTCAGCTGTTTTCATTTCAAACGGGACCATGGCAGCTGTCCCATCTTTGTTGAAGTCTTTCAAGTCTCCTTCAGCAGGGGGTACGGCCGCCGACTTGGTTGTAAACCAATCGAGAAAGCCGTTGGCAGGACACACAACCCACACAAAAAAGACCACAGCGTAGCAGTGCATGGCTTATAGCTCAGCCTCGCCGCAAAAAATACCACTGAGTGAACGAGTCTCAACGCGTCCAATCGTGCAGCGGCGAAGCTTTATCAAGAGCACGGTTCCGGTCTAAAGTGAGCATTTAAATTTCAACGCCTCAGCCTCTTTAAAGGCTTCGATGATGATGATAAGCTGTTGCTTTCGAAAAACAAAAGGTTGTGTAAAAATTATGCGTTTTGCAGTTTTCACAGTATTTATTATAATATATAACGTTCCAAGCAGAAATGCAGTTCAGGGGAGCGAGCAACGTGACTTTAGAGCGTTTTTTTTTTCACTTATTGTCTTTTTCATGCACAAGGCTTGCTCAAGCGAAACTGGCGAAACTACGCTGGCTGTAGCTGGCTGGCCTGGCTGGTTCAACTTGAACAAACTCGGCGTGCGCGCGAGTTTTCGTCTTTTCGTGCACGAAAGCCGACAGCCCACTTCAGGACCATTTCAGGACCCAGCAGTTTCGCTGCCGCAAAGTTTTCGCCGCCTTTCTTCATGGCAAGTGCATCTTTCTATAAAAAGGACTTGATCTGGGTGAGCTAGTTTGTGGTTCAGGGGTTGACGGCCCGACGACATAACGGCGGGTAGTCATTCTGACTGATACATGCATATATGTTTAACCTGTATGTATTTAATTTTGTTATCAGAACTCACTGATTATTAGGTTACTTCAAGTCGAGGGCGCCCCTAGGCAGTATCGACGCATTTTCCGCGCACTGGTTTTTGTCACTAGCCTGTCCGCCGTCTTTCATCACATTGCGCATCCCGCTAAAGGCACCAGTGGAAAGCTAGTGCACTTGATGGTGATCTCTTGGTACAGTTGGTGTATCTATGGGGAGATAAAGCGATGTAGCTGTGATTTGAAAAGAGCAATACATCACCCGCTGCGACAGGCGAGCATGCACCGGCATGCCGCCAGATGTTCGCTCAGCCGGCACGCCAGCAACAGGTGTTCGTCTTGCCGGCCGGCGCCGCGCTCGGATGTCATTCGATCTCGGAATAAATTGACGCTGTGTCGTGCACACGATGTAGCAGCTAGTGTTGGCATCCGTTCTGTGGTGCACATTGCAGACCATGGCTCGGTAAGGGAACTGCGTGAGAGGGATCTACTAGGGAAGGAGATCGTGCGGTGCAAATGGTAGCGCTTTGTGCAGCAAGCCGTTATATATCGCAGCATGAGACGTCGAAGAGACACTGGTTTGGCAGTGTGCCTCGTTTGAGGCATACTTGCCGCAGTTTCGTTCAGTGCCTGCAATAATACACTGCAACTTTTTTACGACGCATTGCATGTAGCCCTCTTTTCTTCCTACAATCTGGCCAGTGTAGCCAGTGGATTTGAAATAAATAGCAGTAGTCTCTGATATCAACAGTCGCCAAAAATTGTAGGCTTCTGAAGCAGTTATATAAGTTTTTGCGGCATGTTAAAGAAAAACCTGTTTTTGGAGCATGTAGGGGCGCTACGTACAAGCTACGCAGTTTATTCCAGTGACCGGGACAAACTTGCATGACGTTCAACCTTTTAATAAAACCCAATTGAGATCTTCACTAAGACAATATGCACAGCTCTGCGTGCAGAAGAGTTGAAGCACTCTGTTTTTCAGAAATCAATGCACGAAATTCCAAAACTATATGACAGAATAATAATTACACTGCTTACAATCCTGAATATTAGGCTGCCGTGGTGGCTCAGTGGTTATGATGCTCGGCTGCTGACCCTACAGACGCGGGTTTGATCCCGGCCACGGCAGTCGCATTTCAATGGAGGCAAAATGCTAGAGACATGTTGTGGAGTTCGCTGACCATTCCGCGAACTCGTTGATCTTGTGTTCGCAAAGGAACGCCGCTCCAGCGGGGCCGAAAGTCCCTAACAAAGGGGCCCGTCCAGTCCCTGCCTCCCCTTTGTGCGGCGGGGGTCCTCGTTTACGCCGCGCCGTCACGGGGATGACCCGCCGGGAAAAACGCGAACCAAGTACAGCTGACGACATGTGGTTGTTAAGGGGTTGACGAGGCTTCGGGGGCGCACGAGGTATTAGCCGAGTGACCGGAAACCCACTATTCCTGTAACGACTGTCTACTTCCCTTAACGACTGTGTTCTCTTTGTTGCTGTCAACAACCTGAGTCATCGCCCTCGTCGGCACATGTTTCTAGCGTCTGTGGTGCCGTGGGTGGCGTGGGAACGGAAGTCGCATTTGTGTTGTTTGTGTAGTTATTTGAAACCTCCTTCCCAAATTATTTAATCAGACCTTTTTCCCCAATCTCTGATCAGTGGGCGGACCTTATTTTCCTTTCCCTAACCACTGATTGGCGAGATGGGTCGTTGGTTATCTTATTGGTTGCTGTCCCCGCTAAGGGCGGAGACAGAGGGTTTAAAACCAAGCGCTCTGGGTTGAGCGGGGGCTGAATTCGTCTGATCCACGATTTAGTCATGTAAATAGTTTTCTCCTTGCTTTGTTTCTTCTCGTTTTTTTACCTATGTTGTAAATAAATAGTTAACCTTCTCCTTTCCTTGAGTAATGTGAATGTTTGCGAGTAGAACCACCGGGTCATCAAGAAACCCTGATCTCATCATCAAGTAGTTTCCTCTCATCGCCACCAGAAAGGGGATCTCAACTGGCGCAGTCGAGACAGGATCGCAACTGGCGCAGTCGACACAGGATCTCAACTGGCGCAGCACATAGGAAACTCAACTGGCGCAGTCGACAGGATCGCAACTGGCACAGTCGACACAGGAAACTCAACTGGCGCAGTCGACACAGGATCGCAACTTCTTTCTACTCAAGGCATTGGACGGAAGGTGAGAAGAACAAGTCGGTGGACAAGCTGTTTGTCCTAAAGGAGAAAACGTGAAGCTGCGTCGCAAGACTGACGTCGAAAGCTTCGGGATCACGGGTCGTGTTCGAGAGGACGTCGGAGGCTCAAGTCAGCTAGGAGCTGAAGGAGCCGGGCAACAACAAGCCATCGAGGGTTCGAGTCAGCGAGCTGCTGAAAAGAACCAGGCGTCCACATCGAACGGGTTCGAGTCAGCGAGCTGCTGAAAAGTAACCAGGCGACCAAGTCAAGCCAGTCAAACGAGGCAGAAGTCAGCGAGCTGCTGAGAGATCCAGAGCTCAAGTCGTCCGCATCGAGGAGCCTGTCGTCATCACTGAGGACGACGAGATCACCGGGGCAGAGAGCAACCAGTAAGGTAGGAGACCTTTCTGCTTTCTCCGAATTCACCATGTCGGTGTAGTGTTTAGTGCTAGAAACGATAGCACGGAAAACGGAGATGGCTGCCGTACGGTATGATCAGGAGGGCAGGATGCGACGTGTTGAGCAGGAGGAGGCTGAACAGCTTAGTGAAATTGAAAATTTGAAACTCCAAATTGAACTAGAAAAGAAAAAACTTGCACAGATGCAATTAAAATTAAGACAGGAGACGAAAGTTGATAGCGAGGTCTTATTCGCATCAGTTCAATGTTTTGTCTGCATGAAATTTGGGCATTCGATGATTGAGTGTTCGAAAAAGCAAGAACAAGATATTCCCGCGGTGAGGAGAGAGGTGTGCGAGCTAGTAGCTCAGGTGGAGGTACCGGTGCCTGATAAACCAAGTTCCCAGTCGGAGATGGCTGTTGATAAGCTCAGTCAACCAGATAGGGTTGACGATCTGGCATGCCGCAACTTGGAATCCGAAGGTCAAAATTCTGAAGCCTGTGTGGATTCAGGGAACGAAATAACAAAACGGGAATGTGTGGTTCTCCAAAGAGCACAAGCTGATCTAACGCTGTGTGCCGTGCCAGAACAGATCGCTGAAGGCAGAGAGGCGTTAGAAACTTCTGTGAAGCACGCGCTGTCAGAGCGAGCATATATAGAGCTGACCCAGGAGGCGCAGGAGTGGACTTCTCGTGAACAAGAGTTGAACATTGTGCAAGAGCAGGTCGGAGCTAACTCTGAAGCGGCGGGAACGCGCGAGGAAGAGGGAAATCAGGATATGATAGCGGGCACACTCCTTGCAGGTGATGGTAAGCTAGCTGCCAAAGATGAGTTGGTTAGCCAGCTGGAGCTGACACTGTGCGCAGTGACAGCAGATGTAGCTGCAGGTGTAGGGAAGTTGATAACACTTGAGACGTCCGCGCTGCTAGAGCAGGCAGAAAGGGTGCAGCTGCAGGAAGTAAATGAGGAAGCTAATGTCGAAGAGCATTTCAAAATTTCGCACGAATCTGTTAGCGAAAAACCTGAGGCTTCAGTAGAGCTTCAGGCTGATCCGGAAGCTGCCGATGTTTATGCAGCAGATTGGGAGTTAACAGCGACAGCTGCAGAGAGTTTCAAAGCAGGCAGGGAACTCCGAGATTCGGATACTGCATTCATACCTGCAAGTCTTAACATGAAGCATAATACCTCATTGCCAGAAGTGCGGAACCAAGCTGGTCAAGGTAATTGTGGGACAAGAATGCTTGAGGAGATGGTTTTCCTTCATGAAAACATCGGCTGCAAGCTCTGCAATGAGCTAGCCTCACCTGAAACCCGATGTGAAGCTGCACGTGCGGCAGCAGATCTCAGATCTAACTTTAGTGCAAGATTCAGAGAACGGGAGAATGCAGACGTGATTACATCAGCAATCTTTCTGGAGTTCAGGGAGCTGGTGAGCTCTGTCGATCTTGAGGAAGGTGTCAATGCAGATCCGAAAGCGGCGGCAGCCTTTGCAACCGGCGATGTGCCGGATAATTCGAAATGTAGAGTCAATCTGGTTGACAAAGCTAAAAGGAAACATCTTCTTTTTCGAGATGTAGGTGGCTAGAAATCATTCTGCCAATTTGGTGCACCGATCTGACATGGTGGATTCTGGAATGTGCAGATTGGTGTCCTAACCTTGTGTGTGCGGATTGAATTAACCGCAATGTGCGCGCGTGTGTGCGTGTTTGTGGACTGATTGAACAGCTGAGCATACATGTGCACGCGCGTGTGTAATTTTGGTCCGGAACCTTGTGGACGGACTTTAATGTCACACTGACAGCAAGTGTCCGCGTGACATTCTTGGTTGGGAGGTGTGGAGTTCGCTGACCATTCCGCGAACTCGTTGATCTTGTGTTCGCAAAGGAACGCCGCTCCAGCGGGGCCGAAAGTCCCTAACAAAGGGGCCCGTCCAGTCCCTGCCTCCCCTTTGTGCGGCGGGGGTCCTCGTTTACGCCGCGCCGTCACGGGGATGACCCGCCGGGAAAAACGCGAACCAAGTACAGCTGACGACATGTGGTTGTTAAGGGGTTGACGAGGCTTCGGGGGCGCACGAGGTATTAGCCGAGTGACCGGAAACCCACTATTCCTGTAACGACTGTCTGCTTCCCTTAACGACTGTGTTCTCTTTGTTGCTGTCAACAACCTGAGGCATCGCCTCGTCGGCACATGTTTCTAGCGTCTGTGGTGCCGTGGATGGCGTGGGAACGGAAGTCGCATTTGTAAGCCCACTATTCCTGTAACGACTGTCTACTTCCCTTAACGACTGTGTTCTCTTTGTTGCTGTCAACAACCTGAGTCATCGCCTCGTCGGCACATGTTTCTAGCGTCTGTGGTGCCGTGGGTGGCGTGGGAACGGAAGTCGCATTTGTGTTGTTTGTGTAGTTATTTGAAACCTCCTTCCCAAATGATTTAATGAGACCTTTTTCCCCAATCTCTGATCAGTGGGCGGACCTTATTTTCCTTTCCCTAACCACTGATTGGCGAGATGGGTCGTTGGTTATCTTATTGGTTGCTGTCCCCGCTAAGGGCGGAGACAGAGGGTTTAAAACCAAGCGCTCTGGGTTGAGCGGGGGCTGAATTCGTCTGATCCACGATTTAGTCATGTAAATAGTTTTCTCCTTGCTTTGTTTCTTCTCGTTTTTTTACCTATGTTGTAAATAAATAGTTAACCTTCTCCTTTCCTTGAGTAATGTGAATGTTTGCGAGTAGAACCACCGGGTCATCAAGAAACCCCGATCTCATCATCAAGTAGTTTCCTCTCATCGCCACCAGAAAGGGGATCTCAACTGGCGCAGTCGAGACAGGATCGCAACTGGCGCAGTCGACACAGGATCTCAACTCATGTACTGTGCGATGTCAGTGCATCGCTGCTTTCGGTGGTCTAAATTTTCCGGAGCCCTCCACTACGGCATCCCTCATAGCCTGAGTTGCTTGGGACGTTAAACCCCATAAACCAAACCAATCCTGAATATTATTTCTAGAAAAAAAAAACACTCTAGTACTTTTGCAATGTCGTGAACAAAACTGCATTGTATGCTTGGGTGTTGCTTTACTTTTTTTCACAGCTGTGTGCATTGTACACTGCATACACTGTTTAGATATCTGTGCATGCAGTATGACTTTGTAACCTGCAGTTTCACTGCTGTGAAGCAGGGTTTAGCTCGGCATTCTTGAAATCCATTTTATTTTCAGTGTCTGTGTATCTGTCGGGATAGGTGGCTTCTATCTGTTTTATACGTGTACTGCTTCATCTGGGCTCAATTAATTGTCTGTATCTTGAGATGGGGCCTCTTGAGCTGTTTTATCTTTGCACTGAGCATTGCAGAGCTTCATCTGCATCAACTTCCATCAGCAGCGTGAACACTCCATCCCTCCCCGCAGGGGGGTGTCTGCAGCTTGCAGGCGTTGGTGAGTGGCGACACTATGGGTTCCCGAGCATCCGCAGGGACATTCCCGCAGGGGGATGATGGTGAACGGTGCATCACCACGGACCCGAGCACCCGCGCTTCGCCGTGCGCAGCATCGCCGTGTCCGGGGAAAAGGGGATCCTAGTGGTTGAGACAATGCCGAGCGTTTGGACCTTTAAAGTCCCCTCGGCGGAGGCAACACACCACTTTGGCCCCAGCTTCCTGTAGACGGCACCTCCGGCCTGACCCGACGGGGGGAAATCGGCAGTCGCCTTTTCCTGTCCTCCCCTCTGTCTTTCACTTTCCTATCATCTTTCTTAGAACTTTCCTGTCTCCTCCTCCCTTCTCGGTTTGTTCACTTTTCATAGGTGGCGATGGTTAACCTTGTGTGGCCCACCACCCTGAGTTGCGTCATATTTGGTTATAGCAGTGGTGTACAGCGGGCGTGGGCAGGGCTTGTTTTCAAGTTCCTGTCCCGTCCCCTTGTTGGGCTCCATGGTGGGTGGCTGGCACCATGGCCGAAGAACGCATTTTTTTTATGGCTACCTCCTTTCTTTCAAATGATCGTCCTCTGAAAAGAGGGTGGACCGATGTGACCTCACAATTTTTCGACAAAAAGAAAACAACTTTCCCAAAGTACCATATTGTGCACAGTGAACGAAAAGAAAAGCCAGCTAGACTAATATCCCCATTCATAGTTTCAAAAGTTCTCACAGATTCATTAGGTCTGCAGTACAAAGTAACAAAACTGGCTAGTGGAGACCTCCTGCTAGAACTTGTTGACATCACTGAAATCTCGAAACTGGCAGATATCGAAACTTTCGGTGACATCCCTGTGTCTACAACACCCCATAGATCGCTAAACACTGTACGTGGTGTCATTTCTGACAACGACTCTTTGCACCTGACAGAAAAGGAAATGCTGGAAGGACTGTCCAAACAAAATGTAATCGATGTATATAGAATAAAAATACGCAAAGAAAACAAAGAAATTCCTACGAAACACCTGGTACTGACCTTTGCTTCCTGCACCCTGCCCGAATCAATCCAGGTAGGGTACGCAAAAATCTCCGTCCGACCATATATTCCTAACCCCAGACGCTGCTTCAAATGCCAAACGTTTGGCCACGGTTCCCAAAGCTGTCGCGGCCGCGATACATGTGCCAAATGTGCCTCCAATGATCATAAATCCAAAGACTGCAATGCTGCACCACGCTGCGCAAACTGCGAAAGCGATCACGCCGCTTATTCAAGATCGTGTCCTGCATGGAAAAAAGAAAAGGAAATTATTACCATCAAGACCAAAGAGAATGTTACATTTAAAGAGGCAAGACATCATTACGCAATGACTCGGAGCACATTTTCTTTCATCACTCATACTACCTTTGCCGATGTGGTGCGTGGGTGCGGCACACCACAGCGGCCTTCGGCACCTGCCCAGCTTACACTAAGTGAGGTTGAGGCAGGGCCATCCGCGCCCCTGGCAGATGCAGTGAGAGCTGCTATGCCACCCCCACAAACGGGCCCGTTGGCCTCCAAGCCGGCAGCCCGCAAGGCTTGCCCCATTCGGGAGAAGTCCACCACCCCCCTGCCCATGTGTTCCCCACGGAACTCCAGTGCCTCCACTGAGGCGATGGATACAACTCAGAGCTCGCCTCGGCCGCAACGACGGCGGGGCTCCCTTGACCAAAAAAAAGAAAAAATCACGAAAACAGGCCCTGAACAAGGAGGGACCTGAGGTTCTGTATACATCCCCTTAAAAAATTTATAATGGCGTTTCTTACCCGCTGGAACTGCCGTGGAATTTTAAAAAGCTATGGTGATGCAGCAGATCTCTTACATTCTCTGTCTCCTGTGGCACTGTGCCTTCAGGAGACCAATTTGGGACCCTTACACAAAAACATTTTTAAAAAGTATAAAGTATTTCGTCATGACCGTGATCATGCGAATAGGCTCTCTGGAGGCGTTGCTGTCGTAGTTCAGAGCGGTGTTGCAACGCATGAAATCAAGCTCCAGACGAATTATGAAGCCGTTGCAGTCACTGTCATTAGCTTCAAAACAATTACCATATGCACATTGTATCTTCAACCACACCTCACAGTAACACTCCATGACCTAGAAGCACTTTTTAATCAGTTACTAGAACCATATCTGGTAGTCGGAGATTTTAATGCGCACTCCCCATTTTGGGGGAGCGAACAGACGGATACTAGAGGCCGGATTTTAGAAGATTTTATTTTCTGCAACAACGTCTGCTCGCTCAATACAGGCAAACCCACATACTGCTCTTCATCCTCAGGTAAGTTGAGTTGCATAGACTTGTCTTTTAGCTCTCCTTCCTTTTTTACAGATTTTAAGTGGAATGTTCTTGATAACCCGTACGGAAGTGATCGCTTTCCAGTGATAATTAACTTTTCATCATCACCACCAATCATACCAACTAAACCACGCCGTTGGAAACTGCACTTAGTGGACTGGCCACTATTTCAAGAAAGGGCCTGCCTGGAGAAAATATTTTCTGATAATCTTAGTGTTGATAAACTAAATAAAATTTTTACAACATATATCATTGCGGCCGCACGTCTAGTCATTCCTCAGTCGCCAGGAATAGTACAACAAAATAACAAGCTCTGGTATACACAAGAATGCAGACAAGCAAAAAAGAAACAAAACAAAGCCTGGGGAACTTTCCGAAGGTACCCCACACATGACAACCTCCTAAATTTTAAAAAGGCGAGAGCAAAAGCACGGTACATACGTCGTCGCAATGCTGAGAAAACTTCATGGAAAAACTATGTGTCGTCCATAAATAGTTCAGTTACATCGAAGCAAATGCGCGAGCAAGTCCGCAAACTTAATGGCAGCTTTACTCCTTTCACAATGCCTTTCCTAACAGCTCAGGACACACAAACGAGCATTAGCGAACAGGCTGACAAACTAGGGGAACACTTCGCCACAGTTACTAGCTCCTCCTACTACACCCAGTCATTTATAAAGTACAAGCACACAACAGAAAAACAACACCTGCCGATGAATGGCAGTGCAAATGAACATTACAATAAATTAATTACACTACAAGAAATCCGTACAGTACTTTCGGCCGGCAAACAGACAGCACCAGGCCCAGACGAAATACATTATGAAATGCTTGCTCACCTCTCCTAAGATGCTGTAGAAGCTCTTCTAAAATTCTTCAATAAAATATGGCTGTCCGGAAAAATGCCAGAGGCGTGGAAAAACGCCGTGGTTGTGCCATTCCTGAAATCTGGAAAACCGCCAACTTCGGCTGGTATTTACAGGCCAATAGCACTTACGAGTTGCCTTGCTAAATATTTTGAAAGTGTGCTAAATATTAGGTTAATGTTCATCCTTGAATTGCGAAAACTTCTTGATATCCACCAATGTGGTTTTAAAAAAGCATGCTGTACAAACGACCATCTCGTCCATCTTGAAAACACAGTCCGTGAAGCATTCATACGCAAACAGCACTGTCTGGCAGTATTTTTTTACTTGGAAAAAGCTTATGATACCACCTGGAGGTATGGGATTCTTCGTGACTTCGCGGATCTAGGCATCCATGGCAGGATGATGAACTGTTTAAAAGACTCTTTCTGACCGTTCCTTTCATGTACGTCTAGGTTGCACGCTTCCGAAAAAAAAATTCATCGAAGAAAACGGCGTACCGCAGGAGTGTATTTTAAGTACCACACTCTTTATTGTATGTAAAACTGAACTCAATATCGCGAATAATTCTAATGTCCATGTGTATTCCGTATATGTTGATGACCTTCAAATTTCATGCACATCTTCTAGCTTATCAACATGCGAAAGACAGGTACAACTTACACTGAACAAACTAGCGACTTGGGCAGACCAAAATGGATTTAAGTTCTCTCCACAAAAAACAGTTGCTGTCCTTTTCTCACTGAAAAGAGGCATGCAGATTTATTCCACCCTGCACTTGAATGAAAGTGTTCTACAAGTAAAACAAGAGCATAAATTCCTAGGCATAACTTTTGACTGAAAGCTCACATTCTTACCCCACATAAACAGCCTCAAAAAGAAAGCTTCTCGATCTCTAAACATACTGAAGGTACTCTCACGGAAACACTGGGGGTCCGGCAGGTTATGCCTTTTACAGAACTACCGCTCCATAGTACGGTCAACTTTGGACAATGGATGCATTGTCTATGGGTCTGTAAGACCATCACACCTAAAAAAACTGGATCCCGTACATAACATGGGTCTTCGTATATCAACTGGCGCATTCAGAACATCCCCCATAAATAGTCTATATGTAGAAACAAATGAACCATCTCTTGCAAACAGAAGAGCAATACTTACCTGTGCATATGTACTGAAAATAAGATCCTTACCAAAACACCCTTGTTACCCCATAGTTGCCAAGTGCACATCTAGAAGACTGTTCAGTAATAAACCACAATCGATCAAACCTTTGTTACTACGCTTTGAAGATGCATGTCATGAACTCGGAATACTAGATGCTCTACCAAAAATTGCCCCGGGGCACGATCTATTGCCACCATGGTGCTGTCTTTCCGCTGCTTGCGACTTCACGCTAACATAGTTTCGTAAAAAACAAACACCACGTGAACATCTACTACAAGAATACTTGGCTTTGAAAGAGAAATATTCAAGCTACATGGAGTTTTACACAGATGGCTCTAGAAGTGCCGTAGTACAGGGGAAATGGGAAAAAATAGTATGATTGCCAAGTTATGTATTAATCTTTACTGCCAAATGTTATGCAGTGTGTATGGCTGCGGACAAAATGGTACATGAGAACATCGAAAACAGTATAATAATACACAGATTCCCTCAGCCTACTCACAGCGCTGCAGTCAAGAAATGCAGTTGAGCCCTTAGTAGGCCACATCATACACAGCATAGAAAAAGTCACAACACAAGGACATATTATAAGGTTCTGCTGGGTCCCGAGCCACGTCGGCATAGAGGGTAATGAGAGAGCAGACTCAGCAGCAGTGCGAGCTCAAAATGGTAAAATAAAAATGTGGACATACCTTTTAAAGACTGCATGAAGTTGATACATAATAAATTAAAGAACAAATGGCAGAAAGAGTGGGATAATGAACTCAACAACAAACTACTCTTTATAAAACGTACCTTGGGGGAATGGAAGTCATGTAGACACCAGGAACGTTTCACTGAAGTAATCTTATGTCGCCTTCGCATAGGACACGCACATTTGACACCCAACTGCTTGCTTACAAAAGAAGCTAAACCTGTGTGTGAAAGATGCGGAGAAGAGCTCTCACTAAACCTTATCTTATTTACATGTTCAAACCTAGAAAAGCTAAGAAAGAAGTATTTTAGTCAATTTTATATTCAATGCATTCCATTTCAGCCAGCGCTACTCTTGAGTGATAATGCAACTGTTGACATTTTCGATGTTTTTAACTTTTTACGAGATGCTGGTTGTGTTCTTTCAGGCAGTGTTAGGCTATCGTCAATCCTAAATGTTTAGCTAAACTCGTTAGCTGGCCTTGCCAAGATTGGCCGTTAACATGAGTCGATATGGTACTTAACATTTTTGTTCAGTTAGGTTCATTACGTCAGTGCCTGCGAGCTTTACTGCAGCAGACATATTACACTGCATACATTCAGGAATATGCAAGCTTTTTCTTGTGAAATCTGAAGCTATGGCCCATAACTTTGCCCTGTTTGACTGCAAAGCTTGCTGACTCACCAGGCCATTCTAAAAGGCCATTATTAAAAAGACCAATTCCTTCCTTATCCTTTTTCTGTTGCGTTATTTATGTCCTGTCCTTTGAGCTTCTTTTGCTTTAATATGTGTGAGCAACTGGCCCGAAATTCCGCACTTCCTGTTGTTCATTTGGCTATGAAGCTTCCAAACTTGATCGCACGTGAACAGCTCTGAACATGTTCACTTTCCAGCCAGTGTCTGAGGGCACGTTTGGGATGGGTGCTCAGCAAAGGCATGCACGAAACAATTTCATACTGCGTCATGGAATTGCATCACATGACATTCATTAAATAATGTGTAACTGCTGGTTAAAAATGAAGAAAAATGCTAGATCCAACTCGCATTTATTTACAGCGCTTTCTAGTGGACATGATACATAACAAAATTTGTCATAGAGCAGTACCTATACAGCTGGTGTGATGATTTCAATTCGATGGTATTGTTGCACAACTGTTGATGAAGTTAACTTTAGCAAAAATAATAACCTTTTTCTTTTGATAAACTGCCTTCCATGTAGTGCTGTCTAGGCTGGCTAGTTTGAATGACTGTCTGGGTGAGCAGATGCAGCGCATGCGGCAGTATGTCTGACCACACGAGAAGCTTGCGCGATTCGGAGAGAAACACCAAGCTGATTGAGCGCCCGAATATTGTGGGGGGTATGTCCAGCATCAAAACACAGATTTATTGTGGCGTTTTAAAAATATGTCGGCCTCGAAATGATCCCGTATGCTTTTTACGTTCTTCTTAAAAGGACTTGCCAGCCGTTAATGAATGGCCACCTTTATAGCTGTACTGTAGAGTGGGAAAATAATTTTTGGAAGTTACGTTTGCATCAGTTCCTATGGGGCCCCACTCATGCCTTGTACCCCTGCAACTTCGGCACATACATATTGTGATGCTTTAAAAATATGGCTGCTTTGAAATGACGTTTCGTACTTGCATACTCTGTTCTCGAATGTACTCGGCTTTTAAAATTATAGCGATAAGGCTCCCATACAAAGGAGAACCAGGCGGCGTCAGTAGCATGTGAGAATATGTGGATTGGTCATAAAAATAGCAATGAACACCATGTAAATTGTGAATATAAGGTCGCATCAAACATCATTATAACATGTAAGAATGTAAAGTAAATTAATTGTGCCAAAAATAAAATAAGGGTAAGATGGGAACCAAACCTGTAGCCCTTGGATCTTGCATTAGACATGCTATCCCTGGGACACCGAGGCACACTTGTTCGGCTTGATTAAAGGAGTAGAGACACCAAATTTTTGGATGCACATTTTTTTCTTTGAAGTGATGCGCTGGACATTGATATACATGTGTCACAACGTGGGCTTCACCTGCCACAGATGAATAATTTATAGTTCAATCTTTTTCTCCTGTCATTTCGATTTCGTTTTCAAAAGCCGAATGGCAGCTGTGACATGCAAGACACGTTCAGGTCATGTGAGGCGTGCAAAAACATTGATATAATATATGCTTGTTCATGTTTTGTCATTCCAGCTCTTGAGCAGGCTTGTGTAAGAGTTTATGTGAATTACAAAGAAGAAAGCAGCGATTTTACTGCAGTTTTTGTATACCTCACATGGCCTGAGCACGTCTTATACCTCACAGCCATTGTTTGGCTGTTGCAACTGAAACCGAAACAGTATGAGAGAAAAAAAATTCAATTATAGACTATTTACCGCTTGTTGGTGCAATCCACATAGCTGTCTATGTTTTCCAATGTGCTTCGTGCCATTCTGAAGAGAGAAAACGCTACTAAAATTTTATGTCTCTACACCTTTAAAGGAAGGCGTTGTGTGTCATGTCTGACAGTGTCCGTGTCTGCGAAACGATATGCATATAGAACCCCAGGCTGCTAAAGGGACCTATTAATGCTGTGGTGTCATACCCTTTAGGCAGAGCTTAATTGTTCCTAGAATTCGTAGATATGACTCCATAAGTGCACTGCAAAATTGGGAAACTACCTTGAAAGCTTTTGATTACATGCTTTCCCATGGGCCGTATCCCTAGCTGTTACCTACCTGTACCCAGAGACATCAGCGCCAGCGCATCTTGCTTATGTCATAGATCCCTGTTGGCCTGTATTGACACAGTAGTGAACAAAAAGATATATTTTCATTTTTTTTATAAATACAAAATAACAAAGATATAAAAGGTCTATTTGCCATTTCTGAATAATTGTGATGAAATAATGCCGTCTTCTTCCATCAGGAGTTGTTGGGGGTGTAACATTTTGCGTTTAGGTCGTTTTTAATTTTTGTCCTTTCATGGGCACTTCGCATTGCATTCATTCTCTATCTTCGAAATTATTTCTAACTTGCTTCAGTGGACATATTCTGCAGTTACATGTATTACTGCATATCTTGATAAACAATATGTTGAGTGTGAGGTTAACATAACATAATCAAGACTGTTCAAATGGCAAATATCCATGGCCACAAATATGGGATGAAACACCATCAGCTTTTCACTGAATTTCAGAGTAGCACAGTCCATGCCTTCACAAATTTTGAAGAGATATGGGTTCAGCAGAGGTCTGGTTTTTCAATCTTCGCAGGAGACATGTCAGATTGACCAACTGAGTTGTCGATGAAAATATTGTTCGTGCGAGCCTAAACAACTCTAGACAGACTCTTATCGACATTTCCAATGGTTTGGTCTCATTGTCAGGCTCTACAGTAACTCCATGGACTGTGAGGCGTCAGATGCAATGTTCTGAACTTGACAGAATCTCAGCTCCAATCCTACACTTACTGTGAAAAGAATTGGGTTTCAAGGATGATGTAGGTAAAGGAACACCTGGTGTGGATACCTCATGAATGGGAAAGAGTGATTTCAGTAGATCAATCGAAGCTCTTGTCGTGCGGAAATGGTAGCATTCATTGTATATGTCCCCCAAGATGCAATTTATATTGGCCTAGTTATAAACTTCCCACGTTAAACCTCAGAGGAAGTAACGTAATGGCACAGGGCTGATTCTCTACATGTGGAGTTTGTCTCCTCGACTGAATTCAACCTGCCACGAGCACAGATGTTGCTCAGGGCATTGTTCAAAATGTAATGCTTCCATAGGCACGCAAGAATCTGGAATTTGGATATGTGCTTCGACAGAATTAGGACACGAAGAATTCTTCTATGCTTGTGAAAAATTGGATAAAAAAGAGGACAGTGGACCCTATTAAGTGGCAAAGCCGCACTAATGAGAATATTTCAATTAAATTAATTTCAATAAGCATTGCACATCGTCGGATTGACAAAAAATCCGGGAGCGCAGAGCAGAAAGTTGAGATGCCGCTGCAGAATTGGAGAAACATGCACTAGACATTCACTGACAGCTTCCTGGACTCCACGCTTCAACAGAGTCAAAGAGTGATCGCCAAAAAAGGCTTGTGTATGAAGTACTGATCCATTACGATACTGTGAAAAGGTATTCCTTAAATTGCTGCCTCATTTTATAATATGAAAAACATATAATTGCCAATATCTTCACGCCATGCAGAAAGCAGATTTTCACTAAATTTGCTGTGGGAACAAATTGTCGCTTAGAATGATGATAAAAATTGGCTGCTGTTGATTAAAAAGTCTGACATTGTCGTCCCACTAACATTGTGCACAAATTGTAGTGCGATAAAGAAAGTTCAATTAAACTGAAATATCATATCTTTGTGTTCACTACTGTAGCTGCCAATTTTGGAGGAGTTGTCTCTACAAAGTGAGAGCTGCGATGCTTGACCTATAAGTGGTGGCAGTCACCCCTCATACAAGACTTGCTAGGAATAAGTGGGGAAGCATGATTTATTTTGCTGCTTGCCATGTTAGGCTGTGCCCAGCTGTCGTTTGGTTATTTTCCATGTTTCGAACATGTAGCACCCACAGGCTGGTTATGCATGCAGTTTCCAGTAACGAAGGTATTTAACTTATAGTATGCAAGTTAGGGATGGGGGCACTTTCGGGATTTTGCTGTCTATAGGATTGCCCTGGAGCACTATGCGGGCACCGACCAAGTTTTGCAATTCAGTATCATGCTTTTTTGTTGTGTATATTTTTCTAAACGCCGGCTTTTGGGCCTTACTACAATGTAACACAGGCCTTTTGAAGAAATTCATTGTGTTAGAATGTATTTTAACGTGTATTGACAATGGACAGTAAGGCTGGCAATGAATTTGACCGATTTATTGGGAGAACTTGGGCTCACAAACTGAAAACAACTTGGCTGTGGTAACAACAGCAAGCGTGCTCGGCGGATGTCGAGTTAAGAATGTGGCGATCTTGGCCGCGCTCAATTTAACGATGACGAAGAACAATCTTGGCCATATCGTAGCAATTGTTGCGTGCAGTTTCAGAGAAATCTGGTCGCATATTTTGTGGAAAACAATGATGAGACTGCGTGCCATCGGCATTGAACAAAGAAAACGGAAATAACAAGCGTGACAAAGGTGTGCGCCCATATCGAAAATGAAATGATTATTCTTTGTGATCGGGCAGTGCACTATAAAATTATTCCTGAACAAGTTAATTCATGTTATTTAATAATTTTCTCTCGGACTGCTGCAGATGTGGGAAAGTTTTTAAGATTTTACAGTCTGAGGAGAAACGGCACACGGCATAATTTTTTCACGCATTGAATGGAATGCTAGCGGCTGCAGTCAGCCAATAAATAAGCGCTTCCAAAGGCGGGATTTTCAAAATTGGTGCTCAATCCTCAGACTAATTTTCACGGGAATATCCTGGATGGTCTTTGTTCTTGTTGTGTTTTAGCGTATTTTTAATTCAGGTGCAGCTGTAAAAACAATACATTTGGAGGTTCCTTGTCGCACTTAACACTTTTCTGTCTGGCACATCTTCGACACATGGAATAAGAACAGTACCCAATGTTGCAGATGGACACAAACAGGGCTCTTGGACTCGCATTCGTTCAAAATGTGGAACTTTTCAAAACTGCTTCCAGTTATGGAATAATCAGTTGTGTTTAAATAATTACACCGATTCATGTCCCATTGATAAAAACCACAGGTAAAAGAAAGAAAAAAGAAACATCTCCTATGCTCCTTGGTTTTGGTGACTGTTGAATTCCGTCATGCACACCTTGCATAGGGTCATTTTTAACAGGCAAAATCCCTTATTAATTGACTCCCTCAATATGCGAGGCGGTGAATTTATTGAACTAGTCCGCAGTTGGTGCAGGCTGCTACTTGCAAAATTTTGTAGCAGCCTTGAAATGAACAAGGTTGAGATAACCAGTGAATTTGTCATCAGGCGGTGGCGGGAACCATGGGCCAGTTGAGCTCACTAGTAGAGCGAGAGGAGCTGTATGGAGGCGTCATGCATACACCAGTAAGCGACAGCCGAGTGCCCATATTTTACGCACTTCGAATTTGTGGCACATGGCTGTGATATTTGTTCCCAAATACTCGACTTTATCTCGCAACGTCAGTGTCTAAGTACAGCTTCCGAGGCTAGTCGTTGCGGTCTCGGCAGTGTCTCCCTCTTGCGGCGAGTGATGTGACAACAGCAAGTAAGCGCGGATGGTCTGCTTCGGCGACTGGTTTAATTAAAACGGCGTCTCACTTGCGCCTCTTTTCTACTTGTTCTCACGCAGCAGCGGTCCGTAGGCGGGAAAAAAAGGCGCGAGCGTCTGTGTACCGCTGGTGGACGCTTTCGTCACTATTGTGGCGCCGTGCAGTCGACGGCGCGCCGTCTGCTCACGCACACGACGAGCACAGTCGTCTGCTCTCGTTATTGCGTTGTCTGCGTCGTCGCTTTCGCATCGTTTTTTGCGAGTTTGTCTCGGCGCAAAGTTTTGAGAACTTTCTCGCCGCTTGCTGCCCGGAACCGTGGAAAGTGAGAAGCAATCGAGGCAGTCGTTGGAAGGTCGAGCGTGCGGCCTAGGCGTGTAATGGTTGGAGACGGAGTCAAGTCAACTTGGTATTGCTATAATGTGTCGCAAAATACTGTACTGCGCTGCCAACGCTACGAGGTGACCCCAGGTGATCGCTACCGGTGCGCAAGGGGAAATAGTGTCGATGTTTCACGACGCGTGGCACGTTCGTCAGTCACACGCAGTGCGGCACATCGCAGCTTCGTTATTATAAGAGCGTTAGCTCGTACTCATCATGTTTCTCGATTTATTTGGGTCTGCTACCACCTCCCTTCGGCGTGGAATTTTCTAAGTCCGAGGAATATTCAAGATGGCGGCCCCCTTAGTAAATCTGTATAGCAACCGAATTGGTGATTGATTGGTGACTCACTGATATATCCAATTGGTGATTGATTGGTGACGTCACTTATAAATCAAAGATGTCAAATTCGTATTTCCATTGGTGTATCTCACTTTAGTCACATTCATATAAATTCTAGTAAACCAAACAACTAACGCTCGTTACTTCAACGTCTTCCAGACGGTGGTGGCATCTTTTTTTAATTATTATGTGGGAAGCTGTAGTACTCCCTTCGTTTGCTGGAACTCTAAATCTTCCACGGAGTAACGCTTGGCTGCAGCATAATCTAGTGCTCCTGAATGACTGACGCCGGTCCTACAGCGGAGCACGTTTCTGATTAGACTGGTTAAACTTCCAGCTTGTTGCCACGGCAAGTGCCAGTGGTTGTGAAATGGTGTTCCCTTCTCCTCGATTCTCTGTTTCTCCGAAGTCGCGATGTGTAATTGGCTGTGCGGCAGCAGGAAATAATAATTAAAAAAAACGCACGCACCCCTCGTGCTGGAAGAATAGAGACATCGCCATTAGAATAACGAATCCTTTAGCGCGCATCGGGGCGCGGCGCGAAGCGAATGTCGACCGTCTGTCTCTCTGTCTTCTCCGTGGTTCCTCTCTCGTGTCGGAGGCGACGGTGGCGGCGCACGCGCTAACAAGAGGCTCCCAGGGACGTGCTCCGCGGCTTTTACGGGAGAAGACTTTCCGGCGGCGTTCGTATAACGAGCGAGCTGTTGACAACGCTTCTTTCTGGGGTGCCATGGCAATCCTCGCGGATGTGCAGCGCGGAAGCTTGCGGGCGGCCCTGTGATGGAAGTTACGTTTAACGAGCACTCCTTTTCGGCCGTTTCATTTTGGGCTCGCTGTTACAGGGCGGTCTTCTGCCCCGAAAGCTCTCTGCTTAACGTCAAGCAACCGTATCTCCTTTGTCTTGCTTTGGGGCGCACTTTCTACACCCTGAACAGGAAGGAGTGAAAAGAGAGTAAGCCGTACTCCCTTCTGTAAAAGGGAGCGCGCTAGAGGACAGCTTACTCACTTTGTACTTTCATATAGGCGTGTTCGTGTTTATAACGGTTCACAACCTGCACGTGGGCAGGGAAATAAAATTTTCACTCGCCCACTCACTCACCCACTGGCTTGTGTTGAATATGGTTTCAAAAAGCGTAAGTATAGTTTTCAAAATATTCATTGATATAATGCGATAAGAGCCGCTGTTTCGTAAAATAATTCTATTGGTTTGTTGCAGGGGCACAGCTTGCATTGGCCGATGTACTGAGCTCGAAATTAGTCTGCAATTTGTTGTGCCGCGCTCATCTCAACAGTTTTTCTAATTTGAATTTATAATAATTAATAATAATTGGTTTTTAAGGAAAGGAAATGGCGCAGTATCTGTCTCATATATCGTTGGACACCTGAACCGCGCCGTAAGGGAGGGGATAAAGGAGGGGGCGAAGGGAAGAAAGGAAGGTGCCGTTGTGGAGGGCTCCGGAATAATTTCGACCACCTGGGGATCTTTAATGTGCAACTGACATCGCACGTCACACGGACGCCTTAGCGTTTTTCCTCCATAAAAACGCAGCCGCCGCGGTCGGGTTCGAACCCGGGAACTCCGGATCAGTAGCCGAGCTCGCTAACCACTGAGCCACCGCGGCGGGTAATTTGAATTTGAAGATGTGGGTTCAAAGCTTGCTCTTCTTCGAGACAAGGTTCCTATAGTATTACGATTGCTAGCGCCATCCACGCCGCCTCAGACAGAAGGCTGCAGTTCGACTGTGGCAAAGTTCGAAAACGAAAGTGCGAAATGCACCACCCAAGCGATTTCGGTCCGAGCCGCAGTCTTAGCAGGTGATGGTGCTCAGTGGTTTGATCTCAGCCTGTGCGGCCGCATTTGGATGGAAGCGAAATGCAATTTTTTTTTAAATTCTCGAACTATTTTTGGCTTTACGAGTGCTTGTTCCGTCTCATCTTGAAAGCAGGGCGGATGAAAAAAGGAAGCAAGCTTCCATCCATTCGACCTCCCTGTTCCGTGGGTAGCTTGGTATAGACGGCAGGTTCCTTACCTTAGACGCAGAACGCCGTTCTTGTTGGTACGTTGTTCGGGGTAGAGATAAGAAGAGCAGTAAAATGTGCGCTCAGTAACTAAGTTTGTATCCATTTCTGCACGCCTCAGCAGAAAAATCCTCGAGCTGTGTACTTTCAAGGCCACTTGTACGTTGCTTATCGATCGGCCGTGGTATACTTTTCTACGCTGCAACATTTCAAATACCTGCCACAGGTTTGTCCCAGCTAATTTCTGAGTTATATATTTCTCAACAGGCATCACAATTTGAAAACTCGGCGTCTGACATGAGGTTACTTGTTCGATGACAAAACTACTTTGCTCTGAAGGAGTAGAAAAGAGATACGCCAGAGTCACTATGCGAGGAAGCTGTTCCTCGTAATTGAAATTAGGGGCCGGCTTCCGTTCAGTGACGCGAAAAGGGGAATCGCGTCTTTCAACAGAGAAAATAGGGGGGGTCTGCGAGTGGCAATTGAAACGGTTGCGACATGGATGATCGCGGCTTCGTAATAACGTTGGGAGCTAGCCGTCGTGCCGCAGCCTTGACAGGCAATGCACTCACGCGATGATAAAGGGTACAAATAATTGCGCTGGAAATCTGAAACACTCCAAGCCCGGAGATGATTCCGCTAGCGCGGAACGCTTGAACGTTCGTCGCATTTCCAGTCGCGTTACTGGGCTCGAAAGACCCTCGCTGGCCATACAGGTATAGTGCGGTCCGAAGCTCTATGATGGGGAACACTTTGCTATGTCTGTCACCGATTAATAATAATAATAATAATAATTGTTTTTTTGGGGAAAGGAAATGGCGCAGTATCTGTCTCATATATATTTGGACACCTGAACCGCGCCGTAAGGGAAGGGATAAAGGAGGGAGTGAAAGAAGCACCCAAGTGTTAATGAGGAGACACGTCTTGTTTTCTTTTACAACGAAAGCTGTTGTAGTAAAGAGCTCAAGGTGTTTTCTTCTAAGGCGTGTAGTGGGGATGGCATCTTAGGAAGTCCTAACTTTCGTAGAGGTGGGGACAAGAGTTTCTCTTATCTCCGAGATATACAGGAGCGCTGGCGGTGCACATAACAGCAACACTGCAGAAGGAAACCCTGTGGTCTATAGCTTTCGACAAAGGGTGCACATTGATTGCCAAACTATAGTGCGTCTTGGATGATTTCTGCTGGTATATGTTGTCACTTTTCTTAAACTACGCGCCATATGATCTGTCTATACGCATGATATGCGTAAGTCGATCCCTGCTTGAACGCTTGTTGCCGCCGCCTTTGATAGATCACTCCTATTGCGATTTTCAAATCTGGCACTTATCCCCTAATATTACCGCATCAATACCAATCGATTTCTCCGTGCGTGTGCTTTACAACGATATTGTCCTCCCGAGGCCCGGCAATGGAACATTTGTCTAATCTATTGGACAGCGGTATCGCAGATGCCGCAGGTCTGAAAGGAGACTCGTTCCCGTAGATTTCAGGGCACGTTATTGAACCCTAGCTGGTTGATGAAATTAATACTGGACCTTCCACTACGTCGTCCCCAAAGTCCATCGCAGCTACGGGGCGCTAAACCCGACGTACATTAGCATGCCAGAAGTCCGAGTCATCCTGCTCCCCTTGAAGCACTCTCTAAGAAACCGGAGTCGGTGTGCATACGTTCTACGATGGCGATCAGAAGCGTTAGAGGATTCACTTGCATTTAGCGCGCGGTAAACCATTTAGGGCACTTCTAATAGTATTCGTAGTGTAACCGACGCAGAGGAACACCCACTTTCTAGTGGCCTTCGCAAATGTTATTATTTCCTACATATTGGGCTTTTCCCTGCCTATAAGCCATTAGTTCGAAATGCTGCAAAAAAATATTGCAATCATGATTTTTTTAATTTAATTGTTTTTTTTGGGGGGGGAGGAAATGGCGCAGTATCTGTCTCATATATCGTTGGACACCTGAACCGCGCCGTAAGGGAAGGGATAAAGGAGGGAGTGAAAGAATAAAGGAACAGAGAAGTGCCGTAGTGGAGGGCTCCGAAATAATTTTGACCACCTGGGGATCTTTAACGTGCACTGACATCGCACAGCACACGGGTGCCTTAGCGTTTTTCCTCCATTAAAACGCAGCCGCCGTGGTCGGGTTCGAACCCGGGAACACCGGATCAGTAGTCGAGCGCCCTAACCACTGAGCCACCGCGGCGGGTGCAATCATGATCCCAGGCTCAAATTATCATATCGGGAATGTTTGGAAAAAAGATCGATAACACAGTTTACACTTGATGTCTCGGGATGTTATACATCATGCATGCCTGCAGGTTGAGCCAGGTTACTTGCACGCGAAAACTGCGAGCGCAATTTTTGGGAAACAATGGCTCGCGTGTATCCTATATTATCGGATCGATATTATCGATCCAATGTGTGACATGCGATTACACTGCTTGTGCACTTTCCACGCGTTAGTGGCGAATTGATCGTCGGGCACAATTTTCGCAGCACGAAGGACAGACTAACCATTGACGCAGACCTTAAAGACCTAGACATTCATACCGACCTCAAAGACGGTGGCACCTTTTGTAGACGAGAAATATATAATGCTTCTTCCAGAATTGTGTGAAATGTTCTGACACTTATTGTTGAATTTTTTGTCCAATGGGTGAGGAAACAATCTGTAAAACCTCACTTACTAAGCAATATTTCTTTTTGCAACGCAGGGCTTGCAGGGGGCTCGGCATCTAACGAGATAACGAGCTTTGGACGGACGCGACCATCTGCAGAAAGATTGTTGGGCGTTTTCTGTGATCCCGCTGGCTGGCGCGTCGCTGTGGACTCCTGGAAATGACACCATTCAAGGTTAGGAGCGCCTCACGCGAAGATTGCCCCGCCGTAATGGCGCTGATTCAGGAGCTCGCCGACTACGAACGGATGTCGGATCAAGTCAAGTCGAGCGCCGCCGACTTGGAGGAGCACTTGTTCCCAAAAGACAAGGACAGCGGACTGCGGTGGGCGCACGTCAACGTCGCCACGGTGCCGGCGGACAACAGCAGCGGAGGTGAAGACGGGGGCGAAAGCGTCATCGGATTCACCCTCTACTTCTTCGTGTTCAACCCGCTGACACTGGAGCGCGTGGCCTACATGGAAGACCTGTACGTCCGCCCCGCCTACAGGGGGCGGGGCGTGGGCCTGGCGCTGTGGCGCTCGGTAGCGCAGCACGGGGTTCGGCGCTCGTGTGACGTGCTCAACTTTGAGGTGCTCGACTGGAACGCGCCGTCGCTGGCGTTCTACGCCAAGCGCGGCGCCACCAACATCAGCAGCTCGCAGGGATACCAGCACTGGAGGTTCTCCGGCTGTGACCGGCCCGACGTATCTGCTTAGCGCTTCGAGTGCAGCTTAGAACTGCTTGCGTTGGGTGCCACTTTGTGATCTTTTATAGACAACGTTAGTGTTATTGTCTTTTGTAGTGTTTTCTGTAGTGACCTTTCTACTTAGTTAATTGCGAATGTAAAGACTGAGTAGTTTGTTAATGTAGTCATGAAATGTTCGGATTGGAATCTATTCCCAAGTTGTTCTTCTATTTTGTCATTGTATAGTACATGTGTGTTGAGATCAAATGACCCTCCTGCTTTGGCAAGCGTCGTGGCCAGTATAAATCAGTCAATAAATAAAGGGCGCTTCAGGAATTTGCTGCTTGGCTGCGCGTCTATGGGTTTGTCTTGAACTCGCAGCTCTAAGCGAGGAAGTTTCATGGTGCAGTGGTACTTATAATGCTTACCTGTTTGCACGCTGCAACCCTGCACGCAACTGTCGATTAAGAGAATGATAACTTCGTTCATGTCTCTGCATGCGTCGCTACTTAGAGGCTGAAACTTGGGTACGCCACGCCCATTTGGAACTCGCATCAATCATATCTCATCGGCTCATTAGAATCTGTTCAAAATTGGTTTACTATACTCGTTCTCTCCCTATATTCTTATGACGTCAGCGTTTCGTCTTTAAAGTCAGAATCCGAGCTGTCAGCGCCGCACTTAAAGACTGTCCTTGTATCACAAGTTCTCTTGATCCCTTAATCAAGCACCACACACTATAGCAGCGTCCCGCATGTCCTACCGCATCAACCACGAGCTGCATTCCTTGCTTCCTTTTTCTTCCGAACCGCCACAGACTGGAACGGCCTTCCCCCAGACTTCGCTGCTGCCACGTGTCCATCTTCTTTTTTACGGCTTTTGAATGGCCATTTTGTTCAATGATTACTTGTCACGGGGTGTTTTTTCTTTGTATAAAAACCCAATCTTTATGTAACGCCCCTTGCGGGGAACTTTAAGTAAACTGAACTGATATTTTGCTGCAAAGAAAAACTTTCCTGACAAGCAGTGAATACGTGCGATAGGAAACTGTTGTAGCTCACTCGTTGGTTCGCTTACTTTTTTTTTTTCCCCTCGGCTGCTGTACGGGATTTAGCGAAATCTGTTGCCAGGGCACCACTAACAACGCGCTTGCATTTATGGGTGTTTTTCTTCTGCTTCATGTACGGTATGGCTTACGAGGGTAAGTAAAATTTTGGTTACTGAAATTCCTCTCTAGCGTTCATCTGCTTGCTGCAAAAATATCAGTGGGATTTCGTTTCGTCTCGTGATTAGACGTACGTAGAGGCGCAGGAGACGTGCGTAGAAAACACGGGCACAAACGACGACTGGAGAAAAGGACTAGCCTCCCCTTTGCACACTTTTGTTTCTTTACTGCCACCTACACTCATATAATTATGACCTAAACATCGCAGCTTCGTTTTGTCCAGTTCAAGCTGTTCCGGGTTGTAAAAACAAATATATGTAAAAACATATATATATATATATATATATATATATATATATATATATATATATATATATATATATATATATATATATATATATATATATATATATATATATATATATACTTATGAAGGGAGCCGACAGTCACCAAAACCAAGGTGCATAGGGGAATGTTTTTCTTTTTTTGTGTGTGTTGTTCTTATCAGTGGGATATTAAAGTACTTAGATTAATAAATCGCTTAAAGAAAATTATAAAGCTGCAGAAAAAACAACCATGCCGCCGGTGGGATCCGAACCCACGTCGGAGGTCGTGGGTTCGGATCCCACCGGCGGCATGGTTGTTTTTTCTGCTGCTTTATAAGTCATTTTCTTTAAGCGATTTATTAATCTAAGTACTTTAATATCCCACTGATAAGAACAACACACAAAAAAAGAAAAACATTCCCCTATGCACCTTGGTTTTGGTGACTGTCGGCTCCCTTCATAAGTTTGTCAAACGGGGCCCTCATTTCCTTTAACTGATCTGCTAATATATATATATATATATATATATATATATATATATATATATATATATATATATATATATATATATATATATATATATATATATATATATATATATATATATATATATATATATATATATATATATATATATACTTGAAAAAGATCGGTCCTCGGATCGAAACGTCGAGTAAAATAGAAATGGTAATGTTTCCTTAAACGAAGCGTATACTTCCATGTGTATGTATATATGCAGTTAGGAACGTGCAGTGTGAATGTATTAACGTTAGCAGTGGCGTGAGAGCAAATAATTTTTTTTTCTAGTGTTGAGACCTAAGCAACTACAGGCTCCCCTCAAATATGGTCGAGTGCGTGAACTGCAACACGCATCGCCTTGTGCACCAGGCTCCTTACGCAGTCTCGCCGGCTTATACATATACCTGCAACAGCCGATCGCAGTTGTGCCCTGGCGCGCTGCAAGGTTTCCCGAGCGAGCCACCGCTGCCGGTGTTTTTGCCAAAACAGACGTAAACACGCCTTGCGGTTGATAACGTTTACTGGGAAAAATGTGTTTAGCATTTTATGATCGTTACCATTTTTTACCGGCTGCCTGAGACATACACAATATTTTAAAAAATAGTTGGGCTAAATTGTAACAGGCTGCGTTTTCGTAAAAGAAATACGAAGTTGCGATAAAGTGCGCTTTATTTCTTATTCAGCTGTAAATTTCACCGTGAGGTGGCCCAAGTAAAAAATACAGAAAGTAGCCTATTTGATAGCCAATATTATTGGGGCTTGGCTCAGCGACCTCACAACTGCAGCAATTTTTGTTTTGTTGCAGAACACAGTTTCTCCATTCTGTTCGTCAGGTTCGAATTGTGCTCAAATGACGTGCGTAAACCAGGGAAATGATCTTTTTGTGTTTTGTTTGAAACGAGGCTCGTCTAACGTTTTGCGCCTATGCAAAGTGGCCTAACCGATAGAGCTGCTCAATTTTCGGCGTTGCTGCCGCATTGTGGCACATAGTGAAAGCGAGGGCAAAGTGAAGATCCGCAGTTGCGCGCCCCCGAAGAGGAGGTGAAGCTTTCACGTTGAGAGTACCCTGAGTATCCTGACTTCGTGACGCAGTGAAGGTGAGACGGTGTCCGCAAGATGAGGAAGTGCGCGCCCGCGGAGCAAGAGACAGGCGCCTCTGGAGGGTAGAGTTGGGTCGACGGTTAATGGGTGATGCTTCTGAAGGGAGGGGGTAGGCAGCGGTGGGCTGCTGGATTTCGGGTAGCAGTAGGTGAGTGGGCAGCCCCCTAGCTAAGGGAAGGCGGAGGGGAGGGGGTGCGCTCTAAACAGGAATACCCCTATATGGGAGTAATAAAGGGAGTAAGCTGTCCTCCAGAGCACTCTTTTTACTCCTTTCTGTCTACAGTATGGTTGGTGGTATGTGCCTTTGAGGGGGGTGGAGACTTCACACCAACTCGCATGAGATTCCTGGGAGGGTGTAGCACTATTTGCAGTGGAATGATGGCGCCACTCGGGCGTTTTAGGGCTTCTTCGGCACCAAACCGCTCAAATCCGCGTTTTCAATATGTGGCGGGCTCAAATATGCTCAAATATGTGGGGTTTAGCTCTTAAATTCGCGGGATATTTGATTCTGTAATTTCTTTATACAAACTAAGCTTCGCGTGACATTATCACACCCAACATGGACTACAACTATATATGTACAGGTCCTCGGAGGCTGCGTAGTGAAAGGGACACTGAGGACAAAATGAAGTTAGCTTTTGCCGGTAGGTTACCGCGTTTAAAGAGATTACCTCCTGTGAAAGTGGAGCTTTTATGGGTTATAAAAGATCGAAATATGAATCGGAGGCATTGCCGCCACCGGCCACTTTCGCAAGCAACCCGCGGCGTGGTGGTAGTTTTTGCGTGCTCTGATCCGTGATGCTAGGCTGCGCCGCCATTCACTTAGTGATCGCGGAGTGTTTCCGGATTTTAATGTCCCAACTTTGCATCGTGCGCCGGGGGAGAAAATTGAGCTTTTAAACCAAATTTTCTCAGCAATTCATTCGTCGTTTGCTGCTGAACAGGTATCAGTATTAGGAGAAAGAGCCACGTAGGTTTTTATTGAGAACGACAATTGGATATAACTGCCCTCGGCGTCCCATTAAGCCTTATCCTTATCAAGCGGCCACATTAAGATATGTCTGCTGAACAGGTATCAACATTAGGAGAAAGAGCCACGTAGGTTTTTATTGAGAACGACAATTGGATATAACTGCCCTCGGCGTCCCATTAAGCCTTATCCTTATAAAGCGGCCACATTAAGATGTGTCGACGCGTTCACGTAATGATGTGTTGCACTGAAGTCGCAGCGGTCGCCATGATGGAGACCACGCGGTAGTACACGGAGAAAAGCTGCGCCTTTATCTATAATCCGCTCATCGCAGCCTTCTCTGACGTGCACTGTGAAAGCTACGCGTGGGCGTATCATGGCGTAGTGACCGTGAGGTCACGTGCAACGAATTTGCAGAAGCGAGAGGTTCTTGTAGCAAATCGCTCTGAAAGCCCTAGTAAGAAGGCCTTTGTCCCTCGCTAGAGGGGTAGTATTAGAAGAAGATCGCTCGGTGAAAGCTGGGTGCATCCTACGTGTCGAGATTTCCCCGCCCGAGGCATATATCCGTATATAGCAATGAGTTCTACAGTACTGTTCGTACCTAGAGCTAACCCACTAGAACTTTCCAAACCCTCCTTAAACCCTTTCGTAGCTATCATTTCCCCCGAAGAAACCCCCACTAGCTCAACACTGCAGTTGTCCTTCTTAATTAGGCCACGACCGGGCGTAGGCACTGCGTCGCGGAGACATCAATCAAACGGGCTCAGGCTCGACCGTCGTCGCACAAAGCCCCGCTTAAGCAGCTTGGAGGTATTCGCTGCAGACCAGTGAGATCGCGAGTCGGAAAGAAAACAAACCCCTCAAACTCCGTCCTCGAATCTTCTAGGCCGAGCTGCCGGGAGCTTGCTTGCACAGAGAAAGAGAACGAGTGGAAAGGAGGCGAAAGAGGGGAGGGTGACGAGTTCGCCAAAGCTGGCGCACCGATATAAACTGTGTCGGGGGCCGAGCAAATCCGTTTCTGGCGCCCCGTCATCTGTCGGCGACACTCGGAGAGCGCCGGACCCCGGGCCCAAATCCCCGCCACCGCCGCCTCTGGGTCGCTTGGAATCGATTTGTGCCACGACGTGTGGCCCTAATCATCGGTCCTCCTGAGTAGGAGTTACGTGCGTTTTGTTGTTGCTGTCGTCTCCACGGTGTAACCGAACAGCCGAGGAATTTCACCGGAGATTGTAGCGCGCTTTCTGAGGGTCGCAGGGTGTGACTCGAACAGGGCGCGGGGTAAGGTGGCAGGGTGGAAGCGAAGCGGCGACACGTGTAAACAGAGTTTACGACGGGTCTTTGTCGTTATCGGAGTAGCAATCTAGCGAAGAAAGGGGACAGAGGATAAGCGCCAGTCCTGCGCCCCCTGGTCTCCTCGTCCGCAAAACAGATAAGCCTATATAGACTACCGAGGTTGTTTCTACTTTAAGATATCTTGCTGCGTGGACAGAACACAGACGTGAAGAGTGAAGGACGCCACAACCGGCTACTTAAAACCAAAGAAGACCAAGCCGAGGAAAAAGATTAAGAGAAACATAATGACCACACAAGGTTACTTTTTTTATGTGTGGCGCTGTTTCTGCAATTTTACCTGTGTTGGTTGTAAGCAGGGCGTTGTGACGTCATCTCTTTTCACTTCTGTGTTCATTTTGTGCTCTGTGATAGCTTCAAGTCTGAGTCAACTTGTCTGAGAAGCCTTTTCGTCTTTCCTCTCTTGTTGCCTTCGCACTGAAGGTGACGGCACGTTGCATGCGTGCTCTAGAGTGCTAGTGTTCATTAACGTGGAATGCTGTTTTTCAATGCTTGAAATGCATTACACGGTTACATCCCCACTTTTTCATGCTCGCGCTGTTTTGTTCGTGGGCCCGTCCATATGGACATTGGTAGCAAATGAGTGCCTGTTTTTACAAGTGTACACTGCCCACACAGCCGCGTATAGTGTCCGCTGCACAGGTGACCACCTAGTTAGGAGATTAGATTACCTTATCAGCATGGGCTCTAAGAAGATAAAAAAGCAAATATGATAGCCTGGAAGAATACATCAGCCTGTGCGACCAGCCCCAGTAATAGAAAGGTAACGTCTAGGTACCCTACCACACCACGGGAGTGATTGGTGCAATGCAAGAGTACTCTACTGTATTATAATCCATATAACATACGGATTATAACCCGAGCGCAGCTTCTCAGAAAACAACTCAGGCGATAACGCTGCGAGAAATTTAAACTTTTATATAGTTGTAAACAGTGTAGTGCGAAACGCGCGAAACGTTTTCGTACCCGGAAAATTTTAAAATATATTCAAAGAAAGAAATGCTCGTAGGCGGCGTCGACCAGATATTCCTAGGAAGGTAGGCCCTAAAGCAAACCTTTGCCTGTCGTCCGATAAACAAGCAAGTGAAGAAACCCGTCGATCCAGAATTGCCGCTCTACACGCAATATAGCTCCGGTATTTATACAGCACAGGTATTACTTTACAGGCTAAATCGACGTATTCGTTTTTGGCCGTGAAATCCTTCGCTCCGCAATTTCTGCGTGGAAATCTGTCCGGAATGGAAATGAATGAAACTAAATTGAATAGAGTCTGGTTATATTGAGTTAAAAACAGGTTCGTTATAATTAAATAAAAATTTATTGAGTACATGAGGGATGGGTATAAAAAAATTAGTATACAGGTGAGGGTGCCAGAGTCAGGAGAGTGCACAGAAGCCTTGGGTAAATTAATACTAAACTAAATTACAAATAAGAAAGCAGCAACGCAGACAGGTAATTATGCAATAATAAAAGACTAATATGCGCAGAGAAACATTGCAGGCGATGCAAACGAAACAAATATAGTATTAATTTATTTATTTATTAGCTCCTAAAATTCCCCATTTAAGGGGTATTACATGAGGGGCGGGCGGGCAGTACGGCAGTTATGACAAAAAATAGTTTTCGATGGCAGTATTGAATGGTTGAATCAGAGCGAAAAACAAAAATGTACGACTAAAATACCTATTGTTAATATGATATTGCACGAAATACAAAAAAAAAACAGGAAACATACAGCGCAGTGCAAACAATTTAAATATTCAATAATAAAAGGCATATACACTACGTTATTAAGTCTTCTATATTATTCTAAAAGAAAAATTTTCAAAGTTAATTTGAACAAAAAGAAAGACAAGGGTGATTTTAAACTCAGAGGTAGATTATTCTATAAAGAAATACAGGCGAACTGATAACTCAGTCCTCCATTGTTAGTAAAAACTTTGGGTAGAAAAGAATTTTTGTTAGTTGCAAACCAGTGGGGTTACTATATTCCACACACACAAAAAAACTATTGTCAATACATCGTACATACAAGATGCGCATGTCGAGGCATTCGTACCGTAGCAGTTCAGTTTACTTAGATGAGGATATATACTTCCGTACAATCCAGCAGTCCGTGTTACAAATCATTGTTGAGCGCGTTGAAAAGTTGAGGTTGATATTTAGGCCGTTTCACTGCTGTCTTCTAGCTGTATTTATTCATCTGCCATAGCGACGGTTTAGATAAAAATGAGACATAACAACCCGTATCTATTCGCGGCTGGGTTGGTTGTACGTCACGCGGTCAAAGGCACACCTGGTGAATATTTCCTCCACTGCATTTCTTTTTGTAATACGGAAGAACACAAAACAACGGACAGCAAATAAAAGCATGCTCTGGTTCGTAAGTCTCATATTTTTCAGTCGAAAGCGTTCGCACCAATCTCTGCTCTTCAACCACTCTTCGTACATTCTGAATTAATCCCAGGTCTGTGTGGCGTTCCGATGCGTGCTGTTTTTTCGCTCGACGGTTCTTCGTGCTACAAAATGTAGTACACACGTGATGCTTCAAAGCACGCTGGCTCTCCATTTCTCAAAACCTAAAAAAAGGTAGCTGGAAAACGTGCCGCATCATTCAAATATTTTTGCGGGGCACGCACACTTAACGGATACCAATTTAACTGTGGAAGAAAATTAAGGGCAAGGTACAACCGGGAAACTTTTCCTAACTGCCGAAATCCCAGCCCGTTTATTTAGGGAATGGCATAAAACTTTAGGCTTGCTGAATCTCTCTTTCCATGCTGTGAGACATTACAGATATGAAATGTTATATTGTGACGCCGGCTCCGCCGCCGACAAACCGCTTTGACTGGCCGCAAAGATGTGCGCCCGACTGCATGCATTCATAATCGGCCTGCGCTCTGTAAGGTATTTACTAATTACGCCTTTTTTTTGCGAAAAATGCGAAAAAAAGGACATGTTCGGATAATCAGCCGCATGAATAGTTGATCACGTGTGCTTGATATGAGAGGACGCAATTTCTTGCTAATGATGGCCACGAGATGCCGCCGGTGCATGGATACAACTAAAGCCTTTTTAGCTACAACTCAAGCTGCAGAAGAGAGAGTGAGAAAGCGCACGCGCTCTTTCGCGCCGTGTTTTTACGCACCTCAGGCTGCAGGAGGCAGGACCGCACCCAGTGGGAACTGAGGATTATACAACATTTGTCCGTAAAGTTCCGAGACTGAGCCTACTAAAAAAATGCCTTTAACATTAAATCATTTGTGCAGCACCCCTTCGAAATAATCTCCCTTGCAGTCTATACACAGCTTCCAACGCTTCTTGAGATCCTGGAAACAGTTGGAAAACGCTTCTTTTGGCAGGGCTGTCAGCTCCTTTGTCGTGGCGTCTTGAATGGCTTCCACGCTCCCCATCCATCGACCTTTTAGGGCTTTCTTCACACGAGGAAACAGGAAAAAATCGCATGTGGAGAGGTCAGGCGAGTATGGCGGATTGGGAAGTACAGTAATGCCGTGCTTGGCGAGAAATTTTGTCACGCTGAGAGCAGTGTGCGGCCTTGCGTTATTGTGGAGAAGGCTCCGTTGTCCAGATGCCCATAAGTCAGGGCGACGGCGTCGCAGTGCATCACGCATGTGCTGGAGCACGCGGATATAAAACTCATGATTCACCGTCTGGTCTTGTGGGACGAACTCGTGGTGTATGACACCTCTGGCATCGAGAAAAACTATCAGCATCGTCTTTGTTTTGGTCTTTTGTCGCCGCACCTTTCTCGACGCCGGAGAGCTTGTGGATCATCATTCGGCGCTCTGCCTCTGTGTCGAGGATCGTATTGAAAACACTATATTTTGTCTTCAGCAATGATGCTGTCGACGAATGTAGCATCCTTCTCTGCCTCGGAGAGCTAGTCAGAGCTCACTGATGCCCGCGTGTCCTTCTGGTCCTGTGTGAGAGAGTGCGGCACAAGTCTGGCATTCAGCTTTCGTTTCCCCAAGTTCTCACGCAAAATTTGGTGGCATATTGTCTTACTAATGTCGAGAGCATCTGATAGCATGCGGACTGTAATGGTGTGGTATTGCTGTACGATTTCTCTGATCCGAGTCACGTTGTTTACATTCCGTGAGGTTGAAGGGCGCCTCTGCCCTGTGTCGTCTTCCATTGACGTTCTCCCCGAAACGAACCTTTCGTGTCTCTCCAAAACTCGCGGCCGCGACAATGTCTCCTAGCCGTAAGCGTCACGAAGGAGCTCATACGTCTGTGTGGCTGTCTTGCCAAGCTTCACACAGAATTTTATGCTTACGCGGTTTTCGAGGTCGACGTCCATCTCTCCACATTCACTCACAGTAGAATGCGCAGACGACTAGTGACAATGTATTTTTTTACATGTAGTGCCGTCTATCAGTTGCCACAGCAATTAACTTAAATAGCTCACGTTAGCCCGAAATGATGGCGTTACACATACCCACCAACGTTTGTTGTGGGGAACCATTTATAGAGAAGAAAATAAATCAGTCTGAAACTTTACGGATAAAAGTTGTAGGCCTATTTCAATAATGCCAGCGATAGCGCAGATTCTCGAGAAGAATGGGCTCCGAGTTACGGACAGCCTTGTTCCCAAGAACGTCATTTTATCTGCAGCGCAATTTCAATTCATTCAGAGCAAAATGAGCATCTCGTTGTTAGAAGAATTTTCTGAAAAGATTTATTCTGGCTTCGGTAACGGTGAGGTTACTTGTGCTCCGCTTTTTGAAGCCAACAAGGCCTTCGATTTCGTTTAGCACTATCTATTCTTACAAAAACTTGATGTTATGGGATTTAGAGGCCTTTGTAATGACTTTCTAAGAAAACGTTTATAATCATGCTCAAATAGTACAAGTGGGTTATAATCATAGTTGTGAAACCTTATTGTTTGCCTGTGTACCACTAGGGCCGTTTTTATTCTCTCTGCTTTTTAATTTACTTGTTAAAAATGAACATGATGTTATTTCTAGATGCGTTAAATTTCAATACGCAGATGACGCAGTAATTTTGTTGAGAAATGCATCTTTTTTAGCGGCTGTGCAGGCTCCTCATGTCGAAACTGTGCTTGTTATGGACTAGTATTAATTCAGTCTTTATTAGTCATCAAAGAATGGAACTTGACTGTTTTGATAATGCGAACAAAACGCTTCTTTCTTTTAAGACTCTTTACGTTGCCTTTATTGTTACTGCATTGCTATTCCTTTTTCTGATAATGTCAAATATTTATGGGTACTGTTCGCCAGTGATATGTCGTGCAACAGCCATTTAAGCTTTATATGCAGCAAGCTCCGTGGTTAATCATGCGTATTATACAGTGCCAGATTTTTATTGCGCTTTACAATTCGCAAGTTAATCAAAAACTCGCTCAGTCGCGCTGTTCTTAGATATGGAGTTACTCTATTTTACCATTGCTCCTTCTTACGGTGGTCGAAGGTAATCTCAGTCCTCAAACAGATCCTTCGATGTTTAGCAAAAAATTAAGACGTTCCGCCAGATTGCAGATTATATTTTTTTCTGCAATTTCCCTCTTTCGACAGCCGGCTTGTTCAAAGTGTCATGCACGCTTATTTTTGCCTAAGTCATTTCTTAGTTACTCATGCACAATTACGATATTTTCGCCACCAGTCCCGATATTTTTCCCCCAGTTGCTACACCCAGTACGGACGTTTTGATGGAGACCACTGTGTACTCACAACTTTTAACTCACTATATGATTCTAGGTTTTAATTTAGTCAATGTTATAACTGGAGCGTTATATAACAGGAAATATGTCTTTTGTTACATCTTATGAATGAATGAATGAATGAATGAATGAATGAATGAATGAATGAATGAATGAATGAATGAATGAATGAACATTCATTGGCATAAGTGGTGGTTGGAGCTGTTTCTGGTGGGGCTCATTGTCCGCAGTTCCAGTCGCTTCTGCTGACTTCTTGGCGATGGTAAGGAGCGTCTCCTGGTCTTCCAGGGAGACGCTGGATAGGTTCACCTCACACTGCTCCAAGGCCGCATCAGGCGGCTTAAGGTGGTCGGTCTTTTGTGGACATGGGGGTGAAGGCAGGGGTGTCGCCACACCAAGAACATGCATCTACGTATACTGTTGGGTGCAGGCGATGGAGGTGATAGAGATCAGAGTATGCGAGGGTCTGAACTCGCTGGAGAAGGTAGGAGACTTCCGGGGAAGAGCCTTTGTATGACAGGGATGTAGGCGCCTGCTGAGATGCACGCTTTCTAGGCGTGTTGCGTAGTGAATGGATGGGGGGTAGAATTACGCTCGGTGAGCATAATCTCGAGCTAAGGTATCAGCCCTGATATTTCCAGCGAGGCGCTCGAGCACGGAGACCCAGGTAATGACATGGCCTTTTTCCAATGGAGAGTATGTCCCAGGATGCGGACGGCTTGACTTGAGACAAGATCGCTTGTGTAAGCTCGGCAGGCGGCCTGCGACTCGGGGAAGATATGTGAGCTCCGAGAATGGGCATCACTCAGTTCAATGGTGAGGGCGACAGCGATCACTTAAGTGGCAGTGGAGTCTGCATGGTGGCCGGAAGGAAGCGGCCAGGTTCATAGTGTTGGTGCACTCTACTGCGGCGCAGGCATACGTTTGTTGGTGGGCATATGAGGCAATATCTACGGAGATGGCTGTGGTTTCCTGTTCATACTGTTTGCGAATATGCTGAAGGTGGGTCTGTCTTCTGGCCGTTTGATGTTCGTGATGCATGCGGCGGGTTATAGGGTCAAGGTGGAGACGGTGCGGATGTCAGTGGAGAGTACACCCGTGAGGGCAAGGGCCTGGGAGGCCTTCGGGTCGCGTGCGTGGCGAAGAATGACTGAATGCTGAGGTGGTGAGCCTACGAATGCATCGAGAGGTAAGGACCGCGTCACGGAGTTCTTCAAGGGTGGATATGGTGCAGCCTTTGAGCCGAGGGGGGTGAAACTGACCATCGTCTCCCTAGAAGACCAGGAGGCGCTGCTCACCCTAGTCAGGAGGGTGCATTTGATGCTTTGAACCCCTATTAGATAATACTGTTTCTTGTCAAACTCATGAAGTTCCTTTGTCTCCGCTGTTCTGTGCTTCCTATTGTGTTATATAGAATTGATAATTGCATTTTTTTGTGTTTTTGTTCACATTATTCCTCAGTAATGTGTGCATTCTGCGTTACTTTTGTAAGATTTGCAAGGGCAATGTTTTTTTTTTTTTTTCATGAGAGCAGGCCTTTGTCAGGGGTTATTAGACGCCTTTAGGCTGCTCTCTCGAGTTTTGAGTCCGTGCACTGACAAATCGAAATCAATGAAGAAAGTGCTAAGGACAGTGTCTTCTGTATGAGAGCAGAGTTAATTATGGTCACGCCTGTTAGAGCTTCTGGTTTTACTAATCGCTCGTGTACAAGTTACCCCCTCCTCTCATAATGCTTTGTAATTTTGCTTTAATGAATAAAAGCGTTATTATTATTATTATTATTATTATTATTATTATTATTATTATTATTATTATTATTATTATTATTATTATTATTATTATTGGGCTTGTCGTGCAAGCCTATGTAGGCTTTGGCTGACTCGCAAATTTTGTATTTATATTCTCTCTTAGCCATAGACATCACCACCATCATCATCCCTCCCGAAAAGATTGCACTATTCCTTCTTTACACTTTTCAAGCGCCGAACTCCTCGTTCGCATATTCCTTTGCGCTTCCTCTCTTTATTATTGCTAATAAGCGGGTTGTACGGGCACATCTCTTAAAACTAGCGTAACGTGGTCCTCGATCTCGTCGTCCTGGGGGTTCTTTGAACGATGGCGAAAGACTCGGACGCTGCCGCCACTTGATGGCGTCATCGTCGGCGTTGAATGAGACTCGGAGAGCTCCAAGTGGAAGTAATTATTTGAGGCTAACGAGCCATATAGCTGGGTTCAACCCAGTACGACCTTGTCATTTTTCTGCGAAGCCTGCTTAAAAGCCTTCCCCCTGGATGCATTTTCTGAGCTTTCTTTTTCTTTTTTCCAATTCTTATCCTTAGTTATGAAGTTGTATTAAGGCCCGACTCCATAGACACTTCTGCGTCCTACGCGCCGTGGGCGCCTGCGCGCTGAGCGCCGCGTCCCGACGCGCAAAAAAAAAAAGCGGTACATAATTCCAAGCGCACGGCACGAGTACGCGCCCGTTCGCGCGCTGCAGGTAATGCTTGGAAGCCCGGCTCCTGAAGACACAGAAGAAGAACGCCTACTGATTGCTTGATGCTGGCGCCCGCAATAGCATGCGCGCTACCGCGACTAGCGCGCGCGCGCGCGCGCTGAATAGTTAGAACTGTTGGATCCCAGCGTCGTGGACGCGCTTCGCGGCGCCCGACTCCTCGCGCATGCGCAGACTTCCTCTGGCCGGCGCGTGGACGCCTAAGCGCGCAGGACGCGCGCCGAAAGGGTCATGGAGTTGGGTCTTTACATGCCGATGCGCTTCACTTCAATGCTTTTCATAGTCTAAGCCGTAGCTTTGTCAGCCGCGTCGCCTGACTCAGCGCGGTTCTTCACGAGCGAAATTCATAATCGCACACATAAAAATGAGAAAGACGCTTAGCCTAAAAGATGTCATCCGGAGCGCACGGCTCTCTCTTGAGGCTTCTATATAGGAATAATAATAATAATAATAATAATAATAATAATAATAATTGGTTTTTTGGGGAAAGGAAATGGCGCAGTATCTGTCTCATATATCTTTGGACACCTGAACCGCGCCGTAAGGGAAGGGATAAAGGAGGGAGTGAAAGAAGAAAGGAAGAAGAGGTGCCGTAGTGGAGGGCTCCGGCATAATTTCGACCACCTGGGGATCTTTAACGTGAACTGACATCGCACAGCACACGGGCGCCTCAGCGTTTTTCCTCCATAAAAACGCAGCCGCCGCGGTCGGGTTCGAACCCGGGAGCTCCGGATCAGTAGTCGAGCGCCCTAACCACTGAGCCACCGCGGCGGGGCGCTTCTATATAGGAAGTGAAACCTTTCCTATAAACATATTTCCATTTCTGTAAAATAACTGCTTTAGCTGGGATGCCTTCCCCACATTTATATTTTTCTTTTGATGGCATTTTGTTCTGAGCGTTCTAACTTTCCACATAAAAGGTTCAGTTGCAAAAGATTGGCTCACACTTTAGCTTTCTACCCGCTCGCTCTGAGGAAAAACTGGCTGTCTTCGAACGCAAACCAGCCTGGATGCAATATCATTCGGAACCGGTTTAAAAATGTATAAACACATTTTGCGGGATTCTCTACACATGACCTGGTCAGTGTCGCAGAAGTCATTGTCAACCGAATCTTTAAAAGGCACCGCCACCTCCCAACCTTCCCCTAAACAGCAGATTGCTGGGATCCCGTATATGCACAGCTTCTCCCACCGCCTAAAAACGATCGGACAACGGGCGAATGTAAAAGTTTTTTTCCGCCCCTGACAAGCTGCAAAAATTGCGCAGATTGACTAAGCCCGGTGGCGAAAATAACAAAGAGTGAAAAAATAAGCACCGAACCAATTTCGTTGAATGTACTAACCCAATTGTGTACAACATTCCATTGTCGTGTGGGAAAAGCTGGGTTGGCCAAAGTGGTAGGTGTCTGAACGACCGCCTCCGGGAAAGCTAAAACTGGGGCTAGTTTGTTGATCATTATGAGAACGTATGCGCTAAGAGCGACACAAGAAGACAATACACACACGACACAAGCTTTTGTCGTGCGTGTATTGTCTTCTTGTGTCGCTCTTAGCGCATACGTTCGCATAATAGCCTCCGGGAACACTTTAACAAGAAGTCTGAAAAGAGAGGTAGGTTTTTCGACGCGCACTGCACGAAATGCAAGCCTGATGACAACAGTGCACATGAAAATGGTGAATCAGATCAGGTTTCCACGTGTCAGGCCCTCTCCCAAGACTGCACTGTTATTTCCAAAAGTAGATGTAAACTGACTCGCGAAATTGGTGAAGCCAAAATGATAGATCGTTTAGGTGGCTCTTGCGTATCTAAGCCATCGATCGCCCTCACCCGTAGGGAAATTTTGTACGTACATCAGCGCCTGAATGTTCCGCTTGTCGCGCATGCGTGATGTTAGCAATGGGTTACCTATATATTCCGGTGCGAGGTTCGAAATAAATTGTTGTAAGTCGGCGGTCATGTCTCGTCGTTTCTCGCCTTGTGTCCTCGTCCTGTGTGCGCTGGTCAATCCTGCTATGCAATACCAACATGCCCAATACAAACATGCCCAAAAGGTCGCTGAATAACTGCCCAGTTTCTTGCTTATTCTTTTGGAGAACATTGTCATTTTCTGATTTAAAAGCGGCGTACTGAGTCCAAGCAACCCCCCCCCCCCCCCCCCACACACACACACCTTTTTTTAACAGGGATAGCTAGCTGCACGGAGCACGATATTGACGAGTGCATTGTACGTTGTGACTAAAAATTCCCGCGTTCTCCACTGGCCTTAGAGAGCGCCGCGCGGGTCTCCCTGAGCCAAACAGGACCAACATATGGGGGCCTACAAGACTCACGTTCTATAAGTCCTATGTGTCCATCGCGGCCTGCGAAAACTAATGAAAGCAGATAAGAGGTATTAAGGGGAAGGGTGGTAAGAGGCTGTGTTCCTTTTTTGCTCTAACCTTTGAACTGCGTGACCGGGCGATAAGTATTGAAGTTTGTTTCCTTTCTGAAAGTTTTGCAACAAAGCACAGCTACATACCAACCATCGTCGACATATTAGCACGAATAATTGCGAAATTCGTAGCTGATTAACGAAGGCAATGAATATTTCACCCTCTGGCGCGTTGTTCAGTGTACTTACTCATTTTGAAGTTGGTAATAAACTTTTCTCCGAAACCAGCCTCACATGAGCAAACATGCGCGCACACAGACACAGACACACAAGCAAAACCGTGCTCTTTACTCAAAGTTTTCGGTCAACGTCAGCGTTCTCGCCCGCTGTCATCGCCCTCTCTGGGTCAGACGGTGCGCTCCGAGTGGGAGATGGTTAGGCGAGGGGTCTCGGCCGGCCACGAAAAACTTTTTAACTCGTTCCGAGCTCCCTCAGTCGTCCTTTCCGCCCCGTGCACCGCAATCACCGTCTCGTTACCTGCATTTTCATGCCCGCCGGGCGAATGCTGGAATTGGGATGAAGGAGGATAAAGGGAGAAAGGGAAGAGGCCATAGGCGGGGAGAAGGGCATGGCGGGAAGGGCAGCTCGGGGGTTCCCCTCGGGCAACCCGCCGGGAGGCCGATGCGAGGGTGCGCAACGATATGCAGAGAGAAGGGACGGTAAGTGCGCCATCACTAGGAACCCACCTCCCTTTTTCCCTCCTCTCATTCTGCGGCTGCGGGAGTTTCCGCTTTTGAGCACATCCTCCTCCTCCTCATCATCAATCTGCTTACGTATTCCGGTTTTGCGGCAGGTAAATAACAAGCCGTATATACCTTATATACCTTCCCGCCGGCCGTCCCACCGCCAATTGGTCCGTGCACCCGTCTCCCCCTCTACCACACCCTCTCTCCATGCCTCCTTTTATATACGGCGTCTCGTGCCTTCCCTTATTTCAATCTTCACCCTCGTTGAGCCTTTCATTTGCGATGGCCTCGCTGTTTTCCGCGCCGCCGACTCGCTCAGCTCGGCGGCGTTCTCGCTCTGCGCGCCCTCGACGCCGCATGGCGCGCCTCAGCGCTCAGGCACGATGAACGTGGAAACGAGCGGGCAGCAAAGCGTTCCTGAAAAAAGGAGAGGAAAAAAAAAGGCGGGGTTTAGCCAAGGAAGGCGAAAAGGGAGCAGGAAGGAAATAAAAAGCAACAAAGCAGTCTTAGGAAGGGGGAAAATGCGGAGGAAGAGGGAAGATGGCGGGGTTCGCCTTATATGCGGTGCGGTGGAATAGTTTCTGTGCACTGCACTGCGCGTGCGCGTTGCTTTGCGCTTTCGCTGTGCAATGCCTTTTCAAGACGATGACGAAAGCGTTTGCAGGACGTATAGAAGGCGAGACAGCGAAAAATTCGAGAGGAATGAGGCCAAGAAGGGCGCATAAGTAGGCGGTTGAGGGGGATGTATGAACGAGGACATTTGAAAAAGATAGAGAAAGCAAACTGAGATATAGTAAGAAGCCTGTTTTTAGTTGCTAAGACATCAGGGTGTGCGGGGCAAAACGCGAGGGGAGAGGCTTTTCGAAAATGAAATTTGGAAAGGTATGCCACCAAAAATAAAATGACTAAAAAGAAATATCACAGGAAGACCGACAGGCAGACAGCGTTCTGCATTCATTTCTGCACCCGGTCCTTTCCACCCTTGCTAGACAGACAGACAGACAGACAGACAGACAGATAGACAGACAGACAGACAGACAGACAGACAGACATACATACATACATACATACATACATACATACATACATACATACATACATACATACATACATACATACATACATACATACATACATACATACATACATACATACATACATACATACATACATACATACATACGATAGCCAGACAGACAGACAGACAGACGGACGGACGGACGGACGGACGGACGGACAGACAGACAGACAGACAGACAGACAGACAGACAGACAGACAGACAGACAGACAGACAGACAGACAGACAGACAGACAGACAGACAGACAGACAGACAGACAGACAGACTGGATGGATGGATGGATGGATGGATGGATGGATGGATGGATGGATGGATGGATGGATGGATGGATGGATGGATGGATGGATGGTTAGGTATAGGCACAGAGACAGATGGAGGACTGACATGCAGGCAAATAGTGAAAGATGGAGGAAAATTGAATGGACGGAAAATGACAGACAGAGAGAGGGAACTTAAGAATGAAAACCTCTGAAGCAGTTGCTCGGCCGACGATCGGCGGGTTTTCACGAGGCCCCTCGTTTCTGCGCCCAATCCTCTCCACCGTCGCCCTCCACGCTGCGTCGTCAGGCGCTCTGCGGAGCGGCGCCGCACCTGCTTGACTTGCATATTGCGAGTTACCGCGTTACGCGGAAATTAAATTGCGTCCTTCGCGGTCCCGACTACACGCGTGGGAGAGCACGGACGCGATGTCGGGGAGCTGGTGGTGGAGATGGGAGGTGAATAAGGGAACAGGAGCAGCGCGCTAGAACACAGCGTTCGCGGCTGCTGCTCCGCTTCTTTAACGAACCCTGTTTCGATGCGCAGATACCAGCCGAGTAAGGAAAGGGGCTGGGTGGTCGAGGAGGAGCAGGGGGAGGAAGGATTGGGAGAGGAAGGAGTTGGCGGTGCCGAGAGAGAGAGTCGACGCGGCGGGGTGCGCAGCGCGCGCCTGATTGCTCGGACTAGAGTTCGCATACCGTCTGATTGGAACAACCTGCGGGAGGCACCATTTCTGTTACGCACTAGGGACTGGACGTATTCTGTTATGCACTTGTCGAGCTTGCATCGTACCGCTTTGCAGTACGCCAGGATAGACCGTAGTTTCGTCAACTTATGAGTACATTTTTTTTCCAATGGGCGAAATCTTCGCCAAGAAGCATGCTTAAGGCAGTGTTGAACAGATTAGTATCTTTTTATTCTGAATATACACGAATTTTCGCTTTATAAGCGCGACCGAGTGAAATGGCGAGCCAATCATGGGTCGTCATTTTACTCGAATGAGCGTAGAGTTTTGTGCAAAGAAAATGGAGTGTCAGGGCTCTTATTTTCTGTACATTTGGGTTTATCCACAGATCACAAATGCATACCCGACCACCTTTCTTCGGATGTCGTTTACACGGCACGTTGTTGTGTGGGATTTTTCGTTCGTTCCCCACCGCTTGCTCAAGTAAAAGGGTACATTTCAGGTGGTACCGCATGCCATTGTGTTCACTGTTTGTTCTAGAGCGATAACACTCAAAAAAGCCATTTTTTGTACTGGTTGGTGGTTAGTTCATAATCCTGTTGGTAGTTGAACAGCGCGCTGGAGGGGCGGGAAAAACTGAAAGCAGTGTACACGCACACGTAGTAAGTGTTTAATCAAAAATCAAAAAATATAAAAAAGGAAGTTAAAAGATTTTTGCTCACCCCGGCATCTGCCATCACTTTATCGGCGGCACCTGAGCTGGGGCAGCGGAAATAAAGGATAGGAGGCAGTATGAAGAAGAGAAACGAAAGAGGTGAGGGGATAGCAAGAAAGGACACGCACACGTACAAACTCAAAATCGAACGAACGAACGAAAGGACGGAAGGAAGAGTGAGCGAGTGACCGAACGAAGCTATACTATATTATACTATACTATACTATGCTATATTATACTATACTATACTATACCATGAAATACTAGACTATATATACCATGCTATACTATACTATATTAAGCTAAACTGTACTAAACTAAGTAGAACAGAAGGAACGAGCAGAGACCAGTCGTAACAAATTTTTCGACTGTAGATGCTTTGTTCCCCTGGCACCCTCTTACTTTTACCCTCTTGCAAAATTGCTGCAAAAACTAAATTGGAATTACTTTGCAGTCATTTTTGCAGCTTGTAAATGTGACTTCTGCGTTTTATTTTCTGCTGTGTTCTTTTTTGAGCAGTCTTCTAGTGCTGATACGGGTGCGCACGTCCCCTTTCGGTGCGGGGTGCTTTCCACGTGGAGCCTGCACCAGGTAGAGCAGCCATCCGCAAAGACGCTAAGAGGCGTTGAGCCAGAGCACCCGCATTCATGGAAGGCCGCTGTAAATATCGCGCGAGCACTTTAGGCAACATCGCACTCAAACAGTTCGTGTTCCCTACCGAGTAGTTAAGCCGTCCAGTTATATCCATTAAACAGGATGTGAATATAACATCCAAACGAAACAGAGAAGGCTCGACTCGAACCCGGAGAAGAGACTTCTCCTTCGAATTGAGTGTCCGCGAAATGCCTCGTGGCCATCTTGCGAAGTCGGACTGTGTTCACGCGATCTCGTTTTCTATCGACTGAAACAGCTCCAGGAAACCACGCGATTCGTCGCGACTGTGAATGCTGCATAGTTGTAAGCTCCAGCATGCACGGAGGGGAGCGGGGTGGAGGAATGGTGTCTCCGCTTGTTTGCAGTAATCTAGACAGTTTGTGTTTGTAGCTGGGTCTTCCTCGTACACACGTGAAAAACGGTCAGTTGCCTGCAGGTTGCTGTCGAGTTAAGCGGTACTCTACTTAGGTGGCGCGACATTTCTCTTAAAGGCCGTCATATTCTTAACTTCCGCCGTCCAAACTGAACAGCAGAATGCTGAGAAAGCTGGGGCATCCTGCAAGTCACGTATGCTTTGCCGTTGCCAGATATCTTCGGCGGAAGAAATATACCAGTCGGCATCTCCTGCGGAAACATTCGGATCGCGTTCGCAATCTTGATCGTGATGCTGTCCAGCATCACCCAGTTGGAGCCGCTACTATGGATGATTAGTCCTAGAATTCGCATTTTGTTAACCGTCGGTATGCGATTTCCGTATGTGATTTCGGCGCATCATGAATAGGCACAGGGAACTGAGCGAGGATAAAGCCATTAGAATGCATGGTCCACCCTTTTGTACTCTGTCACATCACATACGTGGCTACGATGCTCAACTGGAAAAAAGGACATCGGAAAAGGCTCGAAGTACACATACGCCGAGCTTTCAAGACAGCTTTGGGGTTCCTCGATAATGCCTCCACTGATCTACTCTTACAGCTAGGGTGCACAATACCCTTGCCGAAATCATCGAGGCTCAGCACACGACACAGATCGGACGCCTATCAAGCGCCAAAGTGGGCAGAGAGATTCTCGTCAAGCTCGGCCTGAACACCATAGCAGAAAGGGACAACGTCCTGCAGTTACCTAAAGTCATGCGAGAATCAATTAAAGTGCTCCCCTTTCCAAGAAACGCACACCCGATCCACAATCAAGGAAGAAGACTCGCCCGCGTCAAAACCCTCGCTGCGGACGCGGCAAGGTTTCCCGACCAGACAGCTTCCGTGGATGCAGCGTATATACTGGGAAAGCATGCCTACTCGGTAGCAGTAATCGACGGACACGGGCGAACGCGCAACTCACTCACGCTTTACACCAAAAATCCAGAGGTAGCTGAACAAGCAGCGATAGCACTAGCTCTCAAAGTCTGCAGCTTCACAACTGTCTACAGCGACCTTAGAGCAGCCACTCGAGCTTTCGCCAAGGGCGGGATAGACAAGACGACGCTACGAATCTTAGGCGGAAGTAACATCACCGATCACTCCATCGTGTGGTTCCCGGCACACAATGGTAGCTTAGGGGGCGGCCTGCGGAACCTCAACGAGATCGCCGGCGAGGCGGCTCGAGGACTCATCGACCGCGTCCCTCCGGTTTCCCCCGCTACCCCACAAATCCAGTACAGGGATGAATTTTTCACGTACAACGAGCTCACTAAGCACTTTTATCTAGGCAGACGAGAGTTCCCCCCCCCCCCCCCCCCCCCCCCGGATGAGAAATTAACCCGCAGCCAGTCGGTCACTTTACGCATGCTCCAAACGAACTCATACCCCAACCTCTGGCGCATGAAGCACATCGACCCAGACTACGACGGACAACATGTGTGTGAACAGTGCAGTGAACGTGTTGACTTGAACCATATGCTGTGTGGCTGTGCACCGAGTGACGCCTACGCCAAGAACAAGGAACATTGGGACAAAGTGCTAAAAAGTGCTTCACTACACTACCAGCTTCGGGCTGGCCAGGAAACCCGCGCGACGGCGTAGAGCTTCGGGCTCTCTGTGCCGACGTGGGAGCTGCCCTCTACACCTGGCGCCTAGCCGAGTGTCCTTCAGGACCCCTACTGTGGGAAATAAAGTTTTGCCACCACCACCATCTCCTGCGGAAAATAGGACGTGAACCGGTCTTGCATATTCATCCTACTACATCTGGCATGGTAAGTGTGCGTAAAAGACACACACAAGGCAGGATACGGCACGAGTGCAAAGGTGTGTGTTCTTTTCGCGCAACTTCACTATGAATGATGAATCACACTAACTATCCAGACAACATGTCTTACCCAATCCATCCTAACATGTCCTTTAGCTCCATTATGTGTGACCCTTTATAGAACATTTTTTCATGCGAAAAGTTTCCGATGGCGTAATGTAATTGTGTGAACATAGCCTGCCATATTTCTTTCAAACAAGATCTCGCTGCAGAGCTGGCTTATGTACAGTCATCAAAGAAAGTTTGCGGGACGAAGATTCTAGGAATAAAATGTATTTCTGCGTCCTCACCAACCAGTCAGTTGGTACACGCTGTAGCAGATGGACTGTAGCAGATGCACGCTATAGCAGATTCATGTCCCCTTATGCCTGTATGGTTTTCGGTGGCCTGGTTTGCTTGACCACGCGAAAATTAATTTTCTTCCGTGAACCTTCATCCCGTAAGCTTTTGCCCATGACTGTACATTAAAGCATCATAGATGTAATGTTTCACGCGAAAAGCAAATCCATCGTTTCTTTTTGCACTATGATAATGGTTTTAGCACCACAACAGAAAGCTACAGTGACTTTCACAATTTGCAGACCATACCTCATGAAAAAAAAAACACCAGTCTATTAACAAACAGCAGACTGACCAATTAATTTTGACATGCTAAAGAAGTATTGTGACCTATCAATAACAAAGGAGTAAAGGGATGCGGACTGATTTCTGGCTCTTTGAGCTGACCGCAGAAATAATTCGACCTTTATGTGCACCAAAAACTTCAATACACAGTCTCTTCTGCATTTCGCTTTGATCGAAATGCGACCGTAACGGTGATCGTGGACATAGAGCCCGTGATCTTGGACATAGAGGCTTAACTACACTGAAACTGAGCCACAACGTCGGGCAACAAAAACTGCCTAAGTAATTCCGCAGAAGAAATTGAAAAAAGGGCAGCGACGAGCTGTACTGGCTTGGTTTGGTTTAGGGGGTTTAACGTACCAAAGCGACTCAGGCTATGAGAGACACCGTAGTGAAGGGCTCCGGAAATTTCGATCACCTGGGGTTCTTTAACGTGCAGTGACATCGCACAGTACACGGGCCTCTAGAATTTCGCCTCCATCGAAACTCGACCGCCGCGGCCGGGATCTAACCTGCGTTTTTCAGGCCAGCAGCCGAGCGCCATAACCATTCAGCAGTACTGTTAATACGTATATCACGGTGCCAGTAACATGTGTGCGACCTGTTATCCTCACACACATTTAGGGAAACTGGTAAGCACGTGAACCTTGAAGCAAGCAGCTAAATCTTGGAAGTTCGGCTGCAATTTCTACTCGGTAAAGCCGGTAAGCGTTTATGTTTAATAATGACCTATATCGCTAGAGGAGTTCGCTCTTGAAAATAGCGGCACCTCAGCGCCGCTTGAGGTCGTCACGAAAGCATTTCTTCCCTATTCCCTAAATGAGACAAGAATACGGGAAAGAGGCGCAAAACAGAGGAAAAGTAAAGAGTGAGATTGAAGCAAAACGAATCTGAAGAAGGCCTGCAAATATATGATGCAAAGACGGCAGAATCGAATAGGGGAAAATGGGAAGTGCAATAGGTAAGCGTTGATCGAAGAGGCATTCGAGGAAATTGTGGCGTATACAAAATTACAAGAGGGCAGGGTACAGATGCTGAGAGAAGGAGGAAAAGATGAGGGAAACGACAATTTGGATTTGAAGAGAGGGGTCTCAGTGTGGACGAAAGGGCGGATAGTATCCAAGGGATGTATGGGAAGAGATAGCATGATAAAAAGGATAGTATGCAAAGCGGGGATAATACGGATAACGTGGTGTAACGAGCAATGAAAGGTAAACAACAAAAAGAAAGCAGGAGCTAGAAGTTGCGGATTAGCGAAGAGATAGGAAAAGGAAAAAAGGAAGTAGAGAAGGAAGCGGAAGGAAGGAAAAGGAGAGAGGGGAAGTTAATGTAGAAAGACGGAAATCCGGGAAGGCTCTAGTGTAGAGGCGAAGAGGGAGGGAATGCAGAGTAGTCGGTTATAAGGAGAGCCTGGAAAGGGAAGATTTGCCCGTGTCCCAATAAAGTGGGCTCGATTAAACTTACGCGTGGCTGATTCGTCGTTCCAGGCTGTCAGTCGCGACTTTCGCTTCTCGAGAGCTGCTGCGCAACGCAACGATTTTGGAGCGAATTGCTCCCTTCAATTCCATTAGCGCATTGAGCATTTCCTCACTCCCGACAAAATGCTGCTGGCTCGTCATTTCGGGAGCGATTCTCCTGCTTGGCCCTCTCACACGATCATCTCGTTCCTCGCCAAAACTGTGCATAGAGAGGTAGGAAAATTAGGTTTGTTCTGAAAGCTAGAGCCATTCGCAATGAGGACAAAAAGCTTTAAGAGCCCAACGCTACCGCCACGCACACGCAAACAGATGAAACAAACAAGACGAAATTGAGAAAGCCCATACAGCCAAAACATGAAAAAGAAAGAAAAACTCTAAGGTACCATAAAAAGCATGATGGCAGGAGAATGCCTGTCATTTTACCCGTTCATATGTGTCATGTTCCTAGGCAGACATCGGTGACCGGGTATCGTATCCTTCGATGCCTGCACAGAAGAAAAGCAAAGGAGAACGGGTCACATGATAGCCCATCGCTTGCATTACGCCCTTCAGCATGCCAGTTAAGCTTGCCGATGGGTCGGTAGCTACGGTAAGCTTGTGTCCATCCCAGTATCCTGGCGCCTTGTTGAAAATAGGAGCCGTTTCAGGTTACTGTGGCTTCCGTCCGACAAAACTCGTGTGACCAAGAAGCTGAAGACACAAGCCACGCTACTATTCCGCGCACGCATGGTTTCTGCTCGCATCCTGTCTCGTTAGCGCCATCTAGAACATGACGCGGAGAGGCAAATCCTGCTCGCTCTTCTTGAGAGGAACGCCCACCTTCAATACTCTTCAGGTAGTAATAATTCAGCCATGTATTGGAGTTCTCAAGGCATCAGTCAATCTATGCACTTCTGAAAGGAGAGGAGAACCCTTGTCCTATCCTTTCAAAGCCCTTTTATCTTCAAGCTTCCGCGGGTGCTCCGCTATACGACTGAAAAAGCAGACCGTGTGGCCCAAAGACTTTTGACCAAGATACGCGGAATTTAAGAAATTCACCGTCTTTACAGGGTTAACCGCATGCTACGGAGTCGGGCTTCCCGGCTTTTCAGAGAGAGAGAGGGGTTTGTTTAAAAGAAAGACAGTGAGGTCGGCCTGAAGGATCATCATCTTGCCTGCTACTCTGCAGTCGAGAAGGGCAAGAGCAGAAGAAAGATGGTTATGACGGTTGGTTGGTTGGCCTCAAATAAAGATGGCACATACCCACTACGGGGGAGGAACCAAGACGCAGCCGGTTGATTGCTGGAAACAGGAGCACTTTGAACGGAAGAGGAGTAGTAATAGTATATAGGCTGACAGATTTGAAGACGCAAAGATAGGGGTCCTGTTAACTTGGAGATCGAAGACGGGACAATGGCTTAATGTGCATAATCGTATACAACGCCTGTAATGTTTCAATTTCGCACTGACTGAGAACGGGGAGAGAAAAAGAAAGAAAAAACTTAGAATGGGAAGTCGCTGCGTTTCTTGAAGGAAATCTTGCGCAGGGGACGAAGCGGGTAGAAGAGATAGAAGAAAAACTTGAGGGGGGGGGGGGGGGGACTCTTGAGCTCTCCCTTGAGGGCATGACGCGATAGCGTTAATGAGTCCCTACAGCTACCTGGGGTCCTCTTTTAGCATCACTTCGCAGACATGGTCATTGGCTAATTTACATTCATAGATCCGTGGGAGTCTTCATACCACCCCTAGCGCACTGGTGCAGAGCTTGATGCGTCATTGCCCCGGCAGGTGATAGCCACAGGTGGGGGTTTGTGAGACCCAGATTTCTCTTTTCGAGCATCTTCTCGCGACCAGTCACTAATTTAACTGCCACCTGCTATGGTGGGCGGTTTGCTCACAATCCGATGGGCAGGTTGTGATGACGTCACAAGGCCACGTGACATCGGTGGCAGTTTGGCCACCTGCTTTTTCGTTCGCATCGCCGACGCCTGATTTTCTGCAGAACGGGAACATGAATGCTATCGCGTTATTATATACAACCAGATCAGAAGAGCACCTGATTACAACCGCGGGTCTAGACACGTGCTGCGCCAGAAACGTAGAAGCGTTCGCGTTGGCTGGAGAGGTTTCCATCTTTCCAGCCAAGTGCCCCGCCCCTCAGCCAAGTGTCCCGTACATATTGGCGCCCCAAGAACAGTGTGAAGAGCGCTTGGGTTGAATTCAATGCATGTGCCTACGCGTGAAAGCGACACCCAATCTCAGTCCATTGAGGAGGCTTGCATGGCTGTGCGGAATTCCACGTGGCGTGGAAAAGGTCATGATAGGATCTAACCTTTTAAGACGCGTATGTCGGGCCCCTTTTCGACCCAGTGTCTCACTTTCGACTCCTCATAAAACCAGTGAGAGGACAGCAGGCGTCGTCCGGTGTTGAAAAACGTACTACTGCATGGCGGCCATTGCAGACGACGCTCGTTTCCGCTGCGTTGCCACACTCGTTTCCGTTAAGCCCGCAGTGTACAGCAGTGGCTTTTTTTTTAAGCAAGCGAATCGAGCTCAGCGACGTCTAGTGCCAAACACTGGTAGAAGCTTTGCCGTAGAAAGTGCTCCAGAATTTGCTGCCTAAGCTTAAACTCAGGCAATAGACACTACGCTTGAGGTGATTCTCCACAAATGTGACAAATTGTTGCCCGCTCTGTCGCACACGCAGCAGCGGTTGATGTCGTTTTCCTATACAGAATATATCGCGGGAATTGTCTGCTTTTCAAAACAGCCGCTGCTGATGGTTTTGGCGACGCAAATTCGTCGGTGTAAACGTGGATATAATTCCTATATTCTGAAAATACGTATGCCAGAGTAAGCTGGTTTGGTTAAGTGACTGGTACTTCCGATTTTTAAAGAAATGCACTTGGAGTTCGCAATCTTGCAAAGGATTAACCATCACGCACGGTTCCTTGGGCACCAAAATAGTTGGCGCACTTGACGGTGACAGCATTGCAGTTTTCATGTTTGTGCGTATTGCCGCATCGACGGCAGGACACCTAGTTTCTACAGACGTCACTGACATGTCCAGTCTTGTGACATTTTTCTTGTGACATTTGCGCTACTGGACAGGCCTTGGCACATACAGGCTGACGCTATGAGTCATATAGTCCACCTGCACGAAGGATGACGGACAGCAAGGCAGCAATGTGGGCTAGTTGGTTGTACATTTGGTGTGAATAACGCGCTACACACCAACAAAACGACAACTGGAACGGGGGACACAGGATGATGTTCCCCTGCTGTTTACCGCACTCCGGAAATTAGTGAGCCTTTGTCATGAAATGAACAAATCGAGGTGAAAAAAATTAGCTAACACTTGTGGTATCACACACCAAAAAAGTTCGTAGAATGTACCACCGGTATAGTCTACAAAATTCTCTTGTCATGCGGCATGAGCTACATAGGTCAATCAGGCAGATGTCTAAACACCAGGTTGAAAGAGCACAGTAATAACTTAGGAAAAATAACGAATCCTGAAAGCCTCGCCCCCATTGCGCAAATCACAAATGTTCACCTTACTTTGATCGGACTACAATTTTAGCTCGGGCAAAGGAAAAGAAACAAAGAGAAATAAAAGAAGCCTTTAAGATATGGGAGGCTGGTGAAGACGAGTGCGTAAGCACACCCTCGGTGTTGTTATCAAATGAGGAGGTACATCTAATCAAGAAACAAAGAAGCATGCGACACAGCCGTTGACAATGAATTGCTTGTTTCAGCATGTGCATGAAATGTATTATGTGCCCTCGTACCAGAATAAATCTCAGTTGTTAGTGCGCGCTTGTCCTGTGTACCCCGTTCCAGTTGTTGTTTTGTTAGTGAGTAGCGCGTTATTCACACCAAATGACGGACAGTCCGCTTTAAATACCAGCTTAACGAACTTGATGCGACAGATACGTTGACTGTCGATAATTTGGGCCATAGATGTGAGCAGCGTTCGGAGTTCTTAATCACTAATCTCCGAGACCGCTCCCGACATGACTCCAGTGGTGGTCTCTGTCCATGAGTGAGAAAGAAGCGGACCGGTGTGTCGCTAAGTACATCAATTTCTTTCAGCTTGCCCACTGTTGCCTCAGAGCTGACGTTAACGGTAAGGATATTCTTCTATGCGTTGATCCTGAACTCTTGGGCTTGACCACGAACCACCTTGTCGAAGAACTGGGCCAGCCGCTGCTTGCTTGCCGTGACCGTTGCTGCGTAGGCCACAGAGAACAGTCCTGGGTTGGAATTGTAGTTGGTAGGTGAAACTTTCAGTTAGGTTATGCGCAGCTTGCTTTCTTTTCAGGCGGTGCGAATCAACGAGAATGTTCCTGTCGTCACTACAACTCAGTCACCATGGAGTCAGCCACAGAATCAGGAAGCTGACTAAATAGCGCTGACGGTTTGAGGGTGTGAGCGCTTTCTCTCCGCTCCCCTGCTCCCACTGGTCACGTGACACTGTGGGTTAAAGACGACCGAGAGGGGACTTATTCATTGGTTATGAATTCTTATTAACAGGTTGTCTCCAGAAACATGGCGGAAAGGAACATAAGGCACATTAAGGATAAGAAGCAATGGAGGAAAACAAGAAAGCAAGCAAGCAAACAAAAACAAACAAACAAACAAACAAACAAACAAACAAATGTCTAGGCAACACAATCAAATATGTTGATTGTGCGTGGTTTCACGCTTGTGGTAGACATAAAATACATATGCATTTTATTTTTATGTCAAGTGCTGCAGCCGAAATGCTGCACGCCTCGCACGCTGTTGATATGGAGTTTTTGGAAATGACAGCAATTGCGTCAGCAGAAAATGAGTAGAGACTGCAAGACAAGCACCTTCTTTCATATGTACCCTCGTTGCTTTCTAAGTTAATTTATTTAAATTTATTTTGTACACTTCAAGGGTCTCAGAAGCGTGGCACTGATTCTTTAACTGGTGTTAATTCGCCAACTTTCTACGGCACAGAATATAATTTCATAAATTTATTTCCGACCAGTAAAACGACCTCAGAGTCAGTTGACTATAAACAAAAACAAAAACAGGAATGCCTAGCTCTCGGAAAAGCCAGGCCTCTTCCTTCTGACTCGGTCAACGACATTTGACCTAAGCTAGATTTCAGGACATCCACACACACTCACAAAACACTCAGACGCCCGCGCATAAGATCGAAACAAGGACCCATCTTTAACAGTTAAGCTAACCGGACCGCTGACAAAAAGGAACAGAATAAAGGAATAAATAAGCGACCATCCCCCGTGTCAAAACCCGTTATCCCTGAAAGCATTAGCTTGCAGGGAAGCAGATCCCTCGAGGAGTAATTGTCGTTAATCTCGTCGACCCAGCGAGAACAAAGCAGCGAGCACCAGAAAGGGCGACGCAAGCGGACATCATCTAATTCCTCAGAGCCCGCTCCCGTGAACGCACAAAGGGTGAGAGCTATCTAAAGCAGGCGAGCGACTGTGCAGTAGTACTTGGGTTGGGGAAGTGTTCTCCCAGCCTCCCCTTTTATTGTTCCCTTTTTCCCTGTACAGTTGTTGCGCCCCGTGCAGGGCGACGGGAGAAGATGCTACACCAGCGCAGTAGCACCCGATACAAAACTTCGAGACGTAGCAAAAATACGTAGCAAACGTAAGAAAATAGCGATAAAATGGCGGCTATAAAGACGGAAAGAAAGAGAGAGAGAGATACAAAGCATGGTAGTGGTAGAGATAGACGGAAGGAGGAGGGGAACGCGGGTTAGGTGGCTGAGCGAGTTATGACAGAAGCCAGGGGACCACGGCTCCGGATCATTGCTTTCTTCATTTATGGCCCTACCAAGCGTCGCTTACTTCCTTACTGTTTCATTTCCTGACTTCTTCATTTCTCTTTCCACACCGGTGCACACGCTCTCCTTTCCCGAAGCCCCCCCCCCCCCCCCCCCCTTTACGGCGCACTGAACGTAAAACGGCAGAGAATTTGTTGCGCCTCTTGGATCTGAAGCGATACATCACCTGCCTTCGGGAGCAGCGCTTTTTTGTGTTATTTGGAAGCCTTTATACTGCTTGTATTCTTGCCTGCTTGCATTCTCTTTCAGTTGTCGGTATTTTTTTGGCATCCGCTTCTTGGAAATTGTTTTTCGAACGTTTCGCCGGTGCTTTCATGATACTAAGTGGTTCAAAACCTTTCTTTTGTTTTCTTCCTTTTTGTTCTCTTTTGAAGTCTGCTCTCTTTAGACGGACCCCCATTGGCCTGAATTCGCCTCTCCCTTAGCGTTTTCTATCCTGCAGCTCTTTGTTTTCTCTCTCTCTCTCTTTTGTTCCCTACTCGCAGGCCGCTAGCTTGGGGAAGATGTACAGTACTCACGGATTGAAATAGGACATTCGGAGCGCGTGGCCGTCGCTTCATGGAGCGCCGCCCGTAGACGCTCATGGAACCAATGTGGTGCATTGTGGTATGGCGCGAGAGGGAGAACATCTACAAAGCAGAATTGTTCCTTCCAGTAGCCAATGAGCCGGCCTGTGGTTTACCACATGCCTGCGTGGCACTGCAAGGCTAGCGCTCCGAATGTCCTATTTCAATCCGTGAGTACTGTACATTATGCTTTTCGTACATTTTTCTTTCAATGCTGTTGATGCATAGGACGATAATTTTTTACCCCGCGCGCATTCTACACCTTAGACTTATTCGCGTTTTTGTTTAACGCCTTTTCGCTTGAACTGATTTAATGCTCTGCCATATTTCATTTTTTATGCCTGAGCAGACCGGCCTTCCTCGTTTTTTTATATGATTTTTCTCCATTTGGCTTCTTGCCACAATTTTTCATACGCCTTTTAAAATCGAGGATTCTTTTGTTTGCTTCAATCATTTTGTTTCCTTACTTTGTTTATGAGACCTTCTCCGCGCAAAGGACTGACTGGAAAGGGTCTCTCACTTGAAACATTTTTTCTTTATTTGCAACGCAACATTTCAGTCCTTTCTTTCCCTTTTCGGGAGCCGTGAATTCTTTTTGTGTAGCTGTCGTTGGGGTCAAGTTGTTGCTGACCCGAATGAAGGCGCATTTTTCGTCAGTCACACTTCTTTTGTTCGCTGCCAGAGCGATACATAACGGAGCCGAGTTTTAAGAAAGAGAGCGAAATAATGAAAGAGAAAAAGAAACGAGGAGTATACGCTACTCCTTTTCCTCGGAAGTGGAATTCCTAGTCAGGAGTGATAGAACGAGGCCATGAGAAACGACAGACGTGGAAAATGAAGGAAAGAAGGTTCAAAGAAGAAAGGAGTTTTCTTTTTGCGCAGGCAAGCGGGTAGGTGACAAAGCAACACTCCACGCGAGGGCACACAGCGCCCGCGTTCCTTTCACCGCCGCCTACAACCGAGGCCTACGCCCTATTCCCCAAATGGGGTTTGGGGATTCAAACGCGTGGCTGTGCTGGGAGCCGTAGATACAGTTCTCCGTAGCCCTTCGCTGCCAAGCGTAAGGGAAATGTCTTTTCCCCAGTTTCCCGAGTACTCAGAGCTGCTTTGACACCGCGTTGAGAGCGTAAAAGAGGACCTAGATGGAAGTAAGAAATAACGCAATTTAAATGAAACAAAGTTGAAGTTTTTGATAGGTCTCTAGGAAGCTGTGAAGCCTTTTTTTTTTCGCGGGTGTTTAAGGAGATGGCTTTCCTAGGCTACGCATATGAGGCAACATCAGAGCTAGCTTTCGGGTTGGTTAAGAGGTCGTGTAATAAACATTACTGCACGCTCGTTTCAAGTTTCAAGTTTATTGAGTACCTAAGATTAGAAAGTACTCATAAACGGAGTACAAAAAGAGGTCCCAAAGTAATACACTGTACCGGAACCTCTCGAACTAAGTAAATTGAATTAAAAAAAATGGCAGCAGCGATAACATAGCTTCGAACCCGACCGCGGCGGCTGCGTTTTTATGGAGGAAAAACGCTAAGGCGCCCGTGTGCTGTGCGATGTCAGTGCACGTTAAAGATCCCCAGGTGGTCGAAATTATTCCGGAGCCCTCCACTACGGCACCTCTCTCTTCCTTTCTTCTTTTACTCCCTCCTTTACCCTTCCCTTACGGTGCGGTTCAGGTGTCCAACGATATATGAGACAGATACTGTGCCATTTCCTTTCGCACCAAAACCAATTATTATTATTATTATTATTATTATTATTATTATTATTAACATACCATTTGTACACGGAATGGATTAGGATATATTCCAACAAATAAAATAACAGAAGAAGAATGAGGGTTAACAAACATGGCTGAAAATAAAGGATAACCTCAGTATAAATAATTTCGAACAAAACGTTCTAGGCGAAGTCTGACGAGGACGCTACAAAATTATTGCGCTCCTGAAGTAAGGTTGCGCACGTATTAGTTCGTTGATCGCGCTTATATTGGTTAAAAATTTGAAGGACGCTTATTATTATTATTATTATTATTATTATTATTATTATTATTATTATTATTATTATTATTATTATTATTATTAGTATTATTATTATTATTATTATTATTATTATTATTATTATTATTATTATTATTATTTAAGAGTGAGACGCGACAGCGTGTTGCAGCGTTGCCAAAGAGTGCACGGAACGCCATCGCCCGTTCGGCGGGACGCGTGGCCCGTCTCACATGCCTGTCTCACATATCTCGGTGGACACCCGAACCGGGCCGTAAGGGAAGGAAAATAAATGAAAATTGGTTTGAATTAAAGGAAATGACGCCTGTCACAATTCTCACTGGACACCCGTACCGCGCCGTAAGGGAAGGAAAACCCCTTCCCTTACGGCGCGGTCCAGGTGTCCACTGAGATGCGCTATTTTTCGCTCACGGCCAACGCCGCCGACGCCGACGCTGACGACACAGGCTTTTCTGCGACACGAGCTCCTTAACGCTCTCGCGTTAAATATTCGTGGCACAGGAGCACTAATGAGATGTGCCCACCTGAAGGGATCGTTGGGTAGTATGACTACTCCTAAGTCGAACTGCCGCTTGTAAATTACCTGCATCGCTCAAATCACATGACCACGCGAGGAAATAATAAATGAAACCGGCTAATCAAAATGAAGCCTTGCTGTGAGATAGGTGGATGATAATATCCCTTTGAAAAGGTGAGCTGTCGTATGCCGTTCTTCATGCGCCAAGTTGTTTCTTTGGACGTAGATTTCCGGTAACGATTATTTTTATTTGCAGCCACGCACTGCGGCCAAAGCAAAGCTCTCCGCTAACCAGCTGCGCCTTAGTCTGGAGGCTTGCGTTTGCTTTGCAACGATACTTTTATGAGAAACTTTGACAACAGGTTGTGAGCGTGGTTCATGCGACATTCTACTCTCACGGATATCAGTGTGGGACACATGAAGACATCTCTAGCGCTTTTCAGCGGTTAGGGGAAGGCTACAAATTTGAGAACCACCAAGCCAAGCACCACTTTAAGAGCTTCTTTGCAATTTTTTTATGTTCACAGAATTCGGTGCCTTTCTTCTGCGCACACCGGTTCAATGAAGTTGAACTACACCCAATACCCCTAATACAGTTGCGGTGAATAAACATGAATTAAGACCCACAAAAGAGCCTTTTAAAACATAACGTAGGGCGCTCACGTCGACGCATGCATCACACCGTTCAATACGTGTACGTGTCTTAGATTTCACCCGGCGGTGTTAGCCGTAGACGGATACACTGTAAGCGTGCTAGCAAAGCGCGAATGAAAACTTTGTCGTCTCGTGCAGCCTTCTATGCGCTGTTCGTTTGGGTGGGTGTTAACGTCGATGAGTGCCAACTCTCGAGTTCACGGTTCTGTACAAGTTTACAGCAGCGTGAGCCTGTATACGGATCCCACCCCGAGCGTTCACGTGGATTAAGTCCGTCCAAGGCAGCTGATCGAAGTAGCCAGGAAATAAAAAAAATGAGAGAACGAAGAGATTAGCGGCGATTCGAGAAAGAAGGGAAGTAGAGAGGGGAAAATGGAAGAAAGGAAAAAAAAATCACAGACTATCTCGACATTGAGAGTGCATGTAAGCATGAAATGCACTGCAGGAAAGGCGCAACATATTCTAGGACGGCTCACAGATACTGATAGCCGCACATCAGTCTTGCGGAGCATTCCCACATCAACCACTTTTTTCCCCTAAGCTTTCCTTCGGAGATACAGCGCGCTCGGCTTTCTTAGCCGCTTTTTATGCATGGCGACTCGCACGGCCAGAGCTGTATACTGGCCGTGCTGATGGATGGTGCCACTGGACCTCTGACGCCGGCGCGCGCATTACGTAATGACGGCAACTCAAGCGGTGCTGTCACCTGGCTCATCAAGCGCCACCAGGTCTAGGCGCGCGCCTCTCGGGCTGTAGAGCAGAGCTTAGGTGCCTTCGAACCGCGCGCTGGCTTTTACCGCGTCGGGACCACGAAGACGCTGTTGTTGATGCATGTCCTGCTCCTGCGGCAGCGCAGCACGTAGTCACTAGGGGCGGGTGAACTGAAAGTTTCACTCATGTTCGTTTAGATTCGACGCCGTGTTCCCGTCCGTTCTAGCACCATGGTCCTCCGGGGGGCGTACCAACAACGGGAACTAAAAGCACTTCGCGCTTAAAACGCTGGCCAGACTCTGCTGCCGCGCGCCGCTCGCAGTCGAAGCCGCCATCGGCCACGTGAGCCGGTCTAATCGGTTCTCTCCACCTTAGCGGCTGCAGCTTGGAAGCGAATGCGCTGGTTGAGAGAGAACTCAGCCAAGATTACATCTGCAGCTGCCGGGAAAACAAAATAAAAATAGAAAAACCAGCACGCGCGGATTGCGCACAGCTGCCATGGCGCTGTGGTATGGGTGATGTGGAGAAAGCATAGACAAGACCAAGCTGTGCTTGCTCCTGAGCGAGCAGCCTATCGGCAGAGTAGCAATACTGAAGAACGGTGGCTTCAACGCATGGGTTCTATTCAAGCTACCATACCACTATGCTGCATCCGAGGAAAAGCTAAAGACCGGACAGCTATTGCGAACGCCAGAGCAGAAAAGATGTTTCATCGCCCGCACCGCCGACTCAGCAGCAGCGGCTATACTGGGCCCCCTGGTATAAAGAAAGGCAGTCCTCCAACCCCCAACCAGGGACCGTCTCCCATGACGAGCCTCACTACCCTTTAGTATAGGCCTTTAGTACAGTCTTTAGTATAGGCCCAATTTCGATCTGCGATTGTCGTGACCACACAAGAAATCGCGGACGGCGGAAGGCGGGTATGTAAGAGTTGAATGCACTCGTGAAATAAAATGCTGCACAGAGGGGACGCTGCATCCTGAAGCATCTTGTCCCATTGTGCAATATGCAGCATTTATATGCGTGAGGCCGCTACGATCCACCTGAACCTTTCGTATGGTACCTATTCATACTCACGCTCCACCTGACCCAGTGCAGAGTAGCATACCAAAGAACCAGCCCTCAAGCTTTCCGTTTGAAAATAATCCTCTCTTTCTGTCACACAGCGAAGTAAGGCAGTGGGTCGGTATCCCTACCCAGCCTTTAATTCACCGCTCCTCTGCTCCCAAAATGGGATAAAACGAAAAAAATAGTGTTTCTAGCCAATATGTTAGCACCTTCGCATCAAATAGCGACAAACTTAAACACTTCGACCGCGCCGTTTGCAGATGTTTGTATGGGGCTTACCTTGGTAGGGGTATTATGTCAGAGAGCGAGTGAATAATGTCTTATATACTTACTTTTCGGCGCCGAAGTTACAACACAGATCTGAAGCGCCCTTTCGTTGGGTTGAGCGTTTGTGTTGTCGTAGTAGTAACCGGAGGGTGATCATCACGGTGTGGTTAGTACCCGTGCAGTGGGATAACCGTCTTAGAAGCAGGTAACCTTAGAAGAAGAGGAAGAAATGGGCTTGGGCAGGGCATGTAATGCGAAGGGAAGATAACCGATGGCCTTCAAGAGTAACGGAGTGGATTCCAAGGGAAAGGAAGCACAGCAGGGGGTGGCAGAAAGTTAGTTGGGCGGATGACATTAAGAAGTTTGCGGGGATACAATGACCGCAGCTGGCACACGACAGGGTTAATTTAAGAGACATAGGAGAGACATTTGTCCTGCAGTGGGCGTAGTCAGGCTGATAACGATGAGGAACCTTGGAAGAGGGAGAGTATAGCGAGAATGGAGGAATGTGGCATTCTTTGTTTGCGACTGATGATGGTATAAACGCGTCGCTCTACGAAGCGGGGGTGGCGGCGTACTTGACAAGAGTGCTAGTCGAGGAAGTTGCCGCGAAATCAGTGCTCAGAATATCGTAAAATAAAAACACCTGCACACCTGGGCTGAAATTTAGTATTACCGGGCATCGTGATAGTTCAGTTACAGCGTGTTCTTCATCACAACGCGTTTTTCGCACGAGCTCTTAGGCAGAGCATTGTCGTGTGTGCTATGCACCGAGTGTAACATTGTCCCTGCACCACACTTTACCACAGTTGTCGACGTGCATTGCGGCTCGATGCCTTGCCGTCTAGGAGGCTACGCATCGTATTATCGGTGCTTTTATATTACAGCAACATTTCGCAGGAGCCCTCTACGCACGCGCGCCGGTAAGAGAGCCTGGTCCCCGGTGACGGGAGAACCTAAACCACGATCCATCTACGGGGTTGAGTAAGGGGTGGGCGTCGCTTCTTTCAAGCTATAAAGCTCTCCCAGGCGTGATGGATCGCAAGATTTTCCGAGCTGTCTCTGCGGCGCAGGCTCTTCTCAAAACAGCGTAATTCTATTTATGTCACCAACATCTAAGGAGAGCCAGCTTTTTTTATACTTCGGCTCCGGGCCAGGACGGCTGAGAGCATTATAATGCGGCCAGTGATTTAGCAAGAGAGAAAAAACACCACCCATAAGCGAGACAGCTTACCTCACTTTTCGCTTAACCTATTCAAGCTCTAATGCTCTTGTGACAGCGTTAGACTGAAATGTAGTGAAAGAAAGCAAACGACACCAAGGAACTGAGCACTGTACGAGGTATCACGTTTGCTAAACAAAGTTGATTAATGGAAGTATTTTGAACAAGAACGGCACAAAGTTCTCTGAAAAAGACTGCAGCCGGTGACGTTGTTTCAATATAAGAGATTATAAATTGTAATCGAGTGCTAAAAGTGATATGGGAATAGTCGAGCCCACCTAAAACGAACATGACGTTCACGCAGATTGCATTCATTGTATCCGAAGTTCGTAGTAAGTGGACTTCTCTCATAATAAAGCCAAAATAACCAACTCAAAGATGGAATTCATTTTCTTTAGAATGAGCTTGTTCTCGTTTGCAGGCGCTAAAGTTTTGTCATGGCATACCAACTCGCCCGAACAGCCACTGTGAGCATTCTCCATGACTGCGGCCGTTTAAGTTAGCTTGACTCTAATTGATCGTAACATGGGTAAGGAGCTTCAAAATCACTGGTAAGGTAATGAAAAGTGTGGTGGGAAAAATGGAAGCAATGGAAAAAATAATGGAAAGAGTTAAAATCAGAATTTAGTGTTCGAAAACAAAGCACGGCAAAGCCAAGCCCGTATCAAGCTCCCGGTCGCGGCTTCGTGTAGACCGCCATTACTTATTTTCCGAGTTGAGTTGAGTTGAGTTGAGGTGTTGACTGCTACAGGTGGGGTTAGTCTTGCTTTATCTGCCGGCAATTGCTCCACCGCAGCGTCCCTTCGATATTAACAATGTAGCATCTACCCTGCTATGTGCACAGTCTCTTATAATAGCACACATTTTCTCCCGCAGTCACCATCTAAGCACACAATCAATCCACACAGTCCACATTACAGTCTACTCCAGAAGTCACCATCTATGCACATATTCAGTCACAGTAAAATATAGGCCATTGTAGTGCCACAATTCATACACACATTCACTCACAGTATAACGTAGTCCACTCCGGAAGACACCACCCACGCACACATTCAATCACAGTAGGCGATAGTCCGTTCCTGCTGTCACCATTTAGAAACAAGATCCGTGTCCTGCAGAAATGTTAAAAGAAGGCGTGCAGCCTCCCTTCTGCATGTCTGGTTTCCAAGATGGATCGCAAGATTTTCCCTCCAAGCGTCTCAGAATTCGGTAAGCAGAACAAGCGTGTTTAGATCACCACGCGGGAACACGTATAACAAGGAAGGAAATCGCTGGGCAGAATTTAGAAAGGACAACGACAATCGCGCAGTACACAAACCATTCTTCGTCGCGGACATACACGTGCCGCTTATATCTGTAAAAGCTTTTAGCACCGGCATTCATGTCTAGACATTAACGCGATAGCGTTAAAGGCCCTGTTGCGCAGAAAACCGGGCGTCGGCTTTGTCGGCGCCCAGAGAGCAACCTGGGAGGCAGGCGGGCCACCCAGGTCGCGTGGCCTGGAGGCTTCATCACAACCTGCCCACCGGATTGTGCGCAAACTGCCCAGCGTGGCAGGTGGCAGTTAAATTAATGATTGGTCGCTCGGGAAGAGCAACCTGCGCCGCACAAGGTCTACCGCTTGGAGCACCTGCCATTGCAGGGCAGTGGCGCATCGCTTAACCGCAGCACCACTGCGCCAGGAGGGGCATGAGGACTACCAGGGACCGATTAATGTAAAGTAGAGAATGACCTGCTGCATATGTAAAAATTAACCTATTACGCTATCCAGTCATGTCCTTAAGGCGGAGCTTAAGGCTGCCCTCCAATTTTTCACGCTTACCTTAACTCCTTGCAACTAAACAGGCTGTTTGTTTCTCCAAAAACGTGTTGTGGTGGAGGCGTTCGTTTCGGTATTTGCAGTTCTCGCGAGCAGCTTTTCTCGCAACAAAACGACAAGCTTACTTACTGACTTCGGATTCTTTTTAAGAAAAGCCGCAAAATACGGTGGCCGCTTCTTGTGTACCGAAAAATGGTGTCACATTATAGAGATTGCAAGTAGAGCAAGGTTTGGGAGATAAAGACGTAGCTTCCCTACCACATTACGGGAAAAGTCTCGAAGGCGTTCCTTTGCTGCTAAGGGCAGCTACACGCCCACGCAAGTAATTATTTTACACCGACAGCTGTCCTGCATTGTACCGTGGAATCTACGACGTCAGCCGTAAGCTTTTGATTACATAACAAATAATTTAACTTAATTCAATAAATTTCATCATCATCATCATCATCAGCCTGCCTACACCCACTGTAGGGCAAATACCTCTCCCATGTCTCTCTAATTAACCCTGTTCTTTGCCAGCTGCGGCCACCCTAAGCCTGCAAACTTCCTAATCTCATCCGCCAACCTAACCTTCTGCCGCCCCCTGCTACGCTTGCCTTCTCTTGGAATCCACTCCATTACCCTTAAGGACCATCGGTTATCTTGCCTTTGCATTGCATGCCCTGTCCAAGCCCGTTTCTTTCTCTTGATTTCCACTAGGATGTCATTAACCCGCGTTCCTTCCTCACCCACATTGCCCGCTTCCTGTCTCTTAACGTTACACCTACCATTTTTCTTTCCATAGCTCCCTGCGTTGGAAAGAAAAATGGTAGCTGTAACGTTAAGAAGCCGGAAGCGAAAATTTAATTTCAGTCAAATTAAATTCACTTGTCAGTTGGCAATCGATTTGAATTTACCACCTGCGAAATCAATTATGCTTGCCAACCAAACCATCACTTGCGGATATTTGGAAAGAAAAAAATCACCTCTCCACATTTAGCGGAGAGGGAAAGAGCGAGAGGGAGTAGAGAGAGAGGGAGGTGGCGAAGAATGGCCTGATGGCTTGGGAGGTTATGGAGTGAGCAGAGGAATGCGCAGCCGGCTAGTGGCTGCTACGGGAAGAACCCAGAGGGTGGCTGCCATAGAAGGAGGAGGTTATGACGAGGGTGGAGGAATGAGCAAACTGACCATACTTCCTCGACATAATGCAGAGTTATATGGTTAAACCAAAACTATAGGAGCTTTCGCTTATTCATGCACTAAGCCAATGAGCCTAGGTGTACAATATTAGTGCGAAAGCAGTATTTAGGAGTCAAACCGGCTCACCTAGTTTGTATGAAGCTTGACCTTGAGGGCGACCTTGGCCAAACCATAAATAACTAGAATAAATAATGCCGCGACTGGGATTCGAGCCCGCGGCGGCGCGAACAGACCAGCTTCGCTGGCCACTGAACGAGAGCACTAGACTATCGTCGCAGCCGATCAGGCCTCGCGTTGTTGTTGTTGTTAGCCTACCAAAAAATGGCACATACCCACACTGGGGGATCGGCCAAGAATAGGGTGGCTGTTCAACTGAACGCAGTTAATAAAAAGGAAAAGCACGTGGGAGCGGAACACCGGTGAATTCTTCCTCATGAACAGAAAAGGGATGAGAGTTTTGATTTCAAAATTATAAGAATAATAATAAAGAGAGGAATTAAATAATAATGATTAAGTCAAAATGTAATAATTGATAGAAAAGAAAAGGCCTCGCGTTAAAATGCGACCCACACTCGTGCTGTGCATTGCACATCGTCCTCTTCATCAACTAATACTACTACGGAACCAATATACACAGTCTCGCGCTTGGCAACTGACCTATAAGATGCGGGTTCGATCCCGGCCGTGGCGGTAACACTTCGATGGAGGCGAAATTCTAGAGGCCAGTGTACTGTGCGATGTCAGTGCACGTTAAAGAACCCCAGGTGGTCGAGATTTCCGGAGCCCTTCACTACGGCGTCCTTCGTAGCCTGAGTCGCTTTGGTACGTTAAACCCCTCTAAACCATAAACCAAAAACTCTCGCGTTTTGCACTGCACATCGTAGTCTTCATCAGCTAACACTACTATCGAACTAATATATCGTCGCCACACGTGCCGACGACTTAGCAAAGCAAAACCAACAGCCAATCAGGCTAAACACATGGTTTCGCACGTCTAGTCTGTTTAACTGCGTTGAAACCTTACCATTTCTTAAAAATTATTTCTATAAAATATATGCAGGTCCTAGTGAATTTTGATAGATTCTACCACCAATACCTTGCTTTGTTCTAATCTACAAATGCATATATGCGTGTGCATCTAATCTTGTGCGCAAAATTCTGGGCAGAACAAATATATTACAGCACCGTTATTTGAACTGCATTACACTCCGAAAAAGTGTTTTCGGTCCGAGGAGTCCCAGCTGTTGTTAATTTTGTTTTTGCTAAGAACATCGTTTAGAAGCCAAAATGTGTGCTAACCAATTAAGGTGCATAAAGAACCTTGCTACCTGGAGGCTATTAAAACAGAACGGGCGGGCTCGATGTCAAATCAAATCAAATCAAATCAAATCAAAATTTATTCGTCTGTATGCGTACATATTCATAAATTCTGATCTGTCTAAGCCCATTTTGCTTGTTGGCTGGTCAGGTAGCAGGTGGAGAAATAACTCTGCATGAATATATTTATTTTCTAAACAGTCATGCTAACACAGAGAAAAGAGTCTGAACACAAAATAGCACATATGAAAGAACTCAAGCTATACACAAGGCAATACATTTGCACACCAATTTCTTATGTCCGTCATCATCCTACGCTTGTTATTAGCAATACACAGATCATCGGGAATTTTATTAAATACAGCTGGCACATAATAATTGCGCATCTTTTTACCATATAAGGACTTTGACGTGGTTAGGCTTGTTGCCGATGCTAGGGGCTGCGCAAAGAGTGCCGGTAGCCCATAGGCTCTCTCGGGGCACTAGTTTCCTTTTTAATTTCGCGCGTAGCAATTACATCGGTGTCGTTGCTACCCACCGACACGGGTTAATTGAACCGATCAAGGAAAGAAGGAGAAAGTTCCGACTGCGCAACTTTTATTTTTTGATCCTCCCGTTTCCTTGTTTATCTTTTTTTCACTGTTCGAAATTCCGCTTTAATCGCCTAGGATGTTTTGATGTCACTTTTCTATCCATTTCCAATGCCCCATTTGCCAGCAGCGCTGGTAGAAGAACAGGCAAAATGATATCAACATTAAGCCCGTGCTTTGACTGTCTCTGCTTTATGAAAAGGAGACTAAGTAATGTTGTTGAATAAAGAGACCGAATCGATCAATTAAGAACCAGTCTCGAAAATAACAGAAAAAAGAGTAAGCAAAGATACACTCGGAGATTAAGCCGGAAAATCGACCTTGGCTGCGTATCAGCCGCAGGCTCAGAAATTAATCCTCGTCCAACCCCGGGCAAATAAGCGGTACCTTTACAGAAGCCATTGGCACGTGCACAGCTTCGGAGCGGATTTGAGCGTATACAGCCGCTCACTAGACGCGTAAAAAAGCCTAATTTATACGGTTGTGAAGCGAAGAGTATTGAGGGGGAGGGGGAGGCGGCGCTACAAAATCTCTCACCCACTCTCCACCGCATGCTGCGTGTTGATCGTCGACACGCGCAACCAAGAGCAGATGGCGACGGTCAATATTTGACCACGAGGGGAGTGCGCCCCCGCTGCCAATGGGCCAAGACCTGCGAAAGGACGACTCGCCTCATCTAGGCGATGCAGCACGCGTGGTTCTTTAAACTTTCAGCGGTCCCATCCAATTCTATTCAGGGAGCTTTATTCCACTTATTCGAAGAAGGTTCGAATGAGGGAGCTTGAATTCCTTGCGTCTTCAACGGCTCCTTCAGATGAGGGCAGTTATGTGGAGGACGTTCTATAACCTAAACCTAAACTTAGCTAGTCGATTACTGGTTAGATGAAAGGTTTATATTCGGTATTCATTTCTTTCAAATAGTGTATGCCTTCAGCTGTAAGCTTTGTTGCATTTCACGTTTGGCACTAACGGCCGTAACTTTGTTCAGTTGTATGTTCTGCGGCTCCTTGATGTTCCCCTTTTTTTTTGCAGCCTTAAAGCAACGCTATATTTGTGCACATTGAAGCGTTTTCGGCCCGTTTTTCAGGCTTCAAGGTCTGCACTTTTTTCCTGCTTGATCGCCGGTGGCTTCCATATTGGCCAGATTAAAAACCACGCGCTGGGCAGTGTTGTTACACGTGATACTATTTTCCATACTTCTTTACACCCCTCCCCTCCCTTCCCCGTGCAAACTTTAGCTGCCGAGTGAGATAATCTCACCGAGCCTGGCTAATGGCTCCTATGCCGTACAGTCCGAAATGAGGGTTGCTACTCCTCAAGGGAGGAGCAGGGCGCAACGCCCAGTCGGATGCTACAACCTTGACCGCGTTCAGCTTGGCAAGGAAGGTTACGCCGAGCTTACCTTTCGTAAGGTGGCGTGAGCTGGAGCTGTTTACTGGCACTAATCTCACAGGCGTCACCTGTAGCGCGCATCAGCGTTAAGTATCAACGGCCGCAAAAGTTTACAGGACGCCATGAGCGGAAACGAAGTTTTTTAAAGCTTCCGCGAACACCGTTCACGTAAAATGCCCCGCCGGTATAAGCGGACATGCATACGCCATCCGGTAGTGTCAGTACCAAGCGGCTGGATTGTGAGACAACCCGGCAAAAAATTTATTCCGTTGCAGCGCCTCGCAAACTTTAGTTGCCGACGGCATATGTAGGGGCAATAAACGTTTCGATCACTTTTTGTTGGTGGCGGTAGTATTTTGATAGCACGGCATTAGCCTTTCAAGTCTGTTCGCGACGCTACGCAACAGTATGCGCATGAAAACATTATGGACACAATATCGGTACAGTGAGAACACAGTATGGGCACAGTATAGTCACAGTATATCCAAGTGTTTCACATGCTTTGAGCACACTAGGCTAGGTAGATGACAGACTCATTCAAGTATGTATAGGGAAGAAGTCAACAGTCTGAAACTAAGGAAAGCATAGGAGAACGCTACTTTTTTCTCATGGCGATGTTCACTCTAGTGGGAAATTAGTCGCCTAATAATTTTTATATTTTATGCTGTGGATGGTTTTAATGCATTTCGTCTTCCTCCGTATCCACATGGTTGGAATACTTGGCATCTCGTAGAACAGTCAATCAATGAACGCGTTGTGGTGCTGGTGCGAAACGAGCTTTATGTCTTTATTATCATTTAGTTGGTCGTGTGGCGTGCCGAATTCTACTCAGCCTGTAGATTCATACCACTGCAATGATGGACTTGGCAGGTGGCAATATACACCCGTGACAAATTTTATTTCCAGCTCTGTAGGTCTGTCCGATAATGCTTGACGCTTGACGCAGAATATTGTAGAGAGTGCGCTTCCCATAACGTACGACGGGGACTTCCAGTTAGCATTGAAGTGATAAAGTGTGGGACTGTGACGTCAACGGCAATGCGGGCTCCAATAGGATCATAGCCACACTAGAGCACCTAGTATGACGCCTGAAATAGGAGGCTTTCATAAATTGAGGAAGGCAGAATGCGGAACAGATTTACGCGCGAGAAACGTTGGAGTCGAAATAGTATAGAAATCGGGTTTCGAACCAACGGTTTGCTTTCGGATCCTACATCTTTCTGCCACTTTCTCTTCGCACAAGTAAATAAAAAAAAAGTGACGAGAAAGCTATTGCTCGCATGATGTCTCCACTGAGGCCGCTTTGAATCGCAAAAATATTTCATTTTCTCTTTGTTTTTCAAATCTCTTTTCGCAGAACAGATATTTATTGCTTTCGTCCGCAAAGAAAAAATTCAATTTGAATCCATATTCAAATGCCTTTCTCTTTTCTTGCAAGGTACGTTTTTGTATTTTCTTATTTAGAAAATGTTTGGAAGGGAAATAAGCTTACTTTTTTGTCGTCCTTCTTCAATAACGAGGTGCTCTTCATTTTTAATACCAGTAATGTTAGCGTTATATTCAAAGCATAAATATAATCGCATCTTATTGATGAAAGGAATATTATGACCTTAAAACTTTTATAATTGAAGCGTCAGGAAAATATGTCATGTTACAGGCGTTAGGATAATAATGCATTTCAATTTTTTTTTTGCGAGACGGGCGGGTGGTGAGTTCTATATTCTATTGTAGAACAGTTTTCGTGAATGATAGTACAGAGTGGTTTGAAAGGTGTGCTTCACGTCGGCACTGATAACCCTATGAAAACCGTAATTGTCCGTAAAAAATTAATATAAAGGCTTAATTAAGGCGCAATCGTTTTCTCTTTGTGAATGCAGTACTAGGGGGCTACAAAGCCGAATATTTTTGAGTATTTGGGCTTCTTCGTTAGGCTTGCAGGTATTTTTACTCTTCGACACCAGGAAACGCGGTCACCCGGCCGGATTATAAGTAGCAAACTAAAGCTGTTATAACAGTGTTCATTTTCTTTTCAGGCGTTAATGGTAACTTCAGAGGGTATTACAAACAACGGGTTGTGAAGATTACTGTAACTGCAGAATCTCATTCTCTTTTTTTTTTCTTGTATAACATGGTTGAAAACAAGTTTAACAGCTAAAAAAGTAAATAAGTTTGACTTTGGGACTACAAAATAGCAAATCTTTCAGCGACGCTATCACCTTTTCTACAAGTAATGAGTCATACTTGTGCGACACGAGCTATAATTAACGTAATTACCCATTGTTTTTATTCCAACATCAAACAAGGCTACTTTAATCCTTGTCAAGTACCCACCGAACTGAGCATAGATGCTACAAAAGAGAAAACTGCATGCCACAGTAAATATTCTTTGCTTGGCAGATGTGAACGAAAAAAAAAGAAAGAAGAAAAAGAATCGCTCTCACTTCGGTGAAACGAGATGTGAAAAAGAGAGACGGTACAACAAACAATAAAAAAAAGAAACGACTGCGAGGCCTTCCGAATCGCATCTGGAGACTCCATTTCCCCGTGTTGCAGCTTCGTGTTGCGTTTGTTGCTTCTTGAGACTTCGTGGAGGCTGCAGTCTCAAGCAGCTGCCAGTGGCAGCCCAGCTGTCGAAAGAGAGAAAGCAAAGAGAGAGAGAGAGAGAGAGAGAGAGAGAGAGAGAGAGAGAGATAGGGAGAGAGCTGCGCCACTTATCCGCGAAAACCCAGAAATAAAGTTAGCTGTCGGCGCCAAAGGCACTGCTAGGGTAAATGAAAAAAAAAAAAGAAACGGGAAATAAAAAGCTTAAAGGAACAGCGATGAACAACATTAACAAAAAGAAACTAAAGTACAACTAAGTTTGCGGAATGGGCCAAGCGTGTCGGGCTGAAATTCGGTCTCAGCCGCGACAGGAAATGAGCAACAGGAAGGCGAAAATGAGAGCGTTTTCACCTTCCTGTATCGCTGCTTCTTTTGCGTGTATACCTTTGGGAGCTTTCAACGTATGTTTTTTTTTTTACTTTCGTGTCCCGTAGATTCTTTGCTCTGACGTTATTGCCGCATGTTTGAGAATTTCGCACATTACTGAAAGCGGCTGTTCAGTGGAGGTTTACACGGAGGTGCTGCAATAAATCCCCTTTCTACAAAACGGTATGTTATTGTCATTTTTGTGTATATTGTTAGTTTTGCGACCCAGCTTTAGATTAGTGGTAATTCGCGAATCATGAAAGGGTTACATGTCTATACTCGTACAACTCGCTTTTTTGGTCCAGATGTGTCAGTAAACTTTCACCACCAGGAATTAACATCGTGAAATACCTCACGACCTATATTGTGTAAACGCACACGTATCTGCTTTCTTAGAAACAACTCAAGCTGTTTTTTGAGCCTCGGTTGTTGACAAAATAGCGAGGCTCTCCTTTTTTTTTTTGCGGGCTTCGAAACTGGGCAGCTTATACTTTTTTTTCTCCCCACTGTTGATTTCAAACTGCTCGTAAATCGCTCTGATCTCAGCGTTTCTGTCACCCAAAGACAAGCCGTCTCACTGCCGGTGGTGTCTAAATTTTAGATCGAAAACTTTACTTCACGACCACAGCTTTAAAAGCAGTTTCATCGCTGGAGCCTGACCCTGAATAAATAAATAAAGTAAATAGATAAAATGTTGCCGCAACCGGGTTTCCAATCTACGCCGGTGCGAACAGATGAGCGTCGCTGGTCTGTGCAAGAGAGCACTATGCTATTGCCGCAGCCGATGACACAGCCGCAGCCGATCACACAGCCGCAGCCGATCACACAGCCGCAGCCGATCCCACAGCCGCAGCCGATCAAACACTCTCTCGCGGCGCTGTGCATTGCACGTCGTCATCTTCATCAACTAATGTTACTATCGAACTAATATACTCGCCTGACACGCCAACTAGCCAGCAAAGCAATACCATGAGCCAACCAGGCTAAACACATGATTTGCATATCTACTCGGTTTAACTATCTTAAACCTCTACCACTTTTTTGCCGCTCTGTTTACTTCATACATCTAATACGCCTTATGTTTACTGAGCGCAGTTATTTCTAATCACAAACATCCAGAACAGGCTAACAAGTTAGTACTCTAACTCAAAGGAAAAAGGCAGAAATAAAGATAACATTTACCGAAAACTTCAACGCAACAAACTTCCGGCGGAATGGAATGTTTTTGGACATACCCATTTATAGAGTCCAATGGTGGTAAGTTGAAGGAATTTTTTTGGCCTTTTAATATTGTGGATTGAGAATTTCACGCCTTTACCACGTTCAACGAAGACTACGGCTAACTTTCCTGCTGTGAGAGAATTGCCCTTCGCCTCTTGTCATAAGTGACTGTATTGATTACGTCGCAGCTCTGACGCTTACAATAATGCGCGTGCTGATAGCACTGCATGATGAAAAACAAAACAGCTAATCTTCCTTAGCGACGTCCTTCGAGATGTGCACCGTATTAATTTTGATCGTTGTTTCTCCTAACGCACCTCCGCTTTCTTTGCGACAGAAGAATTTGGGAAGGAGGTGCGAATGACAGGGCGTTTAATGTTATTATTTTACGAACTAGATACAGGTAAGTGGACCATACCCAACAACTCTGGACGAAATTATTTTTTGTGAGTTGGTGTTTGCGAACGAAATTTTTTGATATATTGTATTTCACTACAAGAATCAATATATCCGCGCTCTCCCGTAGGCAGGCTTGCATTTTTTCCCTATTAACATTCTTGCTATCGTCAAAGCGTTCACCGTTGGTTTTCTGAGGCAGTCTTAACTGCTCGATGCGAGAAATGAAAAAACTTTATTAGAACAAATTTGCTACACATTAAAAAGAATGGACCTTTACCTTCAATATTTCCTTAACAGTATCTTATAATTTTCTAATATTCAAAATGTTTCTCCAAAAATGTTGGACATGTGGTGTTCTGTCCGCTGTCTCTATACAACAGTGCTCTTTTTGCCGGTGCACATATCACAGTTTTATTGTGTAGGTCGTTAAGCTTAGCAGGTTACATGCTCGAAATGCTTCACGACCTATAATGAATAAACGCACACGTATCTGCTTGCTTAGAAACGACTCAAGCTGTTTTTCGAGCCTCAGTTGTTTTCGCGAAGACTTTCCTGGATGTCATGACTCATGATTTCTTTCTGACCATCTGCATCTAAAATTGCAGTCGCAAATTGTTTTGCTTCTTTGAAATTTCTTTAGGAGTTCGCAGCCTCGTTAACTCGCATTCAAGTAACTCCTATGGACAACACCGCATTCATTAGGTTACAAGCATTGCGCAGCTGTTGATACTCAATCTTGCAAAGTTAAAAAAATGAGATGCCTCAGTTGTCCTCGATTTTTACGGATGTAAACGAGGCGTTTGGTCGTCGTTGTTTAGCCATTAAAAGCGCGCACGTTAGTATTATCGGGCGACTTTGGTAACGTTGCGGCAGCATCACACAAACTACCATTCCAGCCATGGAGTAAACTTCCTGGTTTGGTTTTATAATTTTGATTTACACCCGCCGCGATACTCGAATGGCTTCAGCGTTCGGCTCCTGAGGTCCTAAGGCTTTCAAGGGGGTCCTAAGGTCGCTAGATCAAATCTCGACCGCAGCTTCCACCTTTCGATGGAGGCGAAGCGCATAATGGTCATTGTGATGTATAATGGCAAAGCACGTTATAGAACGACAGGTAATGTGAACTAATCGGGAGCCCTACACAGTGCGGCGTCTCTCTTAACCCACGCTTCGCTTCGGATGTTAAACCTCACATACTACACCAAACCTTTTGTTGTTGTTGCTGCTCTAACGTGGTGTTACTTACTACTGCTTACTTACTACTAGCGCTGCTTACTGTAGCCAAGAACAGCTTGATAAATATAAAGCTACCAACTGGTGCTAATTCTCGCTCCCCACTACCGCCTCCTCCCCCCCCCCCCCTCCATAAAAAAAAGAGAAACAGTTTCTCTTTAACGAGCACTGCATAAACTACAAGAGTGCCGCTCTTTTTCCCTACACCCACAAGCCACACCTACAGGTCTCCAGAAGCTCTGGTTGTCATTGTTTCCTTTGCCAGTATAATGTAATGACCCTTTCCTTTGATCTTACGCAGTTAGTGCGGTCCGCCTCTGCCGCTGGCATTCCCGGCTATAGCCCGGAATACCGGCTCTTGGGACAGTGACGAACAAAGAAAAAGTTCACCAGTGCGTACCCTTGCTGAGTTAAGTCGCGAACTCAGCGAAAGCTAGCCCTAGGTGAGCCTGCTGACCAATCACCAATCGTTTGCATATCGCGGCGCAATGACAGTGACTGCGTAACGGTTTAACAGCGTCACTTCGAGGCTAAGTATTGTCTATACCGTCCTCGTGTGTTAAGCGGACGCAGCACAATCTCATTTTAAGGGAACGAAGATCGTGGCAACACCGTCTGTGGTTAAGTGGTTAAGCTAGTGTTCCTGCATATGCTCCCGCAGGGAGCTCCCTGCGGGAGCATATACAGGAACACTAGGTTAAGCTAGGGAGCCTACATACATGCCGCTAAGCCGGGAGGGGGCGCGACATGTAGGCTCCCTAGGTTAAGCAGACTTGTAGCGCCACCTAGTGCTAAGCAGGCTAAACCGGATGAGACGGCGTGCGCTTCGGTGCTGCAGTGTCCTGGAAACAGCTCTCGCTGTAAAACACTAGGGTTTTACCAGGATTCTTGCATTATATTCAGGTCTAGATGCATCCTATGTTGATCAGGTCGTAGACGCGCATTCACATTCATGAAGTCCAGTACCTGAGATAGGAATCGAAGCCCAGGTATGGAATGAAATATGGTCATCTTTTGTGTTTCTCGTCCCCGGTATACGCTCCAATCGTACTCACGGTAGGTTCGTGTTGCAAGCACACCCACGTCACGACTTACGTGGGAGTCTCGCTGCATGTAATTGATGACAACCTCCTTAAAGAGTCGACACTATGTCGACTATTTAAGCACGGGTATGCTAAGTGTGCTTGCGGACCAGTTATCTCTCTTCCTCGGGCTCTGCAGTGCGGTTTATCAGGCGCCGGTTTGAAGATTATTATGCGCGGACTGTTAGAAAGAGTCAAGTTGTGGGTAGGCGGAATCTGTCGTGACCTCGTGTTGTTCCTTTCTTGAGGTTCAGCGAAACCACAGCGTAGAGGTGCTTTTGCACTCAGTCATTACGAGAGTGTGACTGCAGCGGTGAGGTACTGAATCGGCAACCTCATATCAAGAGTACCGCGCGCAATGTGCCAGTTGCATTTCAGCCGAATCATTCATTTCGGGAAGGAGATTCTAAAACACTTCTTGGTGTCACGAGTCAACAACTGCAAACAGCGGCAGCAATAGTGCTTCATAAATACACGAGCTCACTTTTAGCTGCAGCATATTCAGCTTTAAAGCTTTAAGAAGCAATGAAACATGTCGTGCATGATATACCTGACTGGGTCGAGTAGAACCTGTTTATATGCATTCCTTCCATCCCTTGAGGTGTGTGCTGCTCTAGTGAGGTACCCTGAACAAATAAATCACACTGCATGCAAGCTAACCTCTGCACAGGTGGAGCCCTCTGCTGAGAATTACCCTTTTTTTCGCGGCACCAAAAGTGAGGTGGTTAATGCGCTGGGCGCTCTGTGATACGGCGTTGCCGTATTATGCTCATTTTTTTTGCGATCTTGTGTTTTAACAAGTCAGCTGATAGGTCATAATCCTTTTTTTATTATGGCACTTTTTTGAAGTAATAATATATTTGTATATTTTGATCACTAGCATATTAGTGCTTTAGTGCAGCGAACTAGGGGAGACATGATCTCTCGGAGTGGAGTAAAAAAAATTGCTTGGATTTTCAAGATTTGAGCGTATTGCTTCATTGCGAATACAGTATTTAACAATACGCCTAAACGGAGGAACGCACTTGTGCAGCTCTGTGGCAAATTCGGTTTTTACAGGAACTTCGTCAATTTTAAATATTGTCTTTAAATCAATATCGCTGTCTTTCGCACGGCGCTTCATTAAATAGACTGCGTTACATGGCAGTTTGCGATAGCGCGATCAACGTTTAAAATATATTTTGAAATAAGAAATTGCCGCATGCCATAACTCTATGTGCCAGGTTTATACTTGAGAAAAAAAAAGGCAAAGCGAAGCTGGCCATAGCATCGAAGTTGGTGGCATGATAAAGATATCGTGGACCTTGATGCAAAAAAAAGAAAATCGCTGTCCCTGTTTTATCCGTTTATCGAAAGCGAAAGGTGGCTTTCATTTACTGCATACTTATTATGCAAAATTAGTCTGAAATGTTTAATTTGGGGCAAGAACTAGGGAAAGGCTTCGCTCGCAGTACCTACACATATGCCACACAACTATAACAAAGATCCTTACTTCACGCAAAAAATAAATGACTTTCGAGAACAAAAGCCAATTTTACTGTTTTTGTAATTTAACTGAGCAAACTGCTCCATTTTGATCCCGCTTTGCGTTGTTTCACACTATGTTCCCGACGCCAGTTCACAAACACCACGATAATAACGTTATTTCTCAGGAAAAAAGAAATCTGCATTATTGACGGCCGTGATTCCACGTTGAGGGTTAAATAACATGTGGCGGTGGTATCATGTTGCTATAGTCTTTCATATTTTTTTCCCCATATTGAAGTGCGATGATGAGAATCCGGTAACGGAATGCTCTTGCAATGGTGATTTGCCAACGGCTCATATTAGGTATTTGGGTCTATGCACGAGAAAGAAAGTGAATGAAAACACATCTTACTGCCTAGCGTGCGAAGGAGCAATGTGAACCATAAACAAAACTTTTCTTGTATAGAAGATGGTGAAGTTTTTCTAATTCCTAATGAGCAAAACTTTTAGTCCTCCCGAAGAAGAAGGAAAAAATAACCACCTACCAACTGAATTCAACGACACACAGTGCTCGCGCCCTTTTCTGCAAAACCTTGTAAGGAACTCTTCATCTTTACAATAAGGACCATGCGCTCTGTCCATTTGATTCCCCGTGTGTTAAGTAGAATCCGCATATAATGAGACCAATTGTTATTTCTGCCACGGTTTACAAATTAATTTCAGATTAATGAGGACTAGGTTTGATTCCACGTGTGTTCGAGCGAATCGGCATATAATGCGCACAACTATTCTTTGAGCCTTGGTATGCAACTTAATTCCTCAATAATGGGTGAGTAGGCAGATTAAAGAAAATAATCTATTAGGATTCTCCACGGTCCAGACGTAAGAGTTTCTCTACAGCGTGCGATTAAATTTATTCTCTCAACTTTGTTTAAGTAAAAGCATGAGATGGTCACAAGCTTAACTTAAAGCGCCTTCTGCACGTATAAATGAACTGTACGTTAACCAGCCTGCTCCTTTGAATTCACTTGCAGATTGAAGTAGCTAACGATTCGAAAACCGAGGCGCCGGGGTGTCACGAACTATTCTAACCTGCGGGTAATTTGTGAATTCGAAAATCAGCCCCTAATGAGTTAAATCAAAGTTTACTTCTGCAAGACTGGAGCGCTTCAGTGAATCAGCCTGCGGTAATTAAAAAAAAATGCCACCAGTATTTATATCAGTGGCCCTGAGAACATGAATTTGTCTTAATATCATTAGGACATAATTATTCATAGCACAGCGCAATGAGGCGACGACAACGACGAGAAAAACACATGTTGGACACAGATGCATACTGTTCGAGTCATGTAGGTGGGGTGCTTCAATGCCAGCGGCTGCTATCGGACCACCTTACAATTAAGAGACATGGCTGTGTTATGATTAACGATGCCACACCAACTTATCCTACAGATTACTCTCCATTACTAGATCACTCGATGTTGCCACATTTAGAATATTAAAATATCAATTCATAAGAAAAACGAAATTTCTGTAGAAACCATTTGAGCCATCCTTAAGCAGCCAATTAATGCCCCAAAAAAACATTTCCATTATTTGTACATATCCTGCGAGACTTCGTCCGCTCGCACCCCCCCCCCCCCCCCCCCCCCATCTCTTTTTCTTTTCTTTTCACCTTACGAAACATCCTCGTACCGCCTGCGCTGCAGATCTGTTCGAAGCGGGACGGCCCGCGGGAGCAGGCTAAGCTCGATTTCGCGCAGTCGCCACGAGGGGGCACTACACGTCATTTCGCCGGGGCGCTCCGCGCAGGTGGCTCCGCCCTGGCGACGGGCGCACGCGAAGCGCGACTCCCGAATAGGGAACCCCGCGGTGGAGCTTCGGTGTGCTTCGTTCGGGCGTATCCGGCGGCGCGGGCGGGCCGCTTTTGCCAGTTCGGCGATGTCGTGCGCTCGCGGTCGCAGCGGTGGCAGCAGCAGCAGGTGCTCGTCGCAAAGACAGCAACGGAAGGACACCGCCGACGTTGCTGGCAACTTGCCTCGTCACTTTGTCCGGCAACGTGGGAGCAACCGAGTCGTTGCCAAACTGTGACTTGTGTTTCATCTGTTCCAACTGACCTGCTGACCGGCTTTTTGCATATCTCCCAGATTCGCCTCTCGTTCGCCATCGCAGAGGAATTCGAACTTTGGCCGCGTTCTCCCAGCCAGCTTCAATATTCACGGATACACGAGTTGTCACACACTTTACGTACGTCGACAAGCTGCTGTGTCATCTTTTTCGAGCTTGAGGGGACTCATCGCTGAATTGCCTGCGTTTTTTTAAGGCTACATTTTTCGGCTTTTTCCTCGCAAGAACTAGACCACCAGTTGTCTTTCTTCGTGTTTCTCCGGTGTTCTTCGGAACTTCACTACACGCGATTAGTCTTTTTTTTCCTTCGACGTGAACGCTGCCATCGGGAACAACGGATATCTGAACCGAATTAACGTTGACACAACTGTTGCAGCCCGGCGTCTCTAGAGTTTACTGTGCACGTGATAAATGAGTGCGTGAGCTTCCTGTTAAACGCTTTCGAGTCCATTTATAGACGTGATAAACCAGTGGGTTAGCCGATCCCGTCTGCAACTATTTAAGTGCTGCAATCGTTTGCATTGCCGGTGATGCGACTTTAAACATTTGGCTGGCACCCACGCCTTCAAGGCTCTTCAAGTTTACTACTCTTCAGCATCGATTTTCCTACTTCACTTGCAATTCGACTTCCTGCTTTTCAAGCCGCAGAAGAATTTTCATAGATGCTTCACTCCTGTGAAGAATACTTTCGTAGTTTTTTGCCTACTTTGGTCGTCGAATTCGATTACTTTGTTGTCGTCATTTACAGTGACCGTAAAAGTTGCTAGAACCTGCTTACTGCGACTGAAATAGAAAGAAGACAAAACAGACGGAATTTAAATTGAGCCACGAAAAGAGATTACTAAATTTTCTCCAGCAGTTCTGAAGAAGGTGGAATCTCCAACGAGAGCAATTAATGCTACACAACTTGCTACTGAACATCTCGATGCTCTATTTGGACGAAAAAAAAAACTGGGTAAGAAAAACGAAGCAATTTTGAAGGATATGCTACCACCTACGCTCAACGTTCGTCGGAGCCTACTCGAAGACGTAACAGAGGCAGCTTTCGAGGCGCGCGCCTGAAAAAAGAAAGCATCAATCAGGAGCTACTACGGTTTATTCCGTCACGTGAGAAAAGATATGCGAAGTTTACCCGGACTGGAAGACAGTCGGCCGGCCTAGAAAGGCGGAAGACACGAACCGAAAATAACGGATCAGCAAATAAAAGAGACAAAAAAAAACAACAGGAGAGACACGGGCGCCAGCCCCAACAGCAGCAGCTGCAGCTCGTTTCGTCGCATCGGCCCTTGCAGCGTCCCTGTCGGACGGCCACGTAAACGGTCCACGTTATGGGGGAGCCGATGTCAGTCGTTTGGCGGGTGCTTTCGCGACGCAAGACTCCGATGTGCCCCGAGGGACGCGACGACAGGAGCTCCGGTAGCCCGCTCACGGTCGTCGACGTCACGTGCTTGGGTGAGTAGGTCGGTCGGTCGTTCGGTCCGGCCTACCAGAAAACAACAGCGGAGCCCGGTTGGCATGTACGGGTTTCTCGCTTTCTACCTTTTCCTAGTTTCCATCCCCCCGCTTCACCAAATTCGCTCAAGGCCGCTCTTTTTTCTTTTTTTTACACTCTCATATCCTTCGCCCGAGCTACATCGGCGAAGCCGTGCCAGGTACATGCGAAAGGGTTGGATTGCACACGTCAGTAGCAGCCGGTATGCATGCATGAGCTGGCGAAGCTGCTGTCGGCAGCGTGGAGGTAAGTCGCAACGCTGACCGGTCTGGCTGCGTGGACACGATAGGTGGCGTTGTGAAAGCTCTCGTTAAGCACTCCGGGCACGATCATCGGGAGCAGGTGTAGGGGAAGGCTGCTTGAGCGCTCGAGAGCCTTGCTCCGTTGCCCCTCCTGCTTGCTCCTTTATCACCCTGTTTTAGTGAAACGCTGGCGACTCTCTTATATCCCCCACGTTGTAGTTTTTTATCACTCCAGCCGTAAGGCGGTGCAAGAGAATGGGGATAACTGCCCGCTTTAAAGCCTCGCGGAGCCATTAAGGTGTGCAAAGAGAGGACGGAGTACCCGTTCTTCTCTTTATAGGCTGCAAAGCCTTAAAAGCCAGTTTGAGGGCTCTGTCGGGTGTTGCTTTCGTTTGTTCTTTCAATAAAACGCTTGACGATTCGGAGCTCTTTTTTTTATTTAGGAGTTCAGACTACGGGTCAGGCTCCGGTGCTTTCTTGCGTTTTTGTTTTCCCGAAAGCGGAGATGGAACAAGACATTCTTTTTTTACGAAGAGCACGTCCTGTTTCCGGCGCAGGGAAGCCATTTTCGTGAAGGTTTTTGAGCACTAAAAATAGCCTCTAGTCTTTTGCTCACACTCGATGAGAAAAACAGCTTGAAGCTGGGCTCACCCGCATATAGAGTGTTAATGCAGTGAAGTAAGCTTTACAAAAGAAAGACTTTCACGCAGTTAAAACGTTTGGGGACTTTTTGTGAATTCGACATTTGTCGCATCGAACTATTGAGTGCGCTGCCGCAAATCGACAGCAGAACGGAGCAGCCGGCATAAATAAAAAGAAATTGGAGGCACACGAAATTGCAAGCTTTATAACTAGTCGTCCCAGCGAGCATAGCAGATGCGTTTACATAAGGCGCGCTTGATGAGCCGAAAGTGAACCGCTGTGTGCTTTACTTTAACACACAGCTGCAACGTATGACGTAGGCACGCAACACACTTGAAACATTGAACAAAAGGAGCCACTGGAGCTTCAGTTCTCTAGTAATAATTTTTCCTCGCTCCGTGCGAGGAATGGGATGTTACACAAACAACGCAAACATTTATGGCACACATCGAGCAAATTTGCGTTGCCTATGTAGGCGCAAGAAGCGAGTGATTTGTTTATGCGTGTAGTCACCGTTTTTCAAAATGTAAACTCAGTGTTTTCTCAAGACATTTTGCAGTGTTTAAGTGTAAGGTATGAGAAAATTCTGGAGAGGTGTTTTTGTGAAAAGAGGCGTGGCCTGGACATTTTTACTAGTAAAATACATTCTTAATTCATTGTCTTTAAAGAAGTACTGCCTGAAAAAAAATTAACGCTACTGACTGAGAGAACGCAAGAAGACCAAGATAAAGGTAGAGCCAATGAAATCATCGGTGAGGAAATGTGCGTTGCTGGCCTTTGTATACTTTTCTTGTTGACAAAACTTTCAGAACATCTGCTTTTTATTGCGGCAAAAAGATGCCCATAATACATAACAATTAGGTTGTAACATCAGGCCCATTTCGTTCCACTTGTTCATATTTTGTCCGGGGATGATGGAGGAGATTTTGGCGTTCGATTACAGGACAGCATGTCAGCAGATCAGATTGTCACAGGCCAAACTTGAACTAAACCCAAGAAACACTAATGCTGCGCCTATCTTACGCACGTTATTAGTAATAAACGATAGAAAGCATAAAAAATAACTGATTAAGCACAACAAATAAAACGCTAAACACTAACAGCGATTTTTAAAGTCTTTGATTCGTTTTTTTTTTTTGCCGTGGTAAGGCAGACTTCCTCTTTTTCAGAGCTGTACACTACGACACCTGTGTTTTGCATATACACCCGCGAGACTAGGTAGTACTGTCAAGAATGAGCAGTAAACGAAACGTTGGTTTCAGGCTGGCCGGAAATGTTGAAGGCTGGCTGTTATAATCGCTATGCGTCGACTAGAATCATTCCCCCGAATACGGGATTGCGGAGGAAGTCGTAATCACAGCTGGGTAGGCACATAAAAAACTCAGCTTCCTGTCGAGCTGCAGCCGGGTAAATAAGAAACCATGTTCGGAAGTGAATACCGAGTTTAACGTTGGCGCGTTCCACCCTCCCACCGCATTTTTCATTTCCGTTTCTACTGCGTCTTAAACACCTTTATGCGAGAAGCCATTCGAGCTCACTGCGAATGCGTTGTACAAATGTTATTGCGAACTACGCACTGAGAAAAGCGCCCCAGGCTAATTCACGAGAAAAAGTAAAGAGAAAGTCTACGTGATTCCTGACGGTGCAGAAGGGAGGCAAATGGCAGTTTCTTCTCCCCACCGTCGCGTACCTTAATGTTGTGCCATTAGCGCCGCTATACCTGACGTCATCAAGGGAATCCTATCAAGGGAGCGCTACCTGTGGGAGCTGCCGACTTTAAACGAACTTCAATTGCAGAGCAGAACAGGAATTGTTTGCTTTTGGCAGTTCTCTTTTTGCTCTCTCTCGTTTGATTCACCTTTGCGATTTGGCTTTTAATACGAAATCACGCGAAGTGTAACGAGCGAGACAGTTACGCGCACTTGGTTCTAAAATGGCTTCTCTCTTATGGCCGTTACGAATCCTCCTCCATACCGGCGCTCCTGAAAATGCCGTTACAGGTGATTTCTTTACCGCCATTCCCCCCTCCCCATACGGCGCATTGTCGTACCATCTTTCGTGCCGGCGTTTCTTAATCTCGCAACCTTATTCGGAATAACAAAATGGAACGAAGTAACGAGCAAGCGAAACGAAGGCTCGCTGCGAAATTCGCAGCGCCTAACAGCGCTATTCAAAGCGTTGAGGACAGTGCAAATGAAGGGAGGAGAAAAAAAAATAGAAGCTTCGTCAGGCTTATTGCCACTTTGTCACTTTTTTAGCGCGCTGGACTAATAAGTGTGCGCAGTCTCCGCTCGTCGCTAGTGCTCAAGAAGGAGAACTGTACGACGGAGGCTGAGCAAGTATGACGAAATAATGAGCGGTTTACGCTCGACAACTGCTCGCTTCCCCTTAAATATTAAACACTCCTCGGCACAGTATTTAATTGCGCGTGGGCGCTAACCGTACCAAAGGGAGCGGCGGTTCCTTAATCTTCACGTTCGCTCAGGTGTGCATGGAGCACCGCACGTGCCTGTCGCCGAGTCTTCGTGACTGCGAGTGACGACGTCTGCAGCCCTAGCTTTGGCCGGCTTCGCTGTGGAGGCGCAGTTAATTAATGGCGCGTTCTCCTTTTTCTTTTAAGATGCAGAAGGAGTTCTTTCAGCTTGCCTTACACACTAAACAATTTCTCACCCTTTAGGGTGTAAATCAGCTGTCCCCAGACGAACACCCTTTTCCAATTGTTCGCTGCTAAAAAAGGACGCAGAGATCAGCACCCCTAATTAAGGGTGCGCCTAATGATACTTTACAGGATGTAATGGTTGCACCCTCATTAAAGGGTACTGTTTTTCCAAAACACCTCTACGAATGCTTGTTGGAAGGGTGCTCCACATTGATCCACCCATGAAGCAAAAGCCTTGGCCTGATGCGCGCCCTATAAACTTTCATGCTGTGTGCTGAACTTTCCTGAAGGGTGCTGATCTCTGCACCCTTTTTAGCCCCCAAAAGGGTGTTCGTCTGGGGACAGCTGATTTGCACCCTTAAGGGTGAGAATTTGTTTAGTGTGTAGGTTGTAATTGAAACTGGTGCGGTAAGATGCCTTTGGCGCCTTATTCGCTTTGCTGCCTTGGGCTGATTTTCCCATCTTCAGGCCACGGTGGCTCAGTGGTCAGAGCACTCGGCTACAGATTCAGAGTACCCGGATTTAAACCCGACCGCGGCGGCAGCGTTTCGATGGAGGCAAAACGCTAAGGCGCCCGTGTGCTGTGCGATGTCAGTGCCCGTTAAAGATCCCCAGGTGGTAGAAATTATTCCGGAGTCCTCCACTACGGCACCTATTTCTTCCTTTCTTCTCTCAGTCCCTCCTTTATCCTTTCCCTTGCGGCGCGGTTCAGGTGTCCGCCGATACGTGAGACAGACTTCGCCATTTCCTTTGCAAAAAAAAAAAACGATTTACTTTAAGGCTGGCTTGGTTTGGTTTGTAGGGCTTACTGAGGGACCCCGTAGCGCGACAGTCAGTGCGTGTCTTCCTGTGGTCTTGCGTCTTTTCTCGCTCGTCGTTTTTTTTTTACGTGAACATGTACCAACTCGCCCAGCAATTCACGCGTAGAGAAGGACTCCGGAAATTTCGACTATCAGGGGTTCTTTAACGGGCACCGTCATCGCACAGTTCACGGGCCTCTTGATTTTTGCCTCCATAGAAATTCGACCGTCACAGCCGGGATCGAACCCGCGTCTTTCGAGTTAGCAGCCGAAAGCCATAACCACTGAGCCACCGCGGTGGCTTCAGGCTTGTTTCAATCCAATCCTGTACAAAAGTGCATCCTGCGTTTATTCACATTCACTAAATGTAAGTCGAGTCTCTTAAATATTTCTGACAATTATAAGCGCCGAATCAGTTTTCTATCTGGTTGCTGTTTTGCGGGACTGAATCAGAGGGTTGCAGGATGGCGCGGAATTTCTGCGCAGTAAAAATTCTCAAAAGCTTACATCGCATTCATGGCCAGCTTTTTTAAGGGTTGACCTTTAAACGCATTTTCGGAACGATTTTGGAAAGACTGAATTTAGTCAGAGCCGAAAAATAAAGCATTGGAGACTGTGTTGTTGACTGCAGAACCACGCGCGATTTCGCGATGGTGTAGTGTCACAAGATATAAAAGAAATATAATACTCGTAACGCACATGAAAACAATATTCTTCATGCCATACTGCAATATACGGCGAAATAATGCTAAATTTCAGAACGAAACAAAATTTTTTTGAGTGCTATTCTATAATAATAAGACTAATACTACTGCTACTACTACTACTACTACTACTGCTAATAACAACAACAATAATAATAATAATAATAATAATAATAATAATAATAATAATAATAATAATAATAATAATAATAATAATAATAATAATAATAATAATAATAATAATAATAATAATAATAATAATAATATAATAATAATAATAATAATAATAATAATAATAATAATAATAATAATAATAATAATAATAATAATAATAATAATAAGTTTTTGGGGAAAGGAAATGGCGCAGTATCTGTCTCATATATCGGCGGACACCTGAACCGCGCCGTAAGGGAAGGGATAAAGGAGGGAGTGAAAGAAAGGTACGAAGAGGTGCCGTAGTGGAGGGCTCCGGAATAATTTCGACTACCTGGGGATCTTTAACGTGCACTGACATCGCACAGCACACGGGTGCCCTAGCGTTTTGCCTCCATAAGAACGCAGCCGCCGGATGCCATTTTACAAGGGAGTAGAATGCAATTCAATGTAGTTATTTTAGTTATCATCGTATATTAAAAGCACTCATTACTACGTAACACTACACAATGCGACACGATGCAAAACAGCACAGACCCTACACAACATAGAACCTCATCACACCAGAAAACACCCCACCATTCTACTCCACGCGCTCTCCAGATCTGTCAGCCTTTGCCTTTACCTGCGCTTTCAAAATTCGGTCTGCTGTACCAACTAGCCCAAAAAGCAACTTTGTTAAGCACTAAATCACTCCGCGTCAAACCACACCGTTACACCACACCGTTACACAACACTGTTACACAACGCACCCCACCCCTTCGCACCGCACCAAAGTACCTCGCAACTCAATGCATCTCCCAGCTTACCGATATGCAAGGACATCTTTCGTATCTCCAGAACTGCTAGACGCCACGTAAGCAGGAACGGCGTCCGCACAAATCGCTCTTCGGGGACTATAAGGGCCACGGAACCAATATGCAAATCTTGCGCGCTCTGCTTTCCGGACGTGTTCGTTTTCGCTCTCTGACCACTGGAGACGAGGCTCTCATTACCTGACGTTATCGTGCCTCCTCCTCCTCCTGCTCCTCCTCCTGGTGTCCCCACCGGCAACCTTTGCCTCACCATCCACCCCTCTTCCTCCACCTCCAGTTACCGCAGCGGCCTTCCGTTGTGAGGAGGTCGAGGAAAGCAAAGAAAAGAGACAGAAAGAGGAAAAAAGGAGGAAGGGTAAAGGGCGGCCACAGGCTCGCTGCTGTAATGAAATGGCGCACACGCTGCATGCTCACCACCACTACACTCCCACAGTCCCGCGCCCTGACCGACCTCGGGTGGACGACGGTAATGCGAATTTAATGACCGTCGCCCGCTGCAGTGTCGCCACCGTGGCCGCTGCTTGGGCCTCTCCCCTCCGCGTGCTCGCACCCCTATGCACCCGTCGTGGCCTCGTGGCTGTTTTCGTTTTTCCTCCCGCCTTTCCCTACGACGCGACGTTATTTCTTCGGGTTATTTCATCTTCCTCTTTTATTGCTACAACTCCTCTCGTTTGTTGTTTTTTGGTGCTCTGCTTTATTTTTCTCCGCCGACCCCCCTCCCTTCCTTCCTTTTGCTGCCTTTCTGCCTTTCTGAGTTTAAGCGTACAGTCGATCCTCCCGTTCCTGTTATGAGCGCTCACGTACGCCCCTACATGGTTTCCGCGGCCGCATCGAAAATTACTTTGCACGCCAAGAACGCCGCCGCAACCCCCCCCCCCCCCCCCCCCACGTTCCCCACCTCGCCCCTTCCCCGCCCTCTCGCCTGTTCCTGCTAGTTCGACCCTTGTTCCCACATTTTCGCGCCCTCTGCTCCCACCTCCACCTTTCCTGTAGCACTTTTGTGTTTCGCTTTAACTGGACAGGTTGAAGGACAGGCGTCGTTTGCGATGTAGAACGCGTTTGACAAGTGAAAAGGGTGCATAAGAAACCGCACATCGCGCCAACGTGTAAAACAATAGCAAATCCGCGTGGCAGGCTTAGCGCGTAAATAGGTGGTGCGGCTAACTGGGCTGTTATTTGAGACCGGTACAAACGCGGGAGCGTTAGGCCTCCCGTTCTGCAGAAATTCCGGCGTCATCGTTGGCGCTGTGAGCGAAAACTTCCCGGGGATGCAGCCTAGGGGGAGCCACCTAGGCCACGGGCCTTGTGGCGTCATTACAGTCTGCCCACCGGACTGTGAACGAACTGACCACTGTGGCAGGTGGCAGTTAAACTTAATGTTTGCTCGCAAGAGCTTGCTCGGGAAGAGGAACCTGAGTCGCACAAGCCCCACCGGTGGAAGCACGTGCTATCGCCGGGCAGCGGCTCATCGCTTAACAGCTGCACCACTGCCCTAGGGATGGTATCAGGGATCGATTAATATTAAGTAGAGAACGGCCAACTCCCCATATACGAGCATTACTCATTAAGCTTGTAGCGACCCACGCGGCCGGCACAAGCGCAATGCAGAAGAGGCCGAAGTTTCCCCAGCACGCGCTAGAGAGAACGCTCGGTTTTTACAACCACTTATAGTAATCCCTACCCCTTCTTTGCCTAAATTTTAGTTTGTATGACCCCCCTAACCTCCTGCAACCACCTCGGCTACGGAAACTGTGCGATCCAAATTTTGGTAGGTCATCCCATGCTTGCCACATGCAACTGGTCATTTAAATAGTCACCGCCTGGTTATGGCCAATCCCCCTTGTGGGTATGTGCCATTGTGTGAGGTCAACAACAACAACAACAACGACCTAGTATGAGGAAAACAGCAACAACAAAAACAACAACAACAACCTTGGCCAGCATTGTTTGAGGCCTACCTGCATACCTACCTTGGCCAGGGCCGGATGCTGCCGCCGCCGGTCCGCTGCTGTCTCTTCTCTGGCAGCCCTCCAATAAATGTGGCCGTGGTCGCCTTCCTGGGCGACCTCCACTAGCTATCGCGCCATACCCTTAAGGCGGAGCTTAAGTGTCTTCTCCAGTTTTTGTTCCGAGAGGTGCCTGGGGACCTGGACACCTTAGCTGGGGACCATAACGCATGACCTGTACCTGTTGTTCAAAGCGCTGTTTGTCAGGATCCTTATCTAAGCTTAATCAAGAATCCTTGTCTAAGCCTAACCATTAGGCTGAAGATGCGGTCGCTGACCTCATGCAGGGCTCTTCATGTCAAGACGAGCCGGAGAAGGACTTCTGTCGTAAGGTTTTTCAGCACTTGGAGTACGCGTGTATCGCTGTTGCCTGAACGCCATAAATTAAAAAGAATTGCAAGCGAGGTAGAGACAGAGAGAAAGAGATGAATCGAAATAAATTATGCAAAAAAAGAAAGGATGCGAAAAGTTGCAAGGCTACACAGGCAAAGGTGATTGATTATGAAGAAAATTTATTTCGCTTTTGAAAAAAAAAAACGATATTAGTGACAAACCTGACAACAAAAGGCACGTTGGATGCTTGGCGAATACAATGGCTCTCGCGTTGCACTGATCCTATCTGCCGCTGGCATCATGGCGCAGCTTTCAATGAAGTTGGCAAGCAGCCTTACTCTCCAATTCTTCCTCAAGATACTGTCGTTGAGACAGACTATCAAAAATGCTCTAAACCTGATAAGCTTGCGTTGAGGCCGCTCAAAATCGTTACGATGAGCTTCTGGAGTTAGCAACAAAGATACAGTGTTGCGGATTTCGTGATACGAGTTAATCAAGCGCCACGATGGCGTTCAACTTGATGCTTGCGATATCGCGGAATTTTTTTATTTTTGATTTGCTGTATTCCCTTTGTATAGCGTTGAAGGGTGACATTATAAAATGAGACGCCATGACAATGCCCTTTTTTTCTCTCTTTCGCGTTCTTGCATTCGTCTTAAAATGCGGGAGTAGAGGCGATCGAAATATGATGAATATAAGCCGTTTCTGTAACCGTACTTCCTCTTTCTGCGTTTCGTGCGAGCGTGGTAAGTGTACATTTGTAGAATATTGTTCTCCTTTCCCTTTTTTTCCCGTTCCCTGACATTCTTAGTTTCCCATTTGAAGCCAGAAAAGAGCTGATAGATGACAAGTGAAAAAAGAAAGGAAGCGCAAAGAAAAAAAAACGCGCAGCACTCGGCCGGATATCCCAGCAGCCAGGAGAATAAATCCATCCGTCTGACCCAGTGGCGGGAGCCCTGTGTTACCGTATACGCACGTTGTGGACGTGGAAACAACGAGAGCGCGCGGGCTGGGAAAAGGAACGTTTTTTTTTTTCACGAAAAACAAAAAAACAGCTTCGAAACGGTGAACAATTTTTAAACTACCTGCGTCTTCTTGTTTTCTTCGTACTTTACTCACGCATGGAGCGAGCTTACGCGAACGACTCGGATGCTGAAAAATCACGGAAAAGAAAAGGTCAGGTGCAAACTGAGAAATTCGAGACGGCACGCCGTACACTGTCTGTTGAAGAAGGGGGATAGAAAGGGAGCAAAATGAGAACAACAAAACAGAGACAATAGAATTCACGGGAAAAACGACTTGAGACTGCGGGCCGGTGCAAATAAATCCTTTTAGAATAAACGCGAATCGTTCATCGCGGGAGCGGAGGCGTGGCGGCCGGAGCTCAGCTATAGGTGCCTTTATCGCCGTCCGGGGCGAAAAAGAAGAATTAGGGATGAAAATGTGGGCAACGAATGGAAAATAAAGAAAAAAGGGCGCTGCTACCGGTCGCGTAAGAGTGGGGAACGGAATGCGGCGGAGGCGGGCATCGGAACGGAAACGCGCTAAAATGCAGAGGCTCGAAATTGCGTGCGGAAAGGTGACCCCCACTACCTCCCTCTTTTCCCCTTCTCCTTAAGGCTTTCACAAATCCCTTAGAGGAGTAATAAAAAGACGAGAAAGAGGACATAAACGGGGGAAATAAATTCCCGAGCGATGGAAGCGGGTGGTAGTCGTGTGCTGATGCGGGTCTGACACGCGCAGCCGTTGTAGACCGCATATGGAATGAGTGGGTTAAGTGAATTTTGATCGTCGTTCCTCTGCTGGCCTCCGAGATCCGTATCCCAAGCAGGAGACGCTTATCGGTGGTGGTGAGGACGGGCCGAGTGTTTGCTTGTTTTTTTTTTCCTTTGCCGTTCTAGTACACGCCAAATGATGAACAAAAATAAGAAGAAAAAAAGGAGGAAAAGGAAAGTGCGCAGTGCAGTGGGAAGCCTTGTTTGCGTCTGGACGCACCCACGAAGATGGGGGAACAAAGACGTCGTGTCAGCCAGGAGAAACGTGAAAAAAAGCGAGGCTGTTACGAGTGCGCACTATCATCTATCCATCTTAGTGAACCAGAGCAAAAAAAAAAAAAGAGAGAGAGATAGAAAACTACCAAGAAAGAAGTTACGAGGCGCTGTCACCGTCCTGTGTTATCTTTATTTTTGCATCGGTGCTTTCTTTCTGCCGTTTGCTAAGACGACTGCGTGTAGACTAGCCCACCTCGTTACCGCCGTGAACTCTTTTCTATGGTCTGATGATCGTTCAAAAACGAAAACTTGAGATTTGTGTCCAGGAAATAGAAGCCTCAAGCAGTTATAATGAGGTCGCCCGGTTAAAACAATTTCTGAAAGAACGGAAGATGGAAAACAGCAGTATTATTCGGGAACAACCACGAGTTGGTGATATTCTAGGCGGGATTAAGAGGAGAAAACGGTTTTGGGAACGACATGTGATGGATAGAGCCAGCAGTGTATAGCAAACGCAGAGTAATAGAGAGGGGTAGTCAAAAGAAAAAGCGAACCAGGCGCTCTGATGAGATTAAGAATATTTTTCGATATGGTTCCTTCGCGGAAAACGCAAGAGAGGGGCTAATTTGTGGTCAGTGGAAAAAGTGCTAGCACTGCACTGAAATTAACTTTCTTTCTGAAGGTGATGAGTGTCTTTAGAGCAATGCAACTGATAAACAACACTGACAAAGAGGAGCATGACGCATAAAGCATCATAACAATACACTGATGGTCATTTCCGAAAAAAAATTACGAAAAGTACGAAACAGCTAAGCCAAGCCATTAGACATCGTTTTGAATGTCGTGAATGCTAAACAAAGTTTGATCGGAAGTAAACATTGATTAGAAGTGGCGTTCTCTGTATATTGTGCGTTCTTTTTGCTTGGTACGCTTTGCACCGCGCATTGGCTCGTCATAAAGTTTGTGCAACCAAAGCCCTCAACAAGCTGGAGCTAGCCACAGAGGTGAGGGTATCGCGTTCAAGAAATTATAGAAAGTGATATGGCTATTACTGATGACCGGGTACAGATCTCTAATTACGACCAGTTGCCTATCTGTGATAGTTAAAAACGTTTTCCCAAAATAGTTAACTAGCTTACTACTTAAGATCCGTTGTCCGCCAACACTACTAATACTATGCCGCAAAAGCGATATTTTTATCCCAAAAGTCTATTTTGAAAATTTTTGAAAGTGTTCGCTTAAACACCCGGTACATATGCTCCTTCTTAACCGCGGTGCAGGTTTTAGAGCTTAAGCACCGCATACCACCGCTTTAATGTGAACGAACACACTTGCGCCTTGCGAGTGGTGGTGGCACGGTCACCTTGCATTGCACAGAGTTAGCGGACCGTTATATAAAAGTCTGATATCGTTTCGCACATTTTGATAGAGAAAAGATGACATGCTGTTCTCGTGATTATTATTGAAAAAAAAACAATGAACGAAAACGCCAGGCTTCAAATTGCCCGCAATGCGACACAAAGTGTTCGGAGGCCAGCTTGCATTTACGCTATTGCACGTGCAGAGTTGGTTAAAAGTTTACAAGCCGCATGATTCACATTTTCAAGCTTGTAGCGGGCATTTGAAGCTTTAAATATTTGGTGGTCAGGGGGGACCCTTCAAAGGTATATTAAGGTAGCTTCATAGGCTTCATAGACAGTGTGGCCTGGAGATTTTTAACGAACCCTGTCCATAGGATTGGCATACCTAATGTAGCGGTTACGCTACTTGTGTGCTATTAAAACTTAACAAGCCCGCTGCCTGTTTCGCATGCACGCTAAATAGCGTTTCAATGTTACACACAACTCCAGACGTGTTAGTAATCTCAGCTCCTCCTACTTTCAGTGTTTCATTTTGCGTAACACTGTATTACGTCGTTTTTCATGTTGCATAACGCACGATTGTCCATAGAGAAAAATACAATATAGAAAGTAAATAATTCTGACAATCAGCCCTGAAAACGAATCATACTCACACGTCTCGCCTTAAGAGCGCTCTTCTACTTAAATATACGGGCGTAAATAAAGCGCACTCTGCTGTAGGTTAAGTCCGCCTAATCTTTGCTGAAGTAGTTCGGAGGGTCAAAGTTAAGGCAGTGTTCGTTAGCGGTATGGGATGAAGTAGTGAAGTTTCAGAAATTGCTCAGCTTATCTCAGCTGGTAGACGCCTCCATTTTACCTTGTGTTTTCTTCCAACCACGGAGAAAAAGAGAGACGATGTTCGCTTGAGAGGAGATTATTTCTGTGGTCAGCATTATTGGATTATCCCGGATTATCACGGAGAGGAGTTGAGGCGAGCTTCGAAACCTGCGCGGCGGGGCCAGGGCTTAAAAACGTCGGGGTCACGAAGACGCTTGCTGATGGAATTAGCAAGCACACGATGCTAATGTAGGTAGTTCGTGCATCAGCTGTCCAAGACAGCATTTCTGATATGCAGACGTTAAAAAAGACCAAAAGCTTGTAGAATAATATGTAAAAAAAAACGGCAAAACAGAAAAAGTAAAAGGAGATAAGAGCAGTAATGAAGATCACCGATGCCAGAAAGAATAACAAATTGAAAAGGAAACAATTAAAAAAGAACAGCCATCTTACCTTCCCCTGTACCTTGCCCCTTTCTTCGTCTGTCGTCTCTTTGCAACATGGCAAACAAAGTGACGTAAAGCAACCACTAGACGGGTCATATGGCCAGGCCCGATGAGGTGACGTCACCACACGGGGTCACGTGACCGAAAACACCCACTGCACTTCCAACTCGGATAACACTCTTATTGGACTAGCGGAGCTCTTTAATTATACCAGCGGTGAATGCGCCCGTAGCACCAGTGTGTCAAAACCTTGTGTTCTAGTTGTGCCTAAATTCTAGATTCAGCAGATTGTCGCGCTACCTACGGTTTTCAGGCAAACTGCTTAGTGCTCTAAAAACGCCAAGTCGCAGTATATCACTGATGGTTGGCTGTCCAGCTCAGAGGCGGCGCCACCATCTGTCAACCTCTGAGAAGTGGACACGCATGTATTGGCCAGTAAGTGAACGCTGAAGCTTCTTTCGCTACGACGAAATATGCCAACGGCGAAGGCTGTACCACGTAGAACTTTTCAAATCTGCCTATGACTATAAAATGGCGTTATGAATTTACAGGCACCAAAAAAAAAAAAAGACTTAGCAGGTGCAGCTCATTATCAGCAACCCAAAAAAGAAAAAAAAATATAAACAGTTTACTCCAGGCGAACAAAACAGAGGTTGGACATTTCCGGGTTCTAAATGTTTACACTTGTGAGCAGTGAGCACGACGACGCTTCATTCGACTCGATATCGCCAAATGTCAGGCGCCGTTCGGAGTCGCGAAAAATAAAATGCAACTGAAATCCTCGAAGCGAATTGAGAGCAGGTGCGCAGATGGAAACATACCCGAGGGATAGAGTGGAAGGGGGCTTTCAAACAAAGCTGAATTAGTGAAGCGTCAGTGTCGCCCGGAGCCAGTTCTTTGCTACGACGAACTCGGAATCGAAACTTTGGGTGACTTGACGCTGGCGACGCTGAATCGAGTGCCTGCAGACGTTTGTTGTTCATCCTTTTCTGTGCAACTCTCGCAAGCGAAGAAACGTAAACGGTGAGCTCAGCTGAATTGACGGTGAGAAAAAAAAGACAAAGTACACAAAAGGCCGTGCATTAAGCCATATTTCGCACTATTCTGCGCAAGGGAATAATCGTGAGCTTTCCCTGGTGCAGCGTCGATTCGCGGTAGGTGGGGACATATCTGTAAGCCTACGAATGCGTAAGGATTTCTCGTGTAAATAAACAATCACGCCTAGGCAAATAGTGGATGGTGGCTCGAAATAAGCAGTACGAACATGACTCGCGTAAGCCGATATATCGCCAAGAGCTGCTTTTCCCAAAAAGGTTTCGTAACATGCTCCATCACAATATGCGATATTTACAGAATCAAGCTTCGAAGCGTGCAGTCCGCTGATATTATCAGCTAGGTATGTTGGCTTAAAAAAAAAAACGAAGAAAATGTCTTGACTCCGCAAAAAAATAAAAAAATAAAATCTAGCTCTTTGAGAACAAGCAGGAAGACAAATGCAAGCTTAACGCAAACATTGACGTTAAGTCTACATACCCGAAATTAATCTAGCAGGCTGCGTATGAAAACTGAACGTATGTAGACGCTCTGCGTTACCTAATGTAGACAGCAAACCCGTAGTAGTCATAGGACGGGTAATGCACTCGTAGTATAATGAAACGCTGACTTTGGCGAAGTAACTTAATTTATTTGTGTTCGGGGTGCATTACTTGTGATTTATTGCTGCATGGTGTAATTCGGGCACATAGTATTAGGTTTCATTGATTGTAGGTTGATTGTGATGACGGCTAAAATTAAATTTTTATTAGAAGCCTCATTGGACCAAAATGCGTCATCGACTCATCGCTCATAGAATTCGCCCATTGGCTGGAGGGAACCGAAGTCACTTCCGGTATAGGCATCAACAGCTGCCTGTACTATCGTATTGCCACCACATAATAGAATTAGTTGCCCCTGTGAGTTTATTTTCTTAATAATGCATTCCACAAACTTCTGACTGCAGGTATGAATGAACAAATAAGAAAAAAGAACACGAATATGCAAAGCGGAACTAGCGCTAACATTAGTCCCATGGCGGCCAGCATAGACTAATGTATTACATAAATACGTTTCACATGTCTTTCACATGTTTCGCTGTTAATATGTTCTTAATATTCCTATTTTTGTTCCTTCACTCGGTGTATGCTAGGTGACCAGAATTCAGTCCTAGTTTATGTCTTTGCCGCTTCATTCCATGCGTCTTTATTGCGGTTCGCATGCTCCACAGCGTTCAGCCGAAAGGTATCTTCGAAAAGTACTACCATCGTATACGATAGTTATCTCCAATTGCTTCAAAACTTGCACTTTGTGCTAGCACCCAAAGCCGTTTGAGCTCTTCGAGTGTGCCACAGCTGTTTTTCGAAAAAAACATTTCGTAACATGTTCCATGACAATATGAAATATTTACAGAACGAGGAGAGTCAGCTCAACATTTTGAAGTACGCCTTTTGGAGCACAATTTTTCTCGTGTAGATCGTCTCCGGCGTCTTCTGCCAGCCTAACGGGGTATATTCCCTTAAGATTTCGCGCATGTTGGCTATAAGAATGCACTCAGTTTTTCTCCGGAATTGCTTGACATCTCCAAGCAAAAAAAAAAGGGGGGGGGGGGGGGGGGCTTCTTTGACTACGTTAGTCAAACTAAGCGGCTTCTTATCTGGTGATACCAGTTTTCTTTACTTTGTGAAGATCCGTGTTTAAAAAAAAAAGAAATTTAGTACAACGAAGGAGGGGGCGACAGCCACCGAAAACTCTGCCAGTGCGGACAAAAAAAAAACGCAGCTTGTTGCTCGCTCCGACTGAATCTCACCGTGAAACATCTCTCCTTCTGCACTCTGTGGGCGATGTCTGCGCGCCTTTTCCCAGAAGTGCTTTGAAATATTTATTTTCGCTTCACCTAAGAAGCTATACGGTGAACGCGTCGCAACTTCTTGAACTACACCAGCCGCGTTCTTTTCTTTGAGACACAGCATCAGTTTCAAAACCCCGGGTATTTCCTTCATTTTTGCCGGTTCCTGCGATTGTACTTGAGTACCCTTTAGTTCTCGCTCGCTACACCACCTCTCGATTTTCCTGTCGTATAGCTTCCACATTCTTACCGTCTCCCTTGCAAGTTCCTTTCGGTCACCTTTCGGTTCCTTTCGGAGAGCAATGTTGAAAAAAAAATATCTGCGAGGCGCGAAACGACGACTGCAATACACAAAAGTTCAAGGCACCGACGAGAGCCACAGTTTCAAAACTGCGCGCGTGCGACCATGAGGCAGAGTTGAAAGAAATAAAGAAGGAAAGAACGAAAGAGATAAAAAGAGCAGATGAAAGATGAATTGAAAAAGAATGACGAGGAAAGAGATGGTGTACGGGCGTTTTCTGGTCGACCGAACAAAGCACAAGGCGCGCGTCGGCAACGCAAAAGCGACGTTGCGAAAATGCCTGCAGAAGGCATTTCAGGTTCGCCTGAGCGTTGGAAAGGGAAAAAAGAAAAACGCAGAGCATCCGCGGCTAGCGCCGTCCGACAACAGAATGTATTAATGCCTCGGTCGCCTCCGCCTCCACCCCTCCTAAGACTTCCTTTGCGTTACTGGAGCGTCGCCATAACTTTTGGCTTATTATTACCCCGATAGACGGTGCGAGACAAGGATAAAAAAAGCGACTTTATCCGAAGTCCCAAGGAAAAGACAACCCAGCTCTGTCCCTCCGCTTCTACAAAGCAGCTCCCTCTTCCTACCGGCTTCTCTTCTTCCCTCCAGGGAAAGCGGCTTCCTGACGTTAAACACGCAATTTACGACGTCCCTCTCTCCTTGTGAGGCCGAATTGCGAAATGCCCGTTTTTCGACGGTTCCCTATATTTTTCCACCTCCCCTAGCCTCGCGGGGAATTAGGGACCGTAGGCAAGGAGGAAACCAACAGAACCGAGAAATTCCGCACGCGCCGTGTGTTGACATAAACGCTTCGGGATTATGCGTGCGTGCGTACGTGTTTGTCCGCGCGTGCGTGCAGGGAAGAAGGCTTGGCGCGTGTTTGGCTCGCCGCCGACTCCTTGGGTATGCATCGGCCGCCTACCGAAGGACGGCCGGTGTGTTTGGAAGAGAACGCCGCCATCGGGGCTGGGGAATGTGGGAGGGGAGAGGGGGTGAGGCTACGTACGGTGGGTGCCGTATTAGAAAAGGGAACTTTCGCTTTCTCATTCCCACCCCCTCCTTTTCTTCCTAGCTCCTGTAATGCTCTGCCGTTAGCACGGACTCACGGCCCCGGACACGGAAGACCGCAAATGCAAGCAGCAAAAAGCAGCAGCTTTTTGCTGCTCCAGAGCAACTCCAACAAAACAAAACGCACCTAGCACCGCTTAAGCAAAAACAGTGCAGAGGTTCCTGGGAGGCAAAAGAAAACTAAATTGTCGGTGCCATCAACGCATCTCGTCTACGCCATCGTTGTTGTCGAGTCACGTCGTGGTGGGAAAACGCTTCGCTTCTCGACTAGGGCATGCGGTATATTTCTTTTTTTGTCATTTTCAGAGGTCGTAGTGAGAGGGTAGAGACAGCTAGAAGGAAAGAGAAAAGGATATAGAACGAAGTTGTTTGCCTGGGTGGAGGCGACCGGGAGCGTACGATTCCGGACGCGAAAAGAAAGCCCCGCATGCGTCCGCATAAGCGTCGGGAAGCGGCGCGGTAAATACGGGTCCTTAAAAGTAAGAGAGGAGCTCAGGCTTCCCTCTATACGGCGGAGGTCTCATGCAGCGAAGGCCGGCGACGGCTGCGCTGTTCTATTATTCATAAGCGAGTGGACGTCCTACGGCGCAGTCACTGAGCTTAGGGGTCCCTAAAGGGGATAGCTTTCCCCGAACAGCCCGTCTTCCCTGTCCAATGGGTCGCGGAGGGGTCAAAGAGGGGAGGATTAAAAGCGCGTCACATTATGCAGGCCATCAGGGCACGCACAGCACATGAAGGGCACATGAGAGTGAAGAAAGAAAGGGGGAAAAGAAAAAGCAAGAACAGAGGCCCATGGTGGTTCTGGAAAGTACACGAACTTTGTAGAGGCTTCTTGAGACGCCACCGCTCGTTTACACTAAAAAGAAATGTAATTCATTCATTCCATCGCGTACAATCAGTGGTTTTTATCATTCCTTGGATCCCGCTACAAACATTTTATTGCTCGATCGTTCAGTTCTTTGCCGACTGGGGCCTGACGAGTGACTGAAAGACTACTGGGTGGCTGGCTGGCTTAGCTGACTGGACGGCTTCTTGCTTGCTCGCTCGTTCACTCACTCACTCACTCACTCACTCACTCACTCACTCACTCACTCACTCACTCACTCACTCACTCACTCACTCACTCACTCACTCACTCACTCAATCGCTCGCTCACTCACTCACTCACTCACTCACTCACTCACTCACTCACTCAATCGCTCGCTCGCTCGCTCACTCACTCACTCACTCACTCACTCACTCCCTCACTCACTCACTCACTCACTCGCTCACTCACTCACTCACTCACTCACTCACTCCCTCACTCCCTCACTCACTCAATCGCTCGCTCGCTCACTCGCTCACTCACTCACTCACTCACTCTCTTTCCCGTGGTCACTCTCCTCTTCGGCAAAACTGCCTCGCGTCTCATCCCTTTTGTTGGCGTCCGCGATTGCTATCCACGCCACGTCTACCTGCCGCATCAACGTTTCCGGGACCTTATGGATTATTCAATTGGAGTCACGGACTCCCTTGTTCTTTTTCTTTTCAGGATTGCAGAAAGAGGTTGCCCTCTTTTTGTCTCGCCACTATTCCTAGACCGACGATCGGGGACATGTGTTTGTTTTTTACGTTCAGCCTGTTCAGCACAAAACGGCTCGCTCGTGTCGACGATTTTGTTCGCGCGCACAGCTTCGAGGCGAATCGCTTAAAGCGAAGGTAGCGCTTTTTCGGAGCGATCGACGCTGTTCAGGTAATAAGCGTCGGTTTAGGTGACTGTGATACCTATAGGCAGTTAAGGTGGCTTATATGCCTAGCGTCACTTTAGAATAACTTCGGTGACGTAAAGCGTCACATTAGGATAACTTCGGACTTCGGTGACGCTATTCTAAAGAGTTTTAGTATGCTGGATGGTAGAGTCCACATCGGCCACAGGTGCGCAGCAACTCTCACGCTCTATCTCCTTACGTTCTGCCCAGCCACAAACACGAACACAGCCTTGAAACCGTGAATTATTCCTATCGAAAGTATAAAAAAAAGTTGCAGGATTTTAACCCAGTTAACGACTAGACGTGCGAAAGCAGCGAACGCAAGGGACCTTGAGGGTGCCGAGGTCACCTTCAAGGTCACCCTCCGAGTAGTCCTTACGCACTACAAAACGCATGAGCGAAAGAGAGATGAACACTATCGCACCGAGAACACACCACAGCTGCTGCCTAGCTCCTTGCGCCCTTCGGTTCGTAAAGTCGTGCACGAGCTCCACGTCTCGCATTGTACATCCACACACTTCGTCCCGCTGGTACTGCATCGAACTCGCAGACCGCGACGAAAGCACGCGACCGCAAGCAGGAGCGTCCGCGCACGCGAGTGTGGTCGCACGCTAATGCGACGGCGCCATTACAGCGGCCACTGTGAGGGGGAGGGGGAGGGCGCTGTATCCCCCGGCTTCGTCGGAAGATACTCCATAATGGGAAGAAGAAATCACCGCGCACCCTCCCTCCCTATCTCGCTTTCTCTTCTCTTTCTCTCTCCCCCTCGAGCATCAGTTTTATGGGCGACGCGTGCGCCAGCGTCCTCGAGAAGCGAGAAGAAACGATATTACAAGGTCTCGCGCAAAACAAATTACGTAGGGCGGACGCACTACGAAAAGACAAGAGAGGATTGCCGGAAACGAGAGGGCCGAGAAGGAACGCAGTGGGGAAACAATGATGAGCCGTCCCTTAATCAGCGTGTGCGCCGAGTTCTGCATATCGTGGACGCGAAGGATGGCTGGGGAGGGGGATGCTAGGAGAGAATCAATCCGAAAGGGCCGCTGTACTTCGTTGGACGTGCCTGTATCCTGTCTGTTTTCGAGTTTTGCTCTCTTCTTCTTCTTCTTTATATTGAACGAATGAAGAAGTGGGGAAGAAAGAAAGACAAATAAGGCGCAAGCTTAAAAGAGGAAAAAGAAGGTCCCGAAATAATTTCGATAAACAAAGGAGGTAAAAAGAGTGAAGGGGATTTTCTTTTTTTTTAGAGGAGAGGAAACGCTCGACTGAGGACTCAATCTGCGGAAGGCAAGGAGAATATGAACATCGAGATTTTATTTTTATCTTTTTCTAATGTGAGCGATACACCGGGAACGACAGGGGAAAATAAGGTTGGAGTGCTTTTCATTGAAATACACGCTGGTGCGTTGAAGGAAGGGAAGGTTCGGAAGGAGCGCGCAGGTATAGAATTAGCGCGCAGGTATACGCAGATACGTATAGGTACAGAATCACTCCCAGTGAACAAATTGTGGGCGTTGCTATTTTCTCGTGATATCATCTGGGCCCGCTTGTTTAATAATAATAATAATTGGTTTCGGGGGAAAGGAAATGGCGCAGTATCTGTCTCTTATAACATTGTGCACGAGCTCGTTTTGAAGCAGCCGTCCTCCATTAAATGAATTTCCAGATTTCGTCACCGCCGTTGCCAGAGTTTCTGTTGCATTGTGTTTTATTATCCGCATTCCCTATTCACATTTGCTTCTTTTCTCTCCGCTCACCCTTTACTTAAACTCCAGCTTGTAGAAACTCATCGCTCGCTCATACTTCCTTTCTTCCTCCCGTTTGTTTACTGCTCATTTCTCGTCTCCCCCCCCCCCCCCTCCCCTTCGCTCATTTCCCTGCTATCCCCTTTTTCGTGTAATGCGTTGTGTGCAAGGCCTCGCTATGGCTGTCCTAAAGAAGTCAGTTCGCTTGTTTTCAAACATTCCTCTTTTCTGTTTTGCCATTTGACGGTACTCTGTAATAACAGTGAACTCCATACACTCCCTCGCGTTCGCCCTAGAACCATTGCCATCTTTCCCTCTATATTTGGAAAAAGGGGAGAAAAGGAAATCATCACAGACCGGGGCTTTTGTTACCACTAAAGTATGAGGCACTCCAGCGCATTCAATTTTAAGTGGGCCACGACCTCGTAGCGGAAGTGACATGCGCGACTGGCACAATGCTGTGGTGGACAACAAGAATGCGAGCTGGCTAGAATGGAAGTAAAAAGAAGCAGAGGTTAGATGGGTGAATTAAATATAATGCCTGAGATACTTGGGCGGCTCTTTACGTGTTCCGAGTTAGTTTCCGTATTTAAGTTCATGTTATTGAGCTCGCTGTGTGAAGAAGAAGCAGACTCAAGAACGCGCTCTGTTCGATATCTACAGATTGTTGGCAGCCAAATTTCCGAAAAAGATAAAAAGAAACGTTAAACAAGGGCCATGTTCCATGTTCAGCGCTGCCTTTGGTAGATGAGGCGACGAAGGATATTCCTTGTATAGCTGTCATCCGTGAAGTCATGGGAGGCAGCTGCCGATGGTGCAACGGTGAAAGAAGGAACATAAACAACGGTTGACACAGAATGCGGCCCCAGATTTGTGTTTAAAAAGTGACAAACACTTCAGAGAATTAATGGATGTGCTTCGGATCAAAAAAAGCAAAGCAAAATGTTTTTAGAAAAGCAACACCGTAAAGGACACTTCACGAGGACGAAAAATCACTCCCATCGAATGACACGATTTAAAAAAAAGGTGAAATACAAAACCGGAAGAACAATGCGCGTGACAGCCTTTTAGTGAAGTTTAAAAGGCCACCAGTCGGCACTAGGGTAGACCAGCAAGAGGTGCACATGTTGAAAGACAGCGGAGAGACAATCTATGGTAGTTGTCAGAAAAAGCCTTAAAGGTGCACTCAAGAGGAATCTGAACTCGTCTTTTTACCGCAGGAATTCTATCTACACGTTCCGGGCATTCTTAGAAACTTCCAATTATTGCCCTGTGCGGCCGATTTCCCTTATTAAATTGGATTAAACGTACCGGTTCCCGCCTTTTTTTGAACTCAACGCGGTATACATAGGCGGAGTCAACCAACGCTTGGAGTGCCTTTCTGCCAGTCCAGTGGCGGCTTCGCTTTCGCTTTTATTTTGTTTTTTAGGTTGCAGTGAATAAAAAGTTCAGTCACAGACAATATAGTTGCAAATTAGGCCCACGGAAACAAAAAAATCTGGCTGGGGCTTAGCTAAGGTTAAGCCTGGATATCTCGAAGCGAAAAGGTTCGGTGATGTTTATGGTTTTAGCTTATGGTTATGCTTTATGATTTATCCTATGGTTATGCTTACGGTTTAAGTTTGCTACGTCGTTTAGCGAGACATTCTTCTCGTTGTCCGGGTGTCTCGGACGTTCGGTGAGCTTTCAGCCTTTCATTTCTTCGCTCCTTTTCAGCCAACTCCCGTGGTAGCACTTCTGTATCAGTAGTATCACTCTCTTCACATTCCATGGCGAACGTCAAACGATTACGCATAGCGCGCGGCAGTGGCCACCTGCACGGCGCGTGACGTCACGCGCGGCAGCGGCGAAAGGTCAGGCGACGGAGTCGGCGGCGGCCACCTGCTCCGTGCGTGACGTCACTCGTGCTCCGACATACACCGGCTCGCGCGAATCGCGGTGTTGACTAGCGTAGTGAAGCTTTTCGCTTCAAAATACACGTGGACTCTTTGATTTACCTATCACTCCGCCGATAGCAAAGCGGCAAGCCGCCACGGGAGTGGCTGACACGTTGGTTGACTCCTCCTACCTACCGCGTTGAGTTAAAAAAAAAATGGTTGGAGCCGGGACGTTTAATCCGATTTAATTAGGGCAGTCGGCTGCACAGGACAATAATTCGAAGTTTCTAAGAATGCCCGGAACGTGTAGATAGAGTTCCCGCAGTAAAAAAAAAACGAGTTCAGACTTCTCTTGAGTGCACCTTTAACAGCGTAGAAACCATTGGTTGGAACAGTGAAGGAGTCAATATGCGGGACCCTAGTGAAGGAAATATCACTCTTTCTTTCTGCGATCTTTGTCGTTTTCACGGACACATCGTGTAAAAAGAAAATAGATCTAAGATGTCCTACAGCCAACATTAAAGTTAACGCGAAATATAGCTAAATCTAGATGGAGCCATAGATCTGGACTCAGTTTTCAGGTTGAGTGTAACGCATCGTAAACAAGTTGCGCAATGTTCCACAGGTTCTTTTTCCTGTACAGCGCCCCTTATACTTAAAAAAAAAAGAATACTAGCGATGTACAAGTAATGATATTATATAACTACTTTTTACAAGGAACGAACGAGAACAAATATATCGAGTATAAGTATGATATCAAGCCATTTCCTTAGAGACTGAATTTCGTACATTATAAGCATAGATGTAGCCAGTGCCATTTCGAACTTTGCCACAGGATGTAACGGCTGTACAAAATCAGCAGGACGCGGCGGAAAGGAACGTAAAACGTTCGCCGACATCCGCGCGGCTCAAACTCATGAATGAGATCGCAGAAAGATGCTTCAGTGAAACCTTCTCTCCCGGCAAGGATCCCAAATGTCCTGCAGAAACATAATTTAGTGATTTCGATCCTTCTGGCTTCAGAGAGAAGTGTTTGAATGAGACAGAAATGTAAACAATTTTCGTTTTTAAATTTGAGTGTGCTACTCGGCAGCATTATAATTTGTTTAGGGCTCGACATGTTTTCTTCGGAAAGGAAGAAGGGTTCGTTGCGAGGTTTTTGTAATGGCGTTCCAGCCATTATTTTTTTGTGATTACTGAAGACCGGAGTTTATCGTCAGCCGTTTCAGCGGCCATCAATTAATCATTTCATTTTCTGATTTGTCTCTGTCATCTAGAACTAGACATACAAAAGGATTGCTTTTAGAAAAAAAAAAGCCTGAACAGCTCGACAGCTTTCGACGCCGGGAAAGCCAAAAGTCAACTGTAGCTACTAATTGTTTTAGTGAACTGCGGATCTGAAAAGGCATGCTGAAAGCGCATAAAAGCACAATAGTTCACTAATTTAATTTCACTATTAATTAGATATATCACGCAACTGCTGTGGTTTATCACGTCTACTGCTGCCAGCTTATTTAGTTTCAGTAACGATTGCAATAGCATTCAAGAGGTTAACCCAACGTAGGAACCAACGAATAAGCAACCAACATTCAACATTCAAGGCTACCAACATTCAAGACTACTGTTTGTAGAATCAGTTCAGCAAGCGACGAAAGCTACGAGGAAATCCCAACAAAAGAAAAAAAAACGCTGCATGGGGATAAATTTAAATATATAACCGGTGAATAATAAATAGCTTACGCGCCAGGACCTGTTACCAACTCCACAAGAATCCCCTCTGCTTCCGCCGCAACACCGCAAAGGATGGGACCGCGGCGGCCTCCGCCGTTAGCGTGTAATATATCCGTGCCGGACTCGCCGTCCGGAACCCTTCGGGGACTCCGAGGAGTTCCTACATAAGTAATACGAGCGCGCTACAACGCCTCCCGAAATGGGGAGCAGGCCAGCAACAACCGGCTGTTATGCGTGTATCTTCTTCTTTGTGTGGGTGTTCCGGGAGTCTCATTCATATTTCGGGGCCGTTCTTCTCGAGACCCTTTCTTCCCCTTAGACATTGTACGCGAGGGCATCTTTTTGCCTGCTTGCCGGCCAACTGGTTCCCGCCGGAAGTAAGCCCGAATGCGGAAGAAGCCTTTCCGTTTCTTCCTTTACCTCATCCGTGTCCGGTTGCACTTGTTGGGTCAGTGTAGCGGAATGCTCTTGCTGTCGATGCAGTGGGTTGCCCTTACTGTCTTGGCTGGCGCCAGGACTGGCTGTTTATGAAACAGTAGCCGGATGTAGTTTCAGGGGGGTCTCACCTGGGCACCGGCAGGTGCTTCTTCATTAGAGGTATAAAACATAAAAGGGGTCACTTAGCAGCTTGTTGACGGGGCCGTCACTTGGGGCAGTGCAAAGAGCAAATCGAGAGAAAAGCTAACACGCGGCAAAGGCACGGGCGCTTCCGCTGGCCTTGGTTGTTTTGTGTTTTCTTTTCCTTTGATGCACAGTTGTCGCTACAAAAATAACAGTCTACGGCCAATATGTGCCGACGAAGCACGTGCTGTTTTAACGAATCACCTCCCACAACGTCAAGTCTGCACCGCAATACGCGCGCGCGGATTTCTGAGTCTCTCGGTCGCATACTTTATCTTCGACGCTGCTACGTGGAAAAAGACGACAAAGCGAAAACAGGGGTGAATGCTTAAGAAAGAAAGACAGAAAGAAAGAAAGAAAGAAAGAAAGAAAGAGAGAGAGAGAGAGAGAGAGAGAGAAAGCAATAAAGAAAGAAAGAAAGAAAAAAGAAAGAAAGAAAGAAAGAAGACTACTAGAGGAGGAAGGGAGCCAGAAAGGGGATCACAGTCGCATGCTTTAGCAGCGGCTTTTTATCCCTAAGACAATATCTGGAAGTATACGGAGAACCAAGCATGGAGATGGAAGGCGGGCAAGTAGGCAGGGAGCGGAAGTGTTTAGGCGCTGCTGCGGAACACGAAGCCCGAGCATTATTGATGTTTCCCCGAGCGATCTTCGCACAGCGTGGGCCCCCGCGTCTTTTCCGCGTGCTGTGCCAGTCAACGAGCATCGGCTACGCGGAGCAGCGTAGCGATTTCGTTTCGCTGCGAAAACAGGATTTATGGGGCGACGACGGAAGGTGGGTGACAGGCGATGGTTTTTAGTCGGACGGTCGAGAAGCGTGATCTAGTCGGGCGCCGCACTTCGCGTTATCTGACCGGGTGGCTGGCATTGTGTAGCGTCAGGACGACGTTACGACCTTACGGAAGCAACGAATCGTAAGCTCACTTGTTGGAAGTAAGTAAAGACGTGTCTGTGGAACTTGTTGAATTGGTTTGGGATTGTCATGGCTGCAGCGCGACAGACGTGGATGAAGCAAACAAGATGCAATGGAGCGCTGAATGACAGTTGTAATGTTTATTTCGCAAGGCAGTCGTATATATATTGTTACGTGATGGCGGGGCAATGAAAACAGACCTACATGACAGATGGCGATGCATGACTTTATGATGATGATGACGATGGCCATGCAGCGGGCCTAGCGCAAGCGCTCCGTGCCGCGCCACTGCCCACTTTGTCGTCTTCTAGTCCGTGGCAATATCATAGTGAGGACGAAGAGCAACAACAAAAAAGCACGCAAGCATTCATTAATCATGCGTCATGATAAGGTGTCTGCCTTTCATGCTTCATGTAGGGAGACCATGTGTAGAAACAGTTGTCCCGACATTTCTTCACAGCTGGAAATGAATGACGCAATCTGAAAGGTTGAAAGGATCACAAAAAGTTGGAATGAAAAAAATGTTTGTAGGTTCTGTCTTGCCCTTTTAGGAACAGAAAGGACAGTGATGGTTGTGCCTACGTCGTCATGATTCAAACAACCCGAGTGCTAATTTAGGACCGAACATCTGCAACCAAAAGACGGCTGCACTGCCCTCCATGTCTCCCAAAGGGCGGTGACCACGACGTCTCACAAAGGTCACGTGGACATCAAGCGAAATAGTTCATTTTCATTGCTTAGAAGCTGATCAAGTGACCCTGAAGTGGTGATGCCACGAAGCAAGCAAGTTTGGTTTGGTTTAGGGGGTTTAACGTTCTAAAGCAACTCAGGCTATCAGAGACGCCGTAGTGAAGGGCTCCGGAAATTTCGACCACCTGGGGTTATTTAAAGTGCACTGACATCGCACAGCACACGGGCCTCTAGCATTTCGCCTCCATCGAAATTCTACCGCCGCGGCCGGGATCGAACCCGCGTCTTTCGGGCCAGCAGCAGAGCGCCATAACCACTCAGCCACCACGGCGGCAAGAAGCAAGCAAGAGATTGAGAAGTCATGGGATGCACTTTAATGTCACGTATACCTGTGAGCCTGTGACTGGTGGCTTCCGCTGGATCACGTTTAGATGCAATGTCATATTTTGTTGCTCTTAACGACGATGACATCTGTTCTCAAATCCTTGCGGCTACAGCTGTCGTCGTAAAATAAACGCAAGCAAACCTTATCAATTGGATTCTGACACTCTCGCGTAAGCAAGACAGGAAGCAGTTGCATCCTGACGAGCTCAGGATGCCACCAATTTTACCGATGTTCCATCGAGGGAATCCTCCCTTTTTCATGGAACTTCTGGGGATGGGCTCGACTCCCGCTGCCGGCCGGTTACCCGCCGGTTTCCTCAAAATGGGCACAAGTTGTGTTCTGGCCTGGTGTTGGAATGGCAAAATGGCAAATCGAGAAACAATAAATATATAAAATTTTCTATGCTTTCTTTGCCCAGTTACACAACGCATGGCTGAAATAACAGCACTTCCCTGGAATTCTGTTTCCAAAACAAGCAACAATATTATAGGCGCAATTAGACGGCCTTGAATCCTCTCCGGGGTAGCGTATCGATCGGGTAAGCCGGCACGTGTGCATGATGACGCAATCGTATTCTGTGCGAGAATTTTCTGCAAGCTCCATTTGCTAATATTTCTCAGCGTAAACAACCAAGGTCTAAAGAAGAAAAAGAAAGGGATTAATAATACCGAAAAAAGTAGCGAGAGAATTCTGTGAGAACGGCAGCATGATAACGGCGCGCAAAGTGGCTCATTCAGAATTGCGAACCCTTTTGCTACGTACTCTCAACAGATTCATTATCTCCTCCTTATTAATCCGCCCCAAGCACGCCAACAGTTAGCTAACGCGACAGGCGGCAACGTTCAGTCCCAGCCGGCGCTTTACATTATCGGAGCCATACTCGAGCTGCCCAGTGACCTCTGCTTTTCTCTCGCGCAGTTCCACGTTGTTTAATTTTTGAAGCTCGACAAAATACAAGGACTGAAAACATATTTGCTCGGCAGCACCGTGCCGGGACACTCCTATCGTTCACTGAGCTCTGCGCAATGCCCGGAGTGAAACTAGGGCCGCGCAATTTCCCCCGGTTCAGCGAAGTGGCTGTTGTGTTCTTGCATGCTGCCGACGGACTCATTAAAACCCCCGTAGGGGCCACTCGAAAGGCACTAGTTTCCATGCCTCCGGACCTGTTCCCTCTGCTACGTCACTAGCATTGATGGTGTATTGGTGTTTTACTTCGAGTCTGGATAATGCAAGTTGTGAGCGGGGTGACTGTAGAGCAACGGCCAAAGACCGCTCCGGTATACTATGTCTGCATTGGCATGCACTGTTTCGATGTCACACCCTAAACAGAACAGAAAGGAGTAAAAAGGGAGTAATCTGCCCTATAACGCACTCCTTTTTATCAAACGGAGCCGCACTCTTTTTACTCCGTAATGGGCCTATTCGTGCTTAAGGTGTAAATATACACTCTAAACACAAAGGAGTAAAAAGGGAGTAAGCTGCCCTCTAACGCACTGCCTTTTATAAAACGGAACCGCACTCTTTTTACTCCGTAATGGGCCTATTCGTGCTTAAGGTGTAAATATACACTCTAAACACAAAGGAGTAAAAAGGGAGTAATCTGCCCTCTAACGCACTCCTTTTCATAAAACGGAGCCGCACTCTTTTTACTCCGTAATGGGCCTATTCGTGCTTAAGGTGTAAATATACACTCTAAACACAAAGGAGTAAAAAGGGAGTAAGCTGCCCTCTAACGCACTGCCTTTTATAAAAGGGAGTAATCTGTCTACTAGCGTACTCACTTTTATAAAAAGGATCAGTGGGCTAGAGGACAGATTACTGGCTTTTTACTCCCATATAGCCGTATGCGTGTTCAGAGAGCAGGGCTGTTCTCGTTGTTTTTCAACTCTGGCAGTGGCTGTTTAAGCGCATTGTCACTCCCTGTTCGCTGCTCAATGCGTGATAGCAGCTAACGCGAGAGTCACCTAAACAGGGGCCGGATTAGGGAAGTCTTTGCGCAAGAAGGTCTCCCGGCCGGCTTATCTAATTGGCTGTCTTGTCGCTATAGCCAACGATAACGTAAAGATGACCATGGTGAACGACGATTCGTTCTCGCGAACGAACAACCTTATGAGTTGATTCCATGAATAGCTGACACCGGCACCTACTTTCCTAACGCTTTGTGGTGCGGAACTCCTGTAGTGTTGATGGGTGTTTAATAAGTGATGGTGTTGGTGGATTGTTTTGTCATTTACCATGTAACTATCCATGCTTATCCTAAGAAACAAAAAAAATACAGAGGGAAGGGAGGAGGCATTTGCCTGTTGTTTCGTCTAGCTGTTGCCTCTGGCGAGCTTTTTCTTCGGACCCCTCGCCTCATTAAGTATGACAGGGTAGTCTATTAAATGCAATATAATTATAGTTATTTCGCAACGCGGCTATATTGCACAATATCCTAGACAAAGCCAAAGTGCCTGTTTTTTGTCGCCATACTTGCCTCACGCACTTAGTTAACGTGAAATACGAGGCTGTGTCGACAAGATTAGTACCAGGAGCAACAAGATGTTACAGGCAGCCTCTACGCCACGTGCCTGCTTCGTCGCATCAGCAACAACAACAAAAAAAGCGGCGGTTTAACTCGCCTCATTAGTTAGGCCGGACATGATGCCGCGCTTTGCTTGCAAAGAATCAAACAAAGAAACAAAAACAAAATCGGGCGGCCGACTGGTAAGCCGCTCCAATTCGGGCGAGCAGCCTAGTGCCCCGCTTCTTAATCGTCCGGCTCCTCTGGCCCCAACTTTACTCTTATATTCACTAGCATAATCTCCAGGGAAAAGACGAGAACGGCCCGGTTTCAGATCACGTTTTTTCGTTCTTAACGTCTTATTTTGATTCCATGTAAGGCATTTACCCGTCGAAAAAAAAAGTGCCATGCTAGCAGTCACACTGCTGCTACTGTATCGCCGTGCAGCAAGACGGCACACAGCAACAACTTTGAATTTTTCTCGTGGGACCGGGAAAAGGGGAGGAAAGAGGGGGGATAAGGAGTGGAGTCGGAAGAGGAACAATACAGAGACAGAAGGGAACAAGACAGGGGAGGATGGGGAGAGCATCCATCGCGCATGCACACTTAGCAGCTCTCAGCGTGTCAAGTCCGAGCGTAGCCGCTTCTGCCTCGACGTTTGCTTCTTTCATACATGCTCCTCTCCCGCCCCATCTTCGAGCGCTAATTAAAAACGTTTCTCGCCGCTTTTAATCCGGACGGGGTTCTCCGTCTAGCCTGTTTTTATTCTTGCATGCGTTGCAGATCTGCGGGGCTAATAAGGAGCGGCCCGTGTACAGTGCAGCGCTTGTTCGCCTGTTTGATGACGATGCATAGCAGCAGCGAGCGAGTCGTCCCGTCTCCTCACTGTTCTGGCGCGACTGAGCTGCAGTCGTCCGCGCAAGTCTCGTGTTCGGCTCTTTTCTCTCCGTCTCTTCTGATTTTCTACTGACTTTTTTTTTTGCCGTTTTAACCTATCGTGTGCTTAAACCCACGGTTCGTTAATAAGTCTCTCGCGCGCGCAGCGAACTTTCCAAGGCGACTGTAGGGCAGGAACAAATAGAGGGGCCGAGTTGCCGATGTTTGCGGTGCGTCCTTCGCTGAGATTGGGCAGGGTGGGCGTGGGGACGATTAACGTCTGTTCCGCAGGCTCGGCTCGAGGCAATGAAAAACGTTTTCTCTCTGGGCGCAGGGGCGAATTTATCGCCAACTCATGGAGGGGGCGGTCATATTTGCACCATAAATTTCTTGAACTTTTTCCGTCAGAAAAATGGTAGGAAGTTTCGCGCTTAGGTTGGCTGGAACGCTCATTTCCACTCTTGCCCAGCGTTTAAATTCACTCGTGTCCGGGAACTATTCAAGCAGGTTATTGTTCAAAGTGAATGCTATGGCGTCGTTGACCATACGAGAATGAAGTCATTCGAATAAAATTTTGTGAGGTACAGGCTTGGCGAGAAATCCCGGACGTCTGTGGCCGCGGCGGCCGCATTTCGTCGCAGGCAAAACGCAAAAAATGCTGGTCTATTGTGCGATGTCAGTGCGGACGGAAAACCACTAGGTGCTCAAAATTAATTCGGGGTCCTCTACAACGCCCCTCATAACCCATATGTCATTTCGTGACGTTAAACTCGACGTACAATGCACAGTATCCGCTTTATGACATCATGGTTGGGCACTTACGGCGTCTATAAAGCAACCACTGTCTCCTGACGCGAGGATAAGGAACTTGCTCACCTTCCAGAGCCATTGCAGCTTCGAGCGTGTTGCGAATGTCCATACAAAGTTAAAAAGCATACTCTCTGGCCTGGGCAATATTGACAAACCCTATGAATCCAGGCGAATGCATACAATAAATGAAATTTTATTATACTTACCTTTATTTACCCGATGTCTGTTACCGGCATTTGGATGCCGGTAACAGACTAAGAAAAGTTTGATTTGCTTTGCGTCAACTTGGATAAAGTGAGTGACATATTGGCGAACCTTCAAAGGCTTATGACCAGCTTTGTACTGGGCATATACACTGTCTGCTCTCTTTGCTTCCGAAGAAAGCACGATAGGAAAACGTTATTGGAAACTCAAGGGTGGCAACTTTGCTAGTAATTATATTACCGTTACGCACCATTCTGTTTGTAAAAGCCCTTCTTCTTGTGGTGTCTGCTTGCGTTGCTGGTTGAATACCGCCTAATAATTAAAGTTAACGCTACTTACAAACGGGTCACGCTGTTCAAAGTTCCTTCTCGTGGGTACCCTATCCCGGGCAAGTTTCAAGAGTAAATCGAGGTTACAGACATCTACATTTCATTTCAAACTAGGGATGTCCTAAATAGTTCTGATCTTCTTGAGCGGCATTTTTTTCTTCGATTCTATATCAAGGCGCATTAGTTTAAGTGAAAAAAAAAAACAGGTAGAAAAAGCACAAAGGATAATTTATTTTACGATGCGCGTTGGCGCTTGAATCGCTTGTTTATTTTTGAACTTGATGATTGACCTGCGGCCGTGTGTTACCTAATGGCGGTGCACGCTCTTGTCCAAGGCAATGCTTATGTAGTGTCTTTGCCTAAAGTGACCTGTCTGCTTACCGTTTCTCCTGCTATCATTAGACTTCTCATCACCTACGTTTACGTCACAAAAGTTACCTTCGCAGCCATCGAGGGCTGGCCAGGGCAGCGCTGCCGCCAGCTCGTTTTTTTCGCGCTCACGGCAACCTGGTACTTTCGACAAAGGCGGTACAGCAAATTCTCTATATTGCGAAGCCTGGCTGCAGTCGTTCAGCAAGTCCAGGGTGGGGATGGCGCGTTTAACTATTTAATTTGTTCTTTTTTCAGTTTTTTTCCAACTGGTAATTTCATCAGGAATTGGCACACTCTCGCTATCGCCCAAATTAGATAGTCGGCGGGAAAAGCCACGAAGATTGAATGGAATGGAATGAAAAGAATTCTTTCGTTGTACCGGTCTAGGATCTGAACATGCAGTAAAGTGGGATAAGAACCATAAAGATTCCAGGTTCGTAGGAATGAATTAAGCGCGAATGTTGTATACCATTTACCAACTACATGCCGCCACACAGGCATACTTTTACCAACATATCTAAACATTCGCGGTAATGTGAAAGCGGTTCAAGGAGCAAAGTGAAACGGCCGCTTTGGTGACGCAAACTGCGGCTAGAGTAACTGATACGAGCAATTCAATTATCAGTGGATGCGGCAGAAGCGTGAAAGAAAAATCAGCAGTTCGGATGGGACCGACATTTCCTCTCAGCGCTAGACTCATCACTCAAGCAGAACCTTTGTACAATGTCTCGGGTAATGCAGGCTTATGTTTGCACAAAAGATGCAGCGAAGGTCCAGGAAAACAAAAAAAGAAGGAAAACGAGGCAAATAAACGGCGACAGCCATAGCGCGTGCTGGCGTGCAAGCGACTCAGCCAGCGCTCACGCACGCACTGGACCTCGATGCATCAAAAAGCGGCTCGGACAAGCTCGCAAAAGAAGCAAGCACATCCGGACCATGTCCAGTTTTGTGTGTGTGTGTGTGCGACAAGTAAACAAAGAGAAATGCAGAAAAAAAAGAGAACAAATGTGACAGACAAGAACGCATCAAGTTATTAAAAAGGCAATTCTGAGCGTGAAGTGGCGAACGACTTGAAGGTAGAAAAAAAATGGGGCAGAAACAGAAACAAAAGGAGGAAGGAAATAAGTGCACCACGTGTTTTCGCAGATCGATACTCGTTGTGAACGGTGACAGTGCGACAGCACTGCGAAGAGACGACAACAAACGAAACGAGATAGCGAAAAAATGGCGGCGTCGATAATATGGATCACGCCGCTTGCCGTTCACCGTCGCTCGTGCCGCCACCGACAAAAAAAAATAATGAGCAGGGAAGGAGAAAGATGTCCTGCATCGCATAACGCACGACACTCACGGCGGCGTACCCCGCAGCCACAACAAGTACTGTGCGCTGTACCTGTTTCCAGGTTATGGGGTCGAGATGACGAGGAAGGGAGTGCATGTGTCTAATCTCGCTCCATTCGGGGGGACAGTTTCGAGGCCGTCCGGACGACTCGTTCGGGACCCTCGGACCGGAGTCGATTGTGCCGTGCGCGCGCGCTCGCTCGCGCAGGTACGGCTGCGTCGAGGCGGGTTCTCGGCCGGAGGCAGGCGTGTGTGGCTGCTAGCTGTTGCGGGCGCGGTCACGCCACTGCGGAGCCCGGCACGAACGCGTGCCTGCGGTGCCAGTCGGCTGACGCCAACACTTGCGGCTTCTTCCCGTGAAGGGCTGTCTAAAAACGCACAGGCTATGAGCCCTTAAAGCCGTGCTCCTAGCCAAGATTTCTTTATTATTGTGGAGGTGATGCTGCTGGTGATAACAGCTGCATAGATAGATGGATGTCAGGAGGGTGCCCTTTCAAACCGGGTACGTGGTTGAGGCGCTATCATGCTGTGCCTTTCTTTGTCGTATTTGTAAACCAATCTGTCAAACTTACAGGTACTTACTTGAAACTCTCATCTCTTCCTTTTAAATACAAGTTCTAACATATTTTACTCTAGAGCAGTTTTGAATCCTTAACCTGTATCTTTACGCCGCTTCCCTGCTCTAAGGACACTAATATTCAATTGATTTTTAGTAATGTCTACCGCAACTTCATTTACAATTCCACTGTTATCTCTTAAACCTGTTACGCCAGGGATATTGACTGTCCCTACGCGAAACCAGAGCATCGCCCTAATGGGTACTGGCCTAACTAGAGCCATCTGTCAGCCGTCACTTGCGAACACCACGTGCCTGAACGAGGATATGTTCACTTGTAATTGCGGGAACACTGTAGACCATGGTGAGGTGCTACGCGAACATGTTGATAGTGCTGGCCTACCCTACCTACGCGCGGCAAAATCTGACCCGTAAAGCGGCTCCTGCACTCACTCCAATTAGCTTTGATGGACATAAAACATAAGTGGGGTGCACCAAACATTCAACATTCCTTCGGTAATTTTAGATGCTCAGAATCATGCTGCGCGTTGCCCCGCATCAACTAAAAGTTTGGTTTGTTTTATGGGAGTTTAACGTCCCAAAGCGACTGAGGCTATGGGGACGCCGTAGTGAAGGGCTCCGGAAATTTCGACTACCTGGGGTTCTTTAACGTGCACTGACATCGCACAGTACACGGGCCTCTAGAATTTCACCTTCATCGAAATTCAACTGCCGCGGCCGGGATCGAACCCGCGTCTTTCGGGTTAGCAGCCGAGCGCCACATCAACTAAAAAGTAAACTTGTCCAGGTTTAGTGGACGTGTAGTAGGGTGCACTGCTCATGCAAGAAATATTATTCATGCAAGTAAGCGAAGAAGTGTGAGCGAAAGTGGCAGGTACTGCGCCCGCCTTACCTCGCCTCGATTTCGCCTCCCTGTATGCTTGTCCACCTGGTCCACGACCTGAGACGCCTAAATCTAGAGGGCGCCGACGTCTAGACGCACATGTCGCTTAGAGGGACTCTGAGGATAAATTGAAGTTGGCCTGCATCGATAGATTACAGCGATCTAACGACAACGAGACCCCTCTCACCAAAAACGAAGTTTTTATAAGCTAGAAGAGAATAATAAACGAAATACAGGTGTCGCCATCTGCTGCCGATTTTTCAAGGTAATAGCATGCGTCGGGAGCAAGTTTTTAAGCGCAGATCCCAGAGGCCATGCTCCACCGCCCCCCACTTCGAAACGGTTCTCGGTGTAAACGTCACGAACTTGGTTCGAGGGGCGGGAAGATTTTTAAAATCAGTTTTCCCAGCCGTTAATGCGTCTTTTGCAGCCAGAAAAACGTAAACACAGCTAGAAAACTTAGATATTCAGTTTTTAAGGAGAACAGCAACTGGATCAGTTGTCGCCAGTGTTCCTTTAAGGATGAGGGCCTCCGTCGGGAAGTCTAAAGTCTCGCGGGGCAGCAGGAGAACGTGACAGTTCTGGCTTAGAGATTGCAGTACATACGATGACACTGTTTATTTCAGCGCATTTCTCATTCAGAGGTACCGCTGCGAAAGACTACTAACTACGCCAACAGGACGATATGAGGTTTCTGATTTAGACTCCCTGGCGAGCATTTCCTGACTTCGAAGATTGCCTGACCGAGTTCATTGTTAGGCAAGACCGACGTACCGACCGACCGACCAGGAGATGGAGCACACAGCGACGGAACGCTGAGCACCTGTGAAGTCCCGAACGCGCCGCATTTGTCCAGCGTCGCACGACCAGCCGAGGAATAATTGAACTTGCTGTGGTATCGCGCGCAGGCGTTCGCCCTTACGCTGATTCTCCTACATGGTTGGCTCACCAGGCCGGATGTTCGGGACGCGTTCTATCCTCGGCGGACAGGAAGGAAACGGGAAAGAGGGAAGGGAACAGAAAGAGGACGAGCCTAGAGCATGATGGCTGTGGAGCGGCAGAGGGAGAGAGAAGACTCAGGTACTCCCAATGAAAGCAAGCTGGGAGCTTTAATTAATGCGACATCGTCATGATGAACTTGTGCACCACCTCGTTTTCGAGAGACCATTAAGCGCCCCCCAGCTTCCTTCCTCTTCAAGCTCCGACGAGTCGAACCGATCGGCCTCCCCGACGATGGGTCGTCCAAGAGACTCAGGCCGTTATCTCCTCACAGCATTGGCTCCCCGTTTTATTACTGTCTTTCCCTTTTTCTCACCACACTTTCCCGCACCTTTCCCTCTCGCGGTCCTCGACCGTTTCCGTCGCGCCGTTTTGTAGCCTCAGCTTCGGTTCATTCCCGAGTTGGCGTGCCGAGAAGTCCTTCTCACGAAGTGAGGCCTTGCCGGACGGCCGATCGCCCCGCCCACGCGGGCACCGCCGTCCGACTGTGCCATCGCAACGACCGGAACTGGGCAGCGACGCGGGAACCGAGGGGACGTTATCTTATCGCGTTCACGCGACCCCTTCTTCCCGTCGGCCGTCCTGGCAGTTCGGTGGTGCCGAGAAAAGGAGTTCGAAGTGCTCTTCGAGGCAGCGATGTGCGCGCGTGCACGCGAAGGGAACGCGCGCTCGGAAATCGATGCGAGAATGGCGTGGCGGGGACCTTCGGCGCACATCCGCGCTTGGAGACGCGTTGGCGCTAACAGCAGATCCCGTCGTTGCGACACCGGTGACGGTCGTGCCGTTTCTCGGACTCTGGCCGAAGTTAATTATGATAAATGCGCCTGGCCAGACCTCTGGCGTTATTTTCTTAACTTTGTCTTCTTCGCCAGCAGCGGAAGTAAAAAGAAATGGAGGGACACACCGAGAACATAATTGAAAAGGCCAGCACTTTTGGTCGGTGATGGAGCCGCATCTCGACAAATAACGCGCAAGAGGTGGTCGTTAGGGCAAACTTGCCTTTTCTGTTCACGCAGAGCCCGTTAGCCACAATGACTCTAAGTTCGCGTGCTGACCTAGGTTTTGTTGGATGACTTGAAGAGGAGATCTTAATGTAACGTTCTAGGCTGCCTACACTTCTTTCTATACTCTACTCCACCCTGTTCCCTCCTTTTACTTCCCTCTCTTATCTGTTGCGATAATGAACCGTTACCCTGGCGCCTGTGAAAAGGTCCTATAAATCCGACCGACAACTTTCTCGCAGTAGAGTGGAAACTAGCACCGCGAGGCGACGGCTTCGAGAACTGTGATTGGTCGGCTGGCGGGCGCGTGAGAGAAGGGCGCACGTTGCGGAAGGCCGTTGTCTCGAGCTCGTAAGCTTTCATTCTACTGCGAGCAAGTTGTGAGAAGGAGCAGTTTGTTCGGTACTCGTTTCAGCACCTTTTCGCAACGCCACGCGTTCTCTCTCTTGACTCTGGCATGACCTGGATGGACCAATCAGGCCTGCCCCCGAGCTCCTATGCGTCGGCTAATAGCGGGCGAGTTCCTCGAATCGGAGCAGTTCGGGAGCCTCGTATGTCTGCAATAATGGGGCCGAGTTTGGGCGGTCTGCGAGGTGAAAGGCGTGAGAGTGGGGAGGTATATCAAGTCCCTAGTTTGCGAGACCGTGCGAGAGAGGTTCATTTAAGGCTCCCTAGACACAATAGTCTTCGTGGAGCAGCTGCAGTGGTCCCGTACCCTTCGCTCAACCATTCTGAACCCCATTCCCCCTTTACTCCACACCATGAAAGACTGTACGACCACGAATGTAGAGGCTATAAGGAAAAAGGGAAAACAGTAGAGAGAGAGAGAGAGAATAAGGAAAAAGAGGGATAAGGGAGGGACGGTTGGAACAAAACAACTTTAAGGCGCAGCGTGGGTACAAATGGTCCTTGGCGAGTGCAAAGAGAAACTCTCCGTACTGTTATAGGGGAGGGAATGCCGAGAGGATAGGGAAAAGCAGGCTGGGAGATTGGGGAGAAAAGAGAAAGCGGGGGCTCATCTACATAGTATTACCGAGGCCAGGCGCCCCTGGCGCCTGTTGCTGACACTTTGGCACAGGCGGCCTTGTGTGTGTGGGTGCAGTGCCGCCGCCGCCACTGCTGCTGCGTCGGATAGGGCCACAAGCAGCTTACTGCTGCGCCTGCCTTCCCTTCGATTCCCGAAACGAAGAGCAGTCAGCCGTACTGTGCGCTGTCGCTGCAGTCGGGTCGGCGGCGAGGCGCCCGACAGACCGTCCGTGTTTGGCTCTCGACCGGAACTCGCGCACACACAAAAACATTAGAAAAAAATTAAGCAAGAAACGAAAACAATGGATATAGTACGAAGAAGACACAAAACAATGAAAGAAGAGCGGACACGAAAGGAAAGAAGAGAGGAAAATCACACGGTTGTTGCGATTTACTTCTGCCACACAAGGGAGGGGGGGGGGGGGGGGCAGTCCGCTTCTCCTTCTTTGATCCCCCTGGCTGACGTCGGAGGTTTTAATTTTGGATCCGGGCTGTGTTTGAGCGCTCCGTTCCTTTCCCGCCTCTGCGTTCAGCGTCGAATCACGATTATCTTCGCGAAAAGTGTTCCTGTCGGAATTGTATACGACCGTGGAAGGTTTAGAGGGCTCTCTTTAATTCTTCTCCGCTTCCGTGTTTGTTCGTGCGAGTGAGAGCGTTTCGTGTTTCAGTCTACTTGTGCTGTATCGTGTCGTTGTCTCTCGGGCGTAGGTTTCGGCGCTCTGAGGCGTGAATGAAAGGAATAGGGAGGGAGGGAGGGAGGGAGGGAGGGAGGGAGGGAGGGAGGGAGGGAAAGTAGATAGCGGGAAGAAAGGCGAAGAGAAAAGTCGCAGCTGTCGCCTGTGTTGATAATGGCACCAATGGGAGGAGGGGTGGGGATGCAGGCTTTCATGCTTTCTCATTTGCTATTAGCTTCGCGTTCGGGCTTCAAAGATTTCGGGAACGTGTTAAGCGAGGAGTTCAACAAATAAACTGCAAACGACGCCACATGAAGCACAAAGATGAAGATAAGAAAATGAATACACACCCAATAAGTCAGCAGGAGCCAGAGAGGGTGAAATGATCAAACTTTAATGGTTGGAGGTATGCGGGAGAATTGTTTATAAGAGCGAAAGAAAAATAAGAAACGCTGCTAAACTGACGACCCAGGGGGATAATACGGTCAAGTGGCGTATAACCTTCTATATACGATTAAAGGACGACGAAATCTATGAAAAAAAAACAATTGGAGGGCACACTTAAGCTCCTTCTTAAATATGTGATGCGATAACGGTAATGCGTTAATGCCCAATATATGCGGAATTCGTAATCCTCTACTTCACATTGGATGGTCCTCATACAATTCCTGGCGCCGAGGAGCAGCGGTTAAGCGATGCGCCAGCGCCCTTCGGTAGCAGCTGCTCGCAGCGGTGAGGGATTGTGCGACCCAGGCTGCTCTTCCCAAGCAACCTCTCGCGGCCAATCAATAACTTATCTGCCACGATGGTCAGTTTGCTCACAATCCGGTGGGCGGGTTGTGATGACCCCACAAGGTCATGTGACGGATATGACCCACCTAGGTGGCTTCTCCGGGTATTTCGGGTGGAGGGCGTCACTGCCCCTCCTCCTCAAGTCGCGACTTGCATTCCATGTGCGTGTTCCTGCCGCTCCGGCTGCGTGGCTTCAAACCGACGCCGACGCCAGACAGTTTTTTTCTGTATTGGGGGCACTAATGATGTCAAGTTATAAATTCGACCCATCTACTCGCGGAAGTCGCTGCCTGCAACCTGAGTGTAACACATTAAAACGGGTACTATACACTTGCTGCTTCCCGCACTCTTTGAATCTCTCCGATCCAGGCTAATACTAACGGAGCAAGAACAGGAGCTAGTTTGGTTATTCATTGTTGCTAGAAGCCGCACCGAACTGGGGAAGAAAATACGCAGGCAGACACGGAGGAATGACTAGACGGACGAAGGTCGTAAGAAGCCGACTACCGCAATTTGTAGTCAAACGAGTGGAGTGGTTTATACATTGGCCCGTACTATCAATGCAACCGCCTAATTATTAGCACAAGCGATTAAATCCTAACCGCGGTGGCTGCGTTACGAACTGAAACTGCGAGAAAATTGAAAAAAAAAATAGCTGTGTAATCCGTGCTGCGCCTAGACTACCCAATTGCAAGAATGCATGCGAGAGCTGGCCAATGTTTTGATGCTATAAATACACACGGAACAACACAAAGGAAGGTTGTCACGAGGTACACCTTTATTCATTAATTTCGCTACGCTACTTGTAAGCACCCAGCGATAGTGTTGCCTGTACGACACGTCTGCTTAGAAATATCCCCTTATCAGTGTCTCAGTGCAAGCATAGATTATTAATACAATTGGCTTCATTGCGCGTCGAGCCAGCCAGAAAGTAACTATCGCACTCGAAGAGAGGAGCACAGCCACTACAAGGATTCGCGAGCATGTCGTGTCGTGTCGTGTCGTGTCTTGCGATCATGTGCTCGAACGCAAAAGAACGCATCACAAAGAAAAGCACTCGGCGCGTTCAAAATGCATTTAAAGCTACAACATTTTCAAGGAGTATCTCTTTGGTCACCACTTCAGTATATTAGGTATTCATAAGCGCTTAAACTTTCTCTCCTATTGGGTCTTTTATATAGATACTTGCTCTCTTACTTATCTCTTGCTACGTATGAGATTAGTTCCAGTTTGTAGCAACGCTGTTGTTGTCCATGCCGCACTAATTGCAAGATAAATTTTGCATGAGAAGCATAAGCTTCTATACGACGTGCATACTAGCACAAAGGACGGGGGTATTGGGGGTATCTGTTGCTGCACATTATATCCCTTTGATCATCATCATCATCATCAGCCTTACTACACCCACTGCCGGGCAAATGCCTCTCCCATGTCTCCCCAATTAACCCTGTCCTCATGCTGGCTGCTGCCAACGTGTCCCCGCTAACTTCTTAATCTCATCCGCCCACCTAACCTTCTGCCGCACCCTTCTACGCGTGCCTTCTCTTGGAATCCATTCTGTTACCCTTAAGGACCAGCGGTTGTCTTGCGTTCGCGGCACATGCCATGCCCAAGCCCATTTCTTCCTCTTGATTGCGACTAGGATGTCGTTAACCCGCGTCCCTTGATCCCTTGATCAATCGTTACATAAAATTGTTTTGAAATTGCTGTGGTAGACATAGTTTCAGCTATGCGCCTATTCTTTAAACCTTTTCTTTCGTATTCATTTAAACTCCGTTCTCTCTGCGCGCGGCAGTGGAAATCGCCCAGTTGGTGACAGCCATTTTCTGCCGTTCTCTCGTGGCGCGGACGGTCGGATGGACAACAATCTGTGGACAAAGAGACGTGAAAATGTAGCTGCTAACTGCATTCCTGTTTAGCGGTGTTTAAAGGGGAAGAATTGGAGCGGCAAATGTCTCACTTCATGGTGGACACTTGAACCGCGCTGTGAGGGAAGGCAGGAAGGTTGGAGTGAAAGAAGAAAGCGAGAAAGAGGTGTCGTAGAGGAGGGCTCCGGATAAAAAAATTTTCGACCACCTGGGGAGCTTTAACGTGCGCTGATATCGCACTGCACATGGCCGCCTTTTGCGTTTCGCCTCCGTCGAAACGCGGTCGCCGCGGTTGGGGTCGGACCCGGGTACTATGGTTCAGTAGCCGAGCGCGCTAACCACTGAGCCACCACGGCGGGTAGCTTTCTCTGTAAAGGGCTGTAAAAGGCGATCCCGTTGCCGAGAGTGCGTTTAACCCTGAAAATCACTGCCAGAAAATCGTAGTACACCATGAGACGGCTGATAGATGGCGGTCACCATTCTCGGCTATGAGCCAGGTACCGGGGCTACCGGATGCGCTACTGTCCTCACCTGCCTCCGTTCCTCAAGTTGCTTGGTCTTTGGCTGGTTTCTTGGCTTGAGGAGCAGCCGCTTCTAATCAATCAGCGCTTGTCTTCCTGCCAGACAAATAAGTATGCGTCCCCCGTCGCTTTTAATGCTTCACGATATATAGCCCCGTTCAGCTGAACAACACCGCAAGCAGCTCGATTCATCGTCAGCACTTTAAACCTCTGGAGCGTAAGCGTGACTACTGTCTTCATTTCAGGATTAGCAGCGTGACGAGTGCCACAACACGCCCCTTGTACAGCCCACACACACACCAAAGAAAGTCACCTCTTCTTTAAATTTTTACACCTTTAGCTGTATTAGTCTTGACCATCATATTTCGCGTTGTCGTCGTCGTCGGTGTCGAAGCCAGTCTGCATTCCCCGCAGCGTACAAATGCACCAGACTCGGAACAAAAAAAAATTGGTGGTAGTTTATGCCTGGTTAAACCTGGAGTGACGCGATAGCTACAGCTGGCCGAGTGGGACTTGCTCAGTTGTATGGAAAATTCAGTCTTTCGCCGCTCCGCTTCGCTGGGCGTTCCTTCTTCATCTTCGTCCCACTTGACACGGCGCATGCGCACAGCTGTTCCAGCTGTTGCGCGCCGCGCCACCGGCAGCATCAGCTGCTCGGCACCACGTGACCAACCACGTGACAGCGCGGCGGCGCCGCCACGCTGAAGGCTCGAAATGCTACCGTAATGTAGCTATCGCTACAAAAAAGACTGCTTCCTGGTTTTCAGCTTTCAGCAAATTACAGAAATGTCCTATGGCCGGCAGTTGGTAACTGAGCGCCATATATTTAGCTATAAACCTTTCCTGTGGCCGTCTATAGCTGTTGTTTCAGGGCGATATATATATATAGAAGACCGCACCGCGGTCGAAACGTTGATAAATAAAAGTGTCTTTGTAGAAGTGCCCACTTCTCTTAAATATATATATATATATCTGTAGACAGCTAAAAACAATTGTATGGTTTTGAAGGCATAGATGTACTGGCATAGGTTTTTTTTTCAATAGCTGGTAATAAGAGCCGCTTTTGGTGTGTATAGACGATCTTAAAGGGCCATAGACGGACGTAGCTTTTTGCACAGACGCGCATAGGCTGCTTTTTTTTTATGGGAAGGCCAACTTGGGCAACCGAACTCGAACCACAGGCCTTAACCCGGACCGTAATGCAGGGTATATACTTGCCCTCAACCAAGAATTCACCTAATCGTTCACAGGCTACTATGGCCATATCTGTTTGTTGAGTTGCAGTGACATTCATGCATAACGTCATCATTATGTTAATCATTTCGCGAACCACATGACGCTGCTCACTAGTCGAAGCCTAACGGTGAGTGAGTGTAATTTATTTGACAACGGCTACTCGTTGCTTTTAATATCCTCTGTTATTGACCTAGTAGGAGTTGGCAAACATGAAGGATGGCGTGGCAGCTTCTATAATGTTCGCCTCCCGTTATCTTTTGCATTATCGAGCTCCAGTGTAGCGCACGGGGCTTGGTACATTATTGGAAACCACTTTTGCTTTCGTGAGTTGCGTGCCATAAAGGGCAGTAGTTCTCAGCGCTGGCTTACGACACTTCGTCTTGCAAAGCTGCCCTGGGTACGGCTAAGCGCAGTTGTTGCGACGGCGACGCTGTAACGGGTGCATTCAGGACAGCGTTATCGGGTAAGCCGGAGCGAAACAGTGTTGCGAAATCAATTACCTGTGGAGCAAGGGGGAGTCTTAAATGTTATCGGCGTAGTAAAAACAGATACACTGTGGGCAAGTCTGTGCTCAGACATCGATATAAGCCGGGAAGAACAAAGAGAAAATTTTGGTAGCTTCGTTCCAAGAATAACCTCCTTAGGGCTGATGACGTACGGCAGTTTTATAGTGCCGTGAAGAAAACAGTAGTCCTTCACATTAATGCCTGTTCTAAGCTCGCCAGTAAGAGGCCCAGAATAACGAAAATGAGGAAATAGAGAGGAAATAAAAAAGGCTGATATAAAATGCTGAAAAACTTTCTTGCGCTCTATACAACACTGAAATGTGACGCAAGAAGTAGTTATATCAGAATCCTTGGAATAGCACTGCGTGTTTTTTCCTTAGGTCTCAAGCAGCCTTACTGTCTATAACGGAGGATCTAGCTTTTTTTTTTCGTACATTCCAAGCCGGGACTGCGGTGTCGAGTGATAAGCCAGGCCGCATAAAATGAAAGCACACTGTTTCGCGCCGTGTTTCGCTCTGCTTTACGACATGTCTTGAGTATTGGTTAAACAGCGAAGTTGGGTTCGGTATCAAGAGTAGAATTTGCGCAAGAAACAAGAGCTGAACGAAAAATAAAGAGCAATTTCTTGCTCCGGGCTGGTGGTTATGCGATTTGTTCAAGAGAGAGATTTTACTGCTTTATTGATGCTATTCATATATGTTGCTGCCTTTAGTATAAAATTACTCGGTTTGCACAGAGTAGTTGTTTATTCTCAGTCATTGTTAAGTTTTCATTGTTTTCGTTGCTTTCACAGTGCACCATGAAAATTTGTAGTTTTGTGCGATTTGATCTGATATGCTTGGGCTCTTGGGTTCTGGGAAACACAAAAGCGACGCACAAGAATCTCTTTCATGTTCCGTTAAAAAAATATTGCAGAACAAGGAATGTGAAAACAAATTAGAAACGAGCATTGAAGGCAAAAGAAAATGCTAGCGGATAACAACTAGAAAAGACGACTAAAAATTTGCTACGAAAGTTGAAACAAAGAAGCAGTGAATGCAGATGGGAAACAAGAAACACGAGAGACAAGAACTGAAACACCAAAGGTAAAAATTGAAAAATAAAATTAAGTGACAATGAAAACGGGGCAGGATAAAACTGTCAGAGAACAATACATGCTAATTTGCTGCATGGGGGCATGTAAAATGTTACCTCGCAGCGAAGCTATCTTTGTGCTGAGATAGGGAGACGAAGATGAAAATAAAACAACGTATACACTGATCCACGATAATTAGGCAGTTTGTCGTGACTGCTTTGTCTCATCTTAGCCTAAAAATAAAACACAATTACTAACGGCACTCTTCAGCCTAGCAGCCCGACTAAATTTTTCACTTTGCTCAGAGCACTTGCCGGGAAGTTCGAAGAGCATTTTTGTGAAAGCAGCTGTGAAGCAGAATTTGAGAGCTCAACAAGGGAAAACTTTGGGCTAGTTGGTATGACATGTTTAAGAGGTAAAAAACCGCGACTTCAGAACAGAACGTAAGACGAGGTGAACAGGACAGAATGTCCTGTCCACCTCATCTTACGTCCTGTTGTGAAGTCGTGGTTCTTTTACCTTTTAATTTTGGGAGCTATTCGCCCCGATTTCACAACTGATATTATTACCAAACCAGAGTTACGCGCGACCTGCTTCGATTAGTGTGGGGCATAAATTGTCATAACTGTCTGTAACAGCTTTTCCTTTTTGCATTGACTTGCATGAAGACTAAAATAAGCTCTCGGCTCATTTAACCAAAACACGGCGAGTAGATTGTCCTTTTTGTCAATGAAGATGAAAGCATATAATAATATTGCACTGAAAACAAACGAATACACTCTTTATTTATTCAGATAGCATGAATTTTTGTATTGTAAAATTAGAAGGGGTCCTATTTCTAGCCTATTTCATTTGGTGTATTTCTCGTTCCGCAGTCGTGTTCCGAGATATTCTCTTCCAAATTTTCTGCTTTATCTGCTTCATAACGGGTTTTGAACGTGCTCGTATGCGTAATTAAGAGTAATGAACGGGAAATATGCGGTGGAATATCTTGGAACTTGGGATCGTAAAGAGTATTATAACAAATAGATCTATGAATCCAACCGCTTCTGATTCTCTACAAGCATCCAGGCCAACTCCTGGAATGATTTTAGTTAATTGGAAGATTGATCAAAACAATTATTTTCAACTTTGTGTGTACCCTATCGCATAACACAGTTGCGGAAATGACCATCGTGTACTGGCTGTCGTCTGTCCTAAAATGTCCCGAGAGCCTAATTTTGTACAACAATTATATGCGCTCAGCCGAAAACACATTTCTCTTCCTAAGAACGAGGACATGCTTACCAGTGTAATACTCATCCTAGCTGCCTGCAATTGACGTACGCGTATTTTGATTTCTATAGAGGGCAGATACGTACTAAAAATCTTTCCCATTTCTGTGATACTCATCACAGCATACGCCGCGAAGTCCCTACCTCACAGCTATCGCTTAAAAAGAATATAAAGCCGCGCTCCCCCCTTAACCAAGACTCCTGAGTGACCTAGGGACCGTACCTGAGTGACCTAGGGAGAGCATGTAATACTCGGAATGCAAGGATACTGGAGGGCTTCATTCCGGTCAGCCTGCCATCTGATTTGAGAAGCCCGAGTTTGCAGCGCGACCCAAATTGGCCATGCCACGTGACGTCGCACAACCATACGACCAATCTGCGCCCGGCCATGTCAGCTGCCAGAGCCATGCCCATGGTGCGCTACAAGGTCACGTGACCTATAGGTAGCCCACCTAGGCTGCTTCTCCGGGGGTGACCAGCAAACCAATTTTTCGCTTACCACGCCGACACCGGGTTTTCCGCGCAACGGGGTCTTTGCCGCGTTAGAAAGTGAACGGGGAAATAGATGATGGCGCAGCGCCAGCGAACCGAACCCACAATCCACTACAAGAGAACGCGTAGGTAAGTTGTTCCGGCGATAGCACGCGCGGGACCACGTCGAATCAAGAGAGGGTGTGCAGGCCGATGTAGAGACAAAGGCAAGGGTCGGAGTCCGAGAGGTGTGGAGGTTCTGGTCAAAAGCCGCCGCTGTTTAATTAGCGCGGCAGTTCAGTAGAGACCGGCTTCAAAGGGCACGCTCGCGACACCGAATGCCTCGACTTATATTGCTGTATTTTGTTTTCAAGTGCAATCAGAACAAGGAGGAAGCACTCGTACGCAGGAAGAGATGTAGGCCGCGCGAGCAGTTGCGCTCTTTGATACGGGTAAAATAGGACATACACGTTTAGAGTATATAGGCTTATGTTACTATTACACCGACCAAGAGATCGAGCGTGCCTCTAAGCACAAGGGTTTTAATATGGGCGGATGAAATTGTACACTGAAGCCTTCTACATTCTCAAACGCCAGTAAACACTCGAACTACATGTAGGTATAGGTACCCCTGTGGAAGTTTTGCATTGCTTTTTTTTTCCACTTATCATATGCTCGATGGCGCTCTTCAATTATGCAGCCAGTCGATGGCGGTCAAGAAAAGTTCCAGCTGGGTTGAAAATCTCGTTGTGGACTTTCGGAAAACATCAGGTTTGGGCAAGCCATCAAGGTCATGACTTTAAATACAATGGCGACTTCGGTCCATCTTTCTAGAGGCTACTGAGGCAGACTTGTTGCTATGGTGATTGGTTGAGGTGTGAAGGAAACTTATTAGCACGAATTTTTAGGACAAACAAGAAAAGGGAGAGGCGAAATGAAAGAACAGAACAAGACTTGGGCTTGGCCTATCAGATACACCACCTTTTTTTATGGGGGGGGGGGGGGGGGGGGGGAGGGCAGACCTTCTTTTAAAGCCAGAAATTTCTTATTTCAGCGTTCTGTGGTGGAAGGAAGCGAAGCGGGACCGAAGTAGACCTTGACAGAGAAATCGGATGCTCTTTGTCAGAACAGAGGCACTCTAGTATCGGACATTTCTTTTTTTATATATTTGTTGAGTGCAGAAGCCTCGCTGTGGTGCTGGCGGTGCGCGCAGTATCAAGTATGCGCCCCGCAGCTTTTCGGCGGGAGCACCGTTGCTCGCCGTTGTAGCCAAAAACACTTGATAATGTGCAGCAATGAACAAGTTTACCTGAAACGACGGAGCTACGGCCAGCAACTACTGGTGGCTCCGTGCAACGATGAGAACTTGCACCAACAATGAGGCAGACGCCGGTACGATCCGGCATCCCGCTTCTAATAGCCTCACCCTGCACTGACAACGCTTGCGAACGCATATTTGCAAACAAAGCGAGTGTGTTATAACACACGAAAAAAGACCGCTGTGGTTTAAACTTTGGTTAACCCTGGTGAGAGGCGAAAGCTTCCTTCGCATGGCTACGTTCACAAACGCCACACACACTGCCGAACGGATTGTCTGTGAAGCGTCGATGAAACGCCCGATAGGGTATAGTTGCCACCTGCCGCGGTGGGCAGATTGCGATGACGGCAGTAGGTCACATGACCTGCCACTTGACACCACGGGACACCTGTCACGTGACTGCACTGACGGTGCCCTCTTGAAAACCTAGCGTAGTGAAGCTTTCGCTTCAAAAAACTTCGCGATAGCATAAAGTATTCTTTAGCGAATCGTGAGAATGATACAAGGCGCAACAAAAGCACATCCCGCACCCCATCTATCACCGCTTATGTTAATCCACACAAGGCTGTCTGCACTCTGGTAACGTTGCTTCATTTTCTCGTATATGCGCTGCGTCATCGATGCTTTTTGGACGTTGCCCCATCGTTCCAGGTTATCTCGTGCCTGAGTGTGCCATTCACCAGCTCAAAAGCAACAGCTCTGGTAGTAGACCGGAGCGAGGGGCTTTTTAACCCGCAAGTTTCTTTTTTCTAACGCCATTGGACACTTGTGAAGCTCTTCCGACGCTTTCCACAATGACCTCTTTTTGGGAATAAACAACCCGCATTTTCTTTGTTCCCTAATTTTGCTGGCGAAAACTGCTGATAACCACTCAAAGTGCCCCTGTTATTTCTCGCTTTTATTTTTTTGGCGCTTGCCCCATATTTTTCCTCAGCGCGCGCACTGAGGCGCGAAGTGCGCGAGAACAACACTCGTTCGCGCGCATTGGTGGCTGGCTCAGCACACGTTTTTGTTTTAGTTCTCTAAGCGAGTACAAGAGTGCCCCCGCGTGGAGATTAGTGCTTCCCAATGTCGCAACCATGAAGAGGTAGCTAACGGCTCCCGGTATAGGGCTGCATTGTTGGACTAGCAGTCTAATCGCAGGCGCTGAGGGTCCCACAACACTGGGTCCTAACGCTCGGCCTGCCAGAGACAGACGGAAGGGAAAAGTGAAAGAATGAAGGAAAAACTGTGCGGAGAGAAAGGAGGCAGCGCCCTCTTTGTTGTCTTCGAAACCGGGCAGGTATATAAAAGTGAACCAGCAGGGAGGCGGTATTCGACGAGGCCTTTGTCCGAAGTCGAGGAAGCGTCTAATTAGCAGCGCGGCGCAGTGGGACTCGCGCATGCAGTCTGGCGCGCGGCCTTAAAGGGAGGGAGGGACGCGAAATGAGACTGGAGCGTATATACCTGCCACTCGAGACCGGATCCCCACCAGAGCGCCCGACTGAGTAAGTGTTTGTAATTAAGTTTGCGCGCCGGCAAAAGTGCGGCGGTGTGAGGCGCTCGCTTACCTGCAAGCGCGCTCGGGAAGAACTGGATCAAGTTCTTGCGCCATAGTCGCACTCGTGAGGCGATGAGGTAGTCGAGTTGCTTAACGCCGCAGTAGGGTATTCGGGTTGCAATAGGGTATTATGTCCGCAGTTGGGTATTCTGTATGCAACAAGAGCAAAAGTGGACTCTGTTTTCAATAGGTTGTTCGTCTAGCGCAGTGAGAAATGGAGAGCTAAAAGAAGAACAATAACAAAACAGTGTTAAAAAATGCCATATTGGCACTTGCGTGCCAATTACTCACCCTAAATGTGACATCTCTACCGTCTGTGGTACCTCTCCTACTGAGGACGAGGTCGTGGGTGTGATTCAGGCCGCGATGGTTACATTTCTGTAGAGGCACAATGCAGAAAAACTTGTGCGCTGTTATTATGGTGCAGTGAAAGAGTCCAGTTGGTAGAAATTCATCGGAAGAGTGCTTTACTGGGTGGTTTCGCACGTAAAAATCAATATTATTCGAACCTGCCAGCAACACTACGCATCCCGTGATGCTTCTGCGATTAGTTGTAACCAAATCTCGTAGACACTGCAAGTATTGAGCACAACTTTCCAATACGTCTTGGGAGATATATGGCGCCGAGCGTGAACCATCGTTCTCTTTTATGAACAAAGCACGCTACACATTTGCGCTTGTGTGAACTTGTCTGAGAACTGTTCATGGTTCTGTCGACGTTCAGCACGGCGACGCGTAACGTTTATCCTGTTGGATAATGTCCACCACTTTCCACATTATCTCAGGTAAACTCGCAATATAGAAAGTCTGCGCTGCTTCCCCGCTGCCGCCGCTGCTGTTCTTCGCCTCTTTACCTGCTTTACTTTTGTCGTGCACGCATTAGCAGTTTTCTCCTTTTTTTTCCTCGCGCCTTGCGAATTATACAGTCAATGAAGGAAAACTTTACAAAACGGTGAGTAATTTTTAATATCCGAGTTCAGTCCCTTGTATTTGAATATCTCTTTTATCACAGCCTACTTTTGCGTCTAGTTCTCATTCTTCATCTCGTTTTTCATACCAGCTCGCACCAAATTAGAAGATCGTATCTCTTGAGTTTCTTTCCCAACGTATGGATAAGAAGACTGGTGATGAAGAACTGAAAGCAAACAAGTGGAAATGGAAGGGAGTGCAGAGGCTGCAAAAAGAAAGCACCCTGTCGAATTACAAATTGGGGCTCACGGGCCTTCGGGATGGATGCCCGTGCTACTGCTTTCAGCACTCTTTCTCCTTTTTTTTGTCCTTTCGATTCTTTCGCCGATGTGCCCGCGAGGGCTTCCTTAGCCCGCCTCGTCACAATCGAATTTGAAAACGCTGCCAGCCCCTGTAATGGCGTCAGAGCACCCGCAGCGAATACCGCGAATCAATTTGTTCACGTCATAGCTCGACGCCCCAGATTATCAGTGAAGAAAGACGGATTGAGGTAAAAGTCAGGAGCCAGCAACAGAAAAGAAGAACTAACTGCGAGAAAATTATAAAGAACATGAAAAGCAGGGAAGGTCGGAAGCGAGCGATGAAGAGGACTGGAGGGGGGGGGGGGGGGAATAAATCATTTCGAGACCTTCGATTACGTTCATCCTGCTTGCTTTGAGCTAGTTGGCGAGTATAAGAGAAAGGATAGAAACGGAAAGCAATTAGGCTAGTTGATAAAGAAATCGAAAGCCCCTTTTTTCACGTTTGTTTACCCTGTTATTTCAAAGCTGAGATTTGGTGTTGACTCACCCGTTGTTTCGAAAGGCACCCTTTAACGCAGCGTATTCTTGCCCGAATGAAATACATCTGTCCGATGCAGCCTGAGCCGAAGGTATGAAAAAAAAAGCGGTGTTTTACATGCTGCACAAAGGAAACTGAAGCAGGATTACAATTTGTTGTGCAGAGCGTGAAAGCGTGTATTTTTTTATTCTCCACTAAATTAAATAATATGCGAAAAATAATTAAGATTCAAACTACTTAATAAAAGCGAAAAGCTTCCCTTAAGAGGCCGCATAGCCTCTAGGAAAACTCCACAGGGTATAATAGGTATAATATTTGTGAAGATATGATTATTCTGGACGCTTTTACCAAGCTCCAGCATAGGTGAAGAGAATTTCAGCCGACGATAGACGCTGATAGCGGCCGACCTAACTGGATTACCATGAACTGAAAAACGGCATTGCCTTCTCTGTCCGGCTACCAGCAGTGGCTGGGCATGATATTTTCATAGCATGCAGCCGTCCGATCTTAAGGTTACGTTCTGTGGCAGCCCTCTATAAAGCACCTCACGCGTTGTTGTAAGTAGTTCGGGAAAGCGTTGCTTCTACTAAGATTTGCTACTTCGGAGCACTAACCTCTTCGTAAGGCCGGTAATTCATACCATCTTCATTCTCTTATTATCTTATTGCGTTATGACGCCCCTTCCTTGGAACTTCATTTTACATGAACAAACATGGATACGCGATGGTTCGCTAGTCCCGTTTTATTTACATTATAAAGTGGGTGAGTTGGCAAATATTTCGCGGCAAGCAGTGCTAAATAATGCCCGCACAATTAAGTCCTAGCTACCAAATGGAGCTTTCAATAAGAACTTTGGTGGGCGACCCATCCAACGACGCTGGCGCATATGCTTACATGATCTGCAAGAAATGCGGACCAACAACAAAAAAACAACACATGAACACCTTGAGTTGGCAATGCGACAGCACTAGAAGCTGTTGTTGCCTTCGGCGGAAGTGGCGTCACTTCCGGTCGGTAACGTCGCTTCCGTCAAGCCAGTGGTAGCCAATGGGAATTATCGGCTCTGGTGACGTCACTTCCAACCAGCCAAGGGGCGAATTTTATGACCGACGGCACACTTTTTTAGCTGTTAAGCTTTTAATGCGAACGCATTAATAAGCAAAAGACGTGTTTGCCTCAGTTCAATGAAGACAAGCCTTTTTCAGACTTGGCAAATAAATGGACGCCTTCCCGCTGGACGCGTGATTTTTCTTTATGAACTCACCGCTCTTGCTCGGTGGCTATGGCGTTTCTCTTCGTAAGCGAATGTCTTGAGAGGGAATCCCGTCTACAGCAGCCGCATTTCAATACCGCGAAACGCAAGAGCCCCTGTGTGCTGCGCGGCGCAGATGCACGTTAAAGAACTCATTGAGATCGGACTTCATTTGGAGACCTCCACTACAATGCTCTCGACTACACGCGGAGCTTCGGGACATTACACACTAAATCCTACCGCCACCACCATCGCCCACGTCAAAACCATCTTTTTTTTGGTAAAGTGATGTGGTTGCGTAACCAACTTGCATGGTGTCACATTCTCGGTGCCAGAACGTATTCATCGCGGCTATAAAACGTGGAACGCAGCTGCAACGTGCACAATGTGGCTTAACAATGACAGGTGTTCTATTCACTATATTTTTCATCACACGGCATTATATCTGGGTTAGAATGATCTCTCGAAACGCGGCAATCTACCACGAAGTGCGTTTTGGCATAGTATGTGGGACTTAACGCTCCGTAGTTGCACACAGACTGGGAGGGATGCCGTAGTGGAGGGCTCCGGATCAGTTTAGACCATCTGGGGTTCTTTACCGTGAAGTGATATTGCTGTAAGTTGCAGAATGCTGTCGCTTTTGCATTTTGTCTGCACTTAAATCCTGCCGACTCAGCCGAATTCCGGTGCCGCGTCCCTCCACTCTAAACTCGCATACGCTTATATGGAGTAAAAAGAGAGTAAGCTGTCCACTAGCGCTAAAGAACATCTTACGCCCTTTTTGCTCCTTTCTGTTTAGAGTGTGGGCTGAGCAGCCTTAGCTTCTTTTAACTTAAAGCTTCGTTGGGCATGAGTACGGAAGGAATAAAATAAAATAATTTTGAATCCAGTGCCTTTTGACTTTTTTTTTTCAGTTACAACTCCATATCTGAAAAGACAACGACAATCATGCATTCGCAACCGAGTTGGACGCATCAGATGGATAGTACAGTTTGCTTCATTTTTTTTATTTGCGTTACGAAGCTGCGTTGCACGCTCCAGAGCATCGCGAGATGAGACAGCGTAATTTTGGGAGCTCCAGCTGCCTCTGAATACGCAGATGTGCACAAACGTCTGAGTCTAGGGACGAACACAATGTTTCAAAAATTTTACTTCCCTTTTTGCGCACTAATTAGCGGGGTACTCGCGTTTCCAGTTCGTTTCTATTATTTGCCTTTAGGAGTTTCTAAGCAAAGTTTCCGAGCGAAGTGCTGAATCGAAGTGTTCCAGGCAGACTAGGTCTACGATTAGATTCTTGATGAAGTTGCAGACCTTAGTCGCAAACTTTTTAAGTAATCTTATTCAACGCGCCGCCCTGTTTACCTTGATGGCATCAATAGGTAGCTGCTCTAAACCATGACAGTGAAAATCTTGTGCGACGCTGACACTAAGTTCAGCGAACATTAGTGAACAGCGCTCATCAGTTAGTTGCCCACATCGTTTCGTTTCCCATCATTGGACCGGGGCAACTTCATCGGCGCCTGAATGATGGGCTGTAAATAGTGTTGCCCTCTATATCTCTGTACCTAAATGGGGAGTGCATATGCGCATGCGTGCCTGAGCGTCCTCGTCTGTGTGTGTGCGAACACGTGTACACTTCCTTCCTGCGAGGTTAAACGGATTTCCGTTTCCCAGAGAGTACGCAAATGAAGCCGACGTGAAGATCTAAGCAGGGGGGGGGGGGTCACACGTTTATGCGCTGCCTGAAAAGGGGTTAACCACGGGGTCTTCAAGACTGAGCCAGCTAGGAAGTGACGCGAGGGTGGAGAGATGGAGAGGAACCAAAAAACAAAAAAAAAATTGATTAGCGCCAAAGTAATGAAGAAAAGAGAGGCTAAGCATAAAGCCCTTGGAGAGCTCAAGATGAAAAATAAATGAGTACGCAATGCAAAGAGAGATGAAGAGAGAGAGAGAGAGAAAGAAGTCTAAAGGAAAAGAATTAAAGAAGAAAGAAATGAGAAGAAGTACGTAAGAACGTAGGCTGGGCAGGCAGGAGAAAAACGCGTAAGCTGCTGCTTTTCGGAAGGTTTACTTCAAAACAAAGTAAAAAAAAAGAAATGTTCACCTCTCCCTTTAATTTACGCACCACCGGCCAGCCACAACAAACTCGAGGACGCCGCTCGTTAAGTAAGAATTCCGTCCACCGCACACCGCGCCGCTAGGCTGACTTCTCTCACGCTTTCCCTGCCCGGCGCCCTCAACCTTTCGTACTTTCTGCAACGGAAGTATAAAGACACGAAGAGGAAGAAAACGAAAAGAGTGAGAGATAAAGATGCCACCTTGGCACTGCGGTTACATGGCGATATATTTTTATGTTTTTTTTATCTTACGACTCCCGCGCGGTTCTTGCCCTAGCAGCTCCGCGTCAGCTCCGGCCCCCCTATACGCTACCCGCATTTGCTTTTGGCTTTGCGCCATCTTGCGCCACTTGCGCCATCTCGTGGCTCTCGCCGCAGAAGATGCCCTCTCCATTTCAGCTAAACGCGGCATGAGTCTTCTGGCTCGTTCTCGTTCATTCTGCTCCTATTATTTTTTTCTGAATTTTTTTCTCTTCCCCTGGATCGCAACGGAAGTTAAAAGAAAATAAAGAACCAACTACGTCTTGGCGTCGACACTGCAATTTAAAAACTGCATAAATGGCTACAAAATAGTAGACGATTTAGCATGGCTAAGCGCGCAATATCGTGCACTAGTTACGGGGAGCACTTAAGGCGCATAAGTATTAAATGCATTTAACCTAAAAGGCTTTACTATAAAGGCCTTTACCCGGAAAGCATTAACCGTGAAGGGCTTCACTGTGAAAGCCTTTCGGTAAAGACCTCCGTAAATGCGTAAAGGCCTTCTCCCAGGTGAAGGCCTGCCAGGTGTACACATCTGGTATGTCCGGGAAGGCATACATCATCAAGGCCTTCACCCTAAATATATTTACAATAAGGCCTTGGCCTTCGGGGTAAAGACCTCTTTGGGTAAAGGTCTAGAGGCCTTCACCCAGGCGAAAACATGCCAGGAGTACGCATCTGGTCTACAACTCGGTTGCAGATGGTCCGCCTGCCAACAAGCAGGCTTCTAGGACGTACGGCTCTGCTATTGAGAATGTTTCCATCTGGTGACGTCACTTCTGTCCAGCCAATGGTATGCTCCAGTCCGCTGACGTAACTTACCTCCAGCCAGTGGGTGAATTTTATGCATTTTACGGTGAAGTGGATGATTTATAACACATGATATGCGGATGCCAGAAAAGTACAGATATTGCGTGAATTAGTGACCCGACAACTGAGGACTGGGAGGCGGTGCTGACCAGTTCGCCCCCGGTAGACCAGCTTTGGCTGCTGAACCGCGCAAGAACGGCGACAAAAGCCAATGGGCTTCTGGAATGAGGGCCCAACCAACTAACCACGATCTATCAGTTCATTAAATTTTTTTCGTACACACACGAACGACGCATTTTGTCCCCATGGGGCAGTTATATTCGCATACGACTCAAGAACGCAGTGTATTTTTCCCGTCAAAGGATCCCCTTCCAGCCAATGGCGTCGGCTGATTCGCATGGCCCTGCTAGTGCAACAATTCAGGCAGTGGCGGCACAATAAAGAGAGGGGTTTATCCCCGAACATTAAGGGAAGGGATTGTCCCCTTTCATCTACCACTCCCTACTTTGTCACACTAGAGGGCCATGAGAATCAGCCGACGCCATTGGCTGGAAGGGTGTCCTTTGAAGAGGAAAAGCCGCGGAGTTCTCGAGTTGTATCCGACTACAATGCTGTCGCTTTAAAATATTTCCCTCCATGGTGCGGCTGGTATAGCATGCAAAAAATCGGCGTTTGTCAGAAGCTAGAATGAACTTCACTAGTATCTGAGCTCATTCTATTTTGTTTAGAAGCAAACAGTTTATGGGCATGTGCGAAAATTAGAGGTCATAACACTGTCGTCGCTTTATCGATACAACCAGATTTAAATGCATTTGAAATTTATGGGCCAATTACACTGCAGCGCAACGTGCGTAAAAGCAATAGTTGTGGCCATAGCCCTCTAGTCGCCCGTGCAAAACGACTGCACAATAAGCTTGGGCCAAACGGACGGCAGACCGCTTCATCCCTCGACACCTGGAGCAGTCGGTGCACAAAGACGATCATGAATCTACAGCCTACGGTAGCTTTTATGGACGAATGCACAAAAAACCATCGAAATAAGTGGTGCTATCCTGATATGAGTATGTATGGAAAGCTTATTTTATCTATTGCATCTTCTTATACCAGCAATCAATGCCTCGTGGTCGACTGAGCATGATGCAGCCGGTGAGGCGACGAAGCTTGCGGTTGTTTATTATTAATGCTTGGTTTGGTTTAGGGGGGTGTAACGTCCCGAAGTGACTCAGGCTATGCGAGACACCGCAGTGAAGGGCTCCGGGAATTTCGACCACCTGAGGTTCTTTAGCGGGCACTGACATCGCACAGCACACGGGCCTCTATAATTTCGCCTTCATTGAAATTCGACCGCCGTGGCCGGGATCGAGCCCGCGTCTTTCGGGCCAGCAGCCGAGCGCCATAACCACTCAGCCACTGCGGCGGCCTGTTATTAATGCGAAAGCATTACTAGGCTATTTCGGCACCGGAGGTGTCCGCAAAAAGTGTCCGAAAAATGTGTCCGCAAAAAGTGGAAGCAAGAGTGGTGTAGTGAAGTGTATAAAGCCAGTGATTGAACATCATCGAGTCAGTCATTAGTCACCGGCCATTAACAGTAGTCAATCATTACCGACCGTAATTAATGATTATAATTACAACAGTTGGTAATTCTACTTACTAGTGGTGCTAAACGGAGGTAATTAATGATGTCAGTTAGTGACGACAATGAATGGGGCTAATTAGCGCGACCATGTGACATCATAGGGTTGTGAAGACCTCCAATACGCCTGATGGCGTCACGCCTACAACCAATTAAAGAAAAGCAAAAAACGGAGCCCTGAATGACGGTGTCTGCGAAGTAGGATGACGTGCAGGTTTTCAAATAGTTCTAGAACATTCCATATGACGACATATGAACAAGAGCTACCAAGGTCGACTAGGAACCACCAACGTCCTGGCAAACACTAATGCTTTCGCATTTCTCCAATGCAGTCTTTGCAGTGCTCTCTAAAAGACTGCATTGGAGAAATGCGAAAGCATTAGTGTTTGCCAGGACGTTGGTGGTTCCTAGTCGACCTTGGTAGCTCTTGTCCAATGCAGTCTTTGCAGTGCTCTCTAAGCCCCGCCGCGGTGGCTCAGTGGTTAGGGCGCTCGACTACTGATCCGGAGTTCCCGGGTTCGAACCCGACCGCGGCGGCTGCGTTTTTATGGAGGAAAAACGCTAAGGCGCCCGTGTGCTGTGCGATGTCAGTGCACGTTAAAGATCCCCAGGTGGTCGAGATTATTCCGGAGCCCTCCACTACGGCACCTCTCTCTTCATTTCTTCTTTCACTCCCTCCTTTACCCTTCCCTTACTGCGCGGTTCAGGTGTCCAACGATATATGAGACAGATACTGCGCCATTTCCTTTCCCCCCAAAACCAATTATTATTATTATTATTATTAAGTGCTCTCTAAGTTTTTCTCGTGCATGCTTCTGCGCATCTCGTCTCAGCCGTCACTTACGCTCAAGCGCCTGTCAGTGTTGGCTGTTACTGCCCTAAAACGGCACTGAAAGGTCCTTGCCTGAAATTTGTATAGGTCAACAAAATAAACCGCACTCGTGCGAGTGAACGACGCGAATGCGAGGCCGTGATTTAGAGGGCGAAGGAGTCGTGAAGTACTTCGCTGGACACTGCTGGTGTGTAAATTGTGTTTTTAACAGCTTTCGTAGGAGCATCACACATCGCAACTGATTTGAGCATCGAACGAGGGGGCTTCCTGGCAGCGCGGCAACACGCTGTCGCGTTCCACTCTTAAAGGCGAAGGTTAAGCGTCCTCTAATTATTCGTATTTTGTTTTGTACCAGCGATTGCCTTACTTCTCTAAGTCTCTTTCGGTTTTTATTGGGTCTAATCAGGTTGTTATTTTGTCATTTCTACTAGCATTATATATTATTATGAATGTGTACTGCACCTTTGTGATTACCTTCCCCCAATGCAATACCCTCGACTAGAGGGCCTTTAGGGGTATACTGAACAAAAAAAAATTAATTGCAGTGGCTACAGATATCAAGTTAATCGAAACTTCCCCTCAACAGACATCCACATACGAAAATCCGGCATGCCTGTAGCCCAATTATTACCCCTTGAGGCATTACCAACAAAAAAAAAACAAGAACACAGTTGTGAACGGCTGTGCCTTTCTAGCGAAGTGGATGTCGTCTCATGGAGACCGAGCTAATGCGAACCTCTTGAAATGTGCCTAGTGCGTAGATCAAGCATCCGCTGTCGGGGAAAAAAGTAATCGGCCGCCCCTCTGTGTTCCGAGCCGTCCCGCACTGCACTCGACGATGCACAGCCGGTGTCGGTACTGTCGAGCTGCAGCTATCTCGACGCCAGGAGTGCATCGTAAGGGGGCGGCCGCATGCAGAGCGACACTGTGCTGAACTTAGAGAGGGTAGGAGAGTAGTTAATTTTGTCCCCATTATTACGGTCTATAGTGGGTGTTATTCTTAAATGTTTTATTTTTCCCGCATTTTAAGAGACGAAATAATTATCGCTGCCCATGTTGCAACCCCTAATCCTTTCTGATTCACATAGGTCTTCACGAAATGCGGTTGAGGAGTTTATAAATAAATGATGGCGTTGACTTGATGAGTTCTGAATTTTTCATAAACAGCCGCCGCAAAAAAGCCTACATTTCTTTCTGCGCTTCCACGAAGAGTGATGACAGCTTATTCTCCGTAAACCTCGCGCAACTTCGATGACGAACATTTCTTGTTTCGCTTTTGTCCGGATCTGACAAACATACGCGTCAGCAAAGTATAGTGCCTCCACTGCGAAATGACTGCTGGGACGGATAAAGCCGCTTCGGGAAAAGAACTGACTGAAAAAAAAGTACAAAAAGGACAGAGCTTGTCATTGGACATGTCGAAAAGCTCAGCCAAATTATGCATGCGCAGAAGAGAGAATTGAGGGTATTTCCTGGGGCGGTTCTCTGGGAGCATAATTATCAATTTAGAAAGTAGGTCAGGACAAACGAAGACCGTGTGTTACCGCAGACTTGTAGAATAAAAAAAAAATCAGAGCGCATAAAAAATGAAGCAGGAATCTTTAGCGTGAGGTAACATTTGTGCAGTCGTAAGAAACCTCTTTGCAAGGAAACAAATTGATACTTCCTATCGGTGGAAGAAGGAGAAAACGGAGAGACAGTTCTAAAATGAAAAATTTGTGAGGTCAGTGGCAAAGCCTTTTCGAGGCGGGGGCGAGAAATGATCTTTTGAACATTTCTAGGGACTCTTTAAATGCATGTCTTTTTCTTTCAGTATAAAAACTTCGCAGCTTTTGTCATTTTTGAGTATGTGTGAAAAAGGCAGGATCTTTTGTTATTTAATTTCTACGCAATGCTGTTCAAAAATCTGGCCAAAGGAAAGGAGGACAAGCTGTGTTGAAATCGAACTGAGGCATAGGAGCAGGATACGAGCGGAAATGGAGGAAACGTACGAAGTGGCTGAAATAGAGAACGAACAGGACAAACTTACTTCGCTCGACATGGACAAAGTGCGGCAGGGCGATCGATCTCCGATAAAAAAATTTGTTTCGAGGCCATTAACCGGACGCTGACAAAATGCGATCAAAATTTCAGAAAGAGCCGGATATGCAGATGGGGACGTAGACTAGGACGGGTCTGGGTGAACGTAAATGCGTCGGAGGCAGTTGGGGGGAGAGTGTTAGGTGGAAAAGGGTCGGCGTAAAATGTGGACGCCGATTTGGGCAATTCTTTCAATCTGTCTACTGCTTTTGCTGGAACTTGACAGCCTACATCTGCATTTCATGTAAAACCCACACCACCCGTTTTTCCTCTCCCGCCTCGTATTTTCACATTATTCAAATTCTCGTGCAAGAGAACCGAATGCATGAACGAGGTGTCTTATTATCAGGAAAGAAGCCAAGGAGGGCAGAAATTCTCTAAGCGGTCTTATTTTACTTGTAAAGATGCTGGGAGTATGCGGTGTATGTGCTACCCCAAACTTTCGAGCTTGACTTAGCTTTGCTACTGAAGAAAGCGTTACTTAAAAATCAGATTAAGAAAAAATACAAATTGTGCTTATTTAAGCAAGCCTTGCTGCCTTAAAACTGCACTGTGCACAGCAGCTTGTGGAGAATAGGAGAGAAATATTGGAAATTCGTTGGCTACTAAGATTACGTTAAGGAAACTCATTCGAGAGGAAGAAAAAGTTACTTAGTTTGAACTCCACTTTAAAGACGCATGTTAAAGTCGTCTGAGATTTCCGCTTCACTTTAGCGGCCTAGTGCAGCTAACAGGAACTTTGGGGCCAGATTGCTTTACTTTCCTGATTCTTTCGCATTACCACTACGCAATATTTGCAGATTGCTATCATCGGACGACCTGATAACAAAGCCATCGATGTTCGGGCACTCACTCACTAACTTACTCCACTCACTCACTGAGCCACACACTCTACTCGCTCATTACTCACTCACTAGCTCACTTACTCACGCACTCCACTCACTCACTCACAAGCTCACTCACTCACACACTCCACTCACTCAATCGCTCATTCACTTACTCCACTCGCGCATTCACTCACTAACTCACCCACTCACTCACTCCACTCGCTCACTCACTCATTCACACACTCCACTCACTAACTCACTTATCCACTCACTCACTCACTCACTCGCTCATTCACTTACTCCACGCACTCACTGAGCCACACACTCTACTCGCTCATTACTCACTCACTAGCTCACTCACTCACACACTCCACTCACTCACAAGCTCACTCACTCACACACTCACACACTCCACTCACTCAATCGCTCATTCACTTACTCCACTCGCGCATTCACTCACTAACTCACCCACTCACTCACTCCACTCGCTCACTCACTCACTCACTCATTCACACACTCCACTCACTAACTCACTTATCCACTCACTCACTCACTCGCTCAATCACACTCCACGCACTCACTGAGCCACACACTCTACTCGCTCATTACTCACTCACTAGCTCACTCACTCACACACTCCACTCACTCACTCACTCACAAGCTCACTCACTCACACACTCCACTCACTCAATCGCTCATTCACTTACTCCACTCGCGCATTCACTCACTAACTCACCCACTCACTCACTCCACTCGCTCACTCACTCACTCATTCACACACTCCACTCACTAACTCACTTATCCACTCACTCACTCACTCACTCACTCGCTCATTCACTTACTCCACTCACTCACAAGCTTAATCACTCCACCCACTCACAAGCTCACTCATTCACACACTCAATCAATCACTCATTCACAAGCTCACTCACTCACACACTCCACTCACTCACTCGCTCATTCACTTACTCCACTCGCGCATTCACTCACTTACTTCCCTCGTTCATTCACTCACACACTCCACTCACTCACTCACTCACTCACTCACTCACTCACTCACTCACTCACTCACTCACTCACTTACTTCACTCACGCACTCGCTCAATCACTTACTCCACTCACTCACAAGTTTACTCACTCCACCCACTCACAAGCTCACTCATTCACACACTCAATCGCTCACTCACTCACTCAGTCGATCACTCACTCACTCACTCACTCACTCACTCACTCACTCACTCACTCACTCACTCGCTCGCTCGCTCGCTCAACTAACTCACTCAATTCACTGGTTCGCTCACTCACACCTCTCACTAGCTTACTCACTCAACTTACCCATTCGCTCACTCACACCTCTCACTAGCTTACTCACTCAACTCACCCATTCATTCACGTACTGCACTCGCTCTATCACTCACTCAACGAACTCATTAGCGCCATTCGCTCGCTCGCTCACTCAGTCTTCTCAGTAGCTTATTCACTCAACTCACCCATTCATTGGCATACTCCACTCGCTTATTCACTAGTTCGCTCAACTAACTCATTCACGCCATTCACTCGCTCGCTCACTCACTCTTATTAACTTATTCACTCAACTCACCCATTCATTCACTTACTCCGCTGACTTACTCGCTGCACTCAATCAGACGCTTAATCTCTAAGAAACAGTCAAGCACAGCCCTAATTAAAAAAACACCGCCAATCACTGCACAAATAAATGAAAAGACAAGAGAAGGAAGAGCAGAGGTCATATAATATGCAAGTGAAATATTGTCGTAAAAGAAAAAGTTTATCTCTTTTTGTGACCGGGGAGAAATCGCAAGTTTCCTTCAAGGCCAATGTAAAAATCCTGTGATTAAGATCAAGATCCTGAAGGAAAACCCAGCCGTTCGACAACCACATGCACGCCTGCTATATATGCATAGACAAAATGTAGGCTGGGCCAAGGTGATCGCTCACACGCTTTGTTTACTCTTACACGGCCCAGCTTGCGCCTACACTGGCTTCATTCAGAAGTGTCGATTACGCCTTCTGCGCTGCTTGCATCGAGACGCCTTTTTTGTGTTATTGGCTGAATGCCTTGTATTCCTTGTTTACTTACAAGCCCACACCTCGCGTTTCTAGGAGCCTGCGAAGTTAGCTCCATTTTCGATAGCCAAAGTTTTCGGATCCGGAACTTTCTGGAGTAATATTACTTCCCAAGGGCTCTCTCCTGCGCTCGCCGATCTTTCTAAGTGAGGGTTTCTTTTTCTCAGCCTCTGCTGACTTTTCCATACTGCAACTCGCCAAGACAGCGGGCTTGTGTGCGTGGTAAGGAATGCTAATGTTCGTGACTGCTGATCGATAAGCAATAAGCCTGAGAGGCACCATTTTATAAATTTCGCTGGCTGGCGCTTCGACTTTCATATCCGAGGCTTGGTGCGAAGCATCAGCCGTACTTGGCCGAAGTTGGAGATAAACTAGAGATATTAAATCTCTCCCAATCTACTCTTTCTTAACTGAAAGTAGCGCTTGAGAAAGTGGCGTGTTACTAGTTCTGACATATAAAAATTATAAAGACGAGAAAGCTGGAGGATTTTTCCTCATATATTTTCAATGCAACGTCAGTTCTGTATTGTTGTATTGTTGCTGTATTGTTTATGCAAATGCCTCAGAGATCTCATCTGTATTAGTGCTTTAGTACAAAATTTTACTTCTGTTAATAGAAGGAAGAAAGTAACTGAAACTGAAACTCACTTCTAAATCCTTATCTGTGCATCCACTTAATGCGTACTCTTAGAATCTGTTTTTGCCATGTGGCGCATTGACCGCCCATATAAAAAATTGACTTTTTATTTGTAACTTCGTGACATTGGCCCCTGCATCACATTAGATAAAAAATATTTGTAGTGTATGGGAAAGTTGAGCTCTATAACAACAATGATGAACTGTTTTCATACTGGAGAGCACGGTAAGCCCAATTCCTAGCTGTCATTTTTTTTTCAGCTTTCTTGCGATGAGTACGCTGACGAATGAATAGGAATTATTACTAAACTTACAATAACTGCTGCAATGGCGTATTTGACAGGCACCCCTTCTTTTCTCTCCGTCTTTTGTCTCATTTAAACTCTTACTGATTCGACCGGTAAGGATACGTAGCCAACCTGAAAAACTGCACGTGTTTCCAGCTTCTTGTTTTTGACTTGTTTGCATTAAGGGTGGAGTGTGCTTTACAGAAGACAGCTGGTATTCAGGGATTTGACTCCTGCCGAGCCTTGTATTTCCTCATGGAAATATTTCCTTCCCGGGCACTGTTCTGTTTACCGCTGAAAGACATCCACATGAGCACATGTGGCTTGTGACAATAGTGATAATGTAGTTTTTTTTTTTGGAGAGCAAAAAATTATCTGAATTTATATTATTCAAAGGAAGTGAGCGACAAAAATAGGTCGTTGCACGAACTGTCCCAAGTAGCCACTCTTCGGAATTTAGAGTTTTGGTTTAAAGCCGGTTCTTTATTTTCTGGTGTGAACACGAGTGTGCATCTATCGTATTTGCTTGACTGGTGGGCGAAAGGAGGCCGGAAAATTTCGTTCCGGTCCTAGTCTATTTTCTTACCGATGCTCTTTCGCTTTAATGTCTGTTGACGGGATGAAACTAGTGCGAAGCAAACATGATGGAGTGTTTCTTTTTTTTTATTAGCTCTCGCTCACGCAATTGAAGACGGACAGAAACAAGAGCGAAACAAAACGCAGGATTTAATTTTGTAGCCACCATAAGGACAACATGAAAAGGAAGGTCAAAGAGACATAAATGTAAATCATAACTGTCAATACCGTAACTATGCCTAGTTGAGGTAAAATAACCTGTCATTCGGGAACGAAAAAGAAACCGATGCATGGCGCCAACGAAGCCGGAGAGCACATAGTGAATGCGTGAAACAACGGTGATCACGACCACGCTTGAGTCTGGGGGCAACTGACCCTTCTTTAGGGTGCTGGGCTACGGTTAGGGCGCGGTTCTCATTTACTGAACAGTATCTAAGCTGAATACTGAAGTTTGAATTAGGTACCTCAACAAAAGCAATATAGAATATGCATAAACCACTTTCCCTTCATGGCCTTCTTTTGTGGCGTCTCTGAAGAGAGCAGAGCGGATCAGGGAACAAGCTAAAGATAAAAACATCTTAGTCCAAATCAAGAAGTGGTCATGGGCAGGGCTTGTGATGCGAACGCAAGATAACCGCTAGTCCTTAACGGTAAGGGACTGGATTCCAAAAGAGGGCACGCGTGGCTGGGGGTGGCAGAAAGTTAGGTGGGCGGATGAGATTAAGTTTGCGGGGATTAGGTGGCCTCAGCTGGCACAGAACAGGGTTAATTCGAGAGATGTGGAAGAGACCTTTGGCCTGCAGTGGGCGTAGTAAGACCGACTATGGTGATGATGATGTAGAGTAACTTGTTTCAGGTTCCATTCTCCAAGCCATGTTAATTAACTGTGCAGCAAAATGGCGCCAAGAATTATGAGGCTCACTGGACACTGCGATGAATGCGATGAAGTTTTGAGAGCTCTCATGATCTGTACCTCAATATCTCGCGGCTGGGCACATAAAGACAGCGTAATTAACGCTCCGCTCACATGTGCGTCCTAGTGAGTGCCTGAAATAAACTGACAGTGATTAAAAATTAAATTAAGCAAAGACGTTAACTGTTTGTTTCTAAGCGCCTACATATGTGACCAGCACGTGTAAGCAGATGACTCATCAGGTAAAAAAAGTAAAGCTCCAATGGCATGAAATGTCGCTACCGTGCCAGCTTGGTAGTAGAGGCAATATCTTCGCATATTATCTCGCCGCTTCACTTCCTTTTTATTACCAGTAATCTGGTCACATTTGACGGCAACATACGCGGACGGTGAGATACACACTGCCAGGAATTCACTACAGCGCCTAGCGGCTTATAGTGCTTCAATGGCAGCCACTCTGTCATTTCTTTTTTTTTTTTATTACGTCGCGAATGATGCCAACTCGCGTATTTTTGAATCCATGGGCCACGCGGGCGCATCCAAGGGAACTAAAAGTGCTTGTGCCGAATTCCAGTTAGGAAAGGTTAAAAAAAGAGGGTATGGTTTAAGCTGATCATATCGCCGGTCCACTCCTTTGCTGCTCCGCATTTTATTGTTGCCGTCGCTGCTACTAGAATAGGCAGCAGGCTGTCATTTTCTGTCCCTGCCCTGCTACCAAAGCTGATTCCACCCAAAAGCGAAAGAGAAAGGATGGAGAAAAAGAAGTGCTATGAAATACGGTGGCAGGTTGAAAGAGAAATGCGCAGGAGTTTCCTTTTCATATATATTTCTTATCTTTAATTCATCTAGCTTTCGTGCTGCAAAAAGCTAACATTATCAAATAAAAAAACAACACCTTAAACTACTTTTAATGGCAAATAACCTGCAATATCTCTGTTTTCTTTTACCCTTGATTAAAGCAGGGTTCGAGGTGGGCACACTTGCTGTCAAAAGAGAGAGGTGAACGGAATTCCGAAACAAATAACTCATTCCAAGATGAAAGCCCGCTGGGAAAGGCGCCCATGGGCTCTTTGCAAGCAACAGCTCGAGGAATCTATCGAACCCTCTATATATAACAGACGCGCGTTTCGAAAGACCGTGCGAGATGGAGTTGCGAAAGCGATTGATGAGATCGGAAGAATAGCGACGTTGCCAGTGCTGCAAGAAGAACAAGAAAATCAGCAAAATAACGAACGTTGTAACAGCGAGAGCGGTGTACGGTCGAAAAAAAATAAAAAGAAAGAACAAGGAGCTGCATTTCACCATGCAGCAGAGTTTCGCCCTCCGATAACAAAGACTGAAACAACACTGCGGTCGCCTGAAGATGCAAAGCAGATTTTGTTTAAACTTGTAAACAGAAAAAAAAAATGTTTCGTGGTTGCGGTGTAAAGAAACAAGGTGAGGCGCAGAATTTACGTCCCTGTCATGTCAGCTTCGCTGCCGTAAGATTTCCGGTAGTTTTGGGCAGCGCTGCAAAGTATATGCGGCATGAGAAAAAACAGCGCCTTCAGCAATTTTCTCGCATTCGTGCCAGTGGGTAGTTTTCCTGGGGAGCCTTCGACTCCTTTTCGAGCCACAAATGGGCTCTACAGATGTGTATATATATATATATATATATATATATATATATATATATATATATATATATATATATATATATATATATATATATATATATATATATATACCAAAGTGATTTCTGGCAGCTGATTTGGTCAATATAATATAAAATCACCAAAAATTGAAGAAACATAACAAGATTTAACAGGACCAGCCAAAAGGCTGGTCCTCCAGCCGAAACGTCGTGAATTAAATACTGTTATTTTTCTTCAATTCTTGGTGAGTTTGTATATATATATATATATATATATATATATATATATATATATATATATATATATATATATATATATATATATATATATATATATATATATATATATATATATATTCTTTTTTTTTCATAATTCGTCCACCACTAAATTAGTGCTGAATTCCAAAGCCCCGAAGACGCAAAGTAGCGTGGAGTCGAAGCTACGCTGAAGCGTTCAAGATGCGTACCGTGCCTTATCACTTCTTCCTCAGCTCCCGTGGCCGTGCACAGAATCTGTAAGAACTCGGGGAATCCTGTTTCTTTCTTTTTTTTTTTCACTACGGCCATGCCATCTTTTTTTTCCCCTACTGCCAGTCAGTTGCGTCCGTTCCTTTATCGAATTGTTTACCCCGCTGCTCCTATCTCCGTGCTTTCTTCTAACCGCGGCTGACAGATGCCTTGTTTCGCGCGATCGGAGTCGGCGCTCCATCTTATTCCAGCGTGGCTCGTTTCGCCGGCATCCGGGATTGCGCGCGAGCTGACGCCCAGAGCAACGCGCGCGGAGGCAACTGTGCCTCGAAACGCGCAACTGATAGCATCCGCGGAAACCTGCGGCCCGGAAAGAAAAATGGACTTCAGAAATAAATCCGCGCTCAAATTTAGTGACAGTTGGCAATAAAATATGGGAGCACAAGAAGGCCGGCTCAGAGTAAAGCAAGAAAAAGTAGGCGGTTAGAAAAAAATGGGGCGGTACACCACTTACAAGCGGGTTGGACGGGCTTCAAGAATGCATATCCAGTTATTCCGCCTGCGACTGCTGGCGTATTACCGTGTCTTTACACTATTATTTCTTGCGGGTGAAGCCCATATACCAGGCTGAGGATAGCTTCTTCATTACCTGCTTCCTCTTTTTTTTTTTCGATGTTCCGCATGGATGACACAGATAACCTGTTCTACCTTCATGGCCAAGTATAGCCATTTCTAACATTATTGCAGTGATATTACTAGTTGGAATGCTTTTTTAACCTGGAGCTACCAACCACTCTATAGCGCCGCCTTATCGTTCTCTAGCCCATTGCGTGGCCCTTTCGCAGGTGCGGTATATTGGTAGTGCCAGGTAGGAAAAGCAGTCCAGCCAGCAATATGGCGGCAGTCAGGTTGAAAAGTCTATACACTTTAGACCATCAGCATCTCCATCACTCCCACCACCATCGCCATCATCACCACCACCACTTTTATGACCACCACTGCCCCCGGCCGCGGCGGTCGAATTTCGATGGAGGCGAAATTCTAGATGCCCGTGTGCTGTGCGATGTCAGTGCACGTAAAAGAACCCCAGGTGGTCGAACTTTCCGGAGCCCTTCACTACGGCGTCTCTCATAGCCTGAGTCGCTTTGGGACGTAAAACCCAAGTAAACCATAGACCATAAACCACCACTGCCATAATCACTATCACTTTCACCGCGGCCACCACCATCACACCACTGTCGCCATCATCACAGTTACTTCCAGAACAAAAATGGTTCTTGTCGATTATTAATTAGCGCTCTCCTTCATCAGCTGCGGCCTTTATATACGTACACTTCTTGATTTTATCTGCCCACTTGACTGTCCGCCGTACCTTGCTGCGTTTGCCTTCTCGTGGAATACACTACCTCATTCTAATCCGCCTTCAAGTGGCTATTCCTCGTATTAGACGCCATATACTGTACGTAATCTGTTATACAGTGCGCGCACAAAACACCGTGGTAGATATTTATCTTTATCCCCATGAGCTCGGACTTGGAGTGTATTTCACGTAAAATGCAGTGCATACGTAGAAATACATTTCCGCTGTAAATATTTTTGACTACGTAACTAATAGCCTTGTTTAACTCCGTAGTTGAGGGATCATGCATAGCTAGAAAAGAATACAGGTGAGTTTCTGTTCGTTACTTTGTAAGGTCACGTTTTTGCTGTAGAGAACTGCACGCTTTCACTGCCTCGTCGGTGAAGTGGCTCAAAGCAGCAGGGAGAGATTGGCTTGGTTTGTAGGGTTTAACGTCCGAAAGCGACTCAGGCTATGAGGAACGACGTAGTGAACGGCTCCAGTAAATTTCAACCACCTGGGGTTCTTTAACGTGTCCTGACATCGCACAGTACGCGGGCCTCTAGAATCTAGCCTCCATCGAAATTCGACCACCGCGGCCGGGACCAAACCCGCTTCTTCCGGGTCAGCACCCAATCAACATAACCACTGAGCCACAGAAGCTGCCAGTGGGAAGAGAAGTGCTTCGGACATTGTTTCTGTACTTTCTGTTCTGTCCAATAAGAACAAATTTTGTTACGCACGCGTTACTGTCTTTCCAAGTAAGAAATTCGATTCAAGTACATGTGCATGTAAATACATGTGTACGAAGATGTTCATGTAAGATGTTCTACTTCGTCAAGTGTTATTTCAGCCGGGGATAACCCTACAGCTCAGCTTCCTGGGAGTGAAGATTTGTCATGTTTGTTTCCGAGCGAGCAACAAGCCTGGAATACACGACGGCTATGTAGCTTCTGTCTACCAGCACAGCCGTTACCCGTGCCGCTAGATTGAAAACTGACGACATCGTGCGATGAACGCCCTCGTGTGACTTGTCAACACAGCCGACCGAATCTGGCTTCTGCTGTCCAAGCAGCGAGGAGCCCGTGGGAGGGGGTGGGGGGAACGGAAAAAAAAAAAACAAGCCACTGCAGTTGGGGCTGCGGGTCGTGATTTCTCCCTGGGCGGCGGTCAGACAGAGGGGGTCCCTCTCGCTTTCCCTCTCCACACCGCCAAATTGGCCCCATCCATGAGCGGGGGTCTCCGTAACGGTGCCACTGGCGGAAGGAGCGTGAGGCTAAGTGGACAATTGATGGTTGCCCCTGGTGCAGGGGATTTATTGCGCGGGCCATCGGGCATATAGGGCCTCGTCTGGATACCCGCCAGGGGAGAGGAATGGAACAGAGGGCGCAACAGACAGCAGACAGGGAAAGTGGGCCGGGAGAGAAAGCGCTCGGTAATTGCGCAATAACCGATTGCGCCACACGTGTCCCGATTACACTAGCCGGCTAACCTTTCCTTCGACTCCTTCCTTACCTCAGCTAGCCTCACTTTTTCTACGACCTACCTTTCTTGTCCTTTCTATTCTTCTCCACCTTTCCTTTGCTGTATCTGATCTTCGTTCCTTCGTTATTCGCTCCAACGTTCCTTGCTTTGTTTATTAGTTCGATTTTTATTTGTATGGTTGCTTGAATGCGCTTTGTCTTTCGGTGCTAACTCACAGGACGCGTACGCGTCGCATGCGTTAAAGCGGGAGTGCTTTATGTTTGTCGCTCGTTCCTGATATTTCTGGTGGTCTTCTTAGCGCTTCGTTTGGCATCTTTGCTCTCCGCTTAGGAGCGCAACAAGATGTTGGGGCAGAGGGGAGGGAGTGGGTACCCCTCCTGTTTGCTTTCCAATTCGTTAGCTTGCTGTCCCGATTCCTGCAACGTCTTTCGTTTCCCCCACTTCACTGTCGGCTTCGTCTTGTCTTCGCTGATTTCGCATGCCTGGCCTACCGTCACCCAGTTCCTTTTTCCTTTCTTTCTTTCTTTCTTTCTTTCTTTCTTTCTTTCTTTCTTTCTTTCTTTCTTTCTTTCTTTCTTTCTTTCTTTCTTTCTTTCTTTTCTTGTTTTCTTTCTTGCTTTCTTTCTTTCTCGCTTTCTTTCTGTTTCTTTCTTTCTTGCTTTCCTCCTTCCTTCCATTCTTTCTTTCTCTTTCTTTCTTTCCTTCTTTCTTGCTTCCTTTCTTTCCTTCTTGCTTTCTTTCTTTCTCTTTCTATCCTTCTCTCTTTCTTTCTTCCTTTCTTTCCTTCTTTCTTTCTTTTCCTTTCTTTCTTTCCTTCTTTCTTTATTTCCTTCTTTCTTTCTCTCTTTGTTCCTTTCGTTCTTGTATGCACATACTTTCCTGTTTACACCATCTTGCCCTCTCGCCTTCTTTTCCCACGGGAGGGCTCTTTACTGCTGTGGTCTTTCTGGATCCGTACTGCCTCGACTCGGCAATAAAATGCGAGAAATGACCTCGTGGTTACGGCCGGGTGTTCGAAGCCACCGGTGCGGGGAGAACGGCTCCGGGCTCTGCTAACGAAGACGAACGTTCTTCGCGCAAGAGACGCGACTTTAACGCGCTTTTCGTGCTCTGATTAGGCTGCCGAAGAGGAAGAGGGACAGTTTGGGATTTCGTGGGCCACGCCAGGTCATTCTTTCTTTTTTTACCTTTCTCCCTTTTGTTTTTTTCCTGTTTGATCTCATTTGTGCGCGGGAAGACGCGCGGTCTATTGAGCAAGGCGCAAGCTGTGGTCCGGGGTGGTGCGCGTTCGATGTGACATTATCTCTGCTGTCTTTCGAAGAGGTTGATTTCACAACTGGAGGAAATTAATAAGAGAAAGAATGCCCGCCGCAGACTAATGAAAATTCTTAGCGTAGGCTAGGTTGTGAAATAAATAAATGTGTTGCTTTAGGGTTAGAAAATGCAAATGTCGGAGCGGTGGGCACGCGGCTATTCCTTTAGCCCGGGTGGTGTAAAATTAGGCCTGTCTTTAGTGCCTTCCATGTAACATATATCACTACCGTCCTACGCTGCGTAGCTAAAAGCCACCGCCGACAGGTTTAATTCGTACACTAGAGCAGCGCACGCGTTACACAGTGAGGAGGGATTAAGCAAACAAATACAAACAAAATGACTATGAAAGTAACCTCTCTCTCTCTCACACACACACACACACACACGCACGCACACGCACACACCATAAGCTAACTTCGCGATTAGTCTTGGAGGCGCAAACCTCTCCCTGCAAGTGTCTTAGCAAAAAGCAACGCGTAGCCTGAGAGAGGAGAGTTAGTGCCAAATACGAGTTACACCCCACATTTACGTTAGCAAAATTTTCCCACAAAGTTCTCATTATTCACTATTATTACCGTCTCTAAGGTCGCCAAGTGATCGGGTTGCAGCTTGGCTCATGACTGGCGAGGGTGCAGGAATCTAACGGTCACGAGCGCTGTTAAGCGTCACAGTTAACTCCTCATTCGGACTTAGCATCGGACATGGAACACTGCGACGGACCGCAAAAACCGAGGGGCTAAACATATGCAGAAGTTCGCGATTGTGTTCAATCATGATTATGCTGCGCCAGCTACCAAATGCAGCGCTCGAAAGTCCGTCACAGAATGCTCTATTCCCCGCAAATATTGTTAATGCAGAGGGCCTCTACCGCTAAGCTATGAGTAAGCAAAGGATGGCGGCCTTACGGCTGTGTCGATAAGCACTGTCACTGACCTGCACTATGCGGGCGCGAGTAACATCGCAGGCAACCTTTAGTTTCTCACCGATGAGCTAAATCTATTTGTATCTCTGCGTCGAACTGAAAAAACATATTGAAGAGATCGTGCCCTTGAGAAAAATGGCTTTAAGAAAAAGAATGACAGAACGGTTACCACTGTGTAGCGCGAGTTTCAGCAACAGCTGTTAAGATGGTTATATTTTACGATATGTTGAGGTAGAGAATATTACAGGGAATTTGCATCTGTATAGTTCTAGAGCGCTCTTTCTAGTTTTCCGCACATACTCGCTTTTCGACTAGATCTCCTCTCCAGTTCCTAGTTCTAGGCGCGCGCCGCGCCGCTGATGATCGTTTCCTCGGGCCCTCCGCCCTCTCCATCGGGAACCACCCTCCGGATGGTTCCCGGTGTAACCGCCTTCCGGTCACACATTCCTACGCTGTCGCCATACCCTCCTCCTTCCGCGATGACTCCCCCTCCTCCTTCCAAGGTAATTACCCTCAGGATTGTTCCTGTGGCAATCACCCTCCGCTTGCGCCTGACGCTCTCTAAATACCTTCCTCCTTCTTGGGTAACCACCGTACTGTTACGCTTTCTTATGCTGTCACCACGCCCTCTCCTTCCATAATAACCATCTTTCGGTTAGCGATTCTACCGCAGTCGCCACACCTTCCTCTTTTCATGGTAACCACCTTCAAGGACGGTTCCCGTGGTAACAACCCTCAGTTATGTCTTCCTACGCTATCTTCTTCTTCTTCGTCTTCTCCTCAAGTAATATGCTATCGCATTACCCTTCTTCTTCTTCTTCTTCTTCTTCTTCTTCTTCTTCTTCTTCTTCTTCTTCTTCTTCTTCTTCTTCTTCTTCTTCTTCTTCTTCTTCTTCTTCTTCTTCTTCTTCTTCTTCTTCTTCTTCTTCTTCTTCTTCCTCTTCTTCTTCTTCTTCTTCTTCTTCTCTTCTTCTTCTTCTTCTTCTTCTTCTTCTTCTTCTTCTTCTTCTTCTTCTTCTTCTTCTTCTTCTTCTTCTTCCCCTCTAATCCCTTCCTCCCTCCAGGGTGACTACGCTCCGGGTGGTTCCCGTGGCAACCACGCACCGGTTGCGCCTTCTTATACGCTCTCTCCACATCCTCCTCCTCGTTCCACATTAATCGTTCTCCGGTCGGGAATTCCTCCGCTCTCGCCACACCCGATTCCTCCAGCGTAACCATCTTCCGGTGATCTCTTCCTACGTTCCCGCCGTAGCCTCCTTCCACAGTACGACTCCGGCTGGCTCCCGTGGCGACCACCCAATGGTTGAGACTTTTCAAGCTCTGGCCATACCCTCCCTCCTTGCGTGACAACCGTTCTCCGGTTCGGGATTCCTTCTCTCTCGCGATACCTTCCTCCTACCACGGTATCCACCCTCCTAGCGGTTAAAATGGCAACGCAACCACCAGTTACGCTGACGACTACTACATACTACTATTACTACTACTACTACCACCACTACTACTACTACTACTACGACGACGACGACGACGACGACAACGACGCGATACGCAGGAGCGGGCGCCTAACACCTGTCGCTGTAAAAAAAAGATTCCTGCCCTTTCTTGGTAAATTAAAGCCAGCTTCCCTGCGTTTCACCAACAAGTGCCGTCTATCATCCACCCATAGCGAGCACCTCGTTGCTCAATGCGAGTATTTTAATTTGTAATTGTGAGAAAACTATAGAGCGCACTGAGATGCTGCTGGAACATGTTGATAGTGGCAACCTATACTCTTCCGACGCGCTGAAAAATGTAACTCCTGAAATGGTTCCTGCGGCTCCAGAAAATATGGTTATGACGTGCATAGATACAATAAGGTGCACTAAATATTCAAAATTCCCTCGCTAATTTTGGATCTAAAAGATTAGTGTCTGTATAAAGCGTCCTGCAGCACGTGAGGTCAGCCATGGAAACTTAAAGCGTTTGACCCGTGATTTTCGGGGCTTTTATCGATGACTGCACGGTAATAATGTGTTCTATTTCATATTTATTCGAGCTCTATAATCAAGATTGTGACCTGGGCACAGAACCATGTGAAAAGGATGGTTTACAAAAGGGCGCACAGCCGTCGTACGCAAAGAGCAAATTGTCACCCTTTGAACTCGCAGAAAATGCTGACCGTCTCTAGGGTTAATAATTAATTTGTTTTTCTTTTCATATATTTTTGCTTTCTGTATGCCTACAAAAGGCGTGTATCTTTCAAACCGTATGTATTGGTACTAGCCTATCTCGGTCGATAAATGTACAGCACGCGTACGTGAAGGCGAGGTTTGCGAAAGCGATTCTACGGTTTTGTAATTACCAGAGCAATATCACTGGAGACTAACTGCAGTTTTACTGAACAGGGTTAAAGGATACAGCCTGGACTGACGCTAATTCGAGAAAACATAAATGGGTAAATTGCAGTTTTCAACTCAGTATGGTTTACTCCGACTTCACAGCAAATTATTGAAATTGGGAAGAATGCAGAACCCGTTCCGCCTTGGAAAAAGTTTCTCTTTTTTTTCATTCAAATTGCTTCTGAAATTAATTTTGATACTTTTATGCTGACTTTACGTTCCTAAGACTAAGGCAGCAGCAAGAATAGCTGCACTAAAGTTTTGTATAAGAAAGTAATAGTGAGACACTTGGGCGCCTTCATCTAAACTAAGCAGCAGGCCAGCATGTGGTTTCTATCGGGCTGCTTGAAGCGCAGTCATAAATAATGCATACGGGTGTTGCAAGCACAAAATTATGAGGAGGGTCCGTTCATTATTAAACCTCGCAAAGGCACATAGTTTGCCAGCCACAATTTGTTGTTTTGCTGAACTTGAACAGGGGACTCATGAAAGTCGATGTTGCAGAAGATTAAGGCAGGATAGGGAGTCTAGCTGTTTTAATCGAAGAAGCGCCTCCTCTTTTATCTATTGTAATTTGGCGACAAAACTAATGAGATATTAAGCGTAACCGAGGAACGTTACTGTGCATATAACAAATTGAAATTGTAAATTCTTGAAATATTTTGATTGCGGAACGAGTAAATATCAGGAGTTGAATTCTAAACAAAGATGGATCAGACCTTGTGCATTTCATGAACGCCTTACGTCAAGAAACCCGCCGTGTTTCCTAATCACTGGCGGGTTTCTTGTGAGGAGCATGAGGTGGCGAGTTGAGAGTCTCACGCGATGATCGCATTTCGGTTCAGGTGAAATTAAGAAAACTGCACATGTTATGAGGATTAGATTCACTTTAAACAACGTCATGATGGGCGAAATAAATTTGGTTTTGCACTACGGGTTGCTTTTAGCCCATGTGTGGCATCCACAGAGCGCTCCTCTTCTAAAGCAGCAACATAAAAAAGTGTAAATTTGGCTGTATAATTTCGTTAACGTCCCGGACCTAAAAAGAAAGTCAGATGTACTGCATAGCTGAGAAAGTTTTATACGCAGAATTCAAGGACGAAAAAAACGAACTCAGGAGGGCGCGTCCGGCGATAACCTTGAAGCCTAGTCATAAAAGTAAAAAAGAAGAGTGTCGGTTCCCCACGTGATCACACCACGTGATAGCTAGCGGTGATATCTAGCACCGCGGTGCGCGCACATGCGCAGACCAGCGACGGAAAACTGACTGTAGACTAACGTTCATGGTGTAGACTCCCGTGCCATAGGTGGCGCGGACGGGAGGACTAAAACATACCGACTCCGAAACATTAGGGACTGACGCTGGAGAAACCGGGGGAGGGAACGACTTCATGAACACTCGGCTTGGAATTGGCGGCCGCATGACGTCACGCACTCTCCTGAGTTTTTTGTCCTTCATTGTCGAAATAATTAATTTCACAGTGACTAAACGCCCGCTTGCTTTACGCGTTGCTTTATTAACACCAAGTGCTGCTTAATAAGTAAATGGGACTATAACTATGAGGGAGACGTTTTAACTGAACAATGAATCCCGCATTCTCCGTTCTTTGGAAACATCTGCGTTCTTCAAAAGCTTCAGCCTCGCTTCGCAAGCTGCACTGTTTTTGCATAGTTAAATAGGCAGGCTTTACTAATTGCAATAAATGCCTTTGTCCGCTCTCTTTTGTTTAGCGAACGCTGCTCTCGCAAACAGAAGTTTTTTTCTAGCCTCACTATATGCGCTCCGTGGCTCTACATAATTGAAAGCTTCGGCTTAATTCGCTTTAGGCCGCTCGCAAAAAGAACGCCGACCGCCGTCGAGGCAGCTTGAGCTGACAATGGTTCTATTGGTTCCCGAAGGCAAAAAACTAATAAGAGGAGAAAAAACGACCAAAAGAGAGGGACGTTTTTCAATAAACGACGTAGCACTGCCGAATAGTGAGAGGTCCCTACACAAGACAAAAAGACAACAATAATCTACCATAACGGGATTCACTCGCACTACCAAGTTTGCATGGCGTGTGCACCGAAGTATTGTGAAGCCCGCGAGCGTCCAATCACGCCATGTGGTCATTCAATTAGCGCCGATGATTACGAGCTCAGTAAAAAGTGCGGGGAAGCTGGCGACAGAAAAGTGTAACAACAGCGGTGCAATAGAAGGCGGACAGCTGTTACAAAAGACGAAGAAGAATTGACTAGCACCCCCTTTTATAAGGCATGCAATTGGTGCAGGCGTGTGTACGGGAGAGGAGGTGGGTGGAGGGGTGGGGGAGGGGGGGGAGGGGGGGAGGCTAGTGCCGCGCAAACTTTTCGCGAGATTAAGAAGCGAAAACAAAAACTGTACCGGAGGGAAAGAGGTTTCGCAGATCGGTCGGTGAATGGCTAACTACGCAGCCCAGGCCAAGCAAGGCGAGGTTCGTGTAAAAAAAGCAAAATCGCCGACTCTGCGAACGAGTGGAAGGTGAGAGAGGATGGGCTCTCTAGAGCGTCGAGCCGCGAGCCAACTTGAATTCACACCCAAGTCCTCTTTCCTTCGGCGCTGGCCTGTGTTCTTGTGGGCAGTCTCTGCGGAGCTCCGGCCGTCCCTTTGTCTCGAGCTAAATCGATGATTGTCATTTCGGGCACACTCTATTTCGAGTGCTTTAAGCGGCGAGAAACGAAAAACAAAAGTAAAAGAGAAAGTAAGGAAAGAAGGGCAGAAAGCGATAAAATCAGAAAACATTTTATAATACGCAAAGAACAAATACGTCTTTATTGCTCTTTTTTTTTAGTTGTGCGCCAAAAACTCGCGAAACGGGCTTTTCAAAGGAGCCTCTAATTGTATGCGCTCCGTCTTTTTGATCACACACTTCATACTTTACGTAAGCTCGACAAACTTATTACGTAGTCGTACCTAATTTTTTTCGTTATTATTTTTTTTTGAAGCATATTTTATTATATCGCGTATACCGGCACTCCTGGATAGCTATACTAGTTCGTACCCGACCTTGTCGTCTCTGCAGCTTTTCTCCGGGTCCCGTTTGCCGCTCCGGATCTTGTTAGGAAACCCTTCTACCGCGGTGAAGTTTCTACTACTAGTAAGTAATTCGCAGCGTCCCTGAAAAAAATTGAGAACGCAAGGTTCAAGAGCGAGAGAAATAGGAAGAGGGGGAGAGAGGAGACAACCCGGTTGTAAGGAAAAAGATGGAGGGAAGAGGTAAAACCGAATTGAAGGGGAAAATTAATTAAGAATCTCCCCCGACTCCAGCAGGGGGCGCTCCTCGGTGCTTTTGTGGGGTCGCGAAATCCTTCGCTGATCCCGAAGCATTGCCGTGCGCGCTTTTCGGGATTGTCGTATAGAAGGCAGGTTTAAGGGTTCGGGCGCTGTGTTCTTCGACGGCTTGCCTTTTAATTCTTCCTCACTGATTTTGCTTCTTTTTTCTCGGCTGCTTCTCACTGCTTCAAATAAGGGGCTCTCGCGGGATCCCTGAGTTTCTTTTAAGGCCGGCTCACATTTGATCTGGTCGTGGACAATTTTCCGGTACCACTGTTTCATTTATCAGCGTGGGCTCCTTTGAGGAGGTTCGCGATTGTGAAATAAAGAGAAAAGAAAAGACGGGGCAAAAATCGTAAAATGGAACTCGGTTGCACGAAGGCTTCTCAAAGGACGGCACTTCAATTGTGCAGCGCATCACGCTGGCTGTTTGATTAACATGATCAATGTGTTTCAAATATTACTTAGATTTTTATTTGCGAATTGTTCTCAGCTAGTTCTCGAGTCGTTAGTTTTTATTCGTTTCCGCCGAACAATTGTAAACTTCTTGGTGCAACTCAGAGTCAAAGCCAAAGTATGAGCATAAGCATGAGAATGAGCATGAGCATTTCTTCTGGATTGTGATCCCCAATATAAATCGCCATTGTGCACGATCTCTTTATATCTTGTTGACCCGTAGAGACTCGTGTATATTATTGAATTCATACCTGATATCAAAAGCGTTGGAACGCAAAACACAAAAACACATAGACAAAATAGAAAAAAAGCAATTGGATATAACAGGTTTCTTGATTGGATGTCACAGCTTTCTTGTAGAAGAGTCCCCACACACACTTCAACGCATTTTGAGCAATCCGATCCTGCCTATCGTATTGGAGCAAGCTGGACGGACTAGTGTAAGTCGTTGAGGTGGCTGTAAATCCGGACCACAAGAAAGACACAATAAAGAGAAAAATTCGCAGGGACACCTAATTTTATTATGCGTTGGCATGGTGATAGCACTAGCATCTGTTGATGCTTTTGCCAGAAGTGCTGTCAATATCTGTCCAATGGCTGCAGAGAAGAAAGGTCACCAGACTGAAAGTGACGTCACTTCCAGTCTGCTGACGTCACTCCCCTCCAGCCAATGGGCAAATTTTATGACCAACGACGCATTTCGGGCCCCATGAGGCTTCTAATGCAACAAAAATCGGTTGAAATGAATTTTTCCAGACACCCCCAGGCCATGAACAGCAGCTTATCGACGACTTGTAATGCTGAAGTACGTAGGAACTGTATTTTTCCGGCACTCAACCGTAGGCTCGAAACTTGCAGCCCCACGGGAATGGTTTGAATTGAATTGAATGGGGCTCTAGAGGGAGGAATGACAAATAAAATGGTTGGGTGTAACGCTAAGGGCCGGATATAGCAGCATGAATCAAATAAGGATATTCAAGGTGCAGTCAAAAGGAAGGAATGGACTTAGATGGGATATGTGGGTTATATCCTGTAGGCAGTAGCACTTAAGGAGTACAGAGAACAACTCGGCGGAATCAATTCTCTGGCTCTTCCGGAGTATGCTGACATTTGTCCTGCAGCAAAATAATCATTCATCGCCGCGAACATCGGATTTAAAAATCATCCGGCCAACCGAATCTAACTCGTGACGTCCTCAGCGAAAAAGACGGGTTGCCGCCTTTATGAAGTCAATGGCTGCATAGCATGGCCTCTGAGATCGGCACATTAAAACTGGTGTCACCGAACGCATGTCACTTTTTTCGCTCTCGTTTCTTTTCTGATCTTTTCTGATTATAGAAGCTTAGTTTTCAGTGAGAGTGTCTATTTCTGAATAGAACACTGTACCCGATCGATGCAGTCCAACTTGTGTCTGTCTTCAGTGCGCCTTTAATATGGTACACAGTCTCTTCTAATAATATTTATTAATTATGGCACATTTAAAAAAAAGTAGTTCCTGGGCAGTGGAAGAAACATATACGCGTATGATAAAAAGAAGGTTGTCCTGCATTTTCTGGTTCTTCCGACAACTAAAATCATTCCATCTTATGAGAGCAGTTCTAAAGCAAACCATGAAAAGATGGTAAGCTACTAATGAACTCTCACGAGTTAACGCCAGTATATTAGATAAAGTTGGCGATAAACTTAACAGCTGATTAGTAGTTAATCATACGTCGCAATGACTATGACAGGCAGATTTGTTAGCATCCAGCGCATTCAGTTAGGATTGTTCAAGTTAGCCAGGTATCAAACGAACGACTTCACTGCAATCGACCCAAGCCATAGTCCACACTAGGCCTCCAGTTGTGCAGGAAAGTGCGGAGAAGGCAACATTGTTTTTACGACTGCTTTAAACTGGCAACATCTTTAATTCGGAACTCCAGAAACGCTTCTTACCATGGGAAAGCAGTGAACTCCACGGCGACCACCTGCAGACGAGAAGCAGAGCAGTGCACTGCATAAATTGGGTTACGAGCTGTGCGCTATTTAGCATATCATATTAAATGAAAAAGAAAAACGAAATAAATATGAAGCAGAAACGAGGGAATGCGCAGGAAACTCAAAGGAAAAGTTGTGCAGTAATAACGGCGTGATTAACGCGGTGTATAGCTCCTTTGCTTTATTTTTCTTTTTCGTCTGTGTTTCTTACGCTTTAACAGGTCAAAAGAGTGCAATCAGCGCTTAGCTTTTTCTTTGCAGAGGACGTGGGCAGCATCCGCTTAATCGCAGCTTTGCGATGGGGGTAGCCGTGTCACCCCTTGGCCCGTAGTGTATATGCCCCGGCCGTAAACAAATTCCCGCATTTTGTTTTGCTTTTACTTTGTCTATTTGCTTTCGCCGTCTAGTGGTCGCAAGAAGGTCAGGCAGAGTGATTCACACGCCGTAACACTGCTAGCACTCTCCCGCTGTGATGCGTGGCCCCGTGATTTCATCCAATTTACGCCGTCGTGCGGAGCCTGTTTACAAGTTCTGCCACTCCCGCAGATTGGGCCGTATAGCATTGAAACAAGGGCTACCTTTGCGACGCAGCAGTATACACAAGGAAGCATTTGTGGTTCATGGTTTGCTCGACTGGCGTTTGTGACTTATCTGGTTTTTAAAATAATGAATTTGGGGTAATGAGAAGCTTACATTTATTTCGCTACGGCTTAGTTGTTTAGCGGTTCGTTGTTGGACCACTGCCCGTCTACACGATAACTAATCAAAGGTGTCCTGGCCGTTTGTTGTCCTAACCCTTTCGCGCAGTTATACCTTTCATCAGTATGAACCAACCAACCAAGCAAATCTTATTACGATACTCGCGAACTGGCTCGAACTCACTCACTCACTCACTCACTCACTCACTCACTCACTCACTCACTCACTCACTCACTCACTCACTCACTCACTCACTCACTCACTCACTCACTCACTCACTCACTCACTCACTCACTCACTCACAATGCGTCTGACAGTATTTCACTTCTTTAATTGTTCCTTCATTTGTTAACTCGCACCTTAGAGCTTGCCCGTTCACAAATTTTCACCATAGCTTTTTCCCGCTAGCACAGAAAACAACTAAGCGAACCCTAGCATAGTCTTTTCGGTTTTCTAGGAGAAATAGAGTTCAGTAAAGTAGAGAGTTCAGTTGCTAGTGCGCTCTTGTCCGTCCTGTTCTCCCTGTGTTTTTCGTAATTTTTCGTGCGCCGTTTTTTGATGGCTTCTACGATAAATTTAGACTAATCTCGTGCTTGTGCCTCTGAATAAGAGACAGCCATACTACACACCAAGAAAAACTGCATTCTGCACTTGCTGCGCCTGCCCGGACCCTCCAAGTATTGCAAGAAATCACAGTTCTCAGCGACCAACCCTCGCTTCGCGCGTTGTCTGGCGCAGTTGATTAGCAGTGAGGGTATTGCGCTCCGGGGCAGTGATTACACTCTGCTGAGCCCCGGCTCGTTTCTTCCCTTAACTTCCTATTTTGCTGGCTCCTGCGTGAGTGGCCCCAAGCGCGCGATAAGCAGCTCTTGCCACTGCAGCTCTCGACGGCTTGCCTCCCCAGGAGCTTGCTCCTAATGAGGCCGAACTTCCCCCTCCCCTCCCCCAGCCTGCGTCCCCGGAGAGGGCGGGTGTTAAGGAGATATCGGCCAGCTCGATCCCCCCCCCCCCCCCCCCCCCCCCAATCGCGTAGAAAAGGAGCTGACCACTCGTTCCGCGATCCCGTTAGCTCCTCCCTGAGGGGATAAGCGTAATGAAAATTAACTTATCCCTCCTCGATCGCCCCCGTCATTCCATTGGCTCTCGGATATATAATGATTATGAGCTTGCGCGGCAGATAGCGGGTCACGGCAGGGGGGAGTGCGCCGTAGTCTGCTCGCACGCGCTAACTTTTCAAACAAAGAACGTTATGTTGAATAATCGAAACGCAATTGGGTCGGAACTTGTTTGACGCCGATATTTCGACTTAAAGAGGGGCGCCTGCAACGCAGGGTTTCGCTGTGATAATAAAGAGAAACATAATGAGTGAGGTTCAGCAGCCTGATGGTTGCCGCGGGATATGACTTCCTTTTAGCTTTTTATAAGGTCCTTCTTTCCGACCTGTATTCCCCCTGAACGCACCTATGTTTTTACTGTCAACCACTGTTAATCAGCTGCCTGGGAGCTCGTTCCGGTTGGTGGTGATTTTCTTTTATCTTCTTTTTGCTCCTGTATGCGTAATAGTCCTGACTTCTCACGCTGGACGTCTATACGCATGCATTCTCGTGCTGAGTATACGAAGCATACCATGGAGTGATGGTGATCTTAAAAAAAGCTCTCGAAAGGCTATATTGTAGCGGCAAGACACTCATTATTCATGATGCTCAAACTATGGCGGCGCAAGTTCGGCCTGGTGGCAATCCTTTTCAGAGACGCTGGTTTAGAAATCTCCCAGTCTATTTGGTTTGGTTTGGAGTTTAACGTCCCAAAGCAACTCAGTCTACGAGGGACGCCGTAGTGAAGGACTCCGGAAATTTCGACCACCTGTGGTTCTTTAAGGTGCACTGACATTGCACAGTACACAGGCCTCTAAAATCCCCCCCCCCCATCAAAATTCGACCGCCGCGGCCGGAATCTAACCCGCGTCATTAGAGTAAGCAGCCGAGCGCCATAACCACTGAGCCACCGCGGCGGCTGTCGCAGTCTATTAACGGTGCGAGAGGTTTAGTCACGGCTTACACCACAAAGCCCACATTATTTGTAAGCCGCGTGTAAGGCCGTAGGACAAAAAGATTAAGCACAAATAATGTTTAGAGAAGGAAGAAGAGAGGGGTCCGAAACTCCTGAGAGAAATAACACGCCAAGGATTGCGTGGATTGCCTTGCCTTTCCTATAGCTTCTTTTCCTTCCTCTCTCTCCACACAATAATAATAATAATAATAATAATAATAATAATAATAATAATAATAATAATAATAATAATAATAATAATAATAATAATAATAATAATAATAATAATAATAATAATAATAATAATAATAATAATTGGCTTTTGGGGAAAGGAAATGGCGCCGTATCTGTCTCATATATCGGCGGACACCTGAACCGCGCCGTAAGGGAAGGGATAAAGGAGGGAGTGAAAGGAGAAAGGAAGGAATAGGTGCAGTAGTGGAGGTCCCCGGATTAATTTCGACCCCCTGAGGATATTTAACGTGCACTCACATCGCACAGTAGGCGGGCGCCTTAGCGTTTTGCCTCCATAAAAACGCGGCGGCTGCGTTTTTCTTTTTTCCTCACTGTTTGCATCCACAGAAATTCTAAGCGGGCGCTAAAGTGTACTTCCAGGGATGCCTGTTACTAGATGCGCAATAAAACGTGTTGGAAATTGATAGACGAATTACATTAGAGCTTTGTTGCAATCCGCCAGCAACAATATCAAAATGCACTTTACCCCCCAAAAATGATGCAGAAATACAGAGCAAAATGAAACCGAATATAATTAAAAATTTACAAACAAAAGGTCTTTCATGATATGATAAAACACCTGAGTTGTTTTAACGCATCACTACAAACCATTCCATTGTTTCTTTCTTTATCTATTTTTATTTATTTATTAGTTACTGCGGAAAGAAGCAGTGAGTACGGATTTCATAACATTTACAATGCCAGATAAACAAAAAAACATGTGATAGATAGGCAGCCATGCAAGAATGCGCACAATCAACAAAAAAGAAATCCGAACTTTGAAAAGCGGGCGGTGGAGCAGTCTGAGCGCATAAGTCCATAGCGCACCATTCAAACAAAATGTTTTTCCCCCCAAAATTATACTTCTTTCTTGCCCTAACACTACGGGCTGCAGGGAGGAACAGATTAATTTTGTCAGAAAATTTAATCGCACTCTTAGTTGTGAGGCAAAATTAATGAAGTGTTCCAGCCAAATCATAATTATTCGAACACTCGGTGGCAAATTTTTTTTCGAAATATCGTGATTTGCAGAGAGGAAAGTGCGACTTCGTAACAAGCGAGAGTTCGAATTAACGCGAATAAGCGAGATCCCACCGGACTCTCGGCTTTCTAAGGCGAAATCTTAAATTCTTCTCCCCTTCCGTAAGAACCCTTGCTTACAAAACCCTTAGAAGGCCAAAGCTAGAATATGCATGCTCAGTTTGGGACCCTCATCAGACTAATCTTTCTAACTCCATTGAATCTAACCAAAATCGGGCACCTCGGTTTATTTTTAATGACTATTCTTCTTATACTAGTGTCCCAGCTCTAAAATCTAATGCAAATCTTCGCAATCTAGAAACGACGTAAAATAGCCAGGCTCGTTCTCTACCATAAGTTCTATCATTTTCCGATTGATAACAGCGTTATATCTCCCGCTCACCGCCATTCATCTCGGACCAGTCATTCCAAGTTGTATATCCGCCGCACGCGCGCACATCATCGCACCTTTACTCATTTTTTCCACAAACAGCGAAAGGCTGGAATGATCTACCTGAAGAAGCGGTTCACCACTCCAGTGCGACAAATTTCAGGACAGCCATTGCAAATTTTCTTTTGTGAAGCCACCCACCCTTGAAATCGTCTGTGAAGTCGCCCACCCCTCATGTAAAACCCCGGTCCAAGGGGCATTTGAGGACTAAATAAATAAATAAATTGGAATTGTTTTATCAAGAGCAGCTGGAGATGAGCGAACCGGTGTTGAGCCCCGCATAACAAATGAATTAAGAATACGATATATCAGTGCACTTGTGCTTGCTTTGAATGCACTGAAAATAATAATTTGCCTCCCCCCTCCCCCTCTTTCTTTGCGCAGGCGTGGCCGTGAGCCTGGGCACCGGCGTCTACGTCCTTCTCCCGCGTGTGGCCCGCGAAGAGGCCGGCCCCGCCGTCGTGCTGTCTTTCCTGGTAGCAGCCGTCGCCTCGTGCCTCGCCGGTGAGTGGCCCGGCCTACGGCCCTGTTCATGCCGACCGCACTGATTCGTTAATGGCCTCGTTCGCCCGTGCCCGATAAGCTCGCCGCCACTCGGATTACCTACTTCATGCGTCGCAATCGGCTTTCGCCGAAGCCATGACGCAACTGAGCCAAGTCAGCAACTAATTCGTCAGTCTCAGCATGACGCATGAATGCAGGTATACCTAACTTCATCATCGCTATTTTGCGCTTACTGTGCAAGACGGAGGATATCTGGCGCGCGAAGAACCTATATTGAATTCCTGTCATCGGCTGACGTACACTGTGGAGGCAAATGGCTACAAGAGACGATTATTTGTGCACGAAGACGCGGGAAATAAGCTCATGCGTCCACCTTGCTTTGTAATCCGATTTCCCCGATGTTGAAATGAAGCTGATTTGGATTATGGTTTTTGAGGGTTTAACGTCCCAAAGCAACTCAGGATATGAGGGACGCCGCAGTGAAGGGCTCCGGAAATTTCGACCACATGCGGTTATTTCACGTGCACTGACATCGCACAGTACACGTACCTCTAGAATTTCGCCTCCATCGAAATTCGACCACCGCGGCCGGGATCGAACCCGCAAATTTTGGGTGAGCAGCCGAGCGCTATAACCACTGAGCCACCAGATGAAGTTGAAAGTTGACCCAATAATCGTTTATTGATAGTGTAGCCCCTGCTACTTGGACTTAGCTTAATTACAGTTTCTGACAACCTAGTTCTAGTCATAAGCTTATTTCTGATGAAGTAAAGACAAATTTTATCATGGGTGACATTTTCATTTATAAACTTTGCGGCAAAATACTTTAATAAAAATAGTTAAATAAAGAAGATACAGCAGGAAAAATCCCAGGAATATCAAAAATTAAAGAACGTCAAACAAGCCTGCCAGTCCTCCTAATCACTCTGTGGCAGTTCATGTTGTTTTACCCAAAAGATCGGACTTGATCGATGCTATACCTTGCGAAGTTTACCAACCATGTGGGATAGCGCGAAAGACTATAAGGCGCTCACAAATACAAGCACGATTGACTGCACTGAACTTTTGGATTAAAAGAAGCACCCTTATGAGGGTGGATATCTGGTTTGAGATGTTTCTGCACGACCGGATAAATGTGGTAATCCTGAATGCTGTCCAATTACATCTACCTGCTCCTCTTCAGTTTTCTCAGTCCAATTCACGCATTCATTTACAAACTTAGGTCGTCGAGCCCCAAGTTCCTTCAGCCTCGTTACAGGTTACCGCGGGCACAGAAGCTCGGTCAATAAAGTTCAACCTTCGGACGTAACTGAATGCAAACGAGTCCTATAGACACTACCGCGTTTATATGCAACAGTTTCGGTCCTAGCGCTAATGAAAGAACACGTGGGCTTATCGACGCTCGCTAGAGGTAAAGGTCTGTGAAATGAATCTTTGAACACGTTAAGGTCATCGTTAGGGATAGTAGCGCACATACTTGCGCATTAAAGTTTCCAGACACGTACACTATTTCATCCACACTATGGCACCTCGATACACCTGTGCACATGCAAACATTAATTAAGCTACACGTATTCATATGTAAATACGTAAGAGGTGATGCGGGTATATATAGCTATGTTGGATTGCGAACGTGCAGCACCATCTTTGCATATTACCCATAAAACGAAGAACTTGCTTTTTAGCTCGCTGAAAGATAAAAGATAAAGTATGAAAGATAAAAGAATAAATACCTTAAAAGCAATAAAGAGCTGAGCAGCGGCGGTGAAGAACAACTGCATGTATATTGAAGGACAATAGATGTAGTGTGCTATGAAACTTTGCAGACTAGCGTCTCATGACTTCCAGGGCACCGGAAGTATGGATAAATGCTTACTTAATAACAGCCCGCAAAAATGGTGATGTCAATGGCTAATAAGTACGTAGGCTGACAAGCTTACTGTCCATTGCGTACTGGATATCTTCTAAAGGAATAGATTGCTTAATTTTGTGTTACATGTCATAGATGTGTAGTGTATTTAATTTTCAGTCCCTTTCCGACTTTTTTCTCTCACTAAAAAAATCCTAAGTATGATTACGATACTCCCTAATTCGAAATTTGAGCGGAGCTCTGTAGGTGTCTCGGGCTCTGCAGGCTCATTGTTTCGGTTGGCTGAGTCGTCGGCACATCTGGCGACGATATTAGTTCGATAATATTATCAGTTGATGAAGCCGACAATGTGCATTACACAGCGCGCGAGAATGTGTATATTAGTCCGATAGCAGTATCAGTTGAAGAAGACGACGATATGCAGTGCAGAGCGCAAGAGAGTGTTGCAGTTTAACACGAGGCGTGATCAGTTGCGGCTATTATGCAGTAGCCAGCGAGGTTCATTTGTTCGCGGCGCCCCTGGTTCGAATCCCAGTCCCGGCTTTATTTATTTATTTATTTATTTATTTATTTATTTATTTATTTATTTATTTATTTATTTATTTATTTATTTATTTATTGGTGGCTTGCCTCGGTTATACCGACGGCGGTGACGCGGCTCAACCCATGAACTGGCGTTGAGAGCTGCGCTCTAAAAAGCAGCCAGCTCCATTATGAGGCACAAAGCTGTCCTTACAAGTTCAGCTAAAAAAAAAAGAAAAACAGAACGGAAAAATTCCCGCGCGCCTTCCTCAATCTGACCGGTGGAAGGTGGTGTTCGATTTCCCCGCAATTAGCTTTTTTCTCCCGAAAGGCCATCGGCTCGCATGACGGATGAGTGCCGCGACGAGCTGCTGCGAACCTACACGTGCCCTCGCTATCTTCCCGCGTTCTTCCAGCAAAATTAAACTTTCAACGGAGCGAAAGACGAGCAACAACGCTCGCGTCGTGCGCAGAACGGGCCAAGGGAGAAAAAGGATGAGAAAGGGTGAGAAAGGATGGGAAAGTTCATCACTGCCGCCTCGTTCGTTCCCAGCAGCACGCATCGACCGCAAGCCTGAGCGTTGTTCCGCGCGCTAACCTGCTTCCTGCGCGCCAAAATATGACCGCGCGCGCGGAAACTGCGTCAGCGATCCATCAAACAACGTGTCGCGCGCCCCGCGCTCCTAGAAAGAGGAAGCGTTTCGGCCACTCTGTAATGCGCGCGGCCCCTTTGGTATACAGAAGGGGTCGGCCGAAGCGAGCACTATAATACGGGTGCATAGTGGACCGTGTTGTGTTGCTGTTCGGTTCCTCGTCCTCTCCTCTCCCCCTCCACTTTTGCTAGTGACACATCTGATGTGTTCGTACGAACAGTCGGATGACGTTGAATACCCGGTCTCCTTCCTTGTCGCGAACCCGATGGGCATCGGACGTGGTGGCCGTTGACGTACGCTCTCTTCTGGCGGATCCGGCGTGCAGAGATGTGCTTCTGGGTGTTGGCGCGCGCCTCAGTACTTCCATTGTCGCAGGTGACGTTTGGCGCTGATGGTCCGCGATGAAGGGAATGAGCCTTAGTTTATACCCTGTAGAGGGCGCAACAACACTTTCTTGTTAGTTTCCTTGTTTTTATTTTCAGTGTTTTCAGAGCTGCCCAGGAACGTGGTGAAGATGCAGAAAAGAAAGACAAAGATAAAAGTTTGTAGTCGCAACTTCGCCGGTGGTCTTTGTCGGAAGGTCTCGGGCTAAGTGCACATTTCCTGTCACTGTGAACAATTTTTTTTTGCCGTTGCCTAAAATTTAGGCTATTGTATAGATGTGTACAAAACTGCCCAACCGAGATAGGAAGTGGGATAATAACCAATCACTGTCAGGCACTTACAGATTTATCTATAACCCTCTGCGCGGTGTATTGAAGATGATTTGCATTTGCGTGGTACACTAGTTCGCGACGATATTTTTCGCAGTAACTATGCTTCCAGTAAACACACTTCTGAAACCTGCTTAAGAGTGTCGCGTAAAAAAAGAAAAGGGTATTGATTCCTACTACCACACTATTGGCAGGAATTTCGGAAGCATTACCTCCATATGAAGGCGCCGTGCATACCTCTTCATACCGCATACCGATCACATTAATCTTCAGTAATCAAGGTTATCTTATGCTCATTGGTCGACGGACTCACTCATGAGCCTACTTACCGGGGTTTGCGCAGGCTCACATTCAGGTCATCATCTGAGTTGGGAGTGATTCCGGACTCACATTCGGATAATGATCTGAGCCGTCAGTGAGTCCGAACTCACAATCAGATCATCATCTGAGTCACGATCACCGCATCAGGCTCAGATCACCGTCTGTGTTTTCGTGACGACGGTGTGCAATCACCCTTTTTTTTTTTTGCTCCTCGTCTGCAGACCGACGAGGGGAGGAAATGTTTACTGCCGTGACCAAGAACGCTTGAGGGCGAGGCGGCTTGGCGACGTCTGTGGGCGACCGAAGAAGAGGATTCCGCGGAAGCTAGGAATGCGGCGTTTTCTCCCTTCCCTTTCCCTAGGTTACGCGGGTTGAGGTGCGGTAATTAACCGCGTGCGGATGTGTCGAAAACTTTGACCGAGGTCCCTTGTCGTGCGTCGTGGTCGGCTCGGGGGCGTGTCACTTGGTCACTTCAGTCAGCCTATGTGTGTCGAGTCGAAACGAGTGAGTGAGCCACGGGTTGAGTGTGGTGAGTGCGCCGAATGAAGCCATGAGTCGAAACGAGTGAGTGAGCCCTATTGAGCCACGGGTTGAGTGTAGTGAGTGCGCCGAATGAAGTCATGAGTCGAAACGAGTGAGTGAGCCTTATTGAGCCACGGGAAGAATGTAGTGAGTGCGCCGAATGGAGTCATGAGTCGAAACGAGTGAGTGAGCCCTAATGAGCTTTGGAGTCAAAGCGACTCTGCAGTATTAATAAATAAATATTATTATGATTATGGATTTTTTATGGCACAAGGGCATCTATTGGTCTTAAATAAATAAACAAATAAATAAATAAAGTTCAGATGAGTTAGCTTTGATGAGGCATGAGTCGGAATGAAAATGTGTGTGTCCAGATTAGCCGTGAGTTGAAATAAGTGATTCCAAATGAATCGTGAGTCGAAATGAATACTTAAATGAGCCCAGGTGGGCCGTGAGTCGAAGTCAGGTGTGAGATGTAACGAGTGGCTGGATCCGGATGAGTCGGTAGTTGGAGTGAGTCCAAATGAGTTGTGAGCCCAAATTAGCTTGAATTTATGAGTTCTAGTGTTGTTTAGTTTGTGTGAGTCTGAGTCTGAGTGAGCCCCCAGGTTGATCAAACTCTTATGAGTTAGCCTGAGTGAACACCCATGATTTCGCCGTCGTAGGCATGATGCTATCCGCCAAGCAAGGCGGGCTTACTCGCGACGAAAAAAAAAAACGAGGTGTTATTGAATTATTCAGCGTTGTTATCGAATAGGTTGCCTAGCAGGAATTCGGTGATAACACGCACGGCAGATCGAAAGGTTCGAACTTGAGACGTAAGTGTTTTGAGATGGCCGTCTCTCGTGCAGACTGCGGCTTGCACGCAATTTCTTGTCCTCGGAGCGCAAAGACAAAGAGAGGTTCTTCGTTTTTTTTTTACCATGCGTGCCTCGTACTATTGCTCTATTTGCAGCTCTCTTTTTTTTTCTCCTCTTCAAGGCTCCGATTGCCCCACGACCACCAAGCTGTGCGCGGGAATCTTGCGTCCGACCTCGTGAATAGTGAATGATGTCATTCGATGTCTCTCTTTCCTCGCCTTAATCTAGAACTTGTGCGAAATCGAATGCTCATCGAGTATTCTGGCGAAACCGGATACAAGAATATAAAAAAAAGAAAAGAGAGCTTCTCGTCGTTGCTTGCGTATGTATTAGGGGCTAGGACTCCTGACGTGATGTTTTACAAAACCAGCGTGGATTGAACTTGGGGTTTGGACACACCACAGCAGCCACTTCTAGTCCGGATGTCATCCTGAGAGGGGAACAGTTCGCAATTCCAGTGCCGCGCCAGCCACTATAAACGACGGTTCAAGCACCACCCGAAGAAAGGAGCCGAGGGTTCGCACCAGCACTGCATGAGCAGCTGGTACAAAAATGCAGCGTCCAAACAGAGGCCATTGGAAGTAGTCTCTTTATATTTTCCTACTTTCATGCTGAAAATGCAATCACGTGAGGGTTGGCGCATCTTCCCGAAACCACTAAGCGCCGGCTGGCGTCTTTGTAGAAGGCTATGTAAACAGGCCGCGGCCAATATACCTTGTATACACTATGAATACACTCCGGGCATGTTGTTCAAGTGTTGGCGGCTGCCACGCAAACCTCTCAGAAGTCGAGGGTAAATAAATGAAGAGAAAATAGGCATGGGATGCACGATCCTGCAACGGATGAACCAGAGAAACCCCAGGCAGCGACAGGACGGCCTCGGGTACGCAAACAATGTTCGCAGAGTGGAAGAGAACTTGCTCTCTGGCCTCCGGCGTTGGTGCAGAAGGGAGGCGGTATCTCCAAGGCGCCATTTCCACAGCTTCAGAGTGGAAGTTATAGAAGTGACAAAAATAACATGATCGACAGGTTGGCTTGAGCCGGTACTGAAAGAAAATAATGCTTTCCATTATATTCGCCCTTCCTGTCAGCGTGCTCCCACCCGACTCTCAGCAACACGTCAGATGAGCAGCGGATACACTGTCGCGTGATCTAGAACGTCGAAATTGTATTTTTAGTCAAATGCCGGCCGCGAAGGTTGCGTTTCGATTGAGGCCAAATTTAAACAGTGCCCGTGTACTGTGCGATGTAAGCGTTTAGTGAGGAGCCGTATGTTCCCAATATTAATCCGAAGGATTGCACTGCAGCGTCTAAAGCCATTAAGTAAATCGGAATTCTGATACTTAACCTGGCACTTTGGGCGAAGGCATAAAATGTTCAATAATGCATTTGAGCTAATTGCATGATTCTTCGAAAAAATGATGTCGACAATACTTATCCGTTCGACTTAAGGGCAGGGTGCAGTTCGGGCGAGTGCCAGAGCTTTCCTTTAAGAAATCACACTGTTCAATACAAGTCATCTAGTTTGATGCGAAGCTTCTGCCTTAGAGTCCGTAAATTCTCTTTCGCATCTGTGCGCTTTTTTAGCGTCCTTCCTTTGGCGTGAAGCGAGCTCCCAATCTCAAGTTAATTTCAATCTGAATGTTAGCGGACATTTCTTGAACTGACCCGATAATCGCAGGCTGAGAAAACTGGGAGGCGATCGGTGGGCCGATCCGACAAAAATGCGTAGCACTACACTTTCATGACTCGCCACATCGCACACATTTCTTCACATCCACTTTTACTGCACACTTGGTTTTCTGTGTGGCTCGCACACCGCCCATTCAACGGAAGACAGGCAAACGGCGAGCGCGCGCTGCTCTGCTGTCTCCACACCTCTTCCGAGTTCACGTTTATTCTCACCCTCCACCTTCGACCCGTTTCACATGCATGCGATTTTCGCCTGCGACACTGCGAATTCCGTCGAGACGGCGTGCGACGTGGGGTAACATGGGGGCTGTTGCCGGGCTGGAAGCAAAACTGTTTACTCTAATCAAAACATGCGAAATATTGCCTTGCAACTAAAAATACGCTGGTCATAAAATCATCAACACATTCCATGTGACGTTTCTGTCGCATTTAAGAATGAGTTGCCTATGCAAACCTTGCCTGTCCCTCCGAGCGAATTCGCTGTGTCGGTGTTGCATGTGAAAGCAGTGACCGAAAATCACACCGCGGCCTTACCGACTACACCGAATATTTTCGGTACAGTCGCAGCATGTGAAACGGGCCTTCCGCTGTATCCATCCTCCGGGTTGTTCCCGTGACAACCACTCCCGTGACAACCACTCCCGTGACAACCACTGACAAGTTTGCGCATTTTTCCACTCGCTTCAGAACTTGCTCCGTCCGTGATGGCAGCCACTTTCTGGCCTCTCCCTCCTCTCCCTTACAAGTGGAGAGGAGGATGTCCTCTCTCCACTTTGCCGTCTGCCAATCGTGGCGAGTGACAGGTGGTTTTTGCAGGCTTCAGAGAGCACCGGATGCCGGACAGTTTCAGTGCGCTAGCACTAGATGCCTCGCTAGCGAAAAAGTCGTCCTGTCTACGGATGAAGTCGACTGCCACCTGCCAACTTCCGCCTGCCAAACGCGGCAGGTGGCAAACTAAAGAGGGAGAAATCGCCCTTTCCTTTTCGTGCGCTAGCACTGGGTGGGTCACTGGCGAAAAAGCCGTTATGAGTTCTGGTGGAGGAGGAACACGGTTTCGCGGCGGCTGCAGCCATGTGGAAAGGGCAAAACCCGTGCACGCCAGAGTAGCGAGTAGCACTCCTACTGAAGCCTAGTGGAAAGCAGCCAAACTGGTTTCGCGGCAGCTGCAACTAAGCGGAAAGGCAGAAAACACGTCGCGCGCCAGCTGCCGCGTAGATTGTCTGCCAAACCGTCATGAGTATCCTCTGCGAAGGTACATGCATATTGTGCTAGCGCACCTCCGTCGCAGAGTTTAACGAAGTAAATCATGGAGAAATTTTTTTCCCCACATGGGGGTTGTATGGTCAAGTAGGATCTTCTGAAAAAGAAAGAACACACACACGCACGCACGCACGCGCACACAAATATGCCGTGAAATATACTGAACAACGTTGTAGCAACGTGAATTTTTTTGGCTTCCTGCGGTGAGAACGCAAGACCAAGGAGGGTGAATCTGATATCGTGAATCCAGCTCCTGTTCATTTCCCATAGTGCACGAGTAGAGAGGGCTATTTGCTTGCTTTTTTATCTCTTTTCTGTCGCAGATACCTCATATCGCACGCGTCGCCCTGCCAACACTTGCTGCAGCTATGTGGTTGAGTTGTTATTGAGCTCGAACGCTGATCCTTGTTCGTTTAGAGACAAATGGTATTGTTAATACGCTATTATATATCGAAACAAGTTGGCGCTTTAGAATGAAAGGCCCCAGATTATCATGAAGAAAATAAATTCCTAGAACGCATGATAACATGCTTTATGCATAGTTTTGCTCGTTAAACCCACACCAGGATTAACAGCAGTGAAATATACACCGTATCCATTCCTCAAGTTCTGCTACACGCTCGTGAAAAGTTGTCAGAAGCAATCTTTATCGTCGTGTCAGCTTGAACATGACACATTTTTATTTAATTATTTACTTTTTTGAGCAATACCTTTAATTTCACATTGGAGTTTTCAATATTTTCATAACTCGTTCATGCACCAAGTCCCTGTCTCTCTCGATGAGCTCATTCTTAAGGGGCCAATAAAATGTAAACAAAGAGATGCAAGCCCCTCTCCTTACACACAAACGCACGCACAACACAGTTATGAAACATACTGTCGAAACCTCCTCGCTAGCCGCAGAGTCGCTATAACACCGTTTGGCAAGCCATGTTACGGGATCAAATTCGTGTTACAAAATATAGCCGCCGTCCATCACGATAAAAAGATGTTAGGCTTCGACACTAAGACCCAAAGACACAAGGTTTCGCAAATAGCAGCTAGGCAGAGCCATAACCGCTTCTAGAAGCATCCTTGGCTCCTCGGGGCCTTCCCCTAGCTGCTTTTACCACCTCTACCCATCCTTTTGTTTCCTTTTTAGCCTCCTCTGCCTGTCGAACCTGAGGAGAGGGATTAGCGAATCTTCGCTTTATGGAGTTTCGAGATTGCCCTTTCTCCTATCCCCTTTCTCCTCTGAGCCTTGACGGTGTGGACATCTATAGCAGCGATTGCCTATCTTCTTTATTACCGCCCTGAGGAAGAGCTCTTAAGGCGGAAAATCTGTTTCGCTTCCCTCACAACCCCATCCACTCTTTTTTCCTCCTCCTCCTCCTCCTCCTCCTCCTCCTCCTCCTCCTCCTCCTCCTCGTTTCCTTGCTTGTCTCTTCCACGGGGCCCTTAAATAGCTCTCCTTTCTATTCGCCTCGAACGAAATGCTTTATTGCCGGCGTAAGTACATTTTAGCCATTTCTTTTCTCGCTCTTGTAACGCTAAGTTTTACGTGTTCATTTTTCCACCACAGAGGCGCTCGAAGCGAAAGGAGCGGCAATCGGTTTTTCGTTACGCGGCGGGACGTATATTGAAAAAGCCGCCTCTTCGGGAACTTTGTTATTAGCGGGCTTGAAGTGAGGGGCCTTTTTTTGTCCTTTTTGGATCGACACAAAGAGCGCTGTCCCGATGGTGTCGTGTGTGAATGTGTCTTCGTTATGTTTTCACTTTCGTCGTTAGCGCTCTGTTGCTCGTGTTAAGTGTTTTCTTTTTGTTTTCTCATTCCCGAGAGTGGCTTCTTCGGCGCTCTCAACAAAAGTTTTTTATTACTTTCTTTGCTGGTAACTTATCATTCCTCCGTTGTTAGTATACGTTCCCAGGCTACATGTTTTTTCTTCACGAATGTGCTGCGCCCAAAAAAGCTCGTAATCTCTGGGGGGTGACTAAAAGTCTTACACTTATTCTTAGGGGTAGTAGTAGCTTTAGAGGCAATTTAAGCCGCCGACTATACTGCTCAAAAGCAGACGCTGTGGCCTGGAGACTTTTGACCACCACTCTTTACGCCGTTAAAATGCTCAGGTCAGTTATGCGCATGATGAAAGGAAGCCAAATTCAGGTCAGAATAACGTAAAGGAAAAAAAAAGCAAACAAGACACGATGGTAATTACCAAGTGAAGTTGAATCACAGAAGCCTCGAGTTTAAACATTCTTATACTGGCCGCATGCGCTTGGCGTGACAAAGCGAACAAAGAAAGAATAACAAACGTATCTTGCTACTCTTGCGCGACCGCAAGTGAAGTTTCTTATATTTTGTGCCGAATGCGAGAGTTCACCCCTGTG